>NC_063445.1:18137256-18747920 GCF_020379485.1 Brassica napus | reverse complement strand
GTTCTCAAGGAAAGATAAATGTCAAGTTTCCGCGGATAAATACGAAATTTTGAAGATAATTACGAAGATCGGAAAAAAAATGGAATAACTTCATTTTTATGCTATGGCGACTTAAGGGCAGAAGGAGAAAAGCGTAAACCGACCTTGGAGCCAGTATATAAGGAGTCCTAGGCGATAGGCATGGGAGGGGGACTTTTCAGAGCAAACTTAGCACTTAGAGCAATTAGGCAACTTTTCGTTTTAGTTATTTCGAGCTGCGACTCAACTAGGTTTTGCAGTCTTAGGTTGTTAGAACTAGGAATCTCACCGACAGCTCTAGTGGCCAAGGCTTCTACCTTGTTGTAACGCTCATACGCGGATTCAGAATAAAACTCCTTTTGCTCTCTTTTACGATTTATTATTTCTTTTCGTCTTTAATTGCGTGTTCTGATTACTTGGCGTGTGGTTTAACAGATATCAGAGACCTCTGGGAAATTAGGGTTTTCCTAACTTTTCTTATTTAAACGGAAATCGACAGTGCGAATTTCAGTTCCCACAAGCGGTTTCAAAATGTTTCCTAAATCTATTAAATCTTTTTTATTTCCTTTTTAAATATTGTTCCCTAAATTTGAGTCTTGTTCATTGGACGACGGGATCCATGGTTGATGATTGGCTGAAATGACGTTAAGCTTGGTTTGTGCCTGTGATGCCAATTATAAAGACTAATAATATCGTTTCCCAATTGGTTAGCAGATTGAAATGTTCACATAACTGATCTCGAGATTGAGATTCCAATTGATGTATTGATGGCTTACGATTGATGAAAATCCAGATGGTTCTGTCAAAGAAATGGTTCTTGATGGGATTGTACCTTCACCATTAAGGAGACACCAGTCTCTAAAGAAGCAGTGGGAAGAGTTGGGAAGCTGCTCCACGGTTATTAACAGGCATCGATATCTCTTAACAGCATTGCTTCTTTTGGCCTTCCTCTGCACTGTTTATCTTTACTTTGCTGTCACTTTAGGTGCTAGGCACTCCTCCTGTTATGGCTTGACTGGGAACGACAAGGCTGTCTGTCAAAGCCATCTCTAAAGGGAAACTCAAATTGTTTTAATACATTGTTCTTGTACTACTGCGTTCTTTTTTCGTTTATTGATTCACTGATTCTATAATGCCATTTGTGTGTAATTGTTCCAGTTACATGGTGATAAACCAGAAATTTGTTCGAAAGTATCTGTGTGCTAGTAGTTTCTTGCGTCTAGATATACTAAGTTTGTGTTAACAGAATTCATAACCACTAAGCCCGTCTAGCTCAGTTGGTAGAGTGCAAGGCTCTTAACTTTGTGGTCGTCGGTTCGAGTACCCATGGTGGGCGTATTATTTTTAAAGTCAGGTTCTCTGGTTAAAAAGAATAATGGTATAAGCATTAGTTATACTCAATAAACATGACCAAGAACAAGAACCAAGCTCTAGGATGTATAGTTCCGGAGAAAGATATATTACCTGCCACGGCCTTTCCCAGTTGAGTGGCATAGGACAAGCTCCAAACCATCCTCGAACAATTGCCGCATATGCTGGAATAACAATCATATATTCTGAATTCCCACTGAAATACCATACAACAAACCCTTTTTAGAAAGGATTCAATAACCTCGAGCTGACCTGACCCATTGCAACAATATTCACTACTTCAAAAGCAGACTTGCAGACCTGAGTGTCAAAATAGGTAAACCAAGTCAAACCAAACCATATCTAAATAGTTTTAAGCTTATATGGATTATTGATTAACCCAACTCACTTGACAAACGGATTGGTTCAATCCATAATTCATTTAAGTTAATGTTTTTTTTTTTTTTGACAGCAAAGAATTTACAGACTCATGTTGACTCTGTAAACCAAATCGGTAACTCCGCATCCATGTGAACGACAAAGGACGATTGTTTCCTAGCACTGCGTGCTAGACTATCCGCCCGAAGATTCGCTGTCCGAGGTACATGGACGATAACTGAGTTGAGGAAACTTCCTTTGAGAAGCTTGATGTCTTCCAGATAGCTTTCGAATGCTGGCCATTCTTCTGGTTCCGAAACCATCTTCACCAATTGAGAACAATCCGTTGCAAACGTTACCTGAAACTGTCTTAAATTCTTCATACATTCCATTGGCCTAATCAATGCCTCTACCTCCGAATGAAAGGGTGAAAGACATGCCCTTACATTCCTTGCCCCTAGCAGCCCATCAAACCCTGGTAAAGTACTATACCAGCCTTGTCCTGAGAATGTATCCTTATCTTTCTATGAACCATCTAGGAAACACCATCGACCTTGTGTCACTAGGGGGACGCTGGTCTGTACCGAGAGCCCTCTCGTTGGGTCATTTCCCACATGTGCATCTGCCCAAAGTGATGATTCTAGTTCAGCTAATTGAAGAGTATCTCTCGGATCAATATCCAGATTACTGAAAACTTTGTTATTTCGAGCTTTCCAAATATACCATAAAATCCATGCAAACTGATGATCATCCATCTTTGGCCGGACTCTCCAAAAAAGATGATCCATATTAGCAAACAATGAAGTGATAGGAAAGATATTAGGAGCTGACGGAATCTTGGATAATGCCCACACTTGCCGTGCCGGTGGACATTCAAAAAATACATGGTTAATTGATTCTTCAGGTTCTCCGCATCGAGCACAATATATATCTCCATGTATCCCTCTTGCCTTTAGATTTTTCATTACCGATATACATCCTGAGAGAAGTTGCCATAAAAAATGCCTTATTTTTGGGGGACACCGAACTTTCCAACAGAAAGCTTTAAGTATATCCACTGTAGGGCCATAAAAAGCTTGCGGTTTTTCCCTATCAGGATAGACCCGTTCCACTTGATAGCCTGATTGGACTGAATATTTTCCAGTGTTAGTAAAATGCCATCCATTCCTATCCTCAAACTGATTCATACTTAAAGGAATACTTTCAATTATTTTCGCATCCGTAGGATCAACTAGAGTCCTAATTACCTGTAAATTCCATGAGCGAGATTCCGAATTTATGAGGGAATCCACTGTAAGGTCCGGATAAAAGTTGGGAAAATTTTTGGTTGCTGGTCTCGGGCGAGTGGCTGGGATCCAAGGATCATCCCATACAGAGATAGACGAACCTGTTCCCACCCTTTTAATTAGTCCTTTACAAACCAGAGATCTAGCAGAAATAATACTCCTCCAGCCATATGACGGAGAAGAAGAACGAATCGGTTCCAGGGGTGAAGCATTCCTGTAATACTGTCCTTTGAAGACTCTTGATAAAAGAGTATTTGGCTTTTCTATCAGCCTCCATAGTTGCTTTCCAAGCATTGCCGTATTAAAATCCATAAGATCATTGAAACCTAACCCACCATTATCTTTGGTTTCACATAATTTATCCCATGATTTCCAATGCATACCTTTAGAACTTCCTCCTGGGCTCCACCAAAACTGAGCAACTGCACTTGTCAATTTTTTAACGGTAGTCTTCGGTAACCGATAAACAGAGATAACATGATTGGGCAGGCCCGTTACCACCGATTTAATAATTACCTCTTTTCCTCCTTTAGTAAAAAATCGGAATGTCCATCCATTAACCCTATTATTCAAACGTTCCTGAACAAAACCAAATACCTGTATCTTAAACCCTCCAAGACTTTCTGGCAACCCTAAGTAGGATCCCATGCCTCCTATATTTTGGATTCCCAGAACATCCCTCAACTCTTGACGATTTGGTTCTTCAATCTTATGCCCAAATTGAATTGAGGATTTCTGGAAATTAATTTGTTGCCCTGAGACAGCCTCATATTCCTGTAAAATCCTAAGAATAGTTTGACACTCCTCCTTGTTTGCCTTGCAAAAGAAAAGACTATCATCTGCAAATAGCAAATGAGAGATTGCTGGACACGCTCGTGCCACCTTTAAACCAGTAAGTTATTTCTCTCTCTCTGCCCTCTTAATATTCGCGATTAATGCCTCAGTGCACATAATAAATAAGTACGGAGACAGAGGATCCCCCTGCCGTAAACCTCGTTGAGGGATAATAAGTCCATGTGGCTGCCCATTGATAAGTACCCTATATTGAACCGAAGAGATACATTCCATCATCAAATTGATCCAATGGGGATCAAATCCCATTCTGTGTAGAAGTGCCACAATAAATTTCCACTCAATCCTATCATATGCCTTACTCATATCTGTTTTGATTGCCATAAATTTGTTCTGACATGACTTATTTGTCCTCAGTCCATGAAACATTTCATGCACTATAAGAATATTATCCGATATTAACCTGCCCGCCACAAATGCCGATTGTGTCTCCGAAATTAGCCTTGGAAGGCAAATTTTCAATCGTTGACACAAAACCTTCGAGATAATCTTATAACCAACATTGCAAAGACTTATCGGCCGTAATTCCGTCATCCTTGTGGGTCTCTCTACTTTCGGAATCATACAAATATTAGTCATGTTTAAACGTGGATCCATATTTCCTGTAAGAAGAAAATTATTCACCATCTCAACCACATCCCTCTTAATTATATGCCATGAGTGCTGGAAGAAAAGAGCTGTCATCCCATCCGGTCCTGGCGCTTTCTCTGGATGCATCATAAATAAAGCTTGTCGGACCTCTTCCTCCGTTGCCATTCTCAGCAATATTTGATTCATCTGGGGAGAAATAGATGGTGTTATCTCCTCCAAAAAACTATCAAATTCCGTTGGATCCGTGGTCGTGAACAGACTCTCAAAATAATCAACCGCCACCTTCTCAACCCCTTTCTCATCCGTTATCCAGTTACCTGTTTCATCATGAAGACCCACTATTTTGTTATGAACCCTACGCTGCTTCGTCAAAGCATGGTAAAATTTAGTATTTAGATCTCCAGATGAGTACCAGATATTCCTGCTTTTCTGATGCCAATATTCCTCCTCATCCTTATAAGCCTCCTGCAATTTCCTAGAAACCTCAATAATCTCTTCTTGTGATCGATTATTATCCATTTGCACTTCCTCAAGTGCCTGTTGAAGCTCCTGAATTTTATCTTTTCCATATGGTTGATTATATTTACGCCATGAAGATATTTCATGACGACAATTAGTAATTTTGGTAACAAGATCTCCTAATTGTCCTTCCTGACTCTCCGTCCAGCCTGTTACAATCGACTCCATAAGATCCTCTTGGCCAATCCATCTTTTGTCAAATCTAAATTGCCCACTTCTTTTCCTTGTAAATTTATCCTCTAAGAAAGCCACCACTGGGCGATGGTCAGATCCCACCATCTTTAGATACTCTGTATAAGAACATGGGAAAAGCGTATGCCATTCCTCATTTGCCAAATCTCGATCCAAACGACATCTGACTGTCACTGCTCCTTTCCCTTTGCCCCTTCTTCCTTGCCAAGACATTGTATTTCCTCGAGCCAGAAATTCTAGTAAACCACTATTCCTTATCATATTATTGAAAGGGATGAATGAAGTAGCACAACGAAGAGAACCCCCATCCTTTTCATGATTCCCAGTAATTTCTTTTAGATCCCCAATAATAAACTAAGGTTCTGAACGTGCCAAACCAAATCGGGTTAGTCTCTCCCATACTTGTTCTCTTAGCTTTGGCACCGGATCCCCATAAACAAAAGTAAGAAAGACTTGTTTTCCTTTAACCACCGCCTCAATATCTATCATTCTATTGCTAGAATAAAGAATCTTCACCTGATACTCATTATAATAAAAAAGAGCTAAACCACCGCTCCTCCCATTAGGATCCACAGTAGTCACACTATCATATCCAAAGTGTGATTGAAACCCTTGTACAAACTCGAAATCCTGTTTCGTTGCAGATAAAAATAAAAAATTCGGTTTGTGTTTATGCCATGTCTCCCGAAGATAACTTATGGTCCAATGACTCCCAAGTCCTCTACAATTCCAGCTTAATATTTTCATATAGTTAATGAGTTAGTAGTTTTAATGGTTAATTCATGAATAATAATTATAAAATTTAGATAGCTATTTAAGTGAAAATGTTATATTTTTGGGGTAAATCATAAAATATTTTTTCAGATTTTAAGAAAACATGGTTTTACGGTTTTGACACAGCATTGTGATTTTGATGGAAAATACGGTTTTGCTATTTTTTTTTCAGGAAAACACAATTTTGCGATATTGCCAAAAAAATTGATTTTCCGGTTTCGGCACAAAACTCTATTTATGGTTTTGGTTGAAAAAAATAATTTTGCAAACACAATTTTGCAGCATTGACGAAAAACATGATTTTGCGGTTTTTACGGGAAAACATGATTTACGGTTTTGATGGGAAATGCCGTTATAGTTTTGGTAGGAAAATTTAGTCTACATTTTTTTGTGAGAAAACATAATTTCACGGTTTTGGCGGGCGGGAAAACACGATGTTAAGGTTTTGACAGAAAAAACTCATTTTTTTGGTTTTGGCGAGAAACTCGATTTTACGATTATGACAGCAAAAATCAACTTTACAATTTTGGCAGAAAAACTCGATTTTACGATTTTGGCGAAAAATTTTGTTTTTCTAATTTGTGAGAAAACTCAATTTTATGGTTTTACCGGAAAAACTCATTTTATTGTTTTGGCGGTAAACATAATTTTGCGGTTTTAGCGTGATTTGTTTTTTGTATTTTGGCTGGAAAATTTTAATTTTACGAATTTGGCAAGAAACGATTTACGGTTTTGGCGTGAAACCACGATTTTACAATTTTGACCAAAAAACTTAATTTTACGGTTTTGCCGGAAAAACTCGACTTTACGATTTTGGAGGGAAAATTCGATTTTACGGCTTTGGCAGAAAAACTCAATTTTGCGTTTTGTGTGGAAAACCCGATTTTGTGGTTTTAACGGAAAACTTATTTTTTTGTAGTTTTGGCGAAAAAGTACAAATATGATTTTGCAGTTTTTATGGAAAAACTAGATTTTTGACGGGAAAACATAATATAATTTGGTTTATGTAAACAACCAAAATATTATGTTTATATATATGAGAAAATTAAAATTTGTTTATTAAATTTGATTTAAATATATAAGAAAAATTTATAAAACTTGGTTAGTAGAATGTGTTTAGAAATCTTAAATTTTTATTGGTTTGATTATGAAAGTCGTTGTCCATTCCAATCCAAACTCGTCCATTAACCATATACCCAATTTTTATATACATTAAGATTCATGGTTTAGATTGGGCTGAATTGATTCATTAATTTTTATCCATTTTGATATCCGTACTTACATATTAAGACGACACCAGAAGTTCATCAAACAATGGAGATTTCTGTAACGAGAAATTTGGGATTGGAGTTAGGGGGGAGAGGAGAGTAGCAAAGGAGATGTTCAGTATTAAGCGGCTAATGTTTTTACTATCGTTTATTATTTACTTAATTTACTTATGAATATTTAACAAAGTTATGTCATTAATCTGGTGATTATCGTCAAGTAAGGAGATTAGTGATTAATTAATGTTCTAAGCTCTAGGATTTTGCCTAACTAAACACCGCTATGTCATGATTAAAATATGCTTAGAGAGGTAAGAAGGTGAGTGAAATAGAACAGTTTTCAAAACAGAAAAATAAATCATAAGAAAAAAAAAAGCAAATTAGATAAATTAAAACCTCATATAAAGAGGACAAAAACGTAGTCTTTTGTAAGAAGACTGGTTAACAAAGTGAAAAAGGCCAAATCATAAGATCTAATTTAACTTTTGTGTTTTTGTTTATTATCAAGAAGATATGTACACATGCTCCGTTGTTCCAGCCTCTTACTTTCTCCATTTTATGTCTGCAGGCTCCATTATTTACCATTTTGGTATAAACAATTTTCTGACTTTTTCTTTTGTTTTATACCATATATTTATTGGAGCATATCAAAATAAAAGGTACATTTTATATAGTATTGGCGTATTGCACTACTTTCTGTAATGCTCGGTCGCCCATGGCTAATAGATTTCCATTTCGTCCGACGAATAATTTTAGAATGAATTTGAAAAGAGTAAAGACCACAATTAGCACTAGATTTCGACTATTTTGTCCTAAGATTCCAAAGTTAAAGTAGTGTAGTTCTTGGCTCTTGTTTCCAAAAGTGTAATTGCATTATTGGATTTATGATAATCTACGTATGAATCAAATATCGTGAGTAAAGATGTCACAACTGATCACTTTTAGACTCGTAGTAATAAATAGAAAAAACTGTGTAAAAAATATCCACATAGGTTAAAAAATAACAGGGCAAGAGGCGACCTAACAACCATGTAATCCGACAACCAGACTGTTATGCAGGGCCGGCTTAATAGTGAGGGCGGTCAGTGTGACTGCCCAGCTCCGCTCTAAACCCAGTAGACTTGAACAACATTTAGACATACAACACACACAAAAATCCAGCTAAAATATCAAATAAACATATTTTTGGATGCTCAATCTAAAAGCTCCTGGAAAATTAATTTACATTTTTTGTAAAACTTAATACCTTAAAGAAGTTTTTCCCAAGGGCCCCTCTTCGTATTAAGCCGGCCCTGCTGTCATACAACACCCTTCCTAGTATTAAGAAAAGTGGGCAAGTACATATCTTATTTGACCTGGGATAAAACATTTCAAACATTCACATATTTCCCACCAATCTTCTTATATAAAGAAGTGTTTACTCTCTCCTGGTGATGCCACGTAGGCAGACACCTAGATAAGTCGATCGATCTCGCGGCGACACGTGGCATGTGCTTTCGAAACACGGCGTTTCATTAAACGCAACTGTGATGGGCTTTCTTCGTGTTTTGCGTGTTGGGCTCTGGGTAAGTTGTTCTCTGCCCGAAACGATAACATTCTCTCTCTAACCCTAATTACTCGATCAAAGCTTCACGGATCGTCTCTTCATTTCTGCGACGGCGATGCATGACGAAGCTTTGTGTTTTCTGAAACCCAGGCTGATAACAAGTGACCTAACCCTCTCAACCCGCGTGTCTTCATCCCGTTCTTTGTTGTCCGCCGTTCGAAAGCTGCAGTCGACATGACAAATCAAGTCGATGGGTTTCGATTGCGTCGTTTGATTGTCACCACGATCAACATGCATGATTTCTTCCTCCTATTTCAATGGGAAATCAAAAACGTACCTTGCTTTCAGACGGTGAATCTACATATATAAATAGGTGAGTCTTGCTTCTGAAGATTTCATCATTTTATTCATCACAATCATATTAACTCTTAAATCTTTTGCAGAACACAATGACAAACTCCTCTCGCTATGAGCTATCGTCTATGAGAGGAAGCCTAAGACTTCCTGGATGAAAGACAATCGTCGGAAACGATATCGGCACAATAGGAGGAAAGCTGTGATAGAAGAAAGGAGGAGGATGAAAGCGGTGAAGGATAAAGAGAAAGCCATTGATGGTGGTGAAGGATAAAGAGAAAGCCATTGATGGTGGTGAAGAGAGAGAAGAGATCATTAATGGAGAGTGGGACAAAGCTAAGGCCAGGATACATGGTGATAAACAATGGCATGATTCATTATAAATCAAAGGTAACTGCTTGGAGCTCTTGAGTATAAATTTGTTTCTTCTCTGCAAGTTTTCTTTGTCCCGAAAAAAATTATATGGATTCATTGAGCTCTGAAGCAAGGAAGAGTCCTGATCTTCTTTGTTGGCTGAAATGGTAATGTCTTCTCTGCAGTCAATTAAGGTTAGGCTCCATGGGGAGTCTATACGCGTTAACAAAGGTATCGTCTTTGTTTCTGGAGCATCCTATATTTTGTTTATTAAGAAATTCTTACGGAACTATCACTCTTGCGGATGGCTCTCTTAGGAATTTGCTAACACTTTGTTTCTTGGATTGAAATTCTCAAGATACGAAGAGCTTGGATGTTGGTGCTAAACTTTTCATTGGAAACCTTGACCATGCAAGTATATCTCTTGGTGGTAATGGTAATTTTACTCTAACGTATTGGTACGTACGGCAACTACAATCTCTGATAAGGTTCGGTTTTTACAAGATGTGGATGAACAGATTTTTTGTGATACGTTCTAATCCTGAAGTAGAATCTTTTAATTAATATGTCCTTTGTTGTAGGGAAAAGAATGGTTGTACGCATATGAGTAATATTCTCTCAGTTCTTCATTTCAGATAATGTAAGGATCCTGATACCATGAACTGGTTTCGGTTTCATCAGGCTCCTTTACATATCTCATGCTGCTATTGAGGTAATTCTGTTTATTTTTAGCTTCTTTCGTGGTTATCACTTTTATAAACCTGGCTATCAGAAAGATTCCCAAACTCCCAATATGTTTCACATAAATATCTTCTCTATCAACTCATTCTATGAATGAATATTGCAGGGAATGACCGGATAATATCTCCGTAATTTACAAATGACAGTCTCTTAAGCTTACAAGAAAGACACCGACGGCGAGCACATACAAGTCAGTAATCATATGTGCAATCTCTACAATGTTTAAATGCATTGGTCTTCCAAAACCAAACCTGAATAGTGAATACTCACAACGTCTAAGCACACTTCTATGCAGGAATGTATGGTGCGTCTTAGTGTGCATGCCGGCTCACAATTCATTTTTACATATATTATTAACATATAAGTTTAGATACACCACAGTTAAAAATTCTGAGTTTGTCTCTTGCAGTGACGAAACCGAGGAGAAGATGAGAGCTTTAATGAAAAAGTTTGGGCTGTAAGGTCAAGATCCAAGTCATTAAAGGAGAAGCTCACTTCGTTGTGGTCAGAGAACATTACAGAAGTTGCAAGGGAAGGAAGAAGTGACGAAGTAGAACTTAAATGGGACAGTTACGAAAAAGTAAACCGAGAGATTTCATATGACAAGCTTAAATTGGCTGAAGAGAAAGCAATAACAAAGGAACAAGACAAGATGAGAGCAGAAGAAGCTGCACACGCCAAGACAGAGAAGATGAGGAGAGTTGTGGAAAGAAATACATCAAGAGAGAGAGAGAGAGAGACCAAATAAAAGGAAGCACTGAAAAAACAAAACAGAACAAGAAGAATGCAACAGCTTCATGTTCTAAACTGAAGAAGAGACTCACATAGGTATAAGAAACTATTCCTTGGACGCCTCAGACAAAGCAAGAAACTAACTTGATGATTATTTGGTTTTGTATATTTTTCCTCTCAGATTCACAAGAAGAAAACAAGTCTTGGTATAATTCCTATTGGAAAGTATATGGTGCTCAGTTACAGCCAAGCTGGAGAAACTGGACTTGGAACTGATAAGGAAAGAGAGGAGAAGGAGGAAAAGGAGGATATATTTCACTATCTGATCATATCCAAGCTGGCAAGAACCAACGGGAAAATGGTTTTCCATCAAAATTTGTTTTTTTTTACTCTAGAATCACTGGATCCTGATTAACTCTTTTCAACTCATAGTTTATAGAGCTGTCCCATTACTGATAAAAGACTAATTCTCAGTCTCTCACTCAAACCAGAGTGACAACTGACGAACAGCTCCTACACATGAATATCCAAGAAGGTTAAGCTACTTATCAATGGTATTGGTTCCCTGGTTTACGAGAAGAAGATGAGAAAGACTTTTCACAATATCCTTAAACTTTACATCAACAGATTCTCTCTCAGTTTCAAGTTTTTTTCAACAGTTTCTTCATTGCAATGATTCTAACGTACAACGCGTATCCTCACGGTTCTCTAATAGAACAATGTTTACCTAACAGTTATCATTACATACATAGAATATAAGAGTATTTTCATAAAAACAACAACAACAGAGATGCATAGCAACGAAAGATTTGTATGACGATGCTATCTATCTTTATGGCAACACTGAGCTCAATAATTGGGACGTAGAGTTCGTCAAAGTTGAGTATCAAAGTTAATAAATTAGAGAAAGTCACTCTATTATTAATTCTCCCTCCTTGAGTTTCACAACATGAGTTTAACAGTCTCATCGAAGGTTTTTTCGAGAAGATTTCAAGCCGGCCGAGAAAGAAAAATGGTAAGTAAAGATGTCTATGGAAAGATATTAATGCAAAGAATACACGAAAAGTGAAAGATATTATAGCTTAAAAATTGTTTTTTTTTACATGATTGTAAATATAGTTAGATCGATAAAACTATTTTATCACTAAACCAAAAATTACCTATTTATAGGTCGATTTATTTTTAAGATTGGAGATAATAATTCAATTATTTTAAAGGTATTAAAAATCAGTTGTAAATAAAATTATTGTTTTTTCATAGAAACATGAATGAACAAGATAAAAGACTATTTGATCATATCAAAAATTTAATTAACTTTTTATTCATTTAGCTTGATTTCTTGAATATAATTTTAAGTTATGAAAATTAAAAAATATGAGTACAAATAATTTTAGTTTGCTCATCATGAATAAAAAAACAATTTCTTATTCACCTACCATTGTATATTTGTGTTATCGGTTCATTGTATATTTAAGATATATTTAAATACAAATGAAACCAAAAAATTAAAAAATCTAATTTAAAATATATAATTCAAGTAGTAATGAAAAAGATTCGTGGAAAGAAACACCGTCTCAAGAAATAATTCGTAGAAAAACTATCATTTTATATTTATGATTAAGTTTTGTTTGAGGTTAAGCGCTTACTTATTTTAATGTTGTCCCTGAACTGATTTCAGTTGTGTTTAAGTTATATTTTATGTATACTGGAATCGTTTTTGTAAAATAAATCATATTAATCATCAACTTTAAAATAGAAAAAAAAATCTCATAATTGTGTTGATCAATCCACTTGGATCCGTCAAAAATCAATCATTAATATAATTAACTAAATTAAATGATTTACTTTTTACTAGATAAAAATGACTTGGTTAACGAAAAATAACATTTATTCATTTTTGACTAAAAACTTAGA
This sequence comes from Brassica napus, assembly GCF_020379485.1. NCBI lineage: Eukaryota > Viridiplantae > Streptophyta > Magnoliopsida > Brassicales > Brassicaceae > Brassica > Brassica napus. Next base: position 18,735,054 of record NC_063445.1, on the reverse strand, counting down.
ATTAAAATTGGTGCAGTTATGAGTTGAAAATTTTTTTTGCTAAATTTTAAAATGTAGAATTATTGTTTTATTTTTTCCTTTCTAAATATGAATAAACATTCTCAACTAAAAACATATATGTCCACAATTAGATCAAATAAAAAAGTTTCCACTTACAACACCATATAGGATAACAAACCAAAAATAAAAGTTCATTTTACAAACAAAATGGTTAGTTTGTAAAAGTTATCCCAATATTTTTTTCCAATACATCACAACCTCCTCTCTAGCTACTCCAACCAACAAACTATCATTGTTTGCCGACCCAAATACACTCTATGTGTTCTCATATGAAAAAACACAATATACCAAACAGTATACTTTCCAATATACAAAACATTAATATCTGAACAATAAAAATACAAAAATGTAACATTAATTCAGTAACAATCCGAGTGATAGGTATAACTGGAATAGTAGGTATATTTACTGTTCGAGAAATAATTTCATGTTTCCATGTTACTTTGTTTAAGTTAAAATACTACAAAACTACTAAATTGCAAACTTATATATAGTATTTGCTTGACTGGTGTGGACAAGACTAAGCAATTAATATGATCTAAGTCTTTTTCATATTTACTATTGTATACGGTTACTAATCTTAAAAAGTCCAACAATTAGGACAAACTCGCAAGTCCACCTATTCTTATTAATATGTTAATTCATAATACTTCTAAAATTTAAACAGTATGCTTTTTAAACATAAAAGAATACACTAAATATTAGCAAATAAAGAAAACCGGGTTTTGTAAACTTAATTAATCTCACCATCTCTCGAACTTGCTCACACCAGAATAAATTACTCCCTCATTTCACTACAAGAAAACACAAATTTAACGACGGCCAAAATCGTCGTTATTTCCTCGGAAAAGAAGGCTTACGAGGAAATGGCGATGAAAGGCGTTTCGTCGTTATATGATTGTCGTAAGAGAAGATTCGTCGCCATTTCCTCGTTAATTAGCGAGGTTATATTTTCCTCGTAAAGAAGAATTAAGTTTTCGTCGTAAAGACCACGTGGGGTTTCCACGTAACGCGGTCGTTGTGGTTCCTCGTAAGAAACTCGTAAATGATTCGTCGTAAAAGACCCGCAAAAACCTCTAAATAAATTCGTCGTAATAAAAACGTAAGGAACACGAAAACAATTCGTCGTAATAGAATCGTAACTAAATCCACGTAAAATCCTCGTTAATTGTTCCTCGATATTTCGTCGTTAATTTTCCTCGTTAATACATCGGGAATTAGCGACGCAATTACTTTGTTTTCTATTTACTGAATTTATAAATAAAAATTATATTTATTTAATTTATTAATAAAATTTTAATTGAAATTAAATCGAATAGAAAAATTTTTTTTGGCCGAATTAAAATGAAATTATATAATATATAAATAAGTTTTGAATTTTAAAATACAATAACAAAAAAAAAACTAATGCTGCATTGCCGCGTCGTAGAATTCCTCGCTCCTTCTCGAGAGATCTTCCTCGTTGACTTGCACGGATGTCTCGCCTGGAATGGGGTTTTGTTGTCTCATGGTCCTGAACATGGCCTCCCATTCCGGATTTGTGGCCGCTATGACGTCCAAGAAGTTCTCGAGACCAGTCATACGAGCTGTGAACGACGATTTTGTCGAGGCCAACTCGTTTTGTGTCGACGACAGCTGATGTTGTGTCGTCTCCAACACGTCGCGCAGCTGAGAGACTTCATCATCCCGTCTCTGGCCATAAGAGGAAGTCGCTCTCGGAACATCGTTGACGGAACCAATCCCCAACACACGTCCCTTTTTCTTGGGAGCGACCTTAAAAAACAATAAAATATATATTAAAATTTAAATTTTAAAGTAAAATGGAATTAATAAAAAATTTATATAAAATTTACCTCCTCGTAAATTCTATCCACTTCTATTGTGGATAAGACGACGGGTGATCCGTCGGCGGACTCCTGCGCCAGCTGGGTCTCACGCTCGTCAATACGAGCTGCCACATCATTGTAGATCTTCTCAGACTTCTCATCTACAAATGCGCCCGCCTTGTTCTTGTGGGTCCGATCGAAAAGTTCCATAAGAGTCGGTAAACGTCCCAACTCCTTGGCCTAAAAATAGTTAAGAAAGTTTTTATTATATATATATATATATATATATATATATATTAAAAATCAAAAAGTTAAATATTTAAATTACGTACCATTTCCAAACGGACGCGGGCGTGTGGCTTTTGGCCCGTACTATGTTGCATCGCCCTGTGGCCGTGCTCATCTACCGAGTTACGGGAGGCGGAGCAAGACTGGGCGACTCTCATGGCATCAGGATCCCTCCAGTAACGGATGAGGCCATCCCACACGTCCGTGGTGATGGTTGTGGGTTTGCCCCGCTCATAGCCCTTCACGATCCAGTCACCCTTCCAGTTGGAGACCGTGTCCAACAAACGTTTCTTCGCCTTGTCGATAAACTCTTTCCGCACCTTCTCAGTGACCCCCATGGACCAATTAAATTTTTGCTGCAAAAAAAAAAATATTAATAATTAGTTTAGAAAAATAAAATTTAAAAAAATATAAATCAGGAATAAATTGTAAAAACTTACAGCGTAAATCTTGAACCACGTCCTTCTGATGTAGATCGGAGTGGATTTCCAGTTGGGATGTGCCATGGAGAAGTAACCTTTAATCGTCTCGGTTACTTCTGTTGCAAGGCAGTTATCAACCCCAAACCTGGAAAAAAAAAACAAATTCAAAGTTTTAAATATTTATTAAAGTCACAAATGAATTTTAAAAAATAAATGTAACATACATACCAAAGTGTTCCTTCAGGTCGGTCGGGGTCTATGATCGGTAAGCCTTCTCTGCCTGGCAAACCGAGAATGTCCTCAACAGTGTACTGAGAGTAAGGACAACTCGCTGGCACCATCAAATCAGCATGAACCTGATGGGCGGGCATCTGAGGAGGCACATGAGGAGCTGGCATCGGAGGAGGAGCTACCGGAGGAGGCACATGAGGAACTGATGGCGATGCCGTAGAAGAAGGCGAGACTCTCTGAGAAGATTGAGTCTCGGGGACGGTCTCCTGCTGACCCGAAGAACCGGGAGCTGAAGAAGAACCGGGAAGTGAAGGCGGGTCTAACCGACTACCCGGTGGACCGAACATCTGCGAGTAGTGAGCACTACGCTGGTGTCTACGAATAGTCTGCAAAATTTAAATTTCTAAATTAAAGTCAAGAGTAAATAAAAAATTATGAACAGTATTAACTACGTAATTAATAAAATGAGGAAACCTAAATTTTGTAAACTAATTTCGTAAACTAAATTCCCTAAACTAACCACCTAATCTAAATTCCCTAAACTACTTAGAGAGGAAAGAGAGTTACCATGTTGAGAGGAAATGGAGAGGCTGTAGAGAGGAATTAGAGAGGAAATGAAGAGGGCTGCGGTTTCGCCTATATATAGGATTAGTGTTCGTCGAAAATTCGTCGCAAAATAACGAGGAAAGACAGAGGCCCGTCTTTCGTTTTGTCGCAAGGCCCAAGCAAATTAACGAGGATATACAGAGGCCCGTCTTTTATTTAACGTCGTTCTTGCGATGATTTTTGTTTTATCATCGATTTTACGTGGGCCCGTCTTTCGTTTCGTCGCAAGGCCCAAGCAAATTAACGAGGATATACAGAGGCCCGTGTTTTATTTAACGTCGTTCTTGTGACGATTTTTGTTTTTATCATCGATTTTACGTGCAAATAGCGAGGCTTTTTTTGCTATCTCAAACCCTATCTTTCTTATCTCCAAACCTCAAACCCTATCTTTCTTATATTTCTTATCTAATACTTCATATATTTCTAACCCTTTAACTTCAATATATATATTTTTTTGAATTTGAAAGGTTTAATACGTTGGAAAACAATTTTACAAATTTTGAATTTGACGTATCACACAAATCATATATGAAAGGTTTAAAAACAAAAAAAAAAAGAGAAGAAGATATTTGAATACAAATGATGTAGATTTATGTGGGCTACACTTACGTATCTCGTCATATGTGTTTCCAATATCTTTCTTCTCTTTTTTTTTTTAAGTTTATATAAAATTGAAAATTAATTTTTTTTTAGTTTATATGAAGTAGGATGGGGAGTTTTAGGGTTTGCACATTTGGGGTTTAGGGATTTGGGTTTCATTTTAGTTTAGGGTTTATATTTACCGACGAATTAACGACGAAAAGTAAAATAAAAAAGCTAACCTCGCTCATTCCACGTAAGTTAACGAGGCTCTTACGACGTTTTGGTCTTACGTGGAATAAGCGAGGTCCGCTTTTTTAATTATAAATCGTCTCTTAGTCCACGTAAGTTAACGAGGCTCTTACGACGTTTACTGTTACCGTGGAATATGCGAGGTAATGTATTATAAATCGTCGTAAAATTCCCGTGAGATAACGTGGAAAGTACGACGACTGTCTCTAAACCCCTAAAACGAAACCCCAAATCCCAAACCACATCTTCTTTATCTTCTACTTCATATATCAAACACTTCTATCCTTTAACCTCAAGCAATTCATTCTAATCCAAACCGAAAATTATAAAAACACAATTCCTTTACTTATAATTAATGTCGATATCTTATTTATAAATAAACTCCCATTATCTTTAATTATATATAATAAATCAAACTCATACAAATATGAAATACATTAATCGGATTCATCGACATTCTCGTCATCACTTGAAACATCATCATTTACATGAAACTCGTCTTCAACAGCTTCCTCCGTGGGATCTTCGGTAAGATCTTCATACTCGTGATTATGCGGATCAATGAGAAGGATGTCATCAATTTCTTGTTCAGGTTCATGAACTTCATTTATTTGTTCTTCTTGCAATGGTGGTTCTTCTCCTACGATGATTCGTCCTCGAGGTGTAACTTTGATCACGGCTAACCAATTTATACCCGACTCTCTCATCCGTGGGTATGGAAGGAAGCTAACTTGGTCTGCTTGTGAAGCTAAGATGAAGGGCTCGAATTTGTTGTACCTCCGGCCACCGTTGACATCTACTACACCGAATTTGTTCAACCGAACACCTCTATTGACGACGGGGTCGAACCATTCACACTTGAAGAGGACGCATTTTAGCTTCAATATCCCTGGGAATTCGACTTCAATAATCTCCGTCAAGATTCCGTAGAAATCTGTTTCTCCTTTCACACAAATTCCATAGTTACTGGTTGCCCGCTGTTTACCATACTCATATGTGTGAAAAGTATAGCCTCGTGTGAAATACATCTGTGATGTGGTGACCTTTACAAGTGGAGATTGAATTACTTCGTGTAACCACTTAGGATAATCTGCATCGTCGTCATAATCAACCTATTTAAAAATAAAAAGAACGTTGAAATACAAATCATTCATGTATGAAAATTTTAAAAGTATTTGATTAATACCTGATTCTTCAACCACTTAACAAAGTGTTGATCTTTTCTTTTGTCTACGTCACTTGTGGATATACCAGGAAATGTTTCTTTGACTTGTGAAACAAACATGCTGTAAATTCACATTTTACATGAATTAATCTCTCTCAATTATATAATGTATACTCAATTTAAGTTACCTTTCAAAATAACGCATCAATGGATCCTCGCAATTGAGTAGAATATAGGTGTGTGCACTATGAGCGTCTTCTTCACTCGACCACCAAACCTGTTTTGATTTCCCACCAAGTCGTCCAATCTGGCTAAAGATTTCTGGAACACCAACAACTGCATATGTGGGCGCAACGCCACCATCATCATATCTTCTTGGAGCTCTTCTTCGGGTACGTACTTTTGACGCAAAGTAGTACGATGTGAAGTGAGAAACTTCTTCTGTCAAACTTCCAGCAATTATAGAACCTTCAACTTTGGCGAGGTTCTTTGCTTTTCCCTTCAAATATTTCATGGCTCGCTCGTACTGATACATCCATCCGTAATGTACCGGTCCACGAAGCAATGCCTCATATGGGAGGTGGATAGCTAGATGCTCCATCACGTCAAAAAAGCCTGGAGGAAATATCTTCTCCAAGTTGCACAATAAGATAGGAATGTTCTCCTGAAGCTGTTCTACGACTTCTTCTTTAAGAGTGCGTGTGCTCAAATCCCTGAAAAATGCTCCAATGCCTATTCCAAAAACAATTAAACACATTGTTAGTCAAATACTATTATTGTAAACTAAACCAATTTAATATTATTGTCCTATTGTAAACTACCTGCAAGTGCTTCATGTACGTTTGTTGGAAGTAGCTCCGCAAATGCAAATGGCAGAAGTCGTTGCATAAAGACATGACAATCATGACTCTTCATCCCGGAGAACTTTTGACCCTTTTCAACACATCTTGAAAGATTTGAAACATACCCATCAGGGAACTTCACTTCTGATGCCACCCAATTGAACAAAACCGACTTTTTTTCTGAAGACAATCTAAAAATTGGAACGGGAACTTGGCCATTGCTTTTTATATGTAACTCACTTCTTGAGCAAATATCCGGCAAGTCCAACCTCGATTTTATGTTGTCTTTTGTCTTCCCTGGGACATTCAATATTGTATTCATGATGTTCTCAAAGAAATTCTTCTCTATATGCATCACATCAAGGTTGTGGCGCAGAAGAAGATCCTTCCAATATGGTAACTCCCAAAATATACTCTTCTTGTGCCAGTTGTGATGAACACCGTAAGAATCAGGCATATTACGAGGGACATGCCAATTACCACCCCAGCGAACTGTTTCGTTAGCTCCGTAGTAGTCGATTTGCGCTTCAATTTGTTCTCCAGTTAGATATGGAGGAGGAGTGTCTCTCACAACCTTTTTGTGCCTAAACAAATTCTTGTTTCTTCGGTACGGATGGCCAACTGGAAGAAATCGACGGTGACAATCGAACCAACTTGTCTTTCTACCATTCTTCAGTTGAAATGCATCTGTCGTTCCATTACAATATGGACAAGCTAATCTCCCATGTGTAGTCCATCCAGACAACATCCCATAGGCAGGAAAGTCACTTATGGTCCACAAAAGCATAGCTCGCATCGTAAAATTCTTCTTCGTTGAGCAGTCATACGTCCTCACCCCTGTTGACCACAAATCCTTCAACTCTTTTATCAGTGGTTGTAGGAAAACATCAAGTGACCTTTTTGGATGCTTCGGACCGGGTATTAATATGGTCAAGAATAAAAACTCCTGTTGCATGCACATCTCCGGTGGCAGGTTGTATGGCGTAAGAAAGACAGGCCACAATGAATATTGTCTCCCTGACATTCCAAATGGACTAAATCCATCTGTGCATAATCCGAGGTACACATTCCGGCTATTGCTAGCGAAATTCGGATGTACTTTGTTAAAATGTTTCCAGGCTCTTGCATCTGATGGATGAGTCATCTCACCATCCGTCTGAGTATGCTCGGCATGCCACCTCATCTTTCCAGCAGTCTGCTCCGATTGGTACAATCTTTTCAATCTATCTGTAATTGGTAGGTACCACATCCTTTGGTACGGTACCCTATTACGTCCCCTTCCTTGCGGCTTGAATCGTGGTTTCTTGCAGAATCGACATTCTTCCAACTTCTCATCATCTCCCCAGTAGATCATGCAGTTGTCGATGCAAACATCTATCATCTCCGAAGGCAACCCAAGACTATAAACCAGTTTCTGAATCTCATAATAAGAATCAGCAGACTCATTGTCTTCCGGCAAATACTCTTTAAATAAATCTGCCCATTCGTTCATGCAACTTTCAGGTAGATTGTGATCAGTTTTAATATTCATCATTCTAGCAGCCAATGACAATTTAGAGAGACCTTCTCTACAACCACTGTAAAGTGGTTGATTTGCCGCATCTAACATTTCATAAAACTTTTTTGAATCTATGTTAGGTTCTTCATCTTCATCATCATGAGCTACGAATGCATCAGTTACCATATCATGAACCCTATCATAATCTACCATCGGCTGATCCTCCTGATGGTAACTATGTGCATTATGCAATTGATGATCAACCGGTTCTTCTTGAAAGTTGCTATTACTACTACTAGCTTCATTCTGATCATAACTATAACCTTCTCCATGTTGAAACCAGATATAATAATTTGGCGTGAAACCTCTATTTACTAAATGCTTCCAAACATTTTCACGATTTGCCAACTTTGAATTGTTACATTTCCTACAAGGACAGAATATTTTACCGCTTTCTTGGGCGAGCGGTGTAGAATCTGCTTGATGCATAAAACGCTCCAACCCAGCAAGATATTCTTTCGTCACTCTCCCGTTAGCATCTCTATGCATATACATCCACCTCCGCAACTCGAAAATATTTCCCAAGCCCGACATTTTTTTCACGTTTTTTTTCTTGTTGGTGTGCTTAAAATTATGTTCAAACCTCCATATATATAGAAAATTTTCGAATCTGGTAGTTGAATTTTGCTAGGAATTTACGACGAAAAATTAGGTTTTTTTGAAAAAAAAACGTGTTAAGTTGGTGGATTTCTCGTTCTTTCCTCGTAAGTTATTTCCTCGTAAAAATCATGCTAAAATTACGACGAATTTGCGACGAAACACATTTTTCTCGGAAAAACCACGTCAACTTACGACGATTCTACGAGGAAAAGCTTTACTCGGTATTTTACAAGGCCATTACGAGGAAACTTTATTTCCTCGCAATTTCATCGTTAATTCATCGTAATTTCACGAGGAATAGTTTTCCTCGTTAAATTTCCTTGCTAAAACTGTGTTTTCTTGTAGTGTTTGGTCTAATAGCAATCAACTTATCGTGAACCAAAAATTTCAAAACTAAGAACATTCACACAATCAATAAATCCAAATACAAACAAAGAAAAACTTCCAAAAAGTATATTTTAAACAAATTATATATCATATCTCGCGCGTAGCACAGACCGACCCTAGTTGACAATAAAAACTTATTTAATCTTTTCTCATACTTCTTTTGAACACATCTTATCTCATACTTTTTTTTTTATTGAAACACATCTGATACTTAATGTGATCAAATAGTAAATTCTTATGTCCGCATATGATAAGTAGAAGTGAGAACTCGCTAGACCAAAAAAGAAACAAATACATAGAGATGCATATGTCGCGTTTGACCGTACCATGGAAACAACGATGAGAAGCACGAGAGAGCTTTATCGAGCAAGTGACATATACATCCAAAAAGTAGATGGAAACTAAATGAAATCGAGTACTACGACAAAAACTTGTTCAATAGATCTGATACATGAACCCACTCAATATTGATTAATCCACCCAACAACCATGCCCGGGCCATCTAAACGCTATGATAACAACTTCCTCTTCAGCGAGAGAGGGTTCACAAGTTTCTATTCACTTAATTCAATTTTTTTATTTTACTATGTTGTATCGTATAATTCTTTAAACTCTTATTCTTTTTTCATCGAGACTTTCTTTTCTCAGTTATGATCATTCTCTCATAATGTACCGATCGTTTTTACAGCATTCATCGTTATAAGACTATTTGGATAATTGTAGATAATTAAAAAAAAGATAACTACCCAAATAGGTCACTCGGACCCAGAATAATTTACTTGACCAAATACCTACTACTCCCTCCGTTTCATATTAAGTGTCGTTTTTCGTTACAAAATAAATATCGTTTTCGATTTTCAATGCAAAATTTATTAATTTTATGCAAAATTTATTTTTATATTGGTTGAAATATGGTTAGGTGTATAGGTAATAGTGTTTTTTATAGGAAATGTACAAAATTAATTGTTTTCTTAATCCGTATGCCAAAACCTAAAACTACGCTTATAATTAAATAGAGGGAGTATTATATAATCATGACCCAAGAATATATTTTAATTAGAAGCACTCGAAAGCTTTCATTAATTCGGGATGTATATGAGTAAAACCAAAGGTACAATACGAATTACACATATACCTATTAGGCTATTACTAGATGTATATGAATGAGTTGAAACTTTTGTGGAGATTTATTTCATCATTTTTCTTTTTCTCAATTGCAACTCTAAATAAGTTTTGTAATCAAAATAAAGGAATCTATATTTACAGAGAGGACTGAAGATAAAACATATCACTTTTTCTCAGAACTTTGGCGATCGCATTTTTTGTTTTAATCTCTTTCTGCTAATGTCTAGTGAATTTGAGACTTTTTTTCTGATTTTTTTGGATATGAATGTAGTGATGTTTTACTGGTAGTTTTCGGCTGCATTCACAAAAAAATAGTTTGGTATTCTTTATTGTAGATTTACTTATGTTTTTTTATTTGAAGGTGTGGTGGAGCGTGAATAATCAGAACTAGATCTTTAGATTAGTAGAATAGATCTAATGCATATATGCATCAAAGGTCCTTGACAATAATTGCAGAAGATTTTCTTTTTTAGTCACAGATATATTATTTTTTAGTCTTAGGCCGGATTTATAAGGTATTTCGTGTTTGGTGTTATAATAAAGTAAGTGTGTATCTTATTCATCAACCAAAGTAATGTATATATACAACGTTGAGTAGCATAAGCTAACTAGGAATAGAAAACTAGATTAGTCTAAATCCCTAAGATATAGGAAAGTATCTTTATCCTCTCATTACTCTCCCTCAAGTGGCAATGACATGTTTCGAATGCCAAACTTGGATAGTACATATTGAAATGTAGGCGTAGGAAGAGGCTTAGTTAGTAAATCAGCTGGTTGATTCTTTGTTGAAATATGAATAGTCTTCAGAAATTTATCTTGAACTGCATTGCAAACCGTATGACAATCATTCTCCACATATTTAGTACGCTCATAGAACATCTGGTTCTTGGCTATATGAATTTCTGAAAGTAAACTTGTAGAATCAGATTCCTTAGTAGTATTAGATGTATCTGTCAAGCTATAAGGTCTGATGTAGGGGTAGTATTAGGTATTGGTGGCGATTATACACCCGCATTAGTAGACTTGCTGTTGATTGTTTGACTGTGTCGGTACCCCACTGATCCCCCTTGATTGCACACCATTGGTAACAGTCAGTCATGATAAGTTTATTATTTTGTAGAATCGGTGGCAACACATAACTTGTGCTTTCAATCCACGGAAATTTATCTTCAAAGAAGATTACATCTCGACTAATAAAAAATTCGTTAGTTTCCATATTGTATAGTCTCCAAGCTTTCTTACCAAATGGATAGCCAACAAAAAGGCATTTTCTGCTTTGTTTTGCGAATTTATCTTTGCTCCTTGGTCACCAATGTGCATAACACTGGAAGCCAAATACGTGTAACAGATCATAAACCGGTGGTTTTCCATGTAACATTCAGTATGGTGTTTTCCCGTCAAGTACTTGTGTATGCGTTCGGTTGATGATATGAGCTGCTGTCAGAATGCTCTCGCCCCAAAACTTAACTGGAAGTCGAGCTTGAAACAAACATGCACGAGCTACATTAAGAATGTGTCTGTGTTTTCTTTCTACTCTCTCATTCTACTGTGGAGTATCAACACAAGAAGTATGATGCAGAGAACGATTTCAGGACCATAAATTCAATATCTTTGTCTGTTCTAACTGTCTTCACACTTGACCAAACTGTTTTTCACTCATGGCACATAAATTTTTAATATGAGTTGAGACCTCAGATTTTTCAAACATAAGGTAAGTCCAAACCGCTAGTGAGTAATCATCAACCACAATAAGAAAATAATCTGCTCCACACAATGTGGTGTACGATATGGTCCCCAAAAATCACAATGAATTAAACCAAAAGGAATATCAGCTTTATTAAGACTATTAGGAAACACTATTCGAGTTAGTTTAGCTAGAAAACAAATGTCACATTGACTAGAATAGATTCAGAAAAATCTATCATAAGTGTAAATAACCGATAGATTAGATAAAAATTTGTAGGAGGGATGTCTAAGTCGATGATGCCATAAAACTACAGAAGAAGTTGATTTCGCAGCTCCACGAACTCGTGCAACCTTAGCACTCATAAATAGTAAACCCCCTCATGTTCCTCACCTCTACCAATCAGAGTCCTCGAAAAACAGTCATGTAAAACACACAACGTGTTAGAAAATATTGCTATGCAACCAATTTGTTTTAATAACTTTGAAACTGATATTAGACTGTAGTGAAAATCCAGGACGAAGATAACGTCATGCAACAAGTAGTCTTTCTTAGTTGTACTATTCCTCATTTTGTTGCTTGTGTTATACTATTAGGGAATGTAACCGAAGACACATTGTCATAGACGTCCTTTAGTATTGTAAAATCACCCGTCATGTGGTGTGAGACGCATGTATCAATAATAACATCAGTATGTGTAGTTTTACCTGACAATCGTTCCGATGATAGATTGCTCGGTTGATTTTGAAGTAGTGAGATCAAAGAAGAAATTTGATCTGAGTTGTTCTGAGTCGCATGAGCTGAGTTAGCGCCCACGTCCATGGCCCCTGTTTCCACTAAACCTTCCTCCACGTCCACTTCATTGATTATTATTGTTTTGACTTTGTTACTCGTTATAGCATTCTGGGTACCCATGAAGTAGAAAGTATTATGTAGTGTCATGACCTTTTCTACCATAGTGTGTGCATGAACGAGCAGGATCTCTTGACCTTGGTGGAACGGATTAACTATAGTAGGAGGAGTTTCATTCAGCGTATTGGTTTTGACAGAGAAACCAAGTATGTCTGATCGTTGCTCTTTTGAACGGGTTGTAGTCATATTTTTTTCCTCACGTATAACTCTCGAGTAGACAACATTAAGACCATGTAACATGTCTTCATCTGTTATATGTGATTGGATATAAAGAAACATGTGTACACGTGCATCTTCTTTTTCTTTTTCAATATCAGCAGCTGTGGCACATGTGCATGTACGAGACGTCTTGATATTCTGCAGATCTTCCCACAGCTTAGTAAGTTTACAGTAATAGTCTAGAACTGATTTACCATATTGCTTACAATTGGTAATCTCGTCTTGAAGCTGGTGTATGCGAGCTCCGTTTTCTGGAAAATCGAACTCTTAGGGTTTCCCAGAGCTTATGAGCATCAGGAACATGTATTACGGTAGATCGAAATTTGGGATCAATTGATGTTCAAATCTACCCCACAATCATGGAATTTGCAGCAAGCCAACGAGCATGATCAAGGCTATCATTTGTCGGTTTATAAATCGTCCGAACTATAAATCCGATCTCCGGTTTTGCCTGTAGAGAATTATGAAGTTCCATAGACCACTCTGGATAATTTTCTTTTGTAAGTAGGACAGATGTAATGAGAGCACCTGGATTATCATATGGTTTCAGGTGATATGGAGAGTTGTTGTCTCGTTGAATTGTTGTATTAGAACCACTCTGACGAGATGAAGCAGTAGGAGATTCAGACATCTTGATTGATGAACAAGAATCATAGAAGTATGTTTAGTAGAAGATGATCAAAGAAAATTCTTGATCAAATTGTAAAGAAACACGAAAAAATTTATGTAGATCTTAGCTCTGATACCGTATAATAAAGTATGCAGAAGTGTGTATCTTATTCATCAACCAAGGTAATGTATATATACAACGTTGAGTAGCATAAGCTAATTAGGAATAGGAAACTAGATTAGTCTAAATCCCTAAGATATAGGAAAGCATCATTATCCTCTCGATAGGTGTTTGGATTTCTTAATGATATATGTAGTTTTCGTTTTGCAATAAAAAAGATCTATCTAAATTATGATAAGAGTTTTCGTGTTACCGTAAAAGGAATTATAAATCTATTTGCTAGTGTAAATATGAAAAAATAGTTATTTATCTTAAACGTGGAATAATATCATCATGGTATTGTTATTGTGCTACTAAAGATGATAATTCTCGTTATTTCTAATATGAGATTTGAATTTCATATTATTAAAATTTTATAATATAACTTGTTTTATAATCATGTATAAATGAAACATGAATTGAAGTCTGAAAAATCCACATGTTCAAGATCTGACTTCGAATGGTAATAAACCACACCACACAGCAGTTAATAATAACAAAAATCTCTATAATATCTATCTATATGTTTTTGTTACTATTATGACCGGACCGGACCGCATTTATTATGCATGTTACCGGATCCTGAATAAGGAATATATATGAAACATATAATTGCCACACTGTATGTCGATTATTAAAAGTCTGCAAAAAAATAAAAAATTCCCCCTACATATAAAACCAAAATTGCCTGTAGTCTGCATCTACACACATGTGATATGTCAAATTGAGACATTATTATCTTCTGGTAAAGCAGTTGTTCTGGCCAGTGTTCTGACAATTCCAAAACAATATAATACATCTGAAATAATTCTTATATTGCATCTGACTGATATGCCAAATACATATAAAATAGTGGTTAATGATATAGTGATATACTCATGATCATGCAAGTTGTTTTAAAATAAAAATTTACTTGGCTCATAAACATCAGAATTCTCTACCTAACCAATTATTATTAACATGGTGGTAGAGGGTGGTGGAGGACTATACCTATAAACTGCAAATATGCATGTTACAAGATTCTCAAAGGAAAAAGGTAAATATAATTAGCTCCATATAGAAATCATGCAAATTTATTAATATTCACTATTTAAAATATTTTTAAAGATAATAAATTTATAATTATCTTTCAAAATACTAATATATTAACATTAATCTTATAATAAAATAAAATTTGTATCCTAATAGCAATAATCTGTTATTTTAGCTAACATGTTTCATTGAAAAGTATAATATATATAGATTTTTTTTCAAAACCATAATTATATACTAGGATTATGTAATCTAATTATTTTTCTTATTATGTTATTTTATATATTTGATTCTATATCTTGGATCCTAATATTTTTTAAACTGCTAATTAATGATTGACTGACAAATAAAATTATAGTGTATTTTTATTTAATATGTGATATTTAAATTTGTAAGGATATATTTAAATATTTATAATATTTGTTTTTGGTGACAAAATAATAATAAGTACATAAATCTACTCTATTTATACTCCTAATTATTTCCTATTAAAACTCATATTAAAACATTTGATATGGTTTCATATAAATAAGGAATTGGGTATAGGCTTTATAAATACAAAACCCTTAGTTCACAAATTCATAAAATAACACTATAGAGTATTTCCCTTCACTTAGTTTCTCTAGTTTTCTAAATTTAATCTTCTTTTAGCTGATCGAACAAGATATATAATACTAGAGTAAAATAAAATAGAAAAAATAGTGAATCTATTTGTAAGAGACGTCTTGATATTAAAATCTATAAAAAAAAATTATGTTTTGAAATATTTGAATTAAAAAACGGCTAATTTAGAATTCACTATTTAAAATCTCAAAATATGAAGATTAGAAAGTTGGTTGGAGATGCTATTACTCCAGAAACATATCAATTATATATATATAGGGGTGTGTATAAGTATTTATTTTTAGGAAGTACATATAATGTATTTTTGTTCCTCAGCCCTTAGGGAGTCTTTACTAAATGATAAAAGCATTACAAGAATATCGCATAAGCTAAAGCTACTTTGCAACTTTTGCCCATCACCCAAAAAAGAAAAATACAGAATATTTGTGCTTCTTTTTTCTGTGGTTTTTGCTTTGGTTTTTGTTTTTGTAAAAACTATTTCACTTGCCAATCAAGTTTTTTAACAAATAAATTTTCTAAAATTTAGGAAACTAGTTTTTCAAAATTTCAACCAATTTGTAAAGAAAAGCCAAAAATCAACTTTTGTGGATTTTCAATATAAAAACGAATTTTGTTTATTTTGTATAAAATACTATATTTTAATTAATTAATAATTAAATAAATAATATATTCATAAAGATGAAATTCCCATATATATATTTTTTTATCATTTGAACATTAATGTAAAATAATTTATTTGTGTTTCATATCTGTAAATAAATATAGATAATGTTATTAATTGTAACCATTTAGTTATTAATTTCTATAAATAAAATTATTCAATAACTTTAATAATTATTATACACACTTAACAACAACTAAAAATTATAAAACTTAAAATATTTTATTAATACCATATATTATTTTAAGTTCAAAAATATCCAAGTTCTGAAAAACGAAAAAATATTTTATGTAATAAAATTTATAATTAGTTTCAAAATTTTAAAATATTTTAATTTTTATAATTTATAGATATTTTATTAATTATATTTTAGTATAATAATTAAAATTAAAATAATTGAAAAACATGGTAATGTTTTTATTTTAATAATAACCACTATATTTTGATAATTTTTAATGGTAATTTACTACTACATATTTTTATTACTACTTATTTTATTATTTTAAAACAATGTATTGCTTATTTTATATAAAAAATTAAGAATACAGCCAAAACCAAAATCTAAAATCTAAAAATCAAAAACCAAATACCAAAACAAAAAGCTGAAAATCAAAAACAAAAATCTAAAAGTTAAAAACCAAAAACCAAAATCTAAAATCTAAATCTAAAAACCAAAAACTAAAACAAAAAAATAATGGAAAATTGCCACAAATACCGCATTCATAGTACCACTTTTCATGTTTACACTAATCACTTTTAGTCTTTTACCCCCACTTTTAATGAAGGATGAAAGACACTTATACCCATATGGTTAACTAATCTAGACTTAGGGTTTAGAGTTGAGGGGTGGGGTAGAATTTTTGGAATGTGAAATTTATGATTCTAATAAATATATAAATAAATACTTATAAAATATATATAAAAAAAATAAAAATGGTTTCAAACATAATTTTTCGATTTTCAAAAAGAAATTTTGAAAAAAAAATTCAAAAAAAATCAAAAAAAAATTATTAAAAAGTTCAAATTTAAAAAAGTATAATTCGAAAACGTAAAAAATATATTTTTATTTTATTATTATTATTTTTTTAATAATAATTTATTATATATATAGATAACAAGGGTATAAGAGTTTTTTGCCACTTAATGAAGAATGTATTTTTGAAAATGTCAATTTAGTGGTGGTAAAGATGAAAATGGTACCATGAAATTAGTAAACATAATTTTTTTCCAAAACTAATAGAAACAATCACCACCTAAATGTAATTTTATTTATCAAAGAAGAAGAAAAAACAGTTACAAAGGTAAAACCTTAGTGGTCACTTTGATCAGTTTTTGCCAGTAATGAAACAATAATAATCAGAATATGTGTGCTTTACTTATCATTTAGCATTATCAAACATAAAATAGTTATTATTTTTCAAAAAGATGTATGATTGGTGGTTCATATAGGTGAGACGAGATACTTCACCCATCAAAATATTTTTATTTAATTTATACAACCAATTATATTTTCATCGTCCAACGGATTTGATGAATTTTTTTTCTTTTTGGATGTGTTGTCCCAGTTAACATTTCTTCACTTACCCTTAAAATTCTTAGGAATTTAGCATATGAATTATTATTGATGGGTTAGTCTAAAATCATGGAAGCTTGTTTGTTATAGTTGACTTAAAATAAAAATATAATGGAAATAGTTTCTACTTGAGTGATCAGCTTGTAGCGAGCTGTTGTAGTTGTAGTTGTAGCGAGCTGTTGGATTTAAGAAACTATGGACACAAATGTATCCTCCTCAATCATTTATACTTTAATTTTACCTTTTATAGTTTTTTCTCTCTTTGATCATCTACAACGAAAAACATAGTTGATTTCGTTTTTAGATTAATATTTCTAGATATCAAATTTGAGTATAAATGATATGACAAAGAATGGATGAATTATTTGAAAAAGCTGGTATGATATACTTTGATTCCAAATTATAACTGAGAATGTTTTCTGAAGAATGAATAATTAAAATGGAGAAAAATAAAACTAAAGTCAAACACATTTTATTTAAATCAAGAAGAGTTAGAGGTAACTCATAACAGCATGATTACTGGGGGTTCTTAGGTTAGGCTGAGGTTCTTAGCGGAATATAAAAATCCGTCTCTAAATTTTTAACTAACAAAATTAAGAACCGGCTCTTAAATGGGCATGATTAACCTGGGGTTCTTAGAGTGGAGTTCTTAGAGTGGGGTTTTTAGCAGAAGTTAAGAAACTGTTTCTTAACTTTTAACTAAAAAAGCTAAGAACCGGTTCTTAAAGTCCTTATTTAAGAACCGGTTCTTAGTTTTTTTAGTTAAAAGTTAAGAAACAGTTTCTTAACTTCCGCTAAAAACTCTAGCCTAAGAACTCCGGGTTAATCATTATTGGGGGGTTCTTAGGGTGGGGTTCTTAGCGGAATATAAGAACCCGTCTCTTAACTTTTAGCTAAAAAAGCTAAGAACCGGTTTTTAAATAAGAGTCTTAAATAAGAGTTTTAAGAGCCGGTTCTTAAATTTTTTAGTTAAAAGTGTAGAGACGGGTTCTTATATTCCGCTAAAAACCTCACCCTAAAAACTCTCCAATAATCATGATATGGTATAGATGTATAGATGGACTGGGTAGATAACTTTTTATACATAATTTTTAACTTGTCTAAATAAGTTGTTCAGATTTCTTATAATTAAGCTTTTTTTACAGTTATAATCATAATTTGTTTCTATATTACTTTTTATTTTCTATCTTTCAATTATTAACATTTTAAAAGCATAAACCGGAATTATTTTGTGTGAGATGTGTAACATCAAGTTTCTCCTCAATGAAAAACATAATTAGACGAAGCAATAAAATAATTTTATGTGAGACAATATATATGAATGACCTCCTACGGCATAAGATTATAAAATGCTTAAAATGATTGTAATAGCTTTAAGAACTTTGAGAATAGGGTTCATATTTTACGATTAAAGCTACGAAAAATCAAAACTATTCATTATCAGTGATGAAGGTGAACACTACTGTAAACAAAAAACATGTGCAAGCGTTTCAAATTTATTAAATTTTCAAAAACTAAATCTTAATATTGAGAAATTCCTAGTTTATTTTCACAAAAAAAACCTTCAAGTAGAAAAATGACCAAAACAAGTTTTATTAAAGGGTAAATATACTTTTATATTTTAGGGTTTAACTAATCTGGAATTAGGGTTTAGAGTTAATGGGTAGAGTTTTGAGAGTGGAGTTTCTAAATTTTTTTTGTTTAAAAATAATATTAAAATTTTCAAAATAAAAAAAATTATTTTGGTCATTTTCTTTTCTGAAAGCTATTTTAATGAGAGAATTGCCCTTTAATATTTTCAAAGATTTAAAGTTTGGTTATAAACTTATAATACTGAAAGCATATTTATATTTTTTTGTCAACATATATATTTAATTTTTATCATCTTGGCTTTATAAACTAATTATAGTATAATCAATCGAATTCAACGACCTACATGAAGACAGTTTTTTGAACAACTCTACAACATCTTTTTCGCAACATATTTATATTATTGGAGACAGTTCTTGTTATGACTAAAAAGTATTTGATAAAGTTTCAAAAATGATATGAAAGTTTCCAAAATTTATCGATGGTCTTTCCTAGGTTTACTCAAAAACGTGATTAACAAACAGTATCAAGCCATAAGCCATCTAACGTTGCTAATACATATATAAGTTTCTGTTAGCACAAATGCAAAGCTGTGATAACACATAGATTTGTATCCATCCAAAAGTAAAATTGTTGTAAGACAAATAAGTTGTTTATCAATTTAAAAAGTTAAAAGTTAAAGACGTGCGTGCATATGTTATTCCAACAAGTTAAAAAAAGAAAAAAAAACACAAATTTAGATTTACTTGTTTGTATGGCCATTTGGCATGAATATCTAATCTCTATTGGGAACAATCTGTTTATCTGGTGTCGGTGGACATGCACTCATAGGACTAGACGGTTGGGTCTCTGCTCGCCGGATACTCCAGGATTATCAAAAATAAAAGAAAAAAAAATTAAAAGCTATTTAGCTCATTTCAAAAGTGGGCTCACCGGATCTATACGACGTCACCGCCGCGTCTCTATTTGTCATACAACATGACGCCCCCTGCTTCGTCTCTCACCCTCCACCGCACCTCCGTTCTCTCTGGGTAGTCACTCCTCACCGCCGCGTTTCTGTGCTCCACCGACGCTTCCATCACCACCGCCTCTGCCTCCTCCTGAACAAGCAGCGTTCAGACGAGAGTTAGTCCCACCGCCACGTTGTCTCTTGTATCCAAAGAATAAACTCGAGTTCACCGGCGAATCGATTCCTCTCTGATAAAGCTCTCTGTGACCTAGCATATCGTATTTGGGCTTGTGGTCTCCTACCACGGGGTCTCTTATCCTACGAGCCTGTCTCGGATCCGTTACACAACGGCTCCCTCCAAAGACCTCCTCCGAGTTTTTCATCCATATTGTATACTATTCAGAGTCAAATGCACCTATGTAATCGGCGATGATAATAGCATCAACCGCCTCATCACCATCTTGCTCACCCAACAATTTGCTCTCAGGATCACTTGAGATTCATCTAGTCTCTTGGGTCAACATCGTTGGTGTTAGAGCACATCTCATTCGTTTAATGGGGTACGTAGCCTTTATTGGCTTTTCACCCCCTCCTCCAAACCCTTTCAGTTGGGTATATCAACATCGATTTTGACTATGTCAAGTTCCTTATTTAAAAGACACAAGTAAAGCTTATCTATGTGTCCCTTTACTTTGAGTGCGTCTCTCTCCTTAACATTTATATCTTATGTTTTAGTGTACTACTTTTGTTGTTCGTCTTGCCGTTGAATATACCTCCGGTTGTTATCGTTTTACTGTCAAGCATAGCTCCGGTTGTGATCACTTGAGCTTTTAATATATATTCAGTTACAAGAAAAAAGGGTAAATTGTTTCTGTATATCATATATAGTTTTGTGTCATGAAATGAACATATGGGGCGAGCAGTAGTGGTCAAGCGAGTCAAAGGAAAAGCAATGATAAAGTGGGGATTAAAAAATTGAAGCCTATGGGTTTTGTAGGCTCAGTTTGTGTCTGTCTCTTTCTAAGTCTTGAACCCTAACTCCCTACTTATATCTCCCTCCATCAATTACATATTCCTCCTTTTCTTCCATACATGAAAGAATCAAATAAATCGTAAAATGACAATGTTAAAATGACTACAAAATTTCGAAGTCTTAAAACATTTTCTTTGAGAGAAGTTTTTTTTTAAACCATAAGAACTTTAAGACATACAATGACAAAGATGTCGATAAGATTTTACCCAATCATGAATCATCCATTTCTAATAGTCACAACTACTTGTTATAACAAAAAAAAAAGTTTATTAGCAAGACAGTATAATTAAAAAATAATAACAAAAATAAGTTAACCAGGCATGTTTTGCATTTGTTGCATGTTCTTGTTTATACCTTTTCTTCTACCATCGTATTTTCAATGTTCGGACTGATTAATTTAGTGTAGATTATATTGTGCACATCAGTTTAACATATTAAATTTGAAAATGGATCAATCATATGTATAAAGTGATGTAGATAAGTATTTGAAATATTTCCAAATATCTTATTATTTGTTTTATTAATTATTTAAATATCTTATTATTTGTTTTATTAATTATTTAGATAATTATCTTTATTATTTATGATTTTTATGGTTTTATTATATATAGTCATTGAGGAAGTTTGTATTCAATTTATGAGTTGATAATTTGATTAATAAAAATTGAGAGTTCTCTCTTTGTTCCTTGTTTATGATAGATCATTGGTGATCTCAACGAATTTAAGAAGACATTGATCTTAGGTATTCTTTGACTAAATAAGATCCTTGTATTATTCTAGTTTTCTGGGTATTCTCAGAATCAACGGATCTCTAGTTCTATCTTATAAAGCTTCCGCTACATCAGTTGGTATTGGTGTTTTGGTTTCTTATTCAAAACTCGATTCTGGAATCATGGAGAGTTTGTTCGTCGAAAGTGAACAAATTGTTTACATAGAAGTTCACGGTGATCCAGTGTACGACTTATACGGAGACGAAGTTGAAAAAGATCTCAACGAGATTTATGGCTCTCTGATCTTTTTGACCTCTATGATGGTGTTGATCCGATCTTTGATGATCCAATCGTTTCCATCTTTGATGAGGTAGAATTTGTTATTGACGTTTGTGCACAAGATGCCAAAACCATAGATTTTGTCTTTGGTGACAAAGCTTTTGATATGACTTTGAACGTTACGTGTTCTAACGCGTTGGCAAAAGAATCTTTACACAAATTTGCTATGAAGTTCAAGAGGGGAAGGAGGCAATTGATTATGTCACGTGCTGTAATAGTTTCTTGGCAAACTAAAGGGTTTAACACAAAGGATCAATATATTCGATGGCTTGAAGAATTTTACATATGGAGTAGAAGAAGAAAATTAATCGAAGACTACGGCTAAGATTCGAGGGTGAATCTTCTCCAACCCGGAGAGAATGATGTAGATAAGTATTTGGAATATTTCCAAATATCTTATTATTTGTTTTATTAATTATTTAAATATTTTATTATTTATTTTATTAATTATTTAGATAATTATCTTTATTATTTAGGGTTTTTATGGGTTTATTATATATAGCCATTGAGGCTTAAGTTTGTATTCAATTTATGAGTTGATAATTTGATTAATAAAAATTGAGAGCTCTCTCTTTGTTCCTTGTTTTCGGTAGATCATTGCTGATCTCAACGAATTTATGAAGACATCGATCTTAGGTATTCTTTGACTAAATAAGATCCTTGTGTTATTCTAGTTTTCTGGGTATTCTCAGAATCAACGGATCTCTAGTTCTATCCTATAAAGCTTCCGCTACATCAGGTGGTATCAAAGCTGGTGTTTTGGTTTCTTAATCAAAACTCGATTCTGGATCATGGAGAATTTGTTCGTGGAAAGTGAAGTAATTGCTTACAAAGAAATTATTGGTCCTGCCATTTATGATTGTTATGGTGAGGACATGATGATGGTCGAGCCAATTGATTTCATTTTCCGGAAAGATGCGTTCAAGACAACAAAAGCCTCGAGAGATTTCATTGATGTTATCAAACGTGAGACATCAAATTCTAACCGTGAAGAAGATGATTGGACAACACGTGGATCACAAGCATATTTGAAATCATGTGGCTACTCTTCTATCAATGGATTAATGGGTACAGAGACGTGTGACTTTACGGGGGAGTGGGAGAATGCCATGAATGTTATTATTGAAGAAATATTCATCAAGATGAATATCAAGATGAATATTAAAATTTGTTCTGCAGTGTTTCAAGTCTGGGGTGACCAATCAAAGAAAATAATGGAAAAGGCATATCTCCAAAAAGCACAAGATTCGAGGACGAATCTTCTCCAACCCGGAAAAAATGACGAAGAGAATGATGCAGATAAGTATTTGGAATATTTTCA
The DNA here is from genome assembly GCF_020379485.1 of Brassica napus. Taxonomy (NCBI): domain Eukaryota; kingdom Viridiplantae; phylum Streptophyta; class Magnoliopsida; order Brassicales; family Brassicaceae; genus Brassica; species Brassica napus. The sequence goes on along the minus strand of NC_063445.1, from coordinate 18,711,697 downwards.
AATATCTTATTGTTTATTTTATTAAATTTAGATAATTATCTTTATTATTTTAGGGTTTAGATTGATAGAACTAGAGATCCGTTGATTCTGAGAATACCCGGAAAACTAGGATAATCACAAAGATCTTATTTAGTCTAAGAATACCTAAGATCAATGTCTTCTTAAATTCGTTGAGATCACCAATGATCTACCGAAAACAAGGAATAAAGAGAGAACTCTCAATTTTTATTAATAAATCATCAACTGAATACAAACTTAACCCTAGAGGACTATATATAATAAAACCGTAAGACCCTAAAACAATAAAAATAATTATCTAAAATTAATATAACTAATAAAATAAACAATAAAATATTTGGAAATATTCCAAATACTTATCTGCATCATTCTCTCCGGGTTGGAGAAGATTCGCCCTCGAATCTTGTTCTTTTTTAGATATTTTTTTCTCCAATACTTTCCTTGATTGGTGATTCCACACTTGATGCATCGCTGAATTATTCAATTTAATGAATATGTCTTCAATGAACTTTTCTAGATCCACCGTGCAATCACACATCTCTTTACTTGAAAACGTTTTGATGAATGAGTAGTCACATGATTCACAATCTTCCAACACACGTGTAGTCCAATTATTTCCTTCACGGTTAGATTTTGATGTCTCACTCCTGATAACACCAATGAAATCTCTCACGTTGACCTTTGTTGTCTTGAAAACATCTTTGCCGAATACAAATTCAATTGGCTTGACCATCATCATGTCCTCACCATATTGATCATAGATTGCAGGACCAATAATTTCTTTGTAAACAATTAAATCACTTTCCACGAATAAATTCTTCATGATCCAGAATCGAGTTTTGATTAAGAAACCAAAACACCAGCTCTGATACCACCTGATGTAGCGGAAGCTTTATAAGATAGAACTAGAGATCCATTGATTCTAAGAATATCCGGAAAACTAGGATAATCACAAAGATCTTATTTAGGCATTCTAAGAATGCCTAAGATCAATGTCTTCTTAAATTCGTTGAGATCACCAATGATCTACCGAAAGCAAGGAACAACAAAAGTGAAAATGATGCAGATAAGTATTTGGAATATTTCCAAATATCTTATTGTTTATTTTATTAGTTATATTAATTTTAGATAATTATCTTTATTGTTTTAGGGTTTTACGGTTTTATTATATATAGTCCTCTAGGCTTAAGTTTGTATTCAGTTGATGATTTATTAATAAAAATTGAGAGTTCTCTTTTTATTTCTTGTTTTCGGTAGATCATTGGTGATCTCAACGAATTTAAGAAGACATTGATCTTAGGCATTCTTAGACTAAATAAGATCTTTGTGATTATCCTAGTTTTCCGGATATTCTTAGAATCAATGGATCTCTAGTTCTATCTTATAAAGCTTCCGCTACATCAGGTGGTATCAGAGCTGGTGTTTTGGTTTCTTAATCAAAACTCGATTCTGGATCATGAAGAATTTATTCGTGGAAAGTGATTTAATTGTTTACAAAGAAATTGTTGGTCCTGCAATCTATGATCAATATGGTGAGGACATGATGATGGTCGAGCCAATTGAATTTGTATTCGGCAAAGATGTTTTCACGACAACAAAGGTCAACGTGAGAGATTTCATTGGTGTTATCAGGAGTGAGACATCAAAATCTAACCGTGAAGGAAATAATTGGACTATACGTGTGTTGGAAGATTGGGAATCATGTGACTACTCATTCATCAAAACGTTTTCAAGTAAAGAGATGTGTGATTGCACGGTGGATCTAGAAAAGTTCATTGAAGACATATTCATTAAATTGAATAATTCAGCGATGCATCAAGTGTGGAATCATCAATCAAGGAAAATATTGGAGAAAAAATATCTAAAAAAGAACAAGATTCGAGGGCGAATCTTTTCCAACCCAGAGAGAATGATGCAGATAAGTATTTGGAATATTTCCAAATATCTTATTGTTTATTTTATTAGTTATATTAATTTTAGATAATTATCTTTATTGTTTTACGGTTACGGTTTTATTATATATAGCCCTCTAGGCTTAAGTTTGTATTCAGTTGATGATTTATTAATAAAAATTGAGAGTTCTCTCTTTATTCCTTGTTTTCGGTAGATCATTGGTGATCTCAACGAATTTAAGAAGACATTGATATTAGGTATTCTTAGACTAAATAAGATCTTTGTGATTATCCTAGTTTTCCGGGTATTCTCAAAATCAACGGATCTCTAGTTCTATCCTATAAAGCTTCCGCTACATCATAAACATACATACAAGATACAGCCTAAGACAGGGGAAGCGAACTAAGCGAAGGATGCCACCAAGTTCTTTTATATTTACTTATTTTTGGATATAAGTTTTCAATTTTTTTGTAAAAATACTTCTTTCTAGGCTAATGGTTATATTCTTATATTTTCACTAATGAATCGTGGTTTAAATTTATTGATGGACAAGAATTGGTTGGGTTGGCAAAACATCTCCAGGGACAAGGGAGTGAAGTCCCCCAAAGTTAAGAGAAAATGTTGATAGTAATTTACAACGGTATGTTTTTAAAATTTACAAGAAATATGATATTGAACAAACAGTAATTCTCAACATCACAGAAATGTTCTCCTTTGAACTCCAATAAGACGAATTTCGAAAATCTTATTAATCAATGCATGTCTCCAAATACCTAAGCAAGAAAAACAAAAAATATATATAATGTCCATCTTTTTATAAGATATAGCTAGATGCCGATATTATCTTCGATTAAAGCACATAATCGGGAAAATGAAAGAGATGGGGTTGCTATCAAACAACAAAGCAACACCCACGTGAAGGGATAACCAAATAAGCCTTCGACTTGGTCCCTTTCGTTTTCTCCTCCCACTTTTCTTCACGTAGCTATCACCACTTTTTTCATCACCGTTAATCACTATCACTCCCACAACCTTCTCCTTAACCTTATCCCATCCACACCACACTTTTGAAGCCTTTTATTTTCAAATTTTCAATAGAATAACTTCTTTACTTTTTGCTTTAATAAAAGTGTTTGTAGTATGAGTAGCTACCCAAATAAGATATATATAATACTAACAAGAGAAGCACACAATTTCGACGTCAAGTTGTAAAAGTCAGGAAATTAAATTCGTAGTGAGCATTCAATTAATGTTGCAACTTATTTCAACTCTGATGCAAAGATTGACCAACCGAATCAAGTCTTGACTTTGTAAGAGAGAGAGACAAAATTGATTCTTAGGGAGTTTTTAGCGGAATATAAGAATCCGTCTCTTAACTAAAAAAGTTAAGAACCAATTCTTAAAACTCTTATTTAAGAGTCGGTTCCTAACTTTTTTTTAATTAAAAGTTAAGAGACAGGTTCTTATATTCTCAAACTAAGCTATTATGCCTATTTCTTTTGAAGCTTCTAACGTGAACTAACAATTAGATAATAAATAATTAGAGATATAGTTACTCGGTAATTGCTTTAAGTAAGCTTTCATTTCTATAAATTTGTGTGTTATATTCTAAGGGGTTATTTAAAACGAATATGTGTATTAGTTGCACAGAAATAATTTATTAGGGTGAGATTCATTTTTTCTTAAACATTTACCAAAAGTATTCATTTTTACAATCGCTTTTTGTCCTTCTTCGTCAGCCTATCAACCTTTATAGCACAAGCACACACGCACTAATGAACCAACTGGCTTGATTGAAGAAGGGGGAAAACTGTGTATAGGTTACCTATCTCTGTGTTCAAAAAAAAAAAAAAAGTTACCTATCTCTCTCTCTCTCTCTTCAATCTAATGTTTCCTTCAATAGACACCAATGGCCATGACCTCTTTGATCCCTTCAATCTCCATGAAGCAACCATGTTTCCTTCTTTCACTACTCATATCCTAAGCCCTAGTTCTCACCATCATTACCCTTTTCCTTCTTTTCCTTCCTCTTCAGATTTTCTTGATGAATCTGTCTTGATAAGCCAATTCTTGTTACAACAGCAAGCTAATGTTGATTCTCCGAGAAAATTATGCAAGGAGCTTGAGCAAGAAAAAAAGAATGAGGAGTGGGTTGATGGAACCACCTCAGAAAAGGTTTCACCAAGAAGAACTGGAAAGAAAAGGGACAGGCATAGTAAGATCTGCACCGCTCATGGTCCTAGAGACAGGAGGATGAGACTGTCTCTCCAGATTGCTCGCAAATTCTTTGATCTTCAAGACATGTTGGGTTTCGACAAGGCTAGCAAGACCATTGAATGGCTTATCTCCAAATCAAAGGCCTCCATCAAACAAGTGAAAGAAAGTGCAGCAGCAGCAGCATCAGGAAACCATGAACATCTTCAGGTTAGTGACAATGTAAATGACAAGACACAGAAAGTCTCAAAGGGAAGAACAAAGAGGGTGGATGACTCTTGTAAGAAGAAAGAGTCGAGAGAGAAAGCTAGAGAACGAGCAAGAGAGAGAACAATGACGAAGATGAAGATGAGATTATCAGGACCGATTGACACCTCGAAAACATTTGCAGATCCTAATCAAGAGTCAAGAAAGACTAAGATAACCGGTGGTGCACAAGTAGAAGGAGAAAACCTAGAACAAGAAAGGAGTATTATAGAGAAGTTTCTTGGACTAACCAGTGAATCTAGCTCCTCTACCATCTTTGGAGACTCCGAGGAATCTTACACAAGTCTTGGCTCAATTAGAGAAACAGTTTCAACAGGAGGTAAGAACATTTTGTTAAATAAAAGCCCTAACTATTGTAGTCATAATGTTTTGGTTTTGGTCAACAACTTCATAAAGATATAATATCTAGTGTTGGTAATCTAGGAATGGTGATACCAAGGGAACATAACACAACTTTAACAGCATCAGTAGATGAGGAGAGAAACCCTATTTCAACTTTTTCTCTATACGATTATCTCTGCTACTGACGATCATGATGCTCCGTTCTTATAAGGTATTTGGAGTTTCTATATGCATCCACATAAGAGCCTCATGAGCCAAATCTTTCGCATATATATAATTATAAATGTAGACGTGTGTGTGGGTTTTGATTGCTAATTTGGCTGAGGCTTTGGACTGCTTGATTGATGGAGAAACTTATATTCAATATTTGTGGTTTTAAATAATTAATTATTTAGCATGTTTCTACTCCGGCCTTGACAATTTATTGTTGTTTTGCCTTCTGTAGTTGGTTGCCTTTCTAAATGTCAGTATAGGAAATTAAAAAAGTTATGTCACAAACGCACCGTTAAACACACAACATATGTAACATATAAATTATGATGATATATGGTGGCTTACATACTGATTCAGTGTTTGATTGGTATGCACAATCGTTAGTCTTGGATAAAGAAACTTTTATTAACCACATTTCTGGATGTGTAAAGCAACAATTTAGATGTTAGGTGGTATTTAGATATATACCATGCATATTTGGTGAATCTTGCATATATATTCATCGAGAAATGTTACCTGTTTCTCTATATTTTTTTTCTAATTTGTTATTGTTCTATGACTGAAATGAGAAGGTGCTTTCCTATAAACTCAAACAATTCTTATTGTAAATTGCAAACGCCCGTATATCAATCCTGCCGACTGTTCCTCAACAATTGTCGTGATTTGTTTTCATAAACATTATGTCAAGGCACTGGAAGCAGTTTTATAGACTAGCAGTCACCCATTAATTATTTCAATTGGATTGGGCGATATAAATGTGTAATGTTTTTAGACGGTTTAGCCGTTAGACAATTGTCCTAGACACACTCGAGGCCGATTAATCATCCCTAGTTGCCATGTTTCTCTACATTTTTGTTGACCTATTTAGAAAAAAAATATTTTTTTATAAACTCAAAGAACTTAAAAAAGGAAAATAAACTTTTAGCCACTCCAACTTCCATCATGGCATTTTTTCCCCAAACTCTCAAACATTGTGTTTTGACCTTCTTAAGTTGGGTGCAGTGATATCATCGGATCTACAGTAGGTTCTTTCTTATAAAAGAATACACCTTGATTAAGTAATTTTGTTTGTGATTATTTCCTTTGTATAAATTTTGATTGATTTGATTTGTGTAGTTCTGGAATATTAACTTGAACTATTTAATTACAATATTACTTCTATTATATTTATACTACTATAAAATGAAGTTGTTACATGATGTAGATATCATATAATATTTCCTGTATACTTAAAATTGCTGAAACACATGTTAAATGCATATTTAAATGTTTTATTTTCTGAAAACATTGTATAAGACATCGGTTGTAAGTAAAATATAGATTAAGTGTGCAGAAACTTTATAAATACAGTAAAACTTCTACGAACTAGCAATGTTGAATTTTTAAAAGAAAATTATTCATAAAGCTATTAAATAATTGAAATATTATAATTTATAAATATATGTTTTCCATACTTATAAAAATTAGCGTTATATTAAAAGACTAATTGAATCTTTTAATAAAAGTAAATACACAAACTTAAAATTATTGTAAACACTATCTATCTCAAAAACGGATATTAACAAACATATTTGTATATCCGTATAAAATGAGGCATCATAAGTTAAACGAAGATAGTCTTTCCCTTAAGATATTCGTTGTGTTTTTTCTTTTCTCAGTTATGTTTTACCAGTTTACACAACTTGCTCTTGTGAAACACTTATTTCAGACAATAAAAAAAATAAACATATTTGTATATCCGTATAAAATGAGGCATCATAAGTTAAACATGTAATATGTATAAGAAATGATGCCTACAGGCTATGATGCTGAGTAGAGATTGATCCGTGTACATACATGGATATTTTTTTAATAGAATAAACATATGTAGTTTTTTCACATGACAAAAATATAATTGTTACACAAACATGTGTCCATATAGATGTTTTCGATTTGTAATGTATAACATTTATGATAGATCGTCTGTTTTTTATTGTTGGATATTAACCAATCAAAATGATGTTATATAACATATTCCTCAGTTAATACTTTTAATTACATTAATTATGTTTGATGTTTATTTATAAATTAAAATACCAATTAGTATGTTTATGTATATTAATAACTATATTTTAAAAAATAATATATTTATGTCAAATAAAATGTATTTTTGTTTCAATAAGATAGATAGATATATCTCTAAATTTTTTTTATGCCAAAGAAATTTCACTTTAGTTCAAATTTTTGAGGAAATATTTAATTTAAATTTATTTATTGTATTATTATAATTCAAATATATTAATCATCAAATTGTTTAACATGTATTTCAAGATAACTTTATATATTTTAATAAAATATTTCTAGTTTATTTTTTATGTGAAATTAAATAATAATAATATATATGAATATTTAAAATTTAAAGTTTGTATGTCACATTTTAAATAAATCTTTTTAAATTTATTTAAAAAAAATTGGTTAGAGAATAACTCAGATAGAGAATAATCCGATTAGAAAACAATCTACCAAAATTAAATGATTTGTAGTTACTTAATAATAGTTATTAATTAAGTGACACAAGTTATAGTTATTAGGATGAATGAAAAATTATTTTTAAAATGTACTTTAGTTTTAATAGAATAGATGTTAAAATTAAAATGATCCCAATACACGATCAAATAATAGACATAGTTTGTTGTTATCCAAAAATCATATTTTAAATCATAAAAGTGAAAAATTAAAAATAAACGATATATAATTAAAAAATAATCAATCATCTATTATATATTGATGTAAAAAATTTCATATACAAATATTTAGATGTTTAGTTTAAAATTTTTGGGAGAATAAACAATAATATATAATGATACTTTAAATTTATAATGTATGCAGTAATAACTATTTGTAAAAAAATTATGCCCACGGATGAAACATTAAGTATTAACATATACTATATTGTTATTTAAAAGTAAGATAAAAACGTTTTTTTTTTCTTAATATTTTGTTTTATGATCTTTGGATAATAGTGGTGCACATAAAACGTACGTGTTCGCTATTTTTTTTCTTTAAAGTTTTATGAATATTGCTGGTTAAAAAAGATTTAAAAACACGAAGACGAAGATTCATTTTTTACTTTATTTCAAAGCATAGAATGTTTGATATTTGTTTAAGTTATCATAATCTTATAGATTACATTAATGTTTATATTATATGTAATACCAAGTAGCTGTAAAATGATTATGTTCGCATATACGGGTAAAGCACCTAGCTTGTTCATATTAACATGTACTATATTATTATTTATATATTTTATACATTTTATATTGATTAATTATTAATTTATTATTAAGTAAAAATGTAATATCAAATCAAAGTAAATTATTTTAAACCAGTGGAAGCCGACCCGAACTAGAAATGACTAAATAGGATTTCGGTTTTCGTAACAAATGATAAATGTGGTTCTGCTAAAACCTTTACGCTTTAGTAGTGCAGTTCTAACTTCTAACATCTTGTTCTAATATCATTTTGCGTATTTCATTCGCATTTGTTAAAATGTATTGTAACATCTAACAACAGAATAAAAAAACATGACATGTTGACTTCGTACGCATAGATTCTACACTTTTGCATACATATTCCATCCTTTCTATTCAGGTTATTTATTTATTTATTTTTCTTACACTATAGAAATTTAAATATTCACGAAGACAACACAGAAGTGGCACTTTTCTCAGATCTAGCTACGAGAAAAAGATCGAGAAAACTAACCTGTAAATATTGTTATTTCCTTCTTGCTTTGGCTTTCTCTCCACCAAAGCTTTGATCATTGGTGTATCTATAACAATACACCCGTATATTATGTAGAGTGTTTCATCTAAAGCAGAGTAGGAAAATTACTAAGATCTGATAAGAATGGAGCCTGCAAAACTATAGAGCAAAATAAAGAAACACAAAGGTTCGTTAAAGGCCAAAGCCTCATTCTCTGATCTAAAGGCCTTCAGAAATATATGGAGCAGATGAGAGGAAATAAATACAGACATAAAAGTTGTAGACACCGACCGTTTCATCCGGTGTAGGACTGTTTATCAAGGATGAAGCTATGATTTGATCATTTCTGATTTTATAAACAAATAAAAGAGAGTAGATCTGTTTTGCAGCCCCAAACCTGTCTTTTGAGCTAGGTCCAATCAGATTTTGGATCACTCATTGTTATTTTTCTTAAATATAATATAGGGATCGTGATACAGAACTTACCTCATTACATGCGATACGTGGAAGAATAGAGTAGTACTATTGCCATTTTTCACAAAACTTCTATATGATTTAGTTCGAGCCAGACTACTCGGACCAAATTAGTTTTATTGTCAGGTTTTAGAACATTTCCACAAATTTATAACTATTTTTGGGACCAAAATTGTAGTGAGGTGGTTTCATCTTCTTTTGTTGTCATGGGAGATTGGAACGCATCTTTATACGTGAGAATGATGGATTCATTTAAAAGAAGAAAAAAAATATACTGGATTTCATTACGATTAGTCTGATATTTGTTTTTTGTCCTAAAAGATCAACAAAAATTAGATTATTGGCATGTTGTGTGCTTGATAAAGTTGACAATAATGTTTAGTTTCAATTGGTGTTGAAGTTTTTGGGAGAACACATTTTGGTTTTGTCTCCAATTTCTCTTTAATAATAATAATTATTTATTTATTTATTTATTTATTTATTTATTTATTTCGTTGTATTGATATTAAGAATGGAAAATGGGATATGGATGTCGAGAAGTATATCTTTTGGCAAGGTGTAGCTTGCTTCTAGATCTTCATAGAGACATAGACTTTCACTGCAGCTCGTACGGAGCTTTACCAGTTTAGTGCCCCAAAACTCTCACCTCACAAACATATTTATTAAAATGTACAAAAACATATTTATATAAATATCAATCTGTATTTGAGTCTCTTATCATTATTTACGCTTTTATATTAAGTTTCACTTTTATACTTGTTAATTTTCTTATTACAGTTATTATCTCTAGTATATCACTCAGATATTTTTTCATCAAAGTTTTAGGCTTAATATACCGGTATTAGTAAACCTATTTTACTAAATCTCAATTTTAACACGAACTTTCTTTTGGTTTTCCATCATTTAGATTTTTCATAATTATATTATGATATACATTTATTTTCCGCTTTAAGTTTTTCAATTATCAGCTAATTGTTTCAACCTCAAGATTATCTTTTTAATTAATCAGTTGAGTTGTTGTGCTATTTTGTGTTTGAATCAGATATATCAACATTCTGAATGCCGAAAAAGTTTGCATAATCGAGAGAGAAACAAAGTGGTCAGTAGAATCACTAAAGACTCATTATTTCTAAATCATATGTATTGCCCTAGATTGGGTGAAATATGTACTTGAGGTTAATAAACTATGCCATTATAACGTTTGGGATGCTTGTTAAGATGAATATGAGCCCAGAAAATAAAAAAAAATGTTTTCACCAAGTGGCATATGTCACTTCGGCCTTGTATTGGAATTAGAGGTTAGCCCTCCTTGATCTTGGGGGTTTAAATGTGGACCATATAGGCTCAGGTATAAAATGGTATAGTTAGGTGAGTTTGGTGACAGTCATTGTAACGCATGACTAACAATGAATTTAAAGTAGAACCGTCGCGTAAATGTTTATTGTTCTCAAGATTCAAGAATGAGTTTTTTTTGTCACATTTTTGTAATGTGATCTGATTGTCTAAGATGTGTCTCGGGCGAGGATATTACATATCATCAAGGACAAATAACAAACTGGTAAAGTGAACCATACGGAGCATGCATTTCTAATGATACATTACTTTGCTTTTAAACTCTATAATATTAAATTAAAATCATTTCAGTGGCATTCTTTTTTTTTTTGGAACACAAACATTCATTACTCATAAAAAGTTAGGCAACAGAGTTTAAGGCCAAAGCTTGAGAAACAGATAACATCTGCTTGGCTACCAAATCAGTCTCTCTATTCTTTTCCCTAGGAATCCAATGGAAAGAAATAACATCAAAAAACAGAGCTAAGCTCCTGATATCAGCAACCACACCATAAATCTCCATGTTCATCGACATCGATGTCAGCGCTTTGATAAGTTGGGCGGAGTCTGATTCACATCTCAGCCTTGATATCCCTGCATCTTTGCATTGTTGGAGAGCTACACAAACCGTCATGCCTTCTGCAACTAGCGGAGATCCGACAAATGTGGAAAAGGAGGCTGCTGTTGACGTCGCGCCCTCCAACTTAACCACCCATCCTAGCCTTGCATTTAGTGTCTGAGTTCCAAGCCGCATCCGTTTGGAGTAGAGCGATCCGTTCAGCATTTTCTTCAGGTCTTGGTAAGCTTCGGCTGGTTTTTGACTCCTTAACTTGATTGGTGGCCCATTCACGAGCTGCAACCATTGCTTTGGTTAGTGTTTCCTGTGGGGTTGCAGGTTTGTTGTTAAATACCAAGTTATTTCTTGCTATCCATAGGTGCCAGAAGATCCAAGGGGTGAGCTGGAGTGATGGGATTCCCACCGGCGGTAAGGTGGTTATGTTGCAGGTATTTCGCCACTCTTGTTCCAAATCTAACAATCCACTTGCCTCAACGCTTCTCATATAAGGAGCTAAACTCCAGACCTGGTGGGTATAAGAGCATTGAAAGAGAAGATGATAGCTAGATTCGGGTTCTCCACACCTTTTGCACCGAGGATCACCTGGTATGTTGCGAGCCACCAGGTTAGTGCCTACTGAGAGTGCTCCCTTAAAAGTTTTCCAGAGAAACAATTTTATCTTTGGGGCTGTTGCAATATTCCATACTTCTTTCTTCCACTCGAAGGCATTGTCGATTTGGATATCCTCCGGTAGCATGTTTCTACTCTTTAAAGCTGCGTAGTAACCTGTTTTTGTAGTATACTCACCAGTATCTGAGCACAGCCAGATGCGTCTATCAGGAGCCCCCGATGAACTAGGCTTGATGGTCAATATCTTAGCTTCCTCATTTGGGAAGAGTTGTTGGATCTTTTGTCTATCCCACTCCATGCTCCCCGGAGAGAATAGTTCTGAGACAGTCCATTCTACCGTTTCCTCTGTAGCTGGTCCTAATGGTCTCTCTTGCTGTCGCAGATTAAGCCAGGGATGGGACCAGGCTTTGATCGATGAGCCATTGCCGACTGCCCATCCAATGTTTTGTGCAAGGAGGTCTCCGCCCAGTAAGATTCCCCGCCATCCATGGGACGCAGAGCTCTTTGCCGTGCAGTTTAAGAAGTCCTCATCTTTACAATATTTTCCAAGCAGCACTCGTCCAAGGAGGCTTTCCGGATTATTGAGTATGCGCCAGATTAGTTTCGCGAGGAAAGCGTCATTAAAACTCTGAAAATCTCTCAGTCCTAGGCCTCCATGTGTCTTTGGCAGCGACATAGTCGACCACGAGACCCATGCCATTTTCCTATTTCCCTCTCTATCATCCCACCAAAATCGGGTTAGTGCTGACTGAATCCGTTTACAAAGATACACTGGTAATTTGAAACAATTCATTGCATACGACGGGACTGGTGAGAGAACGCTGTTTAGCATAACTAGCTTTCCAGCGGCAGATAGAAACTTTGTAGACCACCCCTTAGCTTTTTGTGAAATCTTATCGACTATGGATGTGAAGAGATCTCGTTTTCTTCTTCCAAAATGCTCTGATAAACCGAGATACTTGCCAACTCCTCCTTCTTTATCAATTTTTATCTCCTTCTTGACTGTATTTTTCAAGCTCAGCGGAGTTTTTTGGGAGAAGGTAATAGATGATTTGTTGCGGTTAATTAGCTGGCCTGAGGCCTCCTCATATTTCTTGAGAATCGTCATTAAGGTCTTGCAACAGTCCTTACTAGCTCTAATAAAGAACATAGTATCATCAGCGAATAGGAGATGGTTAACTTGGGGACTCCCCCTAGCAACTCTAATTCCAACGAAAGACCCATCTTCTTGTGCTCGTCTGCACAGACCCGAGAGGACCTCACTACACAAGATGAATATATATGGTAAGAGAGGGTCTCCTTGCCGGATTCCTCTACTCGTTTTCACACTTCCTCTAGGCGAACCGTTAATGAGGAAGGAGTAAGTGAAAGTAGAAGCACATCGCATGATCAGGTTTATCCACTTTGGATGAAAGCCTAAGCGCTGCAACACAGCCCGAATGAAGTCCCATTCCAATCTATCATAAGCTTTTCTCATGTCGGTTTTAACCGCCATTGAACATCGCTGTTCCGCCTTGGACGTTTTGAGGAAATGGAGGACTTCATGTGTGATAAGGACATTGTCCGAGATCGCTCTTCCCGGGACAAAAGCGGATTGGTTTTCAGAGATGATCGACGAGAGGATATGCTGCAGTCTCTTTGTCAATATCTTGGAGATGATCTTGTAGTTTACATTGCAAAGAGCAATGGGGCGATAATCAGCCATTGTTTGTGGGCTCAGGATTTTTGGGATTAACCTGACGTGCGTCTCGTTTATCTTCGACGGTATTTCCTCAAACACAAAGAATGCCTGAATCTCTGTAACTATCTCTGCTCCGATAGCCTGCCAGTTCGTTTGGAAAAAAGACGCCGAGAATCCGTCTGGCCCCGGGGCCTTCTCAGCATGGATGGCAAATACAGTGTCTCTTATCTCCATAAGAGTAGGAATTGCAATAAGAGTGTCGTTCTCTACCTCTGAGATCATCGGATTTAGGGCTTGGACAACAATCTCCTCTTTGTTACCTTCCGATGTGGTGTATAAGCTGTCGAAGTAAGACACAATGACTTTGGCAATCTCGTGTTCTTTATAGACAGATTTTCCTTCCATGTCTTCGATCACGGTAAAAGCATTGATCTGACGCCTATTTTTGTGGTGGCCTGGAAGAACCCGGTGTTCCTATCTCCCAATCTTAACCATAGCAAACGACTCCGTTACTTCTAATATTCTTCTTCAGCTGCATACGCAGCTTTGAGTTTAGCTGTGATTTTGTAGATTTGTGCTACGTCGTTTGCTGGGCTGGTTAAAGTCAATTCGAGTTCGGCTTTCTTCTCCTCTATCAGCCTCTTGCTATTACAATGTTGGCTCCTGTTCCACTCGGAAATCACAGATTGCATAATGGCAATACGCTCACGCACAGATTTATTGTGAGCTTCCTTCCAGGCTTTACTTACTAGGTCTTTAACCTCTCCGTTATCCTTGACTCTACGATCATAACGAAACAAACCTCTTCTCTTCTGTCGCACATATTCAAAGCTAGATAGGAGTGGTTTGTGATCAGAGCCCTCGTAGGCCAAATAGTAGCTGCGAGCAGTGGGGAACATTTCGGCCCAGGTTGTGTTGGCTGCTGCTCGGTCCAGACGGCATCTCACAAAGTGATCGCCTCTTTGCCCTCTCCAAGATAAAGGATCCCCTGAGTGGTGAAGATCATAGAGGTCTCCTTCGGAGAAGAACGTGCGCATATCCGAGAATGATCCCTCTGGTCTTATAGGTCCACCAACTTTCTCCGAGTTGTCGATTAAATCATTGAAGTCTCCTGAGATAAACCATGGTGCCTCCCAGGCATTTGTGTTATCGACCAAATAATCCCAAAGTAATTTTCTATTTCGAGGGTCAGCATCTCCATAAACAAAGGAAGCATAGAAAGTCTTTCCTTGAAATTCAATACAAGTATCCAAGAGATTAGCAGAGGAGCTTAAAACTTGTAACTTTATCTTCTAGTTCCAGAATAATGCCAAGCCGCCAGCACCATGACCCACCGGGGAGAGTAGAAAGTGATGATCATACATAAGCTGCTCTGTTTCCTTCAGGACAACTTCATCTTGATTCTTTGTCTCGCTGAGGAAGAGAATGTCGGAAAAAGAAGTCCGCTTCAGTTCCCGTAAACGCCGGACTGTCAGGGGGTTCCCCAGCCCCTGACAGTTCCAGCTCACCACAATTAAGGAAGAGGAGGAGATGGATCCCGACAATCCATCCTCTTCTTTGCGGTCTTGGGTATCATGTTGCGCAAAGGAATATTATCTGAGCTAGTTGATTTCCTTGATCCCCCTTCCGAGCCTCGAGAGCTGTTTGGGTTTCCTCGTTTTCGTTTCTCTTCCTTTTCAAGCTGTGGGGCTTCAGATGTAGTGATTTTGCGTCGGCAGAGTGGGTGTCTTCCAGTTAACACTTTTCTTTTGCGAGCACTCGCTCCAGCCACTAAGTGGGTCTGCATTGGACCTGTTTTCGACCTGGTGGTCTTCCAGGTTTCCTCTTCAGGATAGGGAGGTCCTCCAGGGCATTCTCAGGCGGCATTTCAATAGCCTGAGGGCCCAGCCGATGTAGAGATGGGATTCTTTCAGAAGTAGCCAGTTCTTCATCTTGGGGGTCATGGCTTGGTTGGAGTGTTTGAGCTGCAATCGTCGCTTTAACCATACGTGATGCCGTTTCCTCCAACTGTCCCTTTTCTTCCGCTTGTCTCATTCTTTCTTTGTGTGATGCGCTTTCTGTTGGGTCTGCGCATTTTGTGTACTGCAGCATTGCATCCCGTACCTCTCCCAGCGCTTCCTCCATTGCCTCTATGGAACCTCGAGTGCGCCAAGTTTTATCGAGGGGGTTCTTGCTGGAGGGTTTCTCAGAGCTCGCGAGGAGCTAGATTCCTTCCTGTACCCCTCACGTCTTTCCGTCGGGATTCCCCGAGAATTATCGTTATCGTACAGTTCTGCTCCTTCTGCAGCCTTATTGTTGGTGGGTTCGTATCTCCTAACCTCTCGATATCTTTGAGTTCGGGATGGTAATGCTTGGTGTTAACTTCTCCTATAAGGATGGTGTCTTGCGGGGTATGTTTTGCCTTCTCTGTTATCTCTCCTTCGTTCTCTAGAGGCTCTGTTACTTGGGTTTGAATAGTCATATCTTCTATCTTCATTGTGTCGCAGCTGCGCCGTGTTGCCTCTCGCATGAGTGTCTCTAGAAGATATCTCATGATAAGAATCTCTACTCTTTTGACCAGCCGGTCGAGATGTACTCATAGCATGGTGTTTGACTTCTCTGATTACTTCCTGGTTTGTTCCATGGCTTGATCTAGATGCCATTTCTTCCTGAGCTGCCTTCAGGGCCCTTGCTTCATGCTTTGCTTCTAGGCATTCTTTAACTCATGGTCCAGTCGGAGACATTTGGAGCAATGTTTCTCTAGTCTTTCATATACTAGGTTTGTGATGACCTCATCCCCATTAGGGTACTCCACCACAGATTTAACAATCAGGGGTTGTAGTCCATTGACATGCACTCGCATTCTGGCCGATAAGTTCGTGATCTTAGCTTTCTCGAATATGCCAATATCATTTCTGATGCTTCTGATGGTACCTTCAGTCCATAGATGCAGAGATAACCCCTGAACTTTTATCTAAAATGGGATCAGGGATGGGAAAGAAGGAGGGATGGTTGGTTCCCAGCGTTGTAGTATCACCATCCAACGGGCGTAATGATACGGTCAGTTTTCCAGGACCGAGAGTAGATCCGACTCAAGCTCGAATTGGAACTAGAAGAGCCCATTACCCAAATCTGCTCCCACTGGTTTAAACTCAGTTTTCCAATGCTCAGTAAAGAATGGAATCAGGGACCAGAATTTCTGTGTTGAACGGTTTGTAACACGTCCAATGAGTGTGAGCGAGTGTTTACGGATTAAATCCGCATTATCAGGTTCTTGAACCTTTACACGAGCAGTCCGTAGAGGCTGGTGGTTCTCCATAGCGGGGCCTTTTGCTTTTTCCGCCGAGGAAAGGCGACGATGAGCCATTTTTAACAACTCTGTAAAGGAAGCTAACTATCATAAGAGCTACTTTGCCTAAAAAGAGACCTTTTCAACGAAGCTATCTGTGTTTGAGGAAGGTTTTGAGCTCTTCTTCTTGTGGGCTTGGTGTGAAGGGAATCCCCTTAAAATGATTTAACCGTAGAATCCAGACAAAACTCTGTCCATTGTTGTATCTCCGGAACTCTGAGGAGATGAGCTCAGCTTGAAGTGATATTCATTCAGGTACTAACTCCGACGTCGGAGCTAGGGCCAGGCAGTGTCGGAACAGGCAGAACGGCGGTCCCTCCGACCTAGGTCAGCGGAAGAACCCGGGAATAATAGATCAGTACTTGCGAATATCCAGATTTTACTTCCAGAAGTTACTTCCAGAAGTAGAAACAATTTGAATTTACAGGGGAATAGCAGAGGTTCTAACCAATGGGAGGGCTTTGACCTGCGGATTTTACAGGTGGGGAAAGTCAAAACAAACTAGGTAAGGACCTTTCTCGAGAATCGTGGCTGAGAGGAAAATCGCATGATGTGAATGAGATTTTTCAATGGCATTCTATATTTTTTTTAACAGGGCATCTATATCTTACTCTGTATATAAAAAATTCAATAAGGTATTCCAAATTTTAAGTCATTTTTATAATAAAAACAATCATCCTTTTGAGTTTAAGTTTCAAACTGTATTCATTTGCAATGTATTATTATATGTTTTTCCATATCATTTTTTTTTTAATTTCCAGTTTAATTTTTTTATTTGACCATGTGTAATGCGTGACTATAATTTCGTGGCATTTAACCATGACTATAATTTCGTGGCATTTAACCACGAAAAAATGATGTATAACCATAACAGAGAAAAAATGAAGAATATAGCTATACTTTGGAAAATGTGTCATTATGCCACATAAATAGACATTACAGTCATTTACGGCGAGTGGGCGTGTGTATATCACACACTATAATCATATACTATTCTATTTATATTTTCGATACATAATAGATCGTTTTTACTATATATGTTATAATACATAATAATTTGATCTATTAGTATTATTTATTTATAGGGCTCAATGCAGTTCAAGTAGTAAACAATATGAAAGAACATATTTATTCATAGGAATGATGTTTAGTGTATATTAAATTACATAAAAGAATATATTTGACTGATATATTCTAAATAATAAAATGTATTATTTTATATTTTATGACTAAATAGTATAGTATGTAAACATATATAGGGAAGAAAAGAAGAAAAGTAAAATGAGATAAAAATAATTGAAGATGGAGATTAATATGGCATATATAAAAAGTATGGCGTATATATAAAAATATGAAAAAAAATGAGAATTACAAATAGAAATAAAAGTACGAAAACGAAGATGGGATGATGAAAAAAATTACTATTTTATTGATTGTGGCTATATATATAATTATATGGACGTATAAGGAAAAAAAGTGAGAGAGGGAAGAGGGATGCAGAGAGGGAGGGAGGGAAGGAGAGCGAGAAGGGGAGGGAGAGAAAGAGAGAATGTATAGTTAAAATTTTATTCTATGTTTTTAAATAGAATAGAATACAATAACACATTTTTCAATATTACATGTTAGAGAGAGATATATAGATACACAAAAAGAAAGAAAAAGAAGAAAAAAAATACTTATCCAGAGGAAAGAATGGAAGGATATAGAGATGGAGATTGGGAAGAGAGATAGAGTGAGAGATGAAAGAAAGAGAGATTGTATAATAATAATTCTATTATAGGTTCGTAAATAGAATAGAACAAAATCTTATTTCTTATTATAACCGTACATATTCAAGTTATCAATATATGTTAGTTTTAAAAAATTCAAAATTTTTTATATAGAAAAATATATATATGTTTTTATAAGTATTTACAAAATTCAAAATAGTTTTTTTTTAAACTTATAAATTCAATTAAAAAGAAAAGGTGAAAGTGAGAAAGGGCAAAATAGAAATTAATATATAAATATCATAGCCTAACGAAGGCTATGGTTATATTGTTTATTTTTTGGTTTGTTATGTGCATATAGGCAAATTTGGAATTTGGACTGCACACTTTTCCCCAATATAAGAAAATACTAGGTTAAGACCCGCGCCTTGCGCGGGATCAACATTATATATATATAAATAATTTTATGTATTAAATATTTTTACATATTATAAAATAATAAATATATATTAAATAATTAAAAGTCAGTAACTATTAAAAATATAATTAAATTGGTGTGAACATATAAATCAATTGTATTAATCCAAATTTTTTTTATTTGATAGGATATGTTATTAAATTTAAATGATACTAACATAGATAATATATTTTAGTATATTTTTAATATTAATTTCTATTAAATGATGATTTCTACTCATATAGTTTTTTGATCATTAGTATCTTTTATAGAAAAAAATTTAAATTACTGATAACAAAATTTTCATTGTGGGATTAATAGTTGTAGTAATTTATAATTTTTTAAAAAATAAGTTGTCAATGATCGTTCAAAACTTTTATCAAAAAAATTGTTCAAAGTAAATTTTGAAACTAAAATATTGTATTTTATATGGTTCATAGTTTAATTTAAAACGATATATATATTAATCTTATTAATTAATTAAATTAGACTTTTTACTTATATAATTTTTGTAATCATTTGTATTTTGTCATAACAAAAATTTTAAACCATAGATCATAAAATTTGAATGTGAAACTTTTAACAGTTTTAGTAATTTGTAGCTGTTTGTAAAAATTCAAAATATAACATATACAAATTTTTATTATATGGTTATTGTGGTTGTATAATTTATTTAATAGCTTAAAATTAAACAAATATGATAGAAGATACACTATTTTTTATCAAATTTTATTATTCAAAATCATTAATTGCCATATATACTTTAGCCAAATTAGGCAATTCCGTAAATTTTATTTAACGAAATAATAAAATACATTAATGATACATTAATGATGAATTTATTGTTAATTTAATAAAAAGTTTATTATATAATTAGATGGACCAACATATTTCTCTAATGATTCTAAGAATCATTCTAGTGATGACATGTGGCTACAAAAAGAAGTCAAATAATATATAGAGGATTTTGATGATCCTTTTTTTACTAGTGCAATCATAGTTCGAGCATTAAACGTTAGTGCAAGAGAAATATAAACAGTTAAAAGGCTGGTTTGGAATTGCACATTACCACCAGTTCCCCAATCCACTCAAGAGCCTATCGTGCATTGGAAGACCTTTAATCAAATTTACAATCTCGTCAAGTTTTTCCTTCTTCACTATGAGAGATTCACAATCCAAGTCAAATAAGAAAATTTAAGTAAATGTCTGAAACGAATTTACCTTTAAGACGTTCATTATCGAAATTACAACGGAAACCTTTGGAATCACACCCTAAACTCTAGTATGAATCTTTAATCTCGTAGCCACCATGACAAATGTCTAACCAGACAGCCACCATAATGTAATGTATAGATCGTTTTTAAAACTAGTGATTTAGTGTAGTAGATTTTAATACTAATTAATGATATATGCGCGACAAGAAAAATTTGTTAACAGCTTAAATATATGAAAGATTTATAGTCAACCGTTTAATACATAAAATTTAGGGTTTTTTTTTTGTAAATATGACTCAAAACTCGAAGTCAAACACAAAACTAACTCATGTTTTTTTTTGGAACTTTGATTTGCCTCTTTCAACCCCAAAGTTCAGATTATTCACGAAAATACCATCATTTTTTTTTTTTGAAAACGCATATTTTACTCTATCACCCTCATCTTCTTCAAGTATTCACAATATTGTCATTGCCATCAATACACCAACCACCATGAACAACCAATTTGAAGCTCTTAATGCACCTAAAAATTGATTTACACTATTTCTTTCTCAATTCTTATGAACCAAAAACAACATCTCTTTACTTTCTCTTCATATTCATCCAAAAAAAAATCCGAGATTTTGATTCTAAAAATTTTATGGTTCATAGAGCCATTGAAGCTTACGATTCTTGGTGAGTCATTTTTGTTTGAAATTATGGGTGCTTGGAGAAGACTTTTGTGTGCTAAACAAGTTATCTCATTAGTTGAAACTATGAAATTAGTTTTTTTTCCAGATCTGTTCATCCAGACGACTTCCGAGTAAGTCGTCTGGCTGTAGACGACTTACATGGAAGTCTTTTGGTCAATGCAGAGGTTAATTTTGCAATTGACTTTTAAATGTGTTTTTCTAGATGACTTACATGGAAGTCGTCCATCTTTGTTTGTTAAAAAAAAATCGAGACGGCTTCCATGCAAGTCGTCTAAGGTAAACGGGTTAGTTTTGCATTTGACCGGATTGTGTCAGAAATTTGACTTTTCCTCGACGACTTACTTGTAAGTCGTCTAGTAGAAAATTAAAAAATCAATATTTTGTTATACCTAGACAACCTCAGTGGAAGTCGTCTGCGTCAATATTTAATAAACTTTCATTTTCTTTAAAACTATAAAGACTTTTTAATTTTTTTTTGTTAATTCATGTATATTAGTCAATATTGGAGCTACTGAATGAAATTTATAACTTAATTGGTGATATTTATAAGGTTACCAATATTCACGCTTTGTAAAGTTTCTAGCTAATTGAAAAGACTTTCGTGGAAGTCTTCTACGTTAGTTTTTGTAAATTTGTTAAGTAACTTTAAGATATGTTTATTTAATTTTCAAAAGTGTTAAGTAACTTCAAGAATATCAAGTAACATGGTTTAATGTGTCTTCTCAGATCATAAGATATACTTTTTATTTATGTTATAGCTTTGAACTTATGTAATGTTTTATCTTTTGTGAATTTGACTAAGTTTTCTTGAGAATTCTTCTCCCTTAATTGTAATAAATTTGATTAGTTTTTTTCTGTTATTGTGTTTTGCTATTGAAGTTGTATCAACAACTTCAATTATGTCAAGTAATTTTGGCAAGATAATGTAGTGGAAAATGAACATATTTACTAAACTTTTTCATTATTATCTCTTCAAATTTACAAAAAAAAAATCATAACTAAAGGAGTACACATGCAAATCACAAAACAGACAACAAACAAAACTATTATAGATTATTCCTCTACAAAGACAAGCTTAGACTCCACTTGATATGGAAGACGACCCGTCAGAAGACTTCCTGGAAGTCATCTGGAAGACTTCCTGGAAGTCTTCTAGCGCGTTATATTTTAGAAGACTTCCGAGAAGACTTCCCATAGGTCTTCCAAAGTCTGATCCATATCTGAAAAACATGTATATCAAATCCAGATCTGTAAAACCTGCATATCATATCAAAAAACGTTCAAATAACTTAAAAACAGAGAAAATGAGTGGAAAATTAGATATACATACTTTTATAGAACACACAAAGTACATATCCAAGTGGAAGATGAGAACCATCTGATTAAAACCTGCAACAAAAATATAGATTAGTGAAAAAGACATGAGACAAAAATGAAAAATTCATAAAAGTTTACTGTTTTCAACTCAAAGAGATTATAGTGGGTTTGGAGAGTTTTAGTTTGGGAAAAAGTATGAATTTTATGCAACAGGAGGTTACCAAATGAAGAAAAATCAACATAAGAACTTACCAAAACGCTCAGATCTATTATGAAAGGGAGACATGGGAGAAGACTCCGTGAGAAGACTTCTTGGAAGTCTACTGGAAGACTTCCTGGAAGTCGTCTGGAAGTCTTCTAGCCCAGAAGTCTTTCAGATCTGAAAAACCTGCACATCCAAATCCTGATCTGAAAAACCTGTATCTCCAAAACGTTCAAATGACTTAAAAACAGAAAAAATGAGTGGTATATTATATAAATCTACCTTTATAGAACACACAAAAATACATATCTAAAATTAATAAATATACCTTTAAATGAGTGGAAGATGAGAACCATGTGATGAAAAACATGCAAAACAAGATAAACTAGTGAGAAAGTCATGAGACAAAAATAATAAATTGATATAAAGTTTGGTGTTTATAAGTTCAAAGAGATTAGAGAGAGGTTGGAGAGTTTTAGAATGAGGAACATACCATTTTTGTTGCAGCTATTTGAGAGGAGGAGAGAGAATGTGTAAATATTTTTTTATATATAGAGACAAAAATTCCAATAACCTTAAATATTTTCGATCAGAAGACTTACTAGACGACTTACTTGTAAGTCGCCCAGAAGACTTCAATATTTTTAACGGGAAACTAAAATATTTTTAGCGGGAGTTAGAAGACTTCTCAGTCGACTTACATGTTAGTCGTCTAGACCCTAAACATAACCCCTAAACTAAATAAACTAACTAAACACTTCATAAAATCAAATTAAACTTAAAAAGTATTTACTATACACAGAAATAATCACATGTAGATAAAAATTTAATTTTTCAAAAAAACATTTAAGCTTTCCAAAATCTAACCCTAAGAATACATACAATACTACAACATATGTTGCCAAACCCTAGACCAAAGAATATCATTATTCACTACTTTCACTCATCTATGTTGAAAACAATTCAATTTTATTATATCTTAGTTTATATCACTTAAAACTGTTTATAATTACATGATTTTAATTTTTCGCTTATTAAAATATTTTTTAAAATATTTATAAATTATTTTTAAGATCAACTATACCAGACGATTTTCGTAGACGTCGTCCAGAAGACTTAACAGAATCTCACAAGACTCAGAAGACTTAGCGAGGATATATTCGTAAAAATGAGTTCTGTTTTTTGTTTGGTCACAAGGGACTGACTGTAATTTCACAAAGTTTTTAGGTTACTTTTGAATTTGATTCAAGTTTGAGTATACTTTTGTAATCAAAATCAAGTTTTGAGTCATATTTGGTAAATCTCCCTAAAATTTATCATTGGAAAACTATTAAAGAAAGTCATATATGGGTGGTTTCATTAAAAGTCCACGACGCTATATCTTAATTTTCAAGAGCACATGTATACTCAGGGGATAATTAGTCTGTTCTCACGTCGACTATAATTAAACCTATAAATACAATATGAATGATTGCAATCCTCTCCTGGAAATACAATACCATCGATTACACAACTTTGTAATCAAAGATTTCATTGCTCCAAAGATTTTTTCCATAATTGCTAAGTTGTAATCATACCTCTTTTTCATTCCTTGAATTCTAAGAAACCTCGATGCATCAGTTTTATTTTCTTTACACGGTTTAATTCTCCACAGTTATGGTTTTACTTTTGTATATCAATAATTGATCAATGTGGATTATGTTTATGTGCGTACTAGTTTCGTGAATATTCATTCTCATGATTATGATTTTAAGTTTATAAATTTAATTGACTTTATATGTTTTTGTGTATATTTTCAAATACTTTTTTCCAACATTGTTTGCACAAGTCATTCATATTATCGTGTTTAAATTAGACTGGTGACACAAAAACAAAAATAACAAGATTGTATGATTAATTACATGTACATATAAAATTTGAACATATAAATACAAGCACACATTACAGTTCCAAAAAAAAAAAAATACAAGCACACATTACCTTTAAAACTATCGACACTATTAAAATAAAATATTATTTGGTTTTATACCAAAAAGCATAAAATCTAAACAATATAAAAGATATTTTTTTGTACTTTAGTTTTTAAATAGTTTCTAAACAATATACATTGCAGCTTCTAAAAAATAACATTCATAGAGTTTATACGCTATTACCAAAACTAATCCATTCATAGAGTTTTATTGGATTGAACATAGATCTAGTAAAAGATAGCAAAAAAAATCCGTTCTTAGGATTATCAAACTTTCTTCTACAAAAAGAAAATTAAACACGGACTACCACCAAAGCTAAAAGGATCGGTCACTTGATTGTGCCCCACTTTTATGAAAACAGAGCACACATGACAAAGTATTCTGCGTTGAAAAGACAAAATCCCACTCCGTTAGACATCTCTTAAACTTTACATTCTGTCAACTATATAATATACATGAATATAATATTCAAAAAAAAAACATGAATATATCTATATATAGGTGAGCTCTTACCGTATTGTTTTCCAAACCGTCCAGCAAAACTTTCTTTTGTTTTGTTTTGTTTTTTTTTTTTTTTTTAACATCGAAAGACCATTCTATTACTCAAGCTAAAGGTGGCTTGGGTAACCAGACCGGAATAGAACAACCAATAAAAAGTAACTCCGTATGGAAGGATCTTACAGTTTTAGCTAAAAAATCTGAAATCTGATTGCGCGCTCTTGGTACATGAGTGATGCGGGAAGCATATTTGAAGCGTCTTTATCCTCTCCAATTCCGTCGCAAAGCTTGACCAAGCATGAGGTTCCTTTATCATTGCGATCACGTCCTTATAGTCTGTCCCAAAGCTCTGACATGTCGAGTGTTGAAGCATATTCTCTATTGCCCATCGCAGTGCTTCTAGTTCCGAATGCAGGGCTGATTCGTGTCGAGTGATATTTCTGGTCCCCATAAGCTGTATGTTCCCCCACTGTCCATCCAAACCCATCCACATCCAGCAGCAGATGTCCAAGATCCATCTAACAAGCAAATATTACCCATGCTTAAGACTTGGGGTTCCTCAGTATTGTTTTCCTGTATCACTGGTTGTGGCACTTCATTCGCATCAAACTAGGCTTGGCATTCACCTAATGCATATCTAACCAGCTCTAATGGGTCTCTGTCTATCCCCCTGAAAAGTTTGTCATTCCTAGCCTTCCAGATATACCAGATTATCCAGGGATAACGATCCATGTCTTGTTCTGGCTCAATGATGCCGTTTTTCGTCCAGAATAGGTAATCCATGTTTGTGTAGACGCTTGATATTGGGAACAAATTTGGACTTGTTGGAGTTGATGATAATGACCAGGCCTGCAGAGCTGGTGGACATTCAAAGACGGCATGGGTTACTGATTCTTCAGGTTCTCCGCATCTTGGGCAGTAGTTATCACACCTCATATTGCGTCTTGCTAAGTTCTTTGTTACTGCCACATGACCAGTTAACAATTGCCATATAAGATGACATATCTTCTTAGGCGCCTTTAATTTCCAAGCAAAGGCTTGAAGCTTAGTGATACTTGGCTCCAAAACTTCCTTTTCATCCTATGTCGTTAATAAATTCTGAGCCACCCAGTAACCAGATTTAACTGTGTATTGTCCATTCTTTGTGTAGTTCCAGCAGAATGTATCACGACGATGAGTTGAGCTTACGGCCAAACTTCTTATAAGTAGTATATCATCAGGATTGACATATTGTCCCAAGAGATTAACATCCCAATCCACCGATACCTGATTAATAAGATCGTTGACTCTCATATTAGGATGCATAACAGGACCTATAGGAATGGCTGGTCTCGCAGGGGTCGTTGGGATCCACAGATCCTCCCATACCTTGACTTCATAGCCTGAATGGATCTTCTACCTGATACCCAGTAGTAGCAGTTTCCTTGCAGCAGAAATACTAGTTCACACATATGATGGGCTACTGGTCGAGTTTACTCTCAGTGGAGAGCTCAATCGGTAATATCTTCCTCTCAAGATCCTGGCCACCAAAGAATCAGGAAATTGAACTAGCCTCCATAGTTGTTTTGCCAAAAGTGCCAGATTGAACTCATGAATCATAAGGAAACCTATCCCACCCTCCTCTCTCGGTAAACAGACTTTCTCCCATTTTGCCCAGTGTAATCCTCTTTTTGGTGGATTCGAACTCCACAAGAATTGAGCAATGGCACTTGCTAGATTTTTAGATATCTCCAATGGGAGCAGGAAAGTAGACATAACGTATGTCGGGAGAACGAGCTGGATGAATTTAATTAGCACTTCCTTTCCTCCTTTTAAGAGCCATCTGCTTGTCCATCCATTCACTTTATGCATCAATTTATCCTTTAGAAATGCAAACAGCTTACACTTGGAGCCACTTATGTCCTCTAGGATACCTAAGTAGGTTTCCATTCCGCCTTCATTTTGTATTCCCAGTGCATCTTTAATCTCTTGTCTAGTGGCTGCATTGATCCGCTTACCAAAGAGCAAGGATGATTTATGAAAGTTGATGCATTGACCTGATGCTTTACCATATTTCCTGACTACTTTCATTACTTCTTCACATTCACAGGGCTCCGCCTTACAGAAGAAAAGGCTATCATCAACAAAGAGAAGGTGAGATACCGAAGGACACGTGCGGGTGACGCGCATCCCCGTTATCTTCCCTTGATTCTCTGCATGATTGAGAAGGCTAACGAGCGCTTCCGTGCATAGAATAAAAATAAAAGGAGACAAAGGATCTCCTTGGCGTAAGCCTCTTCCTGGAACAATGTTTCCTCGTGGCTGTCCATTCATGAGTACCTTATATGACACAGACGTAATACATCGCATTATCCAGGTGATCCAAATTTCTGAGAACCCCATTTTGCGCATAACAGCTTCAATAAACGACCATTCCATCCTATCATATGTTTAACTCATGTCTGTTTTGATGGCCATCCTTTTATTTCTTTCGCTCGGCTTAGTTCTCAGAGTGTGGAACATCTCTTGAGCGATCATTACGTTGTCTGAGATCTTTCTTCTAGCAACGAAAGCTGACTGAGTTTCCGATATCAAGCCTGGAAGGAATTTCTTTAATCTCTGGCATAAGACCATAGAGATTATCTTGTAGCTGACATTACACAAGCTAATGGGTCTGAACTGAGCCATTTCATTTGGCTTTGTTGTCTTTGGGATGAGGCATATATTTGTATCATTCAGGCTAGCCACCACAGACCCCTCAAAAAGGAATTTATTAACCATAAGAGTTAAATCCTCCTTTACAATATCCCAAAATTTCTGGTAAAAAAGCGCAGTCATCCCATCTGGCATTGGAGCCTTCTCTGGATGCATAGCAAAGAGTGCTAGTTTGACCACCCATTCAGAGACCGGGGCTGTAAGATTATCATTCATTGCCCCAGTTATCGTTGTAGGGACCTGAGCTAGTGCCTCTTCGATGTCCTCTGGGTTAGATGATTCAAAGATATGCCGAAAATAGCTAGTAGCAATGGCTACTAGTCCTTCTTCATCCTCAACTACATTTTCATTTGCATCGATCAGCTGCGTGATTTTATTCCTTGCTCTTCTTTGCTTAGTTAAGGCATGAAAAAAAATCGTATTCATGTCCCCTTCTCTTAGCCAAAACATACGACTCTTCTGTTTCCAAAACATTTCCTCTGCCTTAAGAGCATCAGATAGTTCCTTCAACGCTGCTGCAATCTCCTCAGTTGTGGCATTATCATCTGCGTACAGACCTTCCACTTTTTCTTTGAGCTCCTCCACTAATTTTGCTGAGTTCCCATTATTTTGTCTCCTCCATTCACTTAAGGCTTTCCGGCGAAATATGTTCCATAATAGTTGCATAGGGAGGGAGATCAGGTGATTTCCATCCCTCAAGAATGACTTGCCTTACCTCCTCATTATCCAGCCATCTTTTATCAAACTTGAATTTTTTTTATCTCCGCACTGACTTTGTCAGTATATCCGCGAGAATCGGACGATGATCTGATCCCCATAGCCTCATATACTTCACATTCGAGTGAGGAAACTTCAATCCGCATTTCCTAATGCTATGTCTAAGCGACATCGAACGGTTGTTCTTCCGGCTCTCTTTCCTACCCATGAGAGCATGTCTCCTGTGAAAAGAAACTCTAGCATCCCACAATCACTAAGCATTTGCTTGAAAGGCAGGAAAGAACTATCAGTACGTTGTATGCTCCATTCTTTCTCATTATGACCCGTGATTTCATTAAAATCTCCTATCATGAACCAATGTCCAGTTTTTGTTGTTGAGAAATGCGTAAGACACTTTCTTTTGTTTTCAGATACATACACAAACATTAAAACTTATCTTTGGCATTTTCATATTGATTAATATTTCTTTTGGCAGGTTATAAAAAAAAAAAAAAAATAGCCTCTTCTTATGCCAAAATTTCCTCCAGCATCTTCTACTTCCTCTCATCTTCCATGGCGTTGAAATTCTCTCAGATTCTCTTTATTGTTATTTGTCCCTCTCTCTTCTTCCTCCTCCTCCACCACTTGTACTCCTTCAACCTCCACCGTCTCTACTTTCTAAATGTGGTGGAGCCGTCGGTTTCGAAGCACCATGATCACCCTCTCTACACCATTAATAGATTAGTCAGCAGAAAAGCTCTCTCCCACACATACGACTTCTCACCTTTCCAGCACCGGAAGAACAACCACCATCATCCTCGTTCCGGCGAGGCACACGGCGGCGATGAGATAGATCCTCGTTACGGAGTGGAGAAACGCCGTGTTCCCTCCGGACCTAATCCGTTGCACCATTAATTGATGAATGACGATGGCACGGGCTTGGTTTGAGTGGTAACATATAAGCCAAAGATACACCTTTACCTAGCTCTTTTTTTTGTCTGAAAGGGGAAACTTAAAGATTAGAGTTTTTCATTTTCTTAGATACGAATACGATTTACAACTTGGGTTTGATACGTTTTTTCTTTAAATCATAGTACACAAAGGGTATTTTAGTTTAGCTTTTATTTTGATGATTATATATGTAAATATATTTACTTACTCAAGAAATTTACATCTTTATTACGTGGTTTGTTTCGTTACTTTAGAATATCTTCTACCCCACTTCATTTTTACTCTAAAATAGAATTTTGAATAAAAATGTTTTAACTTTACTTTATTTTCTATTTTATGATGAAGGAAAAAATGGAATTATTGTCCAAATGAAGTAATGATTTTATTTTTTTTGTTCTTATTCTATTTTCATTTTAAAGTGAAGAAGGTTTAAGAAGGGTTGAAACAAAATTCAACTCCTAGAGTTATTAGTGAAAATATGTTATAAACTGAAGATTTATTATGATGTTAACTGTCATGTATAATGATTACTATTACTTAAAATTAAAATGAACAAAATGGTCGTTCACTACAATGATGGATTTTTAAATAATTTGACTTTGGGATTAGCCAACCAGTAGCTGCGACGGCACGTCAAAAATTCACAACTCAAAAGAAATTCTAGATGCGTTACTGTACCGCATATAAAATTATTAATGGTATAATATTAACTAAAACTTAGTGGTATAATTAAAACATATGTTAAGCAAGTACTAATTTTTGTTTCACACGATCGAAAACTGTCGACAGCAAGTTTTTTTCTATTATGATTTTCGTTGCTTTTATCTGGCAAAACTTGTTTATAACAGGGTTGACAATCTATTTGGCCAAAAGAAATATCGTATATCATCAAATGCGGATCAAACTAGGATTGTATGCTAAATTTATCTGAAAAAAATTCAAAACTTATTTCTTCTCGAAATAAAACTTCACAACTTTGAAACGCACCAAATTAATTTGTGATAATTTGCAAACTAAAGATAAACCGACTAAATTATCTAATCTAAAACGAACAAAACCATAATCCAACTAAGCCCAAATCAAAAACTAACCCAACGTGCATATGGAGACAGAGACAGAGAAATAATGTGCTTCATAACCAAACAACAGTTCCTGAAACATGATCCACGCCAGGAAGAATAGGCGAAGGTTCCGCAAACTTATGGAATGTTGGCTAATCTAGTTTTGGATTAGCCTCCAACAAGCTGCTTAACTTTATTATTATTATTATTATTTTGAAACTTAGGCTAGCTGCTTAACTTTATTGATTTCTTGTTTTTACTTTTTTTGCCAAGAAATCTTTTGTATAGGATGCAACAATGTAACCTTAACCCTCTTCATTTATGATATTAACATTCAGAGCCCAAAAAAAAAAAACTAACCCAACCACCTGTCTTCTTCTTCAACCCCTTTATTTTCCAGATTTTTACCAACTATTTTTTTCATGATCGTTTACATAAGCATCACAAGATCAAATTAAAAAACTTAGATTCTTCTCCCTTTTGAAAGATTATGATACAACACAAAGAGATATTACGGAATACATTCATTTAAAATTTTATGGAACGAAATTTTCAACGAAAAAGTGAAACCAGAGAAAGATTTACACGAGGAAGAAAAAAAAGGTGGGGTCACTATTGTAGGGTATGGTTAAAAAAAAATTAGACTGGTTTTAATGTTAGTTTAATATTAGATTTAAATAGTTAATGGTTAACAGAAATATAGTAAACCAAATCTATTCTGATTTATGTGTTTTGAAATTTAGAAGTATGATGAGTATTTGTGTTTCGAAGTTGTGAAATTTTAATTTGGAGAGAAATAAATTTCAAACCTTTTAAAGAGAAATTTAGCATGGAATCTTAATTTGGGCCACGTCTGATTCTACACGATATTTTTTGTGAGGAAAGAGATCGTGGATCCTTTTATGATACATGCCTGTTTATTATGAGAATCAACAGTTTCTTATTTCTTAAAACAATATACATGTAGTAAACGATTTCATTAAATGATAAATTATGCATGCAGTAAGAGTAAACCAATACTCTTGGCCTGGTGGTAATGAAACTTTAACTGGAGTGTCCGTCCTGAGTTCGAGTCGTCTTGGCCACCTTTCCGCCTATAACCGTGCGTGCTCGGATGGAAAGCCTCGTAGGGATTAGTCTGGACTTAACCGCCTGGATCCTCCACGGATATATAAAAAAAAAAAAGAGTAAAATGAGTTTGTTAATAAGCCATCCGAAGAAACTTACCCGAACGTCTGAAGAAAAAAAATATGTAGTTTTGTTAAGCTATGTAGTTTTGTTAAGCTATATCGTGAAGAGAGTAGATTTAAACTTTAGAACATGTGTTTCAAAAAAAAAAACCTTTAGAACGCAAAAATAATAAGACATTTTTTTTGGTAAGACTGGACATGACTTTGCCGCGTATAAACGTTTTGCTGTCTTTTCGATAGAAATAAGGAACATTCCATTTTACATAAAGCCTCACTTTAGGTTGCACCTAAAAGAAAATCTCAGGATGTGCCGACTTCACTACACAACTATTTTGTTCAGTTAAAAAAGATATTTTGCATTAAGTGTAGTTGAAGATGGACCAAGAATCCAGTGCAAACCACATCGTGGTGGCCTAGTGGTTTACACTAGGAGGAGTTGTCTTATTGGTCCAGGCCAGGGATCGACTCTCTTCTAATGCGAAATTATTAGCTCTACATGTGGCCACGCGGATATGGGCCCATGCTTACGGTCCATTTGAATACCCGGGAGAGGATCCATCCGTGGGTTGTACCTCCCACCCGGAAGTTAGGTCTGTGTCTTTAATAGACCCGTGTTTAACCCTTTTAAGTTAAAAAAAAAAAAAAGAATCCAGTGCAAATGGTAAACGACTGACTTTATAATCTTGAGTAAACAATATCGTCTTCTAGCAAATTAAAACCATCGATTTATTAGTATGTTTTTTCCCATTAATGTTGTTGCCCTTCATTTTAGTCTAGCGTTGTGTGCCCGTCATTTTATTTTCTGGGACCTATTTTCAATGATTATGTTTGTGTGGCGTTGATGATTAGTTATCTGTTTAATATGAACTAGGATAAGACATACCCCTTGCTCATTGTGAGTTTATTTATATATATTATCGATAGTTTTTTTATATATTTGATCATTTTATTTGTATATATAAAATATTTTTTGTTGTTATTATATAATTTCTTTATGATGGATCGGATTAATTTTTATTAAAAATAATGGAACAAAACTATAATTAATACATCATGGGTTGATCGGATTGGACATTAAACAAATTATGACATAAAAACTTTATTTTTTCCATCGAACACATTCTTGAAAAAAGTGAACAGTATTGTTTTCACAGTTAAATTATTTTGACTTTTTTCTTCAATAAGGTTTTGAAAGCTTTCAAATCAACCATCGAATTAATACATGTCATTTTAATGTTTTTAGTCGTATACTTAAGGAAAAATTACATTTTTGTAATTTAAAGTCGTTTTAAAAAATTCAAAATATAACATATAAGAAAAAATATAACATATAAGAAAAATATAATATATAAAGTGTCCTCATTTTTGTAATTTAAAATCGTTTTAAGAAAAAAAATATAACATAAAAGATTTCCTCATTTTTGTAATTTAAAATCATTTTAAGAAATTCAAAATATAACATATAAGAAAAAATCTATTTTTTTATTACATGGTTAATGTGATTGTTTATTTTTTTTTAATAATATAAAATTAAACAAAATGAAGAAGGATGCAAAAATTGTTATCAAATCTTTATTATTCATAATCATTAATTGCCATATATATGTAAATCATATTAGGTAATTTCGTAGCTTTTATTTAGGGAAAGAATACACACTTCTTATATTTTAGGTTAATATAATGTTCTCTAGTGTACATTAAACAAATTATGACATAAAAAGCTTATTTTTTTCCTCGAACACATTCTTGAAAAAGTGAACATTATTGTTTTCAAAGTTGAATTATTTTGACTTTTATCTTACATATGGTTTTGAAAGCTTTCAAATCAACCATCGAACTGGTACCTGTCATTTTAATGTTTTTAGTCGTATACTTAAGGAAAACTTATATTTTTGTAATTTAAAGTCGTTTTAAAAAATTCAAAATATAACATATAAAAAAAATCTAAAATATAAGAAAAATATAACATATAAGGTGTCATCATTTTTGTATTTTAAAGTCATTTAAAAAATATATATAACATATAAGGTTTCCTCATTTTTTAATTTAAAGTTATTTAAAAAAAATCAAAATATAATATATTAGAAAAATCTAATTTTTTTATTATATGGTTAATGTGATTGTTTAATTTTTTTAATAATATAAAATTAAACAAAAATGAAGAAGGATGCAAAAATTGTTATCAAATCTTTATTTTAATGATTTTAATGATTTTAATGCAAGAAGGATACATGTCATTTTAATGTTTTTAGTCGTTTACTTAAGAAAAACTTACATTTTTGTAATTTAAAGTCATTTAAAAAAATTCAAAATATAACATATAAGAAAAAATCTAATTTTTTTATTATATGGTTAATGTGATTGTTTAAGTTTTTTTAATGATATAAATTTAAACAAAAATGAAGAAGGATGCAAAAATTGTTATCAAATCTTTATTATTCATAATCATCAATTACCGTATATATGTAAATCATATTAGGTAATGTCGTAGCTTTTATTTAGGGAAAGAATACACACTTCTTATATTTTAGGTTAATATAATGTTCTCTAGTGGACATTAAACAAATTATGACATAAAAACCTAATTTTTTCCCTCGAACACATTCTTTAAAAAGTGAACAGTATTGTTTTCACAATTGAATTATTTTGACTTTTATCTTACATATGGTTTTGAAAGCTTTCAAATCAACCATCGAACTGATACATGTCATTTTAATGTTTTTATTCGTATACTTAAGAAAAACTTACATTATTGTAATTTAAAGTCGTTTTAAAAAATTCAAAATATAACATATAAGAAAAAATCTAACATATAAGAAAAATAAAACATATAAGGTGTCCTCTTTTTTGTATTTTAAAGTCGTTTTAAAAAAAAATATAACATATAAGGTTTCTTCATTTTTGTAATTTAAAGTCATTTTAAAAAATTCAAAATATAATATATAAGAAAAAATCAATTTTTTTTTATTATATGGTTAATGTGATTGTTTATTTTTTTAATAATTTAAAATTAAACAAAAAAAAAGAATGCAAAAATTGTTATCAAATCTTTATTATTCATAATCATTAATTGTCATATATATGTAAATATTAGGTAATTCTGTAGTTTTTATTTAAGAAAAAAATACACACTTCTTATATTTTAGGTTAATATAATGTTCTCTAGTGGACATTAAACAAATTATGACATAAAAATCTTATTTTTTCCATCGAACACATTCTTGAAAAAAATGAACAGTATTGTTTTCACGGTTAAATTATTTTGATTTTATCTTCCATATAGTTTTGAAAGCTTTCAAATCAACCATTGAATTGATACATGTCATTTTAATGTTTTTAGTCGTATACTTAAGGAAAACTTACATTTTTGTAATTTAAAGTCGTTGTAAAAAAATTCAAAATATAATATATTAGAAAATTCTAACATATAGGAAAAATATAAAATATAAGGTGTCCTTATTTTTGTATTTTAAAGTCGTTTTAAAAAAATATATAACATATAAGGTTTCCACATTTTTGTAATTTAAATTCATTTTAAAAATTCAAAATATAACATATAAGAAAAAATCTAATTTTTTTATTATATGGTTAATGTGATTGTTTATTTTTTTTAATAATATAAATTTAAACAAAAATGAAGACGGATGCAAAAATTGTTATCAAATCTTTATTATTCATAATCATTAATTGCCATATATATGTAAATCATATTAGGTAATTTCGTAGCTTTTATTTAGGGAAAGAATACACACTTCTTATATTTTAGGTTAATATAATGTTCTCTAGTGGACATTAAACAAATTATGACATAAAAACCTTATTTTTTTCCTTGAACACATTCTTGAAAAAGTGAGCAGTATTGTTTTCACAGTTGAATTATTTTTACTTTTATCTTACATATGGTTTTGAAAGCTTTCAAATCAACCATCCAACTGATACATGTCATTTTAATGTTTTAATTCGTATACTTAAGGAAAACTTACATTTTTGTAATTTAAAGTCGTTTTAAAAAATTCAAAATATAACATATAAGAAAAAAATCTAACATATAAGGAAAATATAACATATAAGGTGTCCTCATTTCTGTATTTTAAAGTTGTTTAAAAAAAATATAACATATAAGGTTTCCTCATTTTTGTAATTTAAAGTCATTTAAAAAAATTCAAAATATAATATATAAGAAAAAATCTAATTTTTTTATTATCAGGTTAATGTGATTGTTTATATTTTAATAATATAAAATTAAAAAAATGAAGAAGGATGCAAAAATTGTTATCAAATCTTTATTATTCACAATCATTAATTGTCATATATATGTAAATCATATTAGGTAATTTTGTAGCTTTTATTTAAGGAAATAATACACACTTCTTATATTTTAGGTTAATATAATGTTCTCTAGTGTACATTAAACAAATTATGACATAAAAACCTTATTTTTTCTATCGAACACATTCTTGAAAAAGTGAACAATATTGTTTCCACAATTAAATTATTTTGACTTTTATCTTCCATATGGTTTTGAAAGCTTTCAAATCAACCATCGAATTGATACATGTCATTTTAATGTTTTTAGTCGTATACTTAAGGAAAACTTACATTTTTATAATTCAAAGTCGTTTTAAAAAAATTCAAAATATAATATGCACGAAAATTCTAACATATAAGAAAAATATAACATATAAGTTGTCCTCATTTTTGTATTTTAAAGTCATTTTAAAAAAAATATAACATATAAGGTTTCCTATTTTTTGTAATTTAAAGTCATTTTAAAAAATTCAAAATATAACATATAAGAAAAAATCTAATTTTTTTTATTATATGGTTAATGTGATTGTTTAAGTTTTTTTAATAATATAAATTTAAACAAAAATGAAGAAGGATGCAAAAATTGTTATCAAATCTTTATTATTCATAATCATTAATTGCCATATATATGTAAATCATATTAGATAATTCCGTAGCTTTTATTTAAGGAAAGAATACACACTTCC
This sequence comes from Brassica napus, assembly GCF_020379485.1. Taxonomy (NCBI): domain Eukaryota; kingdom Viridiplantae; phylum Streptophyta; class Magnoliopsida; order Brassicales; family Brassicaceae; genus Brassica; species Brassica napus. The sequence goes on along the minus strand of NC_063445.1, from coordinate 18,675,360 downwards.
TATATTTTAGGTTAATATAATGTTCCCTAGTGTTGTATAATTATGGAATAATGTGACACCATTAGATTGAACTATACTTTATATTAGATGCTCTAGAATTCTTTGAAATAGAATTTAGAAGGCATTTAGAGTGCTACCTAAGATTTGAGTTTTTTTTAATTAATACAAAATAAAAGTTCTAATTTTTCAAATGCTTCTCAATTAATATATAAGGGATTTATAAAAAGACAAAATAAAATAGGAGTCAGTAACACAAACAGTTTTTTTTATCATTCAAAACATTTGGTTGAATATATCCTCTTATTTTATCCTTTATATATTAAAGTATAAGAGCATTTCTAATGTAAAATTTTTTTTTTCTAAAATAAAGTAAAAACAGAAATAGAATAAAATTGCTTCAAACCAACTCTATATCTCACTTTGTAATGGAGTAATGAACAAACAAAAAATAGATTACTCTATTTATAGAGTAAACTCCATTATGGCGTGAGATATGGAGTTGAGTTGGAACATTTCTTATTTCATACTTCATTTCACTCCATTTTAGAGTAAAAATTGGAGTGGGCTGGAGATGCTTAAGTCACTTGACCAATCAAAATTTCTCTTGTGTAATTTCTTTACTAAGCCTTAAAATCATAAAAATTAAACTGTTTTCAAAAAGTTAAAATTTAACATATTACAAAAAAAAATCAAAATTTTCTCACGTTCGTTTAGTTTTATGTAACCGCAAAAAAAAAACAATTTTCTATTTTTTCTCTAACTGTTATCAGGACACGTTCAAAAACTCAGCAACTCTCTTATATAACATTCAATCAAAATTTTATCAGTATTTTTTCTCTCCTCTTCTTCTCTATTGATTCATCTTCTTTTCTTTTTTTGGAAATAATTTTCTATGATTCTTTCTTCAAAAGTATAAGTTGAAGATTCTATCAAATTATACTTATATTTTGTAACTTGATTTTTCACAAAAGAATGGAAAGTCACAGTTTTGTTTCACAAAGTACTACTGTCACACACATTAAGTTATTCTCCATGTGGAAATCTATATTCTTATGGAGAAATGTAAACACATTTGAATTAGGGAAAATTGGAAAAATGAGACACTTTAAACTTTTATTTGTCACAATAGGACTTTTAATATTTTAGGCAATTCTGGACATATTTTACCCTTTTTTTATAGGGAAAATAGTAAACTGAAAATTTAAAATGTTAAAAAATATGAAAACTATTGGAAACATAAGCATGACAATATATATGTTGAAATTATTATTTTTTAAAAGTGGAATCATATTTTATTTTATCTTATAGAAATCGGATACTAAGTTTTATAAATAGATATATCCAGGGTATATAGCGTAAACTAACATTTCTTATATATTCTAATGAAGCTATAATCCGTTACGTTATAACCAAGAAAGTTGTTTTCAGTGTACCTACAGCTTGATAACGACATATAGCCACAACGAAATGATATACCTTATCTATATTATTTGTCATAACATGTTCTGTCTCTTAGCTTATGTGGCGTTTAAGGAAGAATATGTTTCTCACCTACTCTACTGTATTCTGCGTAAGGTAGGATACATATTCTAGGCAAATCCGAAAAATATGGAAACTTCCGTATTCGGTTAAAGATGTTTCCTAAATCTAAAGTAAATCTACCCTAAATCTCTTATAGAATATTTTCTCCCACGTTTTTTGGCTCCTCCCACGATATTTCCCTGATCTTTTTCTCTTTCGTTCTTTGTGTTTCTCTCTTCTTCATCGACATAATCATTTATTCTCTTTATCAATGCAACATGGTTCTAATTTATGTTAAATCTGGTGAATGTATGTCTAGTTGCAGTGACGAGTAAAGTTTCGTGGTAGACAAAGAAAGTCGTGGTCGAATGGTTAAAATGTTTCTTGGTATGTTGTATCAAAACCTTCAAGCAAATACCTTTCAATAAACTGAATCATGTCAATACATTGATGAAAACGAAATCACACAATATATTGAGATTTTATAGATTAGCTACTAAAGTAAATCACACAGTACATTGAGCTTCAATTCTAAAAGTTTTGATTTCAAGGATTGTTTCTGATTTGATTTCAAGGATTGTTTCTGATTTTACAAACCTAGAACCATACTCTTATTCTACTCTTTGCTTGCTGGTCTTTAAGGCTTGATGTCTAAGCTTTTGAGCTTCAACCACTCTGCAACATGACAGACTCACATAGGAGTGGCAATGCATATTGTTATAGAGGAGAGTTTGACATAATAAAAATCATCAGCCGCTTGTTCTTGCCTCCTCTTGTTTATCTTGCACATGTTGAATAGTGCACTAAAAACCTGCATATTTAAAAGGATTAGTAATCCAAACTCAAGACCAACAACCGAACAACACAAGATGATGACGCAGACAGATTAGTCTGCAAAAAACAGAACATAACTAGATCCCACCTGTTCAAACATTAACACCACTAAAAAATGGTTGGAATCTAGACAAATAAACATCTCAAAGTCCCAGACTTTCGATCTATCAAACAAAAGCTAAGAACCAAAACCAAATGAAATTCTAAGATGGTGGTTGGATGAAAAAACACAGCTATCATGTGAGAAGATACGCTTTGTGTTCTGAAAATTGCAGCTCTAATGGCGGGTACTAAGGGCATTTGCTTCTAGTCAATTTAAGCCACCAACATCATGTAAGTATAACTTACAAAAGAAAGAATTTGAGAGTTAGAACATTTCCCAAAGATCTTTATACTGAGAAACAAAAGGCTTACTTGTTTGGAACTGTAGGCAACGAGGACATGCCAAAGCTCCGCAGCCACAACTATGAATCCAAGAAGACAAGGAACAGTCCACAAACAATTGACTACTTGGGGGTTTTCATCTGAGACCACCACTTCTGATGCTTCGGTGGCAGCAGCAATAACTAAACCGGCTAAACCATACCCGGATCCAACTCAATGACTCTTTTACCTCTGCATCATCCCAATAAAAATGTCATAAGAAGAAGTTATGGGAACACCATCTTAAAACTGAAGTAAGAAACCTGAAGCAATCTGGCTGAGACATGCAGAGGTAAGCTAGAACTTCTTCCGAAGGCCACTGACCTAGAAGAGTGACAGTAACTTAAGTCAATGATGTCATATAGCATTTGAGACATCAAAGCAACTGAATGTGTGTTGATATGATGATGATGCCAAATCGTTATTAAAATCTAACATATTAAACAGAACAGAGCAGAGAAATTATTCACATAAAGTTTCTACCTAATCAAACTAAGATTAAAATGCAAAACTCACAATTAATAATGTTTTTGTGAACATAATAACACAAGTGGGGATCAAAAAGATTACAGACAAGTCCAGTATTATCGATGTTGTGTCGATTAGATATCTCAGTCATTGAGATCACTGCGATTATCCACTCTTTGTCTGCTATAAATTCATTGAAAAATCTATAAGAATGGAAAATCTAAAGAAGATTGTTTCATTGGATCGAAACTTTACTAACGTTAGATAGAGTTTGGGAGAAGGAGGAATGGGAATTGTGTAGCAAACTCATGCTTCCCGAGAATCTTCCGAAGAAGAAACAACCACCTGACAAAGAATCAAGTTGAATCCTTGAGTTGCTTTCCTTGAAACCCGCTTGATCTCAGCTTCAGATTGAGAATCTGAGTGAAAAATTTTCAGAGATAATTGATTCGTTAGCTATGAGACCGTGAAATAGATGAGGAGAGAATAAGAATCATTCACCAGATCTATTGATAAGAGCTTGGCGAAGGATTCTCCATCTAAGAGGTGAAGAAGAAGAAGAAGTTGGATCCATAGGAAGGATCGTTATCGCTTCCCCTCCTCCGCCGGCAATGGACCGACGTACCGCCGTCACGAAACACTCCTCCATTCTTCGGTTTGATATGCTTCGAATAGACATGATGCATCACCCGAATCAGCCTGTCTGACACGGGGTCGTCTGATTTTCTACATATCATAAAGCAGAATAACAACATAATCTTCCTATCATCACACAGGAGAAACATGGATTCAGCTACAAAGAGAGGAAAGGATTGACAGGACACAAATGAAGAACTTGGAACCCTAGATCGTCATGGATGGAGTGAAGAGCAACGGCTGAGAAGAAGAGATAAAAAAAATGTTATTAGATTAACAAGATACCCTTTAACCGTGTTTCTTTTTTTTTTCCTTTTGTTTATACCTTTTATTTTATTTTTTTAATTAATATTAAATCAATTACTAAAGTTATAATTTATATTTAAAATTCATATTATTTGGTTAATTATAAGGGTATTATGGTATTAACAGAAAATAAAATCCTAGTTTCCAAAAAAATCTTCAAAAAATCTTACTGAGACAAATCAAACTTGAAAGTGTCTCTTTTTTCCAATTTTTCTTTTGAATTATGACATCTAAAACTGTTCAAATCAATGAAACTCAGTTTTGTATAGATTTTTATATAACAAGGAAATATTATTCAAGCCACAAGAGAAAATTTAAAAGGAAATTAGAAAAATGAGAGTTATGTTAATTTCTATTGTGTCATATATGTGAAGCTCGGTAGGGAGAACATATTCCCATTTAAATACTATTCTTTATGTATATACTATTTTAAAGTTTGTTAACTCTACTAATCTACCTATGAAATTTTTTGCAGATTTATAATTTGGATATGAAAACGTGTGTGCAGATATATTCATTTAAGAGATTTTAATTACAGTTAACATACATATGATATTAAACATGTTCTATGAAATCTATACTTTTATACAATATGCTAAGTTTATGTGCCAGTGTGAAATCTATATTTTTATACAATGTGCAAGTTTAAAGCTTCGAATGTTTTAATCCGCTACGCACTGCACTGCAATTAACAGTAACAAAAATCTTTACATATACCATATATCTATATATTTTTATAACTGTTAGAATCACACCGCAGTTGTACCGCTTATCCCGCACCGCTCAATCCGATGTTACCATTCAGAGCCTAAATGACTTTGATTTGAAAATAAAATATGTGATTAAAATAGTAATTTATTTTGATATGTTGATAATCATTATAGTTTTATGATCAAAATTTTTGGAATACAGTAAAAATAATTGATATGTGCGAAGCACATGAGGTAATACTAGTTTTCTTGCTAAAATGTAAGCTCTTATTTTGTTGTGAATGTTTATCGCATTCCAGTTCAACTAGTGGAGCTTCTATTAATACTAGAGCTTTGCCCGGGCTACCCCGGCTTGTTTTCCATATATTTTAGTTAAATTTAAATTACTTTGTAATTTATATATATATATATCTATACTTAGACTGATTACGCTATATACTATAAGAACTCACACTATAATTGGTAAACCTTATTAATATTAGTAATGTCCGAACCCTTTAATCACATAACATGCATATGTATATATGTGTTAGATTTACTAATTTATATGAGCCACCAAATTTCTAATCACAAACCAGAAATAATCTATGGTAATGTTCTTTACATCCGTGCATATGCTTTTTGTTCCTGTTGTCAACGTTTTCGTTATCTTTGCTTAGAAAAAAAAGGAGGAAGGAAAGAAGTTTAGATGATAATTAATGACACGTTTTCGCCTTTTGCTTATAAAATATAGCTTTTGGCAACCGAATACAATATAGGGGCATTATTCTAAAAAAAAAGAGATCTTCCTTTGCAATTTTGTCTGCCACTCTATTCCCTTCTCTAGCTTGAAAGACTACCATGTGATCTCCTATCTTTAAGTGCACGAGTTGAATATCTTGGATATGGGGGTTGAGAGCAGGCCTTGGTTCATCTTCCTGCAAATCATACCAAAAATGGATTGAACTCGTGAGAACGTAGACACTTGTTCATATTTGCTCAACTGGTTTTAGAAAATCAGTCATAAGCAAAGTAGCTATTGCTGTAAAAAAGTAAACACAAATATACTTACCGCATCATAAATTGCTTTCTTTTTGAGAAAATTACACTCAGAGACACAATTTCACTTTGCAATTATACTCTAAAGCACATAGTGCTTGAAGAGCACTTTCTGAAGATGCTTTTACGACCATACCCTTTAACCAAGTTGATCTCTTTTTACGTAAGAAAACAATTTGTTTCATTTATTATTTTTTCTCTTTCTTATTCATCTAAAGCATATCTATCTCGTTGCGAACTAATTGTTTATCTTTTTCCAGAACTTTAATTTTTTCATTTCCCAATTCATATTCCATTGTAAAATCTTTGTTCATATTAATCCAAAGTGTTAGTGGTTACTTGTGTCGTCGTAAATTTCTCCTTTTTTTTGTTTCCAGATTATCTAATCAAGTTTAACATATGCTGAAGAATCAAGCACGCAAAAAAAAAAGAACCGGTTCAATCAAGTTTTGTGAGAACATGGAGGATGCCATCGCTGCTGCTTCTGCCACCGTAGAAGCCACCGCAGCAAGTAGTTCCTAAGATTTCTGAGTTGTTAGTCACTTCAATCTCTTTGATGATGAAGAAGATAGATCCAGTGGAGACTGTGGTGGTTATGGAGGAGGTGGTTACAGAGATGGAAAACGTGAGGATAGATACAAGAGACTCGTGGATATAATGGTGGTGGATGTGGTTATTCGAAAGGTGGATTTGGTGGTGTTACGGTGGAGGTGGATGTGGATACCGGAATGGAGGTTGTGGTGGTTATGGATATGAAGGTGGTAGTGGATACGGAGGTTGATACGTTTGGAAACTTTGTTGATGAAACTTCGTTCACAAACCTCATTCACACAATCTTATTCATGGAACTTTGTTAAAAAAACTTTAGCTAGAATTTTTCGGTCTATTTGAAATTAGTTATTGTCCTTTTGATGATAAATTTACTATATATGAAAGAAAAGTTTGATCATCTTTTTATGAAAATGATTAACTTACAATCCACTAAAACTATCCACAAGACTTCGTCCACGAAATCTCGTCTACGAAACTCTTGTAAGATTAAAAACCTCGTCCACGAAAATTCGTCCACGTAGCTTCGTCCACACGTTCACATATTTTCCATCCACGACTGTACCATCCATAAATATATATATATATATATTATAACTTTTTCAAGAAATATATACATTATGGATATCAAAATGTACAAGAAAAAAAATCATAATTTGTTTTTACGCATAAATATAAAATTTTATACATTATAATTTACAATAGTGACCAATAAAATATGTTGGAGGAATACAAAACCAATTAATATGTCAACTAAACTAATAAACTACCTTTATGTTTTCTCTTACGGCAGCCAATCTTGTTTCCTCAGCAGAAGGGTATTATGGTCTCAATATTGCATCAAAACCGGCAATTGTGTCCTACAAACATAAAGTGTCTAATTGAGTAAGAAGAAAGACAAATGTGTCTAAATATGTAACTCTCTCTTTCTTTTTTGTGCAACACCAATTTCTGTGTCACTAAAATCTGTTGATCATTACACATTGCAAATCATGTAAATCTTTTTGTCCACCATCACGTGCTCTAAAATCTGCAAAAAAGAGAAAGAATAAGATAGGTTCATACTCAGTTCTAAAAAAAAGAGAGTTCATATTCAAAGATTTGTTTGCTCTTGATTCACACTACACAAACAAATTTATATGATCAGGTCATCGGAGAAACATATATTTGGTTATGATAAAATATGTTCCACGCATCTCCCGTCCACGCATCTCTCATCCACACATCTCCCATCCACGCATCGTTTTTTTTGTCCACAATGAACTTCCATTTACCTCAGGAACTACAGACTCATTCTCTACATATCACCAAACACATCTCAGCCATCTGCACTTAAGAAACAAAATAATCAAAATCATAGAAAATTTTACCCCCTAAGACACTGTCTACGTTACCAATTACCTTTAGAGGCACATTGTGTTGGGAGAACATTTTTCCATATCAATTTGTTCAATATTTTGTACATGATACTTAGGCTCGTAAATCCAATATACGATGTCCACGATAACGTATCCACATTAAATCTGAACTCTAACATGATTTTCCTATCCACCACAATTTGTCCACCATAAACACATCCACATGATTTTTGTCTACCAAAACATATATCCACCAATAGATTATCCGTGAAATTAATGTTCATTTATTGCAAACAACAAGAAATGTCCAAGTTATGTTTGGTTTATTTTTTTAAAACAAACAAATTTCTCGTTAGCTTCAAGAAGGGGCATTTTTGTCTCAAAATGGGAAGGCCCTACACATAAAGTGTGTTAAAGACGCAATGTGTCTTTGTGAGTAAAGAAAAGACAAAATGTGTCTTCACATGTAAGTCTCAAAAATTACACTCAGAGACACAATTTCACTTTGCAATTATACTCTAAAGCACATAGTGCTTGAAGAGCACTTTCTGAAGATGCTTTTACGACCATACCCTTTAACCAAGTTGATCTCTTTTTACGTAAGAAAACAATTTGTTTCATTTATTATTTTTTCTCTTTCTTATTCATCTAAAGCATATCTATCTCGTTGCGAACTAATTGTTTATCTTTTTCCAGAACTTTAATTTTTTCATTTCCCAATTCATATTCCATTGTAAAATCTTTGTTCATATTAATCCAAAGTGTTAGTGGTTACTTGTGTCGTCGTAAATTTCTCCTTTTTTTTGTTTCCAGATTATCTAATCAAGTTTAACATATGCTGAAGAATCAAGCACGCAAAAAAAAAAGAACCGGTTCAATCAAGTTTTGTGAGAACATGGAGGATGCCATCGCTGCTGCTTCTGCCACCGTAGAAGCCACCGCAGCAAGTAGTTCCTAAGATTTCTGAGTTGTTAGTCACTTCAATCTCTTTGATGATGAAGAAGATAGATCCAGTGGAGACTGTGGTGGTTATGGAGGAGGTGGTTACAGAGATGGAAAACGTGAGGATAGATACAAGAGACTCGTGGATATAATGGTGGTGGATGTGGTTATTCGAAAGGTGGATTTGGTGGTGTTACGGTGGAGGTGGATGTGGATACCGGAATGGAGGTTGTGGTGGTTATGGATATGAAGGTGGTAGTGGATACGGAGGTTGATACGTTTGGAAACTTTGTTGATGAAACTTCGTTCACAAACCTCATTCACACAATCTTATTCATGGAACTTTGTTAAAAAAACTTTAGCTAGAATTTTTCGGTCTATTTGAAATTAGTTATTGTCCTTTTGATGATAAATTTACTATATATGAAAGAAAAGTTTGATCATCTTTTTATGAAAATGATTAACTTACAATCCACTAAAACTATCCACAAGACTTCGTCCACGAAATCTCGTCTACGAAACTCTTGTAAGATTAAAAACCTCGTCCACGAAAATTCGTCCACGTAGCTTCGTCCACACGTTCACATATTTTCCATCCACGACTGTACCATCCATAAATATATATATATATATTATAACTTTTTCAAGAAATATATACATTATGGATATCAAAATGTACAAGAAAAAAAATCATAATTTGTTTTTACGCATAAATATAAAATTTTATACATTATAATTTACAATAGTGACCAATAAAATATGTTGGAGGAATACAAAACCAATTAATATGTCAACTAAACTAATAAACTACCTTTATGTTTTCTCTTACGGCAGCCAATCTTGTTTCCTCAGCAGAAGGGTATTATGGTCTCAATATTGCATCAAAACCGGCAATTGTGTCCTACAAACATAAAGTGTCTAATTGAGTAAGAAGAAAGACAAATGTGTCTAAATATGTAACTCTCTCTTTCTTTTTTGTGCAACACCAATTTCTGTGTCACTAAAATCTGTTGATCATTACACATTGCAAATCATGTAAATCTTTTTGTCCACCATCACGTGCTCTAAAATCTGCAAAAAAGAGAAAGAATAAGATAGGTTCATACTCAGTTCTAAAAAAAAGAGAGTTCATATTCAAAGATTTGTTTGCTCTTGATTCACACTACACAAACAAATTTATATGATCAGGTCATCGGAGAAACATATATTTGGTTATGATAAAATATGTTCCACATCAGGAAATAAATAACTTGGTCGTGGCTTTTGCTTCCTCAAACATTACTCTGTTCTCATTGCTAACTTAAAAGCCATAACATGCAGGCCAACAGAGATATCAGGGAAAAGGTTGCAGATCTACCGGTAATTCTGAAGATTCAAATAAAAAAGAACTAAGAAAGGTTACCAGCAGAAGCTGCTGAGTCAGGCTCCTTGATGTCGACAACAACACACTTGGACATCAAAGATGCTTTAGCTATGGTTGAAGCATACTGTAAGAAACATCTCACAACCCTAAGAAAAACACTCGGTTAGCATGCAGAACAGAGTACTTCAATCTGTAATTAAGTAATGATCATTTTCATTTTGGTTGGATCAATGGCTCCTGCTGACAAAAGATCTTTGTATGTGCCAGTTGCAACGTTGCAACCGTGTTTTGGGTGGTCGATAGAGAGTACCTGTGAACCCAAAAAACAGTTTCTGACTTAGTTTCTATATCAAAGAAACTAACTTCCAATTTGTATAATATGATCTTTATATTGTTAACCTCTTTGCTGACAACGCTTCCTTTAACACCTACTTCAACGGGTAGCTCTGTCTTACTTAACAATGTCAGCTCCAATCTGACGGATACCATGATTGGAAACATGTATTATGACCTGATTACTGATTCGTATGTTTTCTTTTCTGCTGTTATAACTTTTGTAGACTAACCTTTTATTCATTGTTTCCTAAGAATCTCTTTAGTGGCATCCACTTTCGAAGCAAGTCTTAGCTGATTGCGTCCACCTCAGACAACAATACCTTCATCCACAGCTGCCTCGTATATTAAAAGTTTAATGAATTAGTCTCACCAAATGAAACACATCAAAAATCATTTGCTTAGAGATTATTTATCTACCTTCGTTTCAATAAGAGAATGGAAAGCCTTATGTAACTGATTATTTCTGAGTGACTGAATCCAATATTATGCTCTTCAAAGAAGCTTTTTACACTGCCCCCAGTTTCAGATCCGAAAACCTCGTATAATCGATCCAGTTGCCTACAGTATACTCCTTGAGGCTTCTCTCCACATTGTTTATGCTTTTAAAAAATCATACCCCTTTCGGAGATACACTCATCTTGTTCATAGATCCCGCCTGGTAAGTTTATGAGATTAAAGGGATAAAGAAGTGGAGAGTGTATTGATTGATCATAGATCAGATTCGTGAAACGGAAACGAAGAAGAGGAAGAGCAAAGGGTTCACGAATCGTTGTAGAAAAATTAGGGTTTGGACAAAATGAGAAAAAGAGATCTCGCGTCGGTGAAGAATAAGGTCACGATGCTTTCAATAAAATGGGCTTCCTGGGCCATTCAGATTAACATGCGAGCTCGTAAAGAAATTTAAGCCCAACATCTGAAATCACTTGATTACGTGGCAAAACGTAAAAACTTGATTGAATGATTTTTACATCCGACATGACCCTCTATCTGATGCTCATATTCCTTTTTTATTTATTGTATGTATGATAAAACCTTAGTGTCTTCCAAATCCATCAGATCATACAAGTGAACTGAAAATACATTAAAAATGTAAAGTAATTCAATGTGAGAAGCATAATATTTTAAAAATAAATGTTAATTTTTTCCGTATCAAAAGATGTTTTACAACGACTGCAATTTTGGTTGTAGAAAAAAATAAATTTTAAGAAAATCTATATGTCATCGATAAGCAAGATGTCTTCCCAACCCATTCTCATAACGCTTTATTCCCATCATTTGGAGTGTGGAAATTCAATTCCTTGCGAGTTTATCAATATGGCCTTGCAGTATAGTTGGTGATCGAGGAGTCTGTCCGTGACGTCGCCCATTTCTCTCCTTGCCAGTTGGAGTAAACAGTCATTTAGAAAACATATCTTAGTCAGCTGATAAAAAAAAACATATCTTAAAAGAAATCGGACAAGCTTATCGTCACATTTGTCCAGAACAAGAGAACATTTGTCCGTGTAATCTAACACTATAAAATACTCTTCTGTTTCCATAGGGTATTTTAGGACACTTTTCACCCTACCATTTGTTGATTTTAAAACAAAATGGTTTTGGGCTTCTAGAAAAATTAAAGGGCCAGCCTTAGAATAGCTTACGGCCTTAACCCGTTTGTGAAATTCGTTTAGGCTTTACAGACATTTGAGGCCCAATCATAATAGGTTTGTCATATTCTTACCTTGTCTTTCGTACATCAGCCGACCTGAGTTACAGAGATCATACCCGACGGTCACCTCTCCGTAATGTGAACCAAGAAGAGAGGCCGTTAGCCTCTTCTATCGAAGTAGATCTTAACTGAAAAGGAATTTAATTAAATGGATCAAGCTTTAAACTAAAAGTTAATGTTCGCGTTGATCAATGGTATACTTATATTCCTTGATGTAAAAATCGGCAGCCTAGCCGTCTGGGCGGCCGCGTGGACGCTACGCGTCACTTTTCCACCCCGATTTATGCCAAATCGGTTTAAAAAATCGGATATCCGATTTTCTCCGCCTAGACCGCCTAAATGACTGCCTAGCCGCCGAGGCGGCCGCCTAATCTATTTTTTTAATTATTTTTTAATTATTTATTTTATTTTTAATAATATTTTTATTTATTTATTTGATCTAAAATTTTATAAATATCATTTATATTCATAATTTTGATGAAAATTACACTATATTAAGTTTATATATTCTATTTGTGTGTTTTATACAATCTTAAACAGGAAAATGTATTAATGTTATACACAATTAAAGATTAACATGTTTTATAACATATTAGACAATCTAAAAATTTCGCCCCGCATAATTTTCAATTAATTCCCGATTTTCTTTTTAGACGCTAGGCCCAACCTGACCACCCGACTAGCGCCTAGCGCGTTCCCGAACAGGGCTTATATTACGTATTTTTTTAAAAAAAAAAATGGTCAAGGTTCATCTGTTTAAAAACAAATACATACTACTAGATTAAGAGCGCGGGATCAACATTATACATATAAATTATTTTATGTATTAAATATTTTTACATATTATGAAATAATAAATATATATTAAATAATTAAAAGGCAGTAACTATTAAATATATAACTAAATTGGTGCGAATATATAAATCAATTTTATTAATCCAAAAAATATTTTTTTTATATTTGATAGGATATGTTATTAAATTTAAATGATACTGGTATAGATAATATATTTTAGTATATTTTTAATATTAATGTCTATTAAATGATGATTTCTACTCATATAGTTTTTTGATCATTTGTATCTTTTATTAGGAAAAACTTTAAATTACTGATAACAAAATTTTCATTGTGGGATTAATAGTTTTACTAATTTATATTTTTTTTAAAAAAATAAGTTGTCAATGATCGTTCAAAACTTTTATCAAAAAAATTGTTCAAAGTAAAATTTGAAACTAAAATATTGTATTTTATATGGTTTATAGTTTAATTTAAAATGATATATATATTAATCTTAATAATTAATTAAATTAGACTTTTTACTTATATAATTTTTGTAATCATTTGTATTTTGTCATAACAAAAATTTTAAACCATAGATCATAAAATTTGAATGTGAGACTTTTAACAGTTTTAGTAATTTATAGCCGTTTGTAAAAATTCAAAATATAACATATACATAAAAATCTAAAATTTTATTATATGTTTATTGTGGTTGTTTAATTTATTTAATAGTTTAAAATTAAACAAATATGATAGAAGCTACACTATTTTTTTTATCAAATCTTTATTATTCAAAATCATTAATTATCATATATACTTTAGCCACATTAGGCAATTCCGTAAATTTTATTTAAGGAAATAATAAAGTACATTAATGATGAATTTATTGTTAGTTTAATAAAAAGTTTATTATATAATTAGATGGACCAACATATTTCTCTAATGATTCTAAGAATCATTCTAGTGATGACATGTGGCTATAAAAAAAAGTTGTAATGCTTCTCAAATAATATATAGGAGATAGATTACGAGAGATAGTCAAAGTCACTTGTGGTTGTGGTACCGTATATCCTCCAAACCTTGCATAAGAAACTATCTATTCGAACCTGATGAAAATATTTTATCAAGTCATTTACTCCTTTTTCTATAAGTTTCATAAGAGTCATTTATACATGATCCTTTATCTAGTCTGCTTAGTTGACTTTGATGAGATACTTAAGAGTTTATCTTTCCAGAGCTAGGTACATGCCGAGTTACAATATCTTTAAGCAGATAGATAATCTACTTGTGTATCTTACATGATTAACATAATAAACATATTAAAACTAGTTGATGTCTCGTACCTCGTGTGAATTAATATATCTATACATCTAATAATTTTTAATTCTATTTTTTTTTTTTTGTCATCAAAAACAGATTCATACTGACTCTGTGAACCACACCGAGAGATCATGATCCATGTGAACGACGAAAGACGATTGTTTCCTGACACTGCGTGCTAGGCTATCCGCCATTGAATTTTGCGTCCTTGGTACATAGATGATCTCTGATCTAATGAAACTCTCTCTCAGGTTCTTGATATCTTCCAAATAATTTGCAAATGCTGGTCATTCTTCTGGTTCTGAAACCATCTTTACCAATTGAGAACAATCCGTTGCAAACGTAACCTGAAATTGACGTAAATTTTTCATGCATTCCATTGCCCATAATAAAGCTTCCATCTCCGCATGCAAATGAGTTAGACAATGCCGTACATTCCTCGCTCCCAACAAACTAGCAAAACCTTCTAAAGTACTAAGCCAACCTTGTCCTGAGAAAACATCATTCTCCTTCTAAGAGCCATCTGTGAAGCACCATCTTCCTGGGATCGAAGGAAGGGTTGTAGGCTCGATCGGTAAGACTCTCCTGTTTTCCTTGGGTACCTGTGCCTCAGCCCAGAGTGTTGATTCTGTTTCTGCCATTTTGAGCGTATCTCGAGGATCCATATCCAAATTACTAAAAACTTTACTACTCCTTCCTTTCCAATTTTTAATTCTATTTTTTTTAATAAAATAATAATAATTAAATTAGATACAAATTTTAAATTATTTTAAATTATAAAATTTCAATATTCATATTGGTAATCAATTTATTAAATTGTATTATTTTGTTTCATATTTTTATTTATGTGATGAAGATTTTGGATCAAAATATTTTTTATAGTAATAACTAAATTAAGAAATTTTGTATGTGAAACTAACATATATTGTATTTGGACTGAAAAGAAATCATATAGTACTATAAGGATTATAAAAAAATAACAAATATAAAACATTAACAAATAACAATATTTTAGGAGTGTTCAATCTGGTAAAACCAAACCATTCAAAACCGAACCAAACCGAAATAGAGAAAATAGTTTGGATTTGGAAGTATCGAGGATGTTATGTTTAGAAAACATCAAAATATGAATATGATTCAATATATTAAGGGATTAAACCGAATAAACAAAAGAAATCGATTAATACAGATATATTAGTATGAATATATATAAATTTTATAATAATATGTATTTGATCAATATTTACAGTAAAAATCAAAGAAATTGGCTATAATATTAGTCATTAAAATTATAAAACGATAGAAAAGTAATGATGATATTATCGATAGATATTGTTAATATATATTTATTAATTCCTAAATATCATGATAATTATATATTAAAATATTTTTTTAAAAATATTAGTATATATATATTGGTAAAATATGTTAATGTTTATTAATAATTTTAAATATCATGATAAATATATAAATATCAAAATAAACAAATTAAATAATAATATTAATTAAACTAATGATTTATCCTATAACTATGAAAAAGATGAAAAATAAGTAAATTAACTAAATAAACTGATTAATTCAGATATATTAGTATACTTATATGTAAATTTTATAATAATCTGTATTTGATCAATATTTTCAGTAAAAATTAGAGAAATTAGTTATTAGCTAAAATATTAGTCATTAAAATTATAAATGAGAGAAAAGTAATGATGATATTATCGGTATATATTATTAATATCTATTTATTAATTAAATGTCCTAAATATCATGTTTATTATATATTAAAATATATTTTTAAAAAATATAGTATATATATCGGTAAAATAGGTTCATTTTTATCATGATTTTAAATATCATGATAAATATATAGATATCAAAATAAAAAAAATTAATAATAATATTAATTAAACTAATGATTTATCCTAAAATCATGGAAATATGACAAGTAAGCAAATTAACTAAAATCATGGAGAAGATGACAAATAAGCCAAATCACTTCATAAATAATAGTATAGATATATCTACACAGTTTTAAAATTTAAGTGTTCAGTTCGGTAACACCGAACCAAAATAGAGAAAATAGTTTAGATTTGGTAGTATTGAATAAACTGAATGGATGTTATTTTTAAGAAACCGCAATATATGGATATGCTTCGGTATATAAACCGACTAAACTGAAGAGATCGATTAATTAAAAATATCAGTATACTTATATAAAAGTTACTTAATAAAATTAATAATATATAAATCATTTATTTTAATTATGTATATATTATTATTATGATCAAAAATAACTTTTTTAGTTAAAATATTATTTATTTTGCTCATTTTCATCAAATTAAATAAAACATAGTTTTTTTTTATTTTATTGGTAAATATTTGTGCTAAAATGTAGTTATATAATAATACTAGTTTTTTTATTTTTATTTTAATAGTTAAATAAAACAGAAAATATTATATTTAAGATTAGAATAAGGAATATATATTTATGTTTTAATAAACCTGATTTCTAATCATATAATCTAATTTTTTTTTTCAAAGATAAACATAGTTATGGTTTCAAATATAAAAAATAAACTAAAAATCAATAGTATGTAAACCGAACAAACCAAATTAATATGACTCCAATTATTATGATAGTTATTTTATAAACCGAACCGAAACCAGATTGAAGATGCCATTTTTAAACGAACTTTCATATACACATGTATATTTTAGTCGGTAAAATTAATATGGGGGAAAGTAAGTAATATTAGGCTCGAAATTTGGGGAGCCGTAAAAGCAAACTTGGGCCAGTTGAGATAGAAAAAGGAAATAAAAGCCCATATAGGCCCAGTAAAAATATCAACGAGAAATCGTCGTTTTGCTAAGCTGCAAGTGGAAGGAAGGCACCGAAAGAGTTCGCGTTGGATCGGAAGAGAAGTAATCCTACTACTCTCCTCAAACAGTTCTTCACTTAAACTGCTACCACGGCGGCGCGTGTACCTACTCAAATCTATCACTTGTTGGGTTGTACGCTTTGCTTCGATTCGCGCGTAAATGTTCACCACTCGCGAATTTTGAAATTCTTGATTTCATCTGGGTCTCTAGGGTTTCCGCAGAAATGTTCACTCCCCAGAGGAATCAGTTCCCGGCGACCGACCGGAAGGGAAAGGCCGTAGCTTTCGCCGACGAAATCACGACTCCTTCTCCGCCATTGGGCCGATTCGGATCCCTCTCCGCGGTGGATGATTGGAGGAGGTTCAAAGAGGTGGGCATGCTCGACGAGGCCTCCTTAGAAAGGAAAGACCTTGATGCCCTTATTGAGAAGAACCTCAAGCTCGAAAAGGAGGTACCTTTTTATTTAGAAACTACTAATTAAGGAAAGAACTTATGGTTGTTATTACTGATTAATGATGAATCTTTTTTGTTGTAAGCTGTTTGATTACCAACATAACATGGGGCTACTGCTTATTGAGAAGAAGAAGTGGACTTCTGGAAACGAAGAGCTTCAGCAAGCGTTTGATGAAGCCAACGAGATTCTTAAACGTGAAAGGACCTCTAGTTTAATCGCTTTGAGTGAGTCTGAGAAGAGAGAAGATAGTCTTAGGAAAGCTTTGATCTCCGAGAAGCAGTTTGTAGCTGAGGTATCTTTGTGTGTGTTTATGGCTTTCTTTGTGTTTTGATGTTTTATAAGATGTTTCTTGTTTTTTTTTTCAGCTTGAAAGGGATTTGAAATACTTGCAACAAGAACATACTGAGGTGAAGTCTACTTCTGAGGCGAAGCTAGCTGAAGCAAACGCTTTGGTTATGGGTATTAAGGAGAAAGCTTTAGAGGTGGATAAGGAGAGGGCAATTGCGGAAGAGAAGCTTTCGGTGATTAATAGAAAGAGTTCTGAGTTGGAGAGGAAGCTTAAAGATGTAGAGACTCGCGAAAAGGTGCTCCAAAGGGAGCGTCTTTCTCTTGCGACAGAGTATGAAATATTGTATTTACTCGTTAGTTGGTGTTGGTAGTTTTGGCCTCACGCTATCTCTTTTGCTTATGTGTCTTAGACGAGAAGCACATGAGGCAGTGTTCTACAAGCAGAGAGAAGACCTACAGGAATGGGAAAAGAAGCTAACGGTAGAAGAAGATAGGCTGTCCGAAGTTAAAAAAAGCATTAACCATACAGAGGAAAGAAGTATTGAAAGTGAAAGAGCTATCAAGAAGAAAGAGAAGAGCCTCGAAGAGATGCAGCGAAAGATTGATACTGCTAAGTCAGAACTAAAAGAAAGAGAAGAATCTATAAAGATGATGCTAAATGACCTTTCTATGAAGGAAAAGGTGAGTTTTCTCGTTGCACTTATTTTTCTCTTCCTGCATTTGGTCTATATATGTATGAACTTGTTTTTGTTTAAGGACTTTGAGGCCATGAAGACTAAGGTTGATATGAAGGAGAAGGAGCTCCGTGAGATTGAGGAGAAGCTTGTTGTGAGGGAGCAGGTCAGCCTCTCAACTTGCCTGAAACTTTCGTGAAGCTTTCTTAGAGTAGTAGCCATAATAAAGTGTTTTAAGCTTATGTTACACACACCTAGTGCATAGACTTCTTCACTATAGAAGAACAATGTAACCTGTAAAATTAGAGTATGTATACGGAGTTTGGGTTTAGAAACTTTTATTAAATTGTGGTGAGGTTTATTGGAGATACCATGTTGATGCTACTGAAACTAATAACTCATTGGAACAACTTACATGCTTAAGTAAAATTAGAGTTTGTATACGGAGGGAGTTACAGGTTACATTGTTCTTAGATTTATATCTGCTAAGTGCTAAAATGTATAGTATGATCCATAGAGAAGTGACACGTTGATTAAATTTTGAACAGATGGAGATAGGGAAGCTCCTTGATGATCAGAAGGGTGTTCTAGATTCCAGAATGCAGGAGTTTGAAATGGAGCTCGAACAGAGGAGGATATCCCTTGATGAAGAACTTGAGAAAAAGAGAGGTGAAATCGAGAAGCTGCAAGTTGAGATCAGCCACAAGGAAGAGCAGTTGGGGAAGACAGAGAGAGCTTTAGAAAAAATGGAAGAGAGAGTGAAGGAGAAAGAGAAGGATCTCGAAGCAAGACTGAAAGCTGTGAAGGAAAAAGAAGAAGTTCTAAAAACCGAAGAGAAAAAGCTGCACGTGGAAAACGAGCGATTGCTAGAAGATAAGGAAAGTCTGCGTAAACTCAAAGATGAGATTGAAGAGATCGGAGCCGAGACAACAAAGCAGGAGTCAAGGATTCGTGAAGAGAATGAAAGCCTCAGGATTACAAAAGAAGAGAGACTCGAGTTTATAAGGCAGCAGTCTGAACTAAAGCAGCAGATAGATAGAGTTAAGCAAGAGGGTGAGTTGCTCTTGAAAGAACGCGAAGAATTGAAACAAGACAAGGGAAGATTCGAGAAAGAGTGGGAAGCTTTGGATGAGAAGAAGGCTGATATAGCTAGAGAGCAAAAGGAAGTTGCTGAAGAAAAGGAGAAGTTAAGAAGTTTGCAAATATCAAGGGTGTTGGATGATGTCAAAATGAAGAAAGAATCACTTGAAGGCAAAGTGACGATTAATGAAAACATCAGTTGCGCAAAGAAGCTGGCTCTGAAAGAAATGGAAGAACTGGAATACGAGAAGTTTGCTCTAAAGAAGGAAAGAGACGAAATATCTGTGGAAAAGAAGCAGTTGAAGAAACTTCATGATGAGTTATACAAGGACGTGGCTGATGTAGATGCACTTAGAATCTCTTTGAAGGAGCAACGAGATGATCTGTATCGTTCAAAGGATCGCTTCGCAGTATTGCTGAAGAAAGTTGACCTCTGCAGTACCTGTAGAATACCATTCCACAAGTTTATAAACTCTGAACGAGTACCTGATGTTGAAGATGGCAATGATAGAAAGAGTACATCTTTTATTGGGAAACTCGCTTCGGCTATGGCTCCAGAATCGTCGCTACCTGATGATTCTGTGGATACAGCGGCAGGCAATGATCATGAACCATCTGCTAGTTTCTCAGAAAGTAAAGGTGCTGAAGTTTCGCTGCAATCAGAGATAAAGAGCTATAAACCTAGACGTGGTAGAGGTAGGGGCATGTCTGTCAGAGGAGGATCGCAAGCAACTAGTGATTCAAAACCATCTGATTTGAAAGTTCCAAGGAAGCGACAACGAGAACAGGGTTCTAGAATCACAGAAAGTGAACAAGCGGATGGTGATAGCGATGAAGATGTAGACAGCGTCGCAACTGGTGGACGTAAGAAGAAGAAAAGACAGACGGCTGTTCCTGTCTCTCTGGCACCTGCGCAAAGCCGATATCATCTCAGGAGACATAGAAAGTAAGCTCCTGCTTTTTTTCTAATTGGAAACTTAGTACTTATGAAACTTATATACGTGTGGAATGTCGTTTTCAGTGTAGGAACAGAAGAGGATAAAGCACAAGAATCAACAGCTGCCGTGGAGAAACAAGAGAATGTCAATGGTGATATCAGAACACTGCCAAGTCCCAAGGATAATCTTACTCCACCGCAAGGTGAGAATAGGGAAAACGGAAAAGCTGAAACATTAGTGGAGGCTGTAACACAGAAGGAGATTGTTAAGGTATGAACCTCTGAAACATCAGACTAGATCATCTTTCTTTCTGTCTGAAGGGGAACATGTGGGTATGTTAATTTTACTTAATTCTGAGAAATGGTTTTTATAAAGGTTGAAGCAGAGGCTGAGTTCAAGGATAAAAATACTGGAAAGAGACCAGTCCAAGAGGATCCACAGTTAGAGGCAGGAGGCAGCGGTGAAGGAAAAGAGCATGGTGGCGAAGAGGATGATGGGACTTTCAGCATCATCCAAGAGGAGAACGAAGAAGAAATTGAAGAAGAAGATGCAGAAACAGAACACCCAGGGGAGGCTTCCATAGGAAAGAAGATTTGGGTCTTTTTCACAACCTAATCTCATTTTCTCCCTCTGAGACGAAACTATCCCACAAGTAGGATTTTTCAGAGAGGAAAAAACATCTTGTTATGTTGTTGTTGATTTTTGAACTTTACTTTCTTTTTCAAGCAAGTGAAACAAAAGAAATTGTGTACTCTTGGAAACTAAGGGCTTTGATTGAAATAGTGCTGGTGTTCAAGGAAACCAAACCAGATTCCAATATTACATAAGTCATTGCCATGGACCTGTCATCCTTTTTTTTTATTATGTTTAACTGAAAGTCTCCCAACAAAAAAAAAAAAAGCCCAAACACAAAATTGTTAAAAGGAGACGAGGACTACGGCTTATCTGTAGGGTCTTACCATGATTACATTTGTTTCTTAGATTTTCAGACCACAATTCTTTGATCTCAACCACCCTAAGATTCTTTCTCTTTTCAGTTGCTTCACATCACCAAACCAATATCTAGCTCCAATCTCAGGTGAAATGTGGTTGGATCTCTCAAAGAACTTGGAGACCCTTGAGAACAGATCCAACCCGGTACTAATAGGTGAACTCCCTTTTTCATCAGTAATCTCACCGACCTCCAATCTTTAGTAGTGTTAGAAAATGTGAACAGGTCCATTATCATACCAGAGAATTTGGCCTAACAAAACCCTAAATCTAAATCTAACCCCTAAATACTAAACCCATACCCTATACCCTAAACCAAAACCCTATACTATAAACTCAAATCCTAAACCCTTGTAAACCTAAATCCTAGATCCTAAACCCAAACCGTAATCTCTAAACCCAAACAAAAATCTTAGACCCTAAACCAAACCAAACAGTAAACCTTAAACTCAAATTCAAACCTTTTGCATTTAAGGTTTACGGTTTGGGTTTAGGGTCTAGGATTCAGGTTTATGATATAGGTTTGGGTTTATGGTTTATGGTTTAGGATTTGGGTTTATGGTATAAGGTTTGGATTTATGATCTAGAGTTTGGGTTTAGGATTTAGGGTTTAGAATTTAAGATTTAGGGTTTCGTTAGTGGCATCATTTTTTTTTTCAATTATTTTTCATTTTTTTAAAAAATTAATATTTTTATTAATAATGTAGCTGACACTTTGATTGGTTATAAGAGGGGTGATGAATTTAAAGATTCACTTTAGAAGGTGAACCTAACTTTTGTCCATTGATTAATGGGTACCTATAAATAAAAAGAAGAAATTTTATATTTGGAGAAAATCTTTTTTTTAGGGCTAGTTAGGTAAAAAACAAAGGAAGATGACTAAATTAGCTAAGTACAAAAAAAAAAAAATTAGCTGAGTACCAACACAGGAAAAATTATGCATACGTGTCACAGTAAACAGCTTGAGAAAGATGAAAATTTATGTCACAGTAAACAGCTTGAGAAAAATGAAAATTTAACCTTGAAGCTTGGCGACTCGGGATAGAAGAGAGGTAGGCTTAGTAGCTGACACATCTGACACAATATATCTTATAGGATTTGCTTAAGATTGTACGAGATTTGATAATCTTTAAAAGATTTTTTTTTTAAAATTTAAACATACAACAAAAGTAAACAATTATTTTTCAAAAACAATTCTTTTCCTCCTACTTCTCTCTATCACCGTCTTCTTCTTCTTTTACCTCAATCTTCATCGTCAAAATTTTTTTCATCCTTTTAATGAATATACAAACCTAAGAAGATATGTTTCACCATCATAATCTTGTCCTAACAAACTTAATCGAGAAATTGAAACCATACAAATATCAAATCACCGAGCTTGACCTATCAATCAAAACCTTGGAAAGGGAAACGATGGGGAGGGGGGCAGTTAAGAACAAAGCTAAGAAGGTAATCCTTTTCGCTAGTGTTAAATATTTAGTAGGATGGATAAATATAATAGTGGCCAGATAACAATTTTGTTAGACCATCTACGATATATATTAGTTGGACATCAATTTACCTATGTATATCTATTGGTGGCTGGGGTTGCATTACATACATGGCGAATGATACTTAATAGTGTATATGGTTGCATTTACAAAGAATGAGTTCTCTTAATTTTTTCCTATGAAATATATGTTCTTTCACATAGTAGTTTGAAAGAGATGTATATAGCCTTTCAATCTGTTCAAAATTTGAGAAATATGGCGACACTATAAGATATTCATTACTTATATTTGCATTAAATTTTTTGATCTCAGGAGATAGGTGGATTGGTATGTACATATTATTTAAGTAATACAATTGGACAGTTAATAAAAAAAAAATATCCATGTAAATATAAATTTAGAAGGAAAATACTGCTATGCATTCTTTTCCTAAATAAGCCTAGATATTGTAAGTTATGTTCATTACATTTCTATTTCTTATTCTTTGTAGGGATTGGACTGCATAACTATCCAAACTACAGCCATCTACTAATGCCAATACACTTTATCACCTATGTTTTTAGATCGTGGAAGATGGTTATTGTAAAATTTAACTCGGGTTCAGTTGGTTTTGGGAGGCTAAACTTTTTGTAACGGTTGATGGTGTTTGAACGCCATTGTTTTTTTGGGTTCGAGAAGATTGTTATCTGAAATTTTAGTGTGGTTAAGGATTGTTTTGCATGGTTAAGCTTCCTTGTAACTGTGTATGTAACAAATTAACTTAATATGTACAAGTTTGGCTGTTTTACAATCACAAAATCCTTAAAAAGCCATATATACTAAAAAAAAATCATAAACCCTAAACTCTGCCAAAATATAAACCATAAACCGTAAAATCTAAACCCTAAACCCTAAATCTTGAAGCCTAAACCCTAAATCAATACCATTAGCCTTAAACCCAATAGCAACACCTTAGACCCTAAACAATTGATTATAACCTCTTACCACTATAATACAATACAGTAAATCGTACATAGAAATCATAAACCCTAACCAAATCATAAACCCTAAGCCCTAAAAAAACACAATAAACCCTCAACAAAATACCCTGAACCCTAAATCAATACCATAAGCCTTAAACCCAACATCAACACCTAAGACCCTTAACCATTGATCATAAACCCTTGACACTATATTACGATACACTAAACCTTATATACAATTTCCTTAAGCCTAAGTCTGGTAGATGGAGAAGAAATATAAGTCAATTATCAGATGTCCAGTTTTCCTCGTGGATAGTTACCACATTTTTTGGATGGCTAACACAATAATGAACATGTTAATAATAATATTAACTATAAATTATGATACCCCTACACTATAGTTTTAACAATATATCGAAACTCCTTGTAGTTGGATGTGTAACTTGTTTGATAGCATGTTAACGATAATGAGAAATCTAACTTTCAATTATCTGGAATTCACTGTTATGGTACAATAATTTTTCTGACTATCTATTTAAAAAAAATTACGGCTAACAATTTTGCGAGCTGGTAATAAATTTAAATAGAGATGTTGCAGGTTCCTCGGCTTATCTTGGCTTTCGCTAGAGATCCTCAAGGAAAGGTTCTTTAGGAGTAGACATGCTCTTCATCAAACAAACTAAATCATGTTTGCTTTTTTCACTGATAGTAGGCACATACAGTTGTTATAAGATCCATGTCGTCAGAACCTGGAGGATGACTAACACCACAAAATGAGCTACAACCACCTTCATCATCACCAGCCACGACCTCTTCAATCTCCAGTAAAGGATACTTTGATTCCATCGTGGGCCTTACCACGGGCTCAAACTCTTGAAAATCATTCATATCACCGCCAAAGTGACCCCTCATCATCGTCATCATCTCTTCTATATGCACATTCAGAACTTGGCTTAGCTCTCTCTCTAACGTCGTAGTGGGGACTCACTGGTTTGTTGTATCGAGTAGCTCGTTCCCTCAAATGCATACTCGTTTCTCTAGTATCCAAGTCTAAGTATTGTCTTGTTGAGACAAGACGTCAGTAGGAACTATGAAGTCTCTTAAGCTCAGCAATTCTTTCCATATCCAGCATTCATACGATTCTTTAACTCCAAACAAATCTCTTTATACCTTATAAAAAGCCAAAAAATGTCAACTAAATCAATCAAACAAAATCTCTAAGCCATTTAACTATGACATGTTATTTTGTAATAATCTGAAGACAAAGACACAGAACACGAGTGTGTGTGTGTGTGTGTGTCATTTCATTTACAAGCCCAATATAGAAAATGACAAAAGGAAGAGACTTTAGAACTGGAAGAATCATCACTAACCGAAAACAAGAGACCAAGATCTTGAGATTCAGCAGTTTTTCTGGTACAATGCAGGGAGATTTATCACCAGAAAACGTAACTCCAGTGAACTTTTCTTCATCTAGAAGTAATTTTGTTTCTCTTTGAACTTTTCATCATCTAGAAATAACAATATCAAAAGCACGAGCTTCCTACTGAGAAAAGACATGTTTTAAGCTCAGACCAAAGAACTATATTTGGCTAACAATACCCTCAACATCTTCAAAATAGAGTGTAAACAGAAATCATAAGGGAGAAAGACGAAAATATGCAGGGTAATTAATTACAAAAATGTTGTGGATTAATGGAGAGAGGGAAAATGATTTCCGATTTCAAATTATTTGTATCCGAAGAGGTAGGGGATAGAACTATGCTTGATCTAACATTAAAGCAAGATATGAGTACAAGAACCAAATCTTCCAAAATCTTTTGTCTATGTCAAATAGTAGTGTTCATAGGAGGTATATAGGGGCAGCCGAGTCACGATTAATTATGAATAGTATCAAAATAGAGGGTTTTGGTATATTGTTAATTATGGGATAGTTCTTTGGTTAGAGAGCTAATTTCTCTTCTTTTTTTATGCAGCCACCACAAACGAGAAGACGACTAGATATATGTAGTAAAATAACCAAAAAGTGACCAGACTTATGTATTTTAAATAAAAATGGTTTTGTTATCATTTAGTTTTTAGCGGATTCTGTAAAAAAATTAAAAAGATGATATTTCATAAACGTAGGAGTGTATGACTTTTTGCGACATGTTTAAAAGTGGGATGTATGTTTTGAATATTTTATTTTGGCATTTTGTAAAATACATAGAAAATGTCTAGATGAGGAAATTAGGTGGATATACAAATCAAAATAGAGTAAATGAATTAAATATGTGACTCATGAAGACACTTGTCAAGTTGTAAAATGTGATTTATAGAGTCAATCCTCAAAACTATTTTAGTTCTCTTAATTTCTCAAAATACCTTTACACGCAAAAGATCTAGTTGGTACGTATACATTGTTTTTACGTGTTTCTGCATGAATTTTCAGTATTTTTTTTTTTTTTTGATAACCGAGTGTCTTGGTCCCACCGTGGTGGTCCAGACTAGAGACCGAACCCTTTAGCGGCACGGACGCACACCCGAGGGTGGGTCATAGCCAGGCAACGGTCTTCGGTCTCGGGCGCCAGAGCAAGTCCGCATGTAAATTTTCTGGTGGCCAGTGCGAGTCGAACCCGGGGCCGTAGTTGCAGCCGAAAGCAGTTTACCACCAGACTAACCCGATCTGGTTAGAATTTTCAGTATCTTTCACACTAGATATGTATATTCCATATATATCATGAATACATATCTCTTTGTTCAAAAGCGCGTATAATTGATTAATTTTTGTCACATTCGTTTAATAGAACACAATCTTTTTCGTATCATGGTTATCCTACTAAATGTTAATTATTAGTTCCAATCCTTCTAAGATAAGGTAGGTATACGTACCCGCTTTCATCCACCCAGTTCGTGTCTAAGTTGAAATCTTATACTTTACGTTGACGGCCGGCTCTTAGCATAATAACATAACACAATGAAACAACTAATTTAAAATGCGTATAAATGATCTTTCAATCCATAATTCTTTTCAACCTCATTTTTAGAGCTATTCATGCTTACCTTTTGGTAACTTAATTGAGAAGTTCTTGAATTGGAGTTCTTACCGTAATATAAAAACATTCTCTTTTGTGTCTACATGATTATGACGTGGTAGGTGAGATCAGAATGTCCTACAATATACTCCGCTCAAGATTCGAGCCTCCCATAAAACAAAGTGTGAAAGCCATTTATTTTTTGGAATTAGTCGGAAGACATTCCAAATTTGAGTTACACAGTGTGACCAATCTATTATATATAGCACTAAGTGTTTTCTCTCGAATCGAACGGAATAAGGCATATAAAGAAATATTTTTTTTGCTATGAGTTTAGTTCTAAGGTGAATTTGTGAAATGACTAAGTTTTGAATGAAAATTAGGTGCAGAACATTGATTTTGACAGAATTAAGTATCTAATAATTAAGCTTGATCTGATCCGGTTTTACCCCTTGAACGTACAAGTAACCGGTGAAGAAGATGTAGTGTGATGACGTTGACAACTTCATGTATGGCTATTATTTACCACATGCTTTAACTTTATAAGGGAAGATATATCTTCCACGTGACATATTTGATAACCGCATACGTTTCATTGTGTTTAGTAATTATGTAGACAAAGTAAAAACATTTTTACAATAAATGGTGTATTCCATCTACTTCGACACTCAAACCATAGTGTTATATTTCATATCAATAAAATAATATAAAACACAAATCCCATATCAATCCAAAATAATAAAGCATATCACAATCCCATCCACAACCCCTAAATATTAAACCCTAAACCTTATTCTCTAGATTCAAAACCAAAATATAAATCTTAAATCCAAATATAAACCTTAAACCCAAATAGAATAAAACAAAATAAATAGTATAATACATATTGGTGAAATTATGAAACGTCTATGCTTGCATGTAAGAAGTTATATGGACCCCAACCTCAACCCACACCTTCCAAATGCTAAACCCTAACCACTAATCCCTAACTACTAAACCCTAAACCCAAATTTGAACCCTAAACCCTAATCACTAAACCCTAAACCCAAATTTAAACCCTAAACCCTAATCACTAAACCCTAAACCCAAATTTAAATACAAATAAAAACCCTAAACCCGAATAGAATGGAACAAAATAAATAATATAGTACATATTGGTGAAATTATGAAACGTCTATGCTTGAATGTAAGAAGTTATATGGACCCCAACCTCAACCCCCACCTTCCAAATGCTAAACCCTAACCACTAAACCCTAAACCCAAATTTAAACCCTAAACCCTAATCAGTAAACCATAAACCCAAATTTAAACCCTAATCACTAAACCCTAAACCCAAATTTAAACCCTAAACCCTAATCACTAAACCCTAAACCCAAATTTAAATACAAATAAAAACCCTAAACCCAAATAGAATGGAACAAAATAAATAGTATAGTACATATTGGTGAAATTATGAAACGTCTATGCTTGAATGTAAGAAGTTATATGGACCCCAACCTCAACCCCCACCTTTCAAATGCTAAACCCTAACCACTAAACCCTAAACCCAAATTTAAACCCTAAACACTAATCATTAAACCGTAAACCCAAATTTAAACCGTAAACCCTAATCACTAAACCCTAAACCCAAATTTAAACCCTAACCCCTAATCACTAAACCCTAAACCCAAATTTAAATACAAATAAAAACCCTAAACCCAAATAGAATGGAACAAAATAAATAGTATAGTACATATTGGTGAAATTATGAAACGTCTATGCTTGAATGTAAGAAGTTATATGGACCCCAACCTCAACCCCCACCTTCCAAATGCTAAACCCCAACCACTAAACCCTAAACCCAAATTTAAACCCTAAACCCTAACCAGTAAACCATAAACCCAAATTTAAACCCTAAACCCTAATCACTAAACCTTAAACCCAAATTTAAACCCTAAACCCTAATCACTAAAACCTAAACCCAAATTTAAATACAAATAAAAACCCTAAACCCAAATAGAATGGAACAAAATAAATAGTATAGTACATATTGGTGAAATTATGAAACGTCTATGCATGAATGTAAGAAGTTATATGGACCCCAACCTCAACCCCCACCTTCCAAATGCTAAACCCTAACCACTAAACCTTAAACCCAAATTTAAACCCTAAACCCTAATCATTAAACCATAAACCCAAATTTAAACCGTAAACCCTAATCACTAAACCCTAAACCCAAATTTAAACCCTAAATCCTAATCACTAAACCCTAAACCCAAATTTAAATACAAATAAAAACCCTAAACCCAAATATAATGGAACAAAATAAATTGTATAGTACATATTGGTGAAATTATGAAACGTCTATGCTTGAATGTAAGAAGTTATATGGACCCCAACCTCAACCCCCACCTTCCAAATGCTAAACCCTAAAACCAAATTTAAACCCTAAACCCTAATCATTAAACCGCAAACCCAAATTTAAACCGTAAACCCAAATTTAAACCGTAAACCCTAATCACTAAACCCTAAACCCAAATTTAAACCCTAAACCCTAATCACTAAACCCTGAACCCAAATTTAAATACAAATAAAAACCCTAAACCCAAATAGAATGGAACAAAATAAATAGTTTAGTAGATATTGGTGAAATTATGAAACGTCTATGCTTGAATGTAAGAAGTTATATGGACCCCAACCTCAACCCCCACCTTCCAAATGGTAAACCCTAACCACTAAACCCTAAACCCAAATTTAAACCCTAAACCCTAATCAGTAAACCATAAACCCAAATTTAAACCATAAACCCTAAACCCTAATCACTAAACCTTAAACCCAAATTTAAACCCTAAACACTAATCACTAAACCCTAAACCCAAATTTAAATACAAATAAAAACCCTAAACCCAAATAGAATGGAACAAAATAAATAGTATAGTACATATTGGTGAAATTATGAAACGTCTATGCTTGAATGTAAGAAGTTATATGGACCCCAACCTCAACCCCCACCTTCCAAATGCTAAACCCTAACCACTAAACTCTAAACCCAAATTTAAACCCTAAACCCTAATCATTAAACCGTAAACCCTAATCACTAAACCCTAAACCCAAATTTAAACCCTAAACCCTAATCACCAAACCCTAAACCCAAATTTAAATACAAATAAAAACCCTAAACTCAAATAGAATGGAACAAAATAAATAGTATAGTACATATTGGTGAAATTATGAAACGTCTATGCTTGAATGTAAGAAGTTATATGGACCCCAACCTCAACACCCACCTTCCAAATGCTAAACCCTAACCACTAAACCCTAAACCCAAATTTAAACCCTAAACCCTAATCAGTAAACCAAAAACCCAAATTTAAACCCTAAACCCTAATCACTAAACCTTAAACCCTACCCCCAAATATCAAAATCTTAAAATAGTACATAATATTATGTAATATTAAACTATATTATGTAATATTAAACTATACAATATAGATCATTCATTGCAATCTTTTACTTTTAAATGTAAAATAGAATCATTACAAAAAAAGATAATAGAAATTTGTGTGAAGTTTACACTTGTATGAGTATGGTTAACTAAATGTAAGCTAAATATTTAATTTTGATCAATATACATAAACCAAGATTCATATCAATTACAACACCAAAACATAACTCATGCTTATGTACTGTAGAATATCATTTCTATTATATGTTTTCCAAATAAAATAGAAAAAAGCATGTAAGCTCGAGTTTTTAAATGGTTCCCTGCCCTCGTCCAATAGCTTTCTCTTGCGCCTCACCATGGAAGCCCCCACTTTCGCCACTGTTAAAACCAGCCACAATGGCAAAGTCTTGAAGAACATAACGGATTGGCTTCCCCGCAAACAGCCACTAGATCTCAAATTCCTTCTCAGTTACCAACTGACGGCTATTCCATATGAGTAGAATACTTTAAAACAAACCTAGGCAGTGTGAACAAACAAAGAAATTACAGGTTGCGGTCAATGGAATGGAAAACATCAGTCTATATACGTATGGTATAGCATACAAATATACTAGAATAGAAATCAGCAGATTACACAAAATGGAACGGAAAATAAAGAGCCAGTGGCTTCGAAAAATAGATGACAAGTAACACGAGAACAAAAAAACTAGGGAACAAGTGGATGTTTCACCGCAAAATGTTTTACCCCGACAAATTGACTAATCAGAAGCAGTTAAAAAATACTTACAAAAGCGAGCAAACATAAACACTCAATCAACCATCATCATTTGTTTTTCCCTATTTTACCAGACATGCAACAAAAGCGAAGTAGATCAAACCAGAGGAACAGCCGATTCGGCGAAAAACAACAATATATTTCAGCAGGTACAACAAACACGAACACTTAATCAACCATCATACTTGATTTCACCGATTTACTCAGATTCCAAGACAAAAAAAACTTAAGCCACAATCAGAACTTACAGTCTGTGTCATATTTCCCCTGATTCCCAATTCCGAGAAGCTGAGTCACCGTTATCATGGAATAAGTGATTTTGATCGGAGAGAAACATCATAAACGTTGGCGGTGTATATGTGGTGGCCAAATCGTTGATGAAGACTATTATTCACCTTCAAAAACCAAAAGAAGGTAAGGTAAAAATGAGAGGGTGTGAATAACATAAGAATGTGTGAATAACGTAGGGACACGAGTTGCTTTTCCACAATGAGTATTAATCATTGTTTTCTTTTTCTTTTGCAGGTTTTTCCGGTTATTACTAAGGGCAATATGACAATATTGTATCAAAAAGAAAAAATATATAGGTGTATTAGGACATTTAATCATAATTGTTCGAAGGTCGTACAACTCAATTTCCCTTAGTTCTATTTCCAACTTGCTGACTGTCGTATATCTTATTTTCTAAGGATATAACATAACCTTTTTCAATTGTACACGAAAGTATTCAAGAGAGCTCGAGTCAGTATTAATATCATTAGCCCTGGATATCATGAGTTTTCGAAACCGATATCAAAAGCTAATCTTATACAATTCCAGTATTCCTACACAACTTAGGATGATTACTGTTGAAAGTTGAATATTACAACAACAAACAAACAAAACAACAGTAACGATGTTCATTAAACCATTAATTATTCTTGTCAACGAAGTTGTATGTAATAAAGTATAAAATCTTGAAAAAAAGACGGTCCGTTCAAACCAGATTGCCATTTTCTCAAGTATAAAATGGACTTATTTTTATTCCAATAATATATAAAATAAATAAAAGTCGACGGCAGCGACTAAAAAGCTTCAGAAACACACACAAAAGAAGAAAAACTCAACCTTTGAAAATTTCGATAATAAATTACTAAAGGAAAATTCAAAGTCTCATTAGCGTATGTTGTTGAATTTTACCATTCCACTCTTTTCCCCACATTTTCGCCACACTTATTTCCCATCAAATACACACACATGTTTATATATAGACATACACTTCCACATTATTCATTTCATTCATTACTTAGATGGCTAGTGAAATTCAAGAAAACAAAAAGAGAGGAAAACATTCATTACCAGATGGCTCCGTGTCGTACGATGGTTTTGCTCTGTCTTGTTCTGTTTCTGGCGGCGAGTAGTACCTCAACAAGAATTGGAGTCACCACCGTGGAGATGAAGAATAAGAAGAGCTTAGGGTTTAAACGCAGCTATATTTTTGGTTACTTGCCCAAAGGAGTTCCCATTCCTCCTTCTGCTCCTTCTAATAGACATAATTCTCTTGTTGACTCCCTTCCTCATTGATTTCATTTTGTATGCTTCTATGTATTTTTTGTATGTTTATTTTGTAGATTAGAGACATACAGGATTACACTCTTTGTATATACTTGCATACTATTGATTTTTTTTTTCAGATGTTTTGTGGACTAGTCTATGTATTAAACTCATGAATCATGATGGCCATATAAAGATCAAGAAATTCAATTAACTAAGCTTGTGTAAGCCTTTGTTCTAAATTATATGCATCACCCATCAGCCGCTTAATCAAAACATGTTAGTATCAATATTTGCCATGTTCTTTAATTATGTCTAATAAGTTGATTATTGAAGTTTTCAACTTTCAGTCTTCAATTATTGACCGTACAAATTGAAAAAATATCTACAGATTGAAAAACAAATGATGGTTTAGTGACTTTAGTCTTTGAGAAGAGAAGTCAATCTACTAAAGTTTTCAAGATATACATAATAATTACATACCAAATACACTTTGTCTTGTACCATTTGTCTTTCTATTAAGAAGACATGCTTGATAAATGCACAGCAATTATTACCATACCAAACTCACCAAGCATTGACAAAAATTTGTCAAAGTAGTGGAATCAAACATAGATAAATAAAAACCACAACACGTAGAACAAACAAGTTATGCAATAAAAAAAAAATTAGTTGTGGAATGAAACATAAATAAATCAAATACACAACACAGAGAACAAACATGTTGTCCAATAAAAGTTTTAGTAGTGGAATCAAAATAAAGAAAATCTACAACACAGAACAAACATGTTATGCAATACAATCTTTAGTAGTGGAATCAGACAGATAAATAAAATCCACAACAAATAGAACAAACATGTTGTGCAATACAATCTTTAGTAGTTGAATCAAGCATAGTTAAATAAACACACATGTTTTGCAATACAATCTTTAGTAGCGGAATCAAAACATGGTTAAATAAAATCCATTACACAAAAAAAAAGTTAAATAAAATCCATTGCACAGAAAAAAAAAAACATGTTATTCAATACAGTCTTTAATCTCCTCTGGATGATTAGAAATAAGTCCTAAAAAGAGAAAAAAGAGAGGGGCATTCAGAGAAGTGAACTGGGGACCTCTCGCACCCTAAGCTAGAATCATACCACTAGACTTTTTTTTTTTTTTTGTTCAACTAATCATACCACTAGACTAAATGCACATCTAGCAGCATTTAATCAGAAAAAGGATTGAAACCGCTGTTGACCATTTTCTCAAGCGGCCAAAACAAAGGCGTCGGGAGATTCAACCAGTCGTACCAGTCCCAACCTTCACACTTCTCGGGCTCCATATTCTCCGGGTCCTGATTCGGATCCACAAGCGTCGCACGCATGAACACAGTGACGTAGTGAGATGGCTTCGGAGCTTCCTTGAAGACGTTGTTTGTGACAGTCAAGAGCTTCATCTTCTCTATCTCTAGTCCCGTTTCTTCCATCACTTCCCTCGCTGCGCATCCTTCGAAGCTCTCTCCTGCTCAAAAACGAAACAAAGATTAGCTGAGATTTTTACAGAAACGCGACGGGAGAGAGAGAGAGTGGGACCGAATTCGAGGTGACCGCCGGGGAGAGCGAAGGTGGAGTCGCCAATTGATGAGCGGCGCTTCCCTAACAACACCGAGTTTCCTTTGACGACGAAAACTACCACGGCGACTCTCGGCGTCGCTTCTCCTACTGTCTCCATTTTCTTCGGTCTTAGTGGAAACGCTTCTTGTCGCGATTTGCTTTTTAATAATGGCGTTTTGTTTTTTATTGACTGAAACATTCAGCTGAAACGAGGTCGTATGAGGTTTTCAATCAGTTTATGGGCCCAAATGTGTAGTTATGATAGGCTTACACAAGTATCACTGCTTTCTCTTTTGCCAGTGACGCCGAAGGCTAGAGCCCAACAAATATTTTCATACTTTTTTCTGAAACTCCACTACTCTTGTAAGCCGCCCTTTTTTTTTAAATTTGTTTCTATTATTTTCGTATTATTCTCTCTCTTTTTTTTTCCTCTTAACAAACTCACGATCATTCAAAAGGAAAAAAAATCAAATTTATCTATATGTTTCGATCTTTTTATTGATTATGGTTTTCGTTTGTCGGTTTATATTTTCGTTTTAGGCGAATCTTTTATTGTGGGCTCATCCTCAATAAAAGCTGAGTTTATTGTTAGTCTTTTTGTTGATTGAGTTTGGATTAGTAAAACTTCTGATCATTGATTAGATCCTCAAACTCTCTATGCTTTCACTACAATATCATCTCTCTCCAGTCCAAAGTAGTTATCTTAACCGACTAACACTATGATTAACGGTGAAACCCAAATAAGTTTATTATTTTTTTATTTTATTTTTTATTTTATTTTATTTTATTTTATTTTATTTTATTTTGTCTGAATTAAAAAAAAGTTTTAAAAACCAACCAATCGCGAGCCGCCACGTGTCAATGGAGCCCGCCATCGAATAGCAGTTCTTATTCGGACTATTTTGTAACCGGTTTTTGTTTTTTGTGGATCCCTCCTTAAGAAACCCACCAAACACCCCCCTCCCCCGATAATCCTGCCCTAATAGCGCGCCTGTTCAAATGTAAATTTATAGTGGAGCATGGATATTTTCGAGATGTGATTTATAGGAAACATGGGTGAACTGTCAGATCGTTGATGAAAATCAGGGCCGGTCCTGGGCCAAGCCCATTGAAACATTTTTCTTATGCCCCCATTTTTTATAGGCCTCCATTTCTAAAAAATCCAATATACATTATAGTTATAGAACAAAAAATATTTTTAATGAGATCACACGAACTTGGCTATATCACGTTGGTTTAACAACCAAAGTCCATTTGAATGGGCCAAAGAACACAATAATGTAATAGCCCAATAAATCAAAAAGATTAAAAATCCACAAAGTTAAAAAAAAATTTGGACTAACGTATTTCATTTTTTTTTGTCTTCGACTCTTGCACTTCCTTTCCCTGTCCGTAACCTGCAAGCCAAAAACACAATTTCAAAACAGAATTTCATTACTCCTTGTCAATTGCTTGTGTTTATATCAGAAGAAAAATCTTGGCATAAACTATCGATTCATTTGTTCATTTTTTTTGTATAGAAACTTATGTTTTATCATTGGTTTAGTACTTTATATATGAACTATGTTTATGAGTTTGTTTTTGGAATATTTTTGTGATGTAAGATATAGGCCCCCATTTTTCATTTTGTTTTAAGCCCCTGAATTTTCAGGACCGGCCCTGATGAAAATTGAAGATGAGTGAGGAAGGTGACCGTAGTGAGCTGCTCGGTTTGCATCAGAATATGGCGAGGAACCAAGCTTCATTTTGACAGAGAAGATAAATACATGAAGCGTATGGTGGATGAATCAAAGGAGATGAAGTGTCACAGTGATCAGAAGCTCTATTCTTGCATGAAGAACACATATTGGGTCTTGCTTTATAAACCTGATGTTTATATCTGTAATGGTCCATTGGGCTTTTCCTTGATGGAAGTTGGCCGACAAAAGATATGTTTTATTGTTTTTGTTTTCATTTTATAAAAGATAACTGCAACTGATTCATAATAAATAATAAATGTAATTTTGACATATTTTCTATATAAAATATCACTGTGGAAATTTAATATAGTTTTATTTATTTTATAGTTAATATTCACTGAAAAATCATTAATTTTATATAATTTTATTTCACCGGTAGAAATATCGGCCATAGCCACGAAATAACCACGAAAATTCGTGGCAAAACCAAAAAATACTACAAAATACCAAAAAATTAAAAACGTGGCAAATTTATAAAGCTAAGGAAATACTACAAAAAAACCATGATTTAGGGCCTCACTGCAGGTTTAAAACGCAGCGGTTGCGGTTGTGGGTGCAAAAGTTTGCGGATGCGGGTGGTTGCGGTTTCTGACGTTATTAAGCGTTTTGTATGACTGGTACAACGTTTGAAAATTATTGCGTTTGTGGATCATTTTGATTGGTTTACCCACCCACAGATACAACAATTAATTAATAAAATATATTTAAAACACAAAAACTACTATTAAACTGATAAATTTAAAATACAACGACAAAATAATAATTAATAATTAAAAACATATATATTAATCATATACTGGTGATTTAGAGAATTAAAAAAAACAAAAAATAAATCATAAAACAATAAAACTGTTTAGGGTTGCATGATTTCAATGGATTGCAACAAATTAGGGCTAACGTGATTGTTTAATATATGTATATAATGTTGCCTAAAAAATAAAATAAAGTAGTTATACGTGATTGTGATTAGTTGGGATATATGAAATCTAAATCTAATTTAATTTTTTTTATCCAACCGCAACAGTCCGCAACTGTAAACTCTTGCGGGAAGGAGCTTTTGATTTTGAGCGGTACAAAGTGGTTTGAAACGGTACAAAGCGGTTTATGTGATTGTTTTGAAACGCTGTCAACAGCTACCAACCGCAAAAACTGCGTTTGCGGGTGGTAACGAGGAAATCAGTCAACCCCTTAGTTACAAATTGTTTTGGTAGCTATTTATAAAACATTCACGGTTTTGCCTTGAATTTTTCGTAACTATTTGGAACCCTAAAATCTTAAACAAACTGTTAAACCCCAAACTCTAAAGAAAAACCTCAAGAATCTAATTTTTTTTATACTTTAACTTTAAATCTGAAAATGAAACTCAAAATTTAATCATTTTATTAATCTTACGGTAACTCTTAAATACAAAATTGAAATCTTCAATCAAGATTTATACCATAAACCTTAAACTTAATACATAAACCATGCATCCAAACTCTAAATAAAATTTAAATATAAATTTTTAAAAATTTAACCACAAATCTTAAACTTAGTGTTCAAAACTAATATTTTAACTTTAACCCAAAATCTTAAATCTAAACACTAAATCTCATATTCCAACCTCCTATTAAATCACAAAACTAAACATTACAATTAAGGGAGAATTGCCAAGTGTGACTCAAAACTTGGAGTCAAACCCAAAACAATACCCCAACTTGGGTCAAACGCAAAAGTAACTTAAAAGGCTATTGAAATTACAACTATCCCCTTGTGACCAAACAAAAAAACGGAATTTTTTTTACGTTTCTACCCCTCGCAAGTCGTCTGTTTAGACGACTTGAAAATAAGTCGTCCAGACGACTTAACTGAAAGTCGTCTGGACAGTTAGTCTTAAACATAATTTAAAAATTTTGTAAAAAATATTTTGATAAGTGAAAAATGGGAATTATGTAATTAACATATGTCTTAGGAGGTATAAATTAAGATATAACAAATTTCAATTGTTTTCAGCATAGATGAGTGAAAGTAGTGAGTCATGATATTCTTTAGTTTATGTTTCATCAACATATGTTGTAGTATTGTATGTGTTCTTAGGGTTAGATTTTGGAAAGCATTAAAACCGTTTTTGAAAATTTTTAAAATTACTTATCCGTGTTCATTTCTGTGTATAGTAAACACTATTTAAGTATAATTTGATTTTATAACGTGGTTAGTTAGTTAATCTAGTCATTTTAGTTTAGGGGTTCATTTTAGGGTCTAGGACGACTTAATATTTTGTCGTCTGAAAACAGACGACTAAATATTAAGTCGTCTGTTGTACATTATCAGCCAGAATAAGTCGTCTAAACCGGACCAAACCTTAAAGTTTACCAATGTACTTTTAAAGCTAACCGGATTATTTACCCAATATATAAGGTGATTTTTTTTTTTTGTTTCATTTTTCGCGAAATTCAGAAACCCTAACAGTTCTCTCTCAAAACCCTAACAGTTCTCTCTCAAAGGCGATTTCGAATTCCCACGATTTCCGAACAAACCATCGTTCTCAACGTCGGCTATCTATCTCACTTCATTCTCACCGTTGTCGCCGCAGCTTCTTCTAACCCTAGCGCCGCCGATTCCTCTAAACCCTAGCGCCGCCGATTCCTCTAAACCCTAGCGCCGCCGCTTCCACTATTTCCGAACAAACCGTCGCCCTCGCCACCGTGGTCACCAACGTTCTCACCGCCGCTTCCTCTAAACACTAGCGCCGCCGCTTCTTCTAAACCCTAGCGCCGCCGCTTCTTCTCTGTAAACCTTAGCGCCGTTTCTCTGTAAACCCTAACGCCGCTAAGTCATCAATCTCGAGGAAAAGATGAACATAAAACGTTGTCTCTATCAATTTACTCATTCTCACCGTTTCACGTTTATTTTTTCAGATCTATAACCGCAATGACGAGTACTCCAACTCCTTCTGCGACTGGAAGACTTGTAAGTAATTTAAGTCGTCCGGCTTTGTCTTCCAACTGGACGACTTAGTAGATGACTTAAATATAAGTCGTCCATTTGGAAGACTTTCCAGACGACTTAATTATAAGTCGTCTACTAAGTCGTCTGGACTTATATTGTTGTCTTTGATTATTTTGCAGACAAAAAGGATGGATATTCCAGAACTCCCCCGTAGGTTATACACATCAGGGGAAGAGCCAGAAGCCCACAATAGCATTTCGTATCATACGGATAACAGCAAGTTGCATACTGCTCTTAGGAAAGCTCTTACTGATGACGAATTTGAAGAGCTCAAGGAGTCGAGTTTGGGAGTTTTCATCAAGTTCAAGGAGCAGGGATTTGGTTGGGCTTCAAGGCTGGTTCACTACATGCTCAGTTTCAAGCTGGACATTAAGAAGAAGTATGAGATGTGGTCTCTCGTTGGTCCAGAACCTTTGAGGTTTTCACTGTTAGAGTTTGAAAACCTCACTGGTCTAAACTGCGAGTACATCGAGGACCTTGAGACACCAAAATGTGACGTTACCCCAGAGATGGTTTCTTTCTGGGGGATGCTGGGAGTTCATCTGGAAGCTGGGCCAACTACTGATCAGATAATAGCAGCACTGAAGAGATGCGGGGATTGGTCCAGGGAAGATCGCAAGCGGCTCGCGTACCTCTCCATCTTCACTGGATTCATTGAAGGGAGAAAGTTTTCAACCGCTACACGATCTACTCTGGCAAGGCTAGTGATGGATTTAGAACGGTTTGAGAATTATCCATGGGGGAGAGTCGCGTTTAAGGTGCTGATGGACTCTTTGTGGAACAAAGAAATTGCTGGCTGTTACACTGTGGATGGGTTTATACAAGTTCTTCAAGTCTGGACGTACACAGCTATGCCGGAATTGGGTGCTAGTATTGGTGGTCCCAGAGCAGACAGTCCGTCTCCACCGATACTGGCTTACGAGGGCAGCAGAGGCCGCAGATCAATGAAAGCTGCTATCTTGAGTCAGGTATTTACTTCAATCCAAAAGACTGCGCAGACGACTGGAAGTCGTCTGGAAGGTCGTCCAGCTTGACGACTTATCGGACGACTTATAATAAGTCGTCTGGAAAGTCTTCCCAGCTGGACGACTTATCGGACGACTTAATTTAGTCGTCTGGAAAGTCTTCCATCTGGACGACTTATTAGACGACTTATAATAAGGCGTCTGGAAAGTCTTCCCAGCTGGACGACTTATCGGACGACTTAATTAAGTCGTCTGGAAAGTCTTCCATCTGGACGACTTATTAGACGACTTATTATAAGTCGTCTGGAAGGTCTTCCATCTGGACGACTTATTAGACGACTTATAATAAGGCGTCTGGAAAGTCTTCCCAGCTGGACGACTTATCGGACGACTTAATTAAGTCGTCTGGAAAGTCTTCCATCTGGACGACTTATTAGACGACTTATTATAAGTCGTCTGGAAGGTCTTCCAGCTGGACGACTTAGTAGACGACTTATAATTAAGTCGTCTATTTAGTATTTTTTTTCAAATATCTAACTCGATTCTTCTATTTACTGCAGACCCGCGTGATCAACTTTGTTGAGAAGGACATTAGTGAAATGTGGCCAAAATGGGACTCTGAGGTTGAGGACCTGCCCGCGGAGAACATCATTAAAGTCATGTATGAGCGGAGACCGTGGAAGTGGACCATGGATTGCTGGGAAGTCACTGGTACTAAGGTCAATACAAAACCTAAGGTTGTGACTCCATCGAAGAAGGCCAAAGAGATGGTTGTGTTGGAGGAGGAGGAGGAGGAGGAAGACAATCCAAGACCTCGGAAGAAAGCTCGTAAAGAGGCTCCTGAAGAGGCTAGAGAAGAGGCTAGAGAAGAGGCTAGAGGGGTGACCAGAGAGGAGTTGGAAATTATGTTCAAGGGCGTAGCTGAGGCTATGAAAAAAGGGTTTAATAAGTGCATGAGGGAGTTTAGGAAGTTGTCTGATAGATTGGAAGCTGTGGAGAAGAAGGTTGGTGTCACCAATCAGGCTACCCCTCCACCTCTAACCAATCAGGCTACCCCTCAAGATAAACAGCCTACCCCTCTTGCCAAAGAAACCGGGGGTAGAAACAAACAGGCTACCCCTCATGCCAAGGAAACCGTGGTTAGTAACCAGCCTCCTCCTCATCAAACCAAACAGCAGCCTCCTCCTCCTCAAAAGAAACAGCAGCAGCCTCCTCCTCTTCAAAAGAAACAGCCTCCTCCTCAAAAGAAACAGCCTCCTCAAATCAAATATGTTAGTATCAAATCCAGGGTTAACTAGTTGTCCAGACGACTGTAAAAGTTGTCTGGACGACTAGTTGACCCTGGACGACTTAAACGTAAGTTGTCTGGACGACTAGTTGACCACGGAAGACTTAATTTTAAGTCGTCCAGGGTCAACTAGTCGTCCAGACAACTTTTATTTAAGTCGTCCAGGGTCAACTAGTCGTCCAGACAACTTTTATTTAAGTCGTCCAGGGTTAACTTGTGTGCAACTTTTATTGCAGAGATGGTTGCCGGAGGATACAGCAACCGAGGCGAACTCGGTAAATAAAGCAGATGGTGTCACCTCCAAAGAGATTGTTGCTGTCACTTCCACCGATCACCAACCGAGCCTCGCTTCCACAGATCAACAACCGAGCCTCGCTTCCACCGAGCCAAGCGATCCAGTTTCACAACCGAGCCTGGTTGTATTGGACAAGCGTGCAAAGAGTAAACGAGCGAAGAAACCTGCTCCTACTGTGAGATCTCCTTATATGGCAGAGAAAAAAAAAGATAAAGTGGCAGCCTATAATCCATTTCCGCCAGTAAACAAAGAAAAGTTGAAGGAACTCGCTGATTGGTTGAAAACTGATCCGTAAGTGATTGCTTTACCCATAATAGCTTGATTTAGTCGTCCAAAACTGATTGCTTTTTTGTTTGCAGTCATTATTTAACTAAGATCGAGGACAAACCACGTACATCACCAACAAGGTGGTACCACTTCCTCCGGACAGCCAGAGGATGGCTGGAAGACTGCGTAAGTCTTCTGCACACGATTTAAGTCGTCTACAAAGTCGTCCAAGTAGACTACTTTCCAGACGACTTAAAGATAAATCGTCTGGAAAGTCGTCTACTTGGACGACCACGTAGACGACTTAAATATAAGTCGTCTTCGTCTGGTAACTTCTAACTTGTTATATTTAATATGCAGCATATAGATGCTTGGATTAATGTGCTAAGGCAGAGGTATCAGGAGAACCCACAAGCTTTCAGGAGCGAGCGAATGTGCTTCCTGGATCACAACTTTTCTCAGTCTTGGAGAGAGCAGTATCAGCTCTTCAAAACATCGGAACCTGATCACAAAGGTTTAGGAAGAGTTCTACCTGGTGGGGCGTCGTATTTTTATGACGGATCAATACCTTCATTTTGCCAATCAAACAAGAAGTGGGGGGAGGACATTGATGATATCTATGCGCCAGTGAACTTGGACGACAAGCATTGGGTTGCTATTTGGATATCGATCCCTAAGAGGCACATAGTCGTCTGGGACAGCATACCTTCATCTAGTGTACCAGACGCATGGGATGCGATAATGGAGCCTTTTCTCCAGATGGTCCCTTATCTGCTTGTTGAGTGCGCAGCCACCGACGAAATGCGGGTCAAATACGGGTTGGAGCCATACACATATGAGAGACCGCTGAAAGGTGTACCCACGGCCAACAATGGTGATTGTGGCGTGTACACTGTAAAGTACATTGAATGTCATGCGCTCGGGGGCTCCTTTGACCCTAAAGACTTTGCTAGGTGCAACGCGAAGAAAATGAGGGATAATATGGCGGTGGATATATGGA
Source organism: Brassica napus (assembly GCF_020379485.1). Classification (NCBI taxonomy): domain Eukaryota; kingdom Viridiplantae; phylum Streptophyta; class Magnoliopsida; order Brassicales; family Brassicaceae; genus Brassica; species Brassica napus. The sequence continues at coordinate 18,632,423 of NC_063445.1, read as the reverse complement.
AGGAGCTTGTTGATCAGCATCTGAAAGAAAATGTGGATGGTGATAAGTTCGTAGGCATGTATGATTAGATTTGTATTTGAACATGATTTTTTAACATGATTTTTGTATTTGAACATGATTTTTTAACATGATTTTTGTATTTGAACATGATTTTTGTATTTGAACATGATATAAGTTGTCTGGAAGAAATAAGTCGTCTGGAAGGTTTTCCAACTGGACGACTTACAAATAAGTCGTCTGGAAGGTTTTCCAACTGGACGACTTACAAATAAGTCGTCTAGAAGGTTTGGACGACTTATTATAAGTCGTCTGGAAGGTTTTCCAACTGGACGACTTACAAATAAGTCGTCTAGAAGGTTTGGACGACTTGAAGGGATAGTAGAAGGTAGTCTAAAAATAAAATACACTTGAAGGTAGTCTAAAAATAAAATACACTGGACGACTTAGTAGAAGGTCGTCTAAAAATAAAATACACTAGACGACTTAGTAGAAGGTCGTCTAAAAATAAAATACACTGGACGACTAAAAATTTAGTCGTCTGGACGGGTAATCAAGACTGGACGACTTAAATTTAGGTCGTCTGGACAACTAGTCAACTGGTTGTGTACATTGTGGTTTCGTATGGCCAGTTTCCTTGCAGTTTGAGCATCTCCGTGCCCTGTGTTTCTTCCTGGGTTTGTGTCCTCTCATCCTAGATAGCTCCAACCAAGATTGCCATCTTGATTTCTTCGGTCTCCCCCGACCACGCTTTAGTTCTGGAGGAAAGCATTCTCGTTCCTCAATATGTTGTGACACGATAGGATATATATTCTCTGAGTATCCTGCATACAGATAATTCTTTGAGTACAGTGGACATACAAGTGTGGAGATATGCAAACCAGCATGTATTCCAGCAGCTATAGCATGAGAGCAAGGTATTTTCTCCACTCCATAGACACCACAATCACACTTTGCATGTTCCAAATCAACCACACAGTCCATTTTGCCACCTTTGACAAAGAAATGCCATCCATCAATTGGTTCGACCGTCATCGTACCCGCTATCTCTTCTCGAACAGCAAGCAAGTATTCAACACCCCCGCTATGTTCAGTTGTGAGACTCAAAGCATCTTGTCTCCTTTTCCAATACCATTTTCCTAACTTCTGCCTTATGAACTCCAGCAGGAACGTAATCGGAAATCCTCTTGCTCGCTTCAGTGCGGAATTAATAGATTCAGCAATGTTGCTTGTTTTTATGTTGAACCTGTTCCCCTTACAATAAACCCTTGACCATAGCCTGACGTCGGCTTTCTCCAAATACGTTGCAAGTTCCGGGTTTGCACTCCGTATCTCAGCCATGTACCGGTCAAAATCGTAAACCGTGTGAGCATAAGCAGCCCCTTTCACCAAGTACATGAGATGTTTCCCTTTAAACTTTTTGACAATGTTATCTTGAAGGTGATAATAACATATTCCTCGGGTTGCCCAAGGAAACACCTTATCACACGCACTTTTAATGGCCTTGTGCCGGTCGGAGACTATCACCAGAGGCTTGTCATGAGATATACAACTAGCCAATTTTGTGAAAAACCATTCCCAAGAAGGTATATCTTCCTCATCCACGATCCCAAAAGCCAATGGGAATATCTGAAAATTGCCATCTTGTGCGGCTGCAACTAACATAGTTCCTCCATACTTTCCACTTAGGTGAGTTCCATCCACCACAATGACCCTTCTCTGATACTTAAAACCTTTGATAGAAGCTCCAAAAGAGAGAAATAGATACTTAAATCTTTTCATAGAATCAAGTTCTATCGCCGTGATAGAATCAGGATTTGCAATGGAGATTTGCTCGAGATATGATGCCAGACGCGAATACCCTTCTTCTGCTGATCCTCTCACCAATCTTTGTGCATATAACAGTGCTCTGTATGAAGTGGTGTAATCAAGCGCCATGCCAAACATGTTCCTCATTGCATCAGTGATATGCTGCGGAGTTATCCCATCAATGATTCCAACACGATCAATGAAAAGACTACCTACATACTTCGGAGTACAGTGTCTCCGCTGAGCGATTCGGTCTCCCGCTGAGCATAAATGTTTTTCCACATACTTTGTTACCCAAAACGTGTTTGTCCCATGTTTGACACTCGCTCTGACCTTCCATCCACAATAGCTAACCGGACATGTTGCCACAACGAGAGTTTTCGTTGATTTGTATAATCTGAAAGAAAACTTACCCCTCACTGCTGCCAACCGCAGCTCTGAAAGCAGTGCACCCTTGCTAACAAAACTCTGGTTGACATAGATACTGGTACCATTCGATTTTCCTCCTTCAATAGCATTTGTCTTAGCATATGTCTTTTGGATTTCTTCAAAACAAATATTATCATCATCTTCCTCGTCCTCATCTGGAACCTTTCCATAAAGACTGTAATCCCCACCATTCTGATCCGTTTCACCAACAACCTCATTATCACCAACATCTTCAAAACATTCATCAGCTTCATCATCATCACCAACATCTTCTTCCCATTCACCAGCTTCATCATCATCACCAACATCTTCTTCCCATTCACCAGCTTCATCATTATCACCAACATCTTTTTCCCATTCACCAGCTTCATCAATATCCCTTTTCTCTGAAACCGTTTCGACCTTGCTGCGGCTTGATACACAAAGACATACTCTATGGGTTTTGAGTATCTCCAGCAAGTTTCGAACTTGTCTATCACTTGTAACATGAATGGGAAGACTGCCTGGAGCCATCATCATTTCTGCTGGTAATGAGTAGCTAATCTCCACACTCACTGTTCTCATGTCCAGGTTATAATCTTCTTGAGCCATTGCAACAAGTTCAGCATGTGTTGAATCTTCATTCAATAAAAACAATCTTGCTCCTTTGAGATCATCAACCACAAAATCCCAACGGAAATCTCTCAACAACCATTCTCCATACACTGCATGTAACTGAAAAATCATCTGCAAATATTCAAAATAAAACACATTAGTAAACATAGAGAAAATGAAGAAGTTCAATAAACATTGCCGCAGACGACTTAGCATTAAGTCGTCCAGAAGACTTAAAGGTAAGTCGTCTAAAGAGGTCACTTTTGCAATTGAAAATTAAAAGGGACGACTTAATTCTAAGTCGTCCGGCTTTGTTTGTTAAAAAAAAAACTTCAGACGACTTATATATAAGTCGTCTACGAGAAACGGGCTAGTTTTGCATTTGACCGAATCGTGTCAGATCTTTGACTATTTCTGGACGACTTATAATTCAGTCGTCTCTGGGAAAGTTAAAATTTCAATATTTTATGAAAACTTGACGACTTACGTGTAAGTCGTCCTAGGTTAGTTTTGTAATTGAAAAATAAAACTTGAAATTTAACTTTCTCCAGACGACTTAGATGAAAGTCGTCCAGCTAAACGACTTAATTTAAGGTCGTCCGGGATAAGCAAGGTTTGACCAGAAAATTGGGAAAAATTCTGGACGACTTTGCTTTCCCCGGACGACTTTAAATTAAGTCTTCTGGAGGGACGACTTTATATTAAGTCGTCTGGTTAAAGTTAAATTATGAAGTTTTATTTTTCAATTACAAAACTAACCTAGGACGACTTACACGTAAGTCGTCAAGTTTTCATAAAATATTGAAATTTTAACTTTCCCAGAGACGACTGAATTATAAGTCGTCCAGAAATAGTCAAAGATCTGACACGATTCGGTCAAATGCAAAACTAGCCCGTTTCTCGTAGACGACGTATATATAAGTCGTCTGGAGTGTTTTTTTTTAACAAACAAAGCTGGACGACTTAATTTAAGTCGTCCGTTTGACCAGAAGACTCATCAGTAAGTCTTCTACATACAGATGACTTACTAGTAAGTCTTCTACGCGAACAGATCTTGAAAAAAAATTCAAATTCGTACCTTAAACTAGGTGAGATGACTTCGTTTGCACACAGGGTCTTCTCCAACCACCCAGAACCTCAAACGAAAGCAACCGTAAGTCAAAACGAAAGAAATATGGCTCTGTCAACCATAGCCCATATTTTGAATCAAAAGCTTGAGTTTTTTGGATGAATATAGAGAGAAAGTGAAAGAAATGTTGTTTTTAGTTCATAACAATTGAAACAGAGAGAGTGTAAAGAGATTTACGTGCATTAAAGGGCAATAAAAGCTCCAAACAGTTCGTACAAGGTTGTTGCCACTATTCATTGCAGTGGCAATATTGTAAATACTTGAAGAAGATGAGGTTGAGACAGTAAAGAAGCCATTTTTGAAAAAAAAAAAAAAAAAATGTTAATGGCATTTTCGTAGATAAAATGCAGGTGTGGGGTTAAAATCTCAAAAAAAAAGGAGTCAAAAGAAAAGGTTAGTTTTCTGTTTGACTCCAAGTTTTGAGTCACTTTTGCAAAAAGCCCTACAATTAATCATTAAAATAAACTCTAAATTTTAAATTTCTAACTTTTGTAACCATAACATTAATTTCTTTAAATTTACACTTCATTTATAAGACTAAAATACAGAAATAATTAAAAACATTAAATTTTAAGTGTTAATTAGTAAAATTGTCGCTCATTAGTCATTAGGATAAAACAAGGATCATCATTTTGCACCATTGATAGAATTAAATCCAATGGATCTAAATTAAACTAATATTTCTTTATTTTATTCTTTTACTAACTTTCTTTCGTGAACACATGCATAAATTTGACTTTTACATAGAACACTTCTAGAGAATTCTGATATGAATAGATTTCTAAAAAAATCTTTTTATTATCGTAAGAAGTTTTTGGATTGACCATGTTTAACCTTTTAAAAACAGTCTTTTGGAGAAGACTTTCTAAGACGTCTGCTTTCAAAATAAAGGGATCGACCAAAATCTCAAACAAAAAAATAGAAAAAACTTCTCGAGAAGTGTTATGATTCTGGAGCTGACCAGGATCTTATCAAGAAGTCTCTTCACGGTAGATTTTTCTGAAAGTTTTCTCACGGTAGACTTTTTTAGAAGTCTTTTATGAAAAATTAAATTTCTGCAAAATTTCGGTCAGTTACAAACTAACCTCGTTTTTACAAAGACTTCACAATAAGTCAACTCAACTTTTTTTATTAAAAATAAAAATTTGTAGACTTTTCTAGAAATCTTCTATGAAATTTTTTTATAAAAAAATAGTTATATAAAAAACTAACATATCTGTTGATCAAAAGACTTATGAAGAATTTTTCTTATGTGAGATCTGAAAATTTTGACCATATATCCTATGACAGTTCGACTTACACGTCAAAATTACATAAATTATGGTTGTTTATTGCAGGTTATAATCAAACAAAAATAAAATTATGGTTATTCACTGCAGGTTAAAAACTGTGATTTCACGAGACCAAAATTTATTAAATGTTTCAGTCAAAAAACTGTGATTTCACGAGACCAAAATTTATTAAATGTTTCACCCAAAACTTCTTAATGAAAGATATTGACTCATTACTGATCAAGAATCAGTAACTTTACTGTAAATGTAATCTTGAAATCCATAATTTTGAAACTTAAAAGATGAAATAAGAGAGGATATTCAAGATAAATGATTTGTGTCCGTGAGAAATGATATAAGATGTATAAATGATTTCTAGTGCATTTAAAGCTTGATTTTTGTTGTTAACGGTGGTAGATGATAGTGAAGACAATTGCATTTTCGTAAATAATTGGTGAAGATGAGGATATAGGTAAAATTAACATATTTCAAAAATAGATAAGTAATAACATTTTCGTGAATAAGTTTAATTTTTACGGTGAATAGAGCGAAACAAAAATTACAAAAATGCTAGTTTTGTATTCTACCACAAAATTTAAGTCATTTTTGGAAGAATCCCTTAACTCAAATAACAAAAAGTTAACTTAATCTAATCATAAATTAATTAGAATTTTAAACCACAAATTTTTGGTTTTATAACATAAAACCTAAATTAATTAGTAACCAGATCAATCTAATCATATTCCATTTCATTATGGTAGAATTTCGAAAACCAATTTTCATTTCATTTTGGTAGAATCTCGAAAACCAAAAGACAAAAATCTGATCTGACTTACCCGAAGTTACAGCCTATTGTTGTTGTACATCAAGAAAGGTTTCCCAAAGCACAAAGGACAACATTACGTAACAAATTAAATTGAAAACTCTTAAAAGGCACAGCCAATGCTGACATGTTAAGAATAATCTTGCAAGTTCAGGTGTAAATAAAAATATATGTTTTGGTACCTCATATAATTTTTTTATAACATACAAGTTTTAAGTTTTTCATTAGTTTGATCCAGCTTCCAAGATACCATATCACTTGATAAATGGTAATATTTATGTAATTAGGATACTAAAGGTTTAAAGTATGTTATCCGTTTCCCCGTTTAACGATACACATTTGATTTCTTTGTATTCTTTATATTTTATCTAAATTCGATTTATTGGTGAAAAATCTGTAATAAATGCCAAACTTTTTTTTTGCTTTTACTCGATTATGTATTGTCATATGTTTTTGCATTTGAAATAAGTCATTTGTTAAAATGATTTAAAACTTGAAAATATACGAGAAGAACTTTTACAATTAGCTTCGACTTACACGTCAAAATTACATAAATTATGGTTGTTTATTGCAGGTTATAATCAAACAAAAATAAAATTATGGTTATTCACTGCAGGTTAAAAACTGTGATTTCACGAGACCAAAATTTATTAAATGTTTCAGTCAAATTTTTTTTTTTATTAAATGATTTAGCATCAAATAAAGGCCTGTGTCAGTGGCCATGAAAACATATACTCCCTTCATTTTATAATAAGTGTCACTTAGACACATTTTAATAAGTGTCACTTAGACACATTTCATGTATATTAAAAAACTAACAAAACATACTAATCTATTCTTATTTATTATACAACTATTTAAAGAAAAAATAATTTAACTAAATATCTATTGGTCATTTAAAAAGGTAAAAAATGATTTAATGTGAAAACTTGCATTGAAAATGTAGAATGACACTTATTTTGAAACAAAATATATAGCTAAAATGACATTATGTATGAAACAGAAGGAGTATTACATTTATCACATATTTACCGAATAATTTTATCATCCTTCATTTTGAACAAATTTGTGACATAATTATTCAAATAAATTCATAGATTTATTAATAATTCGTGAAGAGAATGTGTAATATAAATTTTAAAATAAAATAAAATACTATGTAATTTATATTACTATAAATAAAGAATAGTAAAACTACATAATATTATCATATACACATTATTCAATCATATTCATATATCCATAATTATTCAAATAAAATAAATAGATTTATTAATAATTTGTGATGAGAATTTGTAATATGGATTGCAAAATAAAATTAAACGGTGTGTAACTTTACATTTACTATAATTACAAAGAATACAATTATATAGTATTATCATATACACCAAAACATTAAGCAAAAATAAAGTATACACCAAAACATTTTGATGTCTTATTAAATTAGATTTTGTTAAAAAGATCAACGTTTTTAAAGAATGGATTAGAATTTTTAAAAAAATATTGATGTATGTGATTGGAGGCAAATGCATTCACAGTATGTGGATAGCATGATTTTTGATGTCACAAATATAAGAATGAAATTAATATGCAAAAAGATTTACAGCAGAATTATCCTCGGCATTATACTAAAAATATAAGGCATAACCTTCTCCTAGTTTTTTTTTTTGAGAAAACCTTCTCCTAGTATTTCTAAATTAAATAAATTAAACAAGATACAATGCCAAAACTCAAAAAATTATATATTCATATTCGTGATACTTTCGTACGTTATAATATACAAAGGATTTATATATTTTTTTTAAGGGAGAATTTGAGAGATATCTAAGTTTGATGAATTAATTAGGTGCAGGTCAATGATTTTGACATAATTAAGAGACTAACAAATGTGTTCCATTTCATCCGGTTATAACCCTCTATCAAACAGGTAGACGGTAACAGAGAGAAGGTAAGAACACGTAGGCTAAGATAATAGGACAACGACATCTTGATATATGGTGTAGTCCTTTATTTTCTTACCGTCTGTCCATTTGGGTAAGAAGTAAGAAAATCCAGAGAAGAAGGTGAATGCAGATGCAGAGTTAATGCTCTGACTTTCGATAAGGTAACCTTCGGTTAACTGCTCTTAATACCTCGGTTGTGCATTTATTATACACTGTGATATACATAATGTAGATGGAATGATATTACCGTTCTCACGCTGAAATAGTATTCTGTTTACTGTGGTAATTGTTGCAGATGAATGAGCTAGATAAAGTGTTGCTTGTACATGGGACGTGGGTCCGTGATGCAGATAATCGATGGATATTTGAGCCTTACATAGTGTGTGCAGCAGAGCACTTCATCGAACTCAAAATGGAGATGACAATGACTGAGTTAGTAGCTGCAGTAAAAGAATGTCTAGACATAAAATCGAAAGATATCTCTGTCAAACTGTCATATCAATACACGGAGTGGGTTGCAATGGGTGATGGAGAGTTGGATACACCTCAGTACATTACAGACGATACCGATGTGGGTGTATTCATCCGGATGAGACGCGCCATTGAAGAAGTTGATCTTTATGTCTCTATCGTCCGACATTCACCTGGTGGGAAAGAAGACAATCTACCACGCCAACTGTCACGTAATATGCGTAAAGGGGGAGAGGATGGAGGTGACAACTGTATGGATGAGGAAGACTGGCATGCTTTTGCACTCTCAGAAACTCCATTGACTCTTCCACCAACACAGAAGGATGTAGGTGGGAAAGACCAGGAGGTGCCAGAATGTTCTGAACGATAGCGCCGGAATAGTACAACTTCTCGAACGACTATTCCACATGGACAACGTGGAATAGTCATTAGAGAGCCAGTCGAGACTGTTTGACTTTCTGCGCCGGAGACAGAAGCGAGACAGAAGGGAAAGAACAAACGCCCCTTGGAGTATGAAACTGATTCAGACACTGACTCCGACGATGCAATGGTCGTCCCTGTGCTTCATGCAAGTATTCCCGAGACAGCAAATGCAGCTAGGCCTGTAGCGCGCCGGCTGGTGTTCGGAATACCTGGAATTCCCAACACACAGGAGGGAGCTGGTAGTTCTAGTTCGAGTACAGAGGCTCTACCTGAGGTAGCTGACGAATTTGGTCAACACTAGGGAAAATTTGATGAAGCACTCCACGAGATGCTAAGCGATCCATACACTCCAGCTCTATTTGGAAAGGATACCCCACCGGTATTTAACAGTCGCCGGGGAAAAGGTATAACAGATACAATGTGACAACACATAGTATAGTATTAAAGAATTAAGTATACAACAACATCTACTGTACTATATCAGATAGTTACTACTTGATATTGACATAATTTAATTTTGTAGGTGTGGATACTGCCCTTGCTGACATACAGTACGAGGAGGACGAAATTTACGTCGGACGTGTCTTCAAATCCAAAACTGACTGCAAAATCAAACTAGCAATTCATGCCATGAATAGGAAGTTCCATTTCAGAACTCCCCGCTCGAGTCCGGCAATGCTACTTGCCCAATGCGTTGGTAATGGTTGCCCATGGCGCGTGTATGCGGTTCTACTGGATGCTAGTGGGAAATTCCAAGTTCGCCAAGCAAATCTCATTCACTCATGCACCGTTCATGAGCGCCGCAACTACCACAAACTGGCAACCACTCAGGTTATAGGCGAGATAATGCAATCAAGGTTTGTTGGAATCAAGCGTGGCCCAACCGCAACAGCAATTAGGAAAATAATGTTGGATGAGTTTCATGTGAACGTCTCCTATTGGAAAGCGTGGAGAGCTAGAGAGCTTGCAATGGACCATGCAATGGGTACAATGGTAGGAAGCTACTCACTTATACCTGCATATTTAGCTCTTCTTCAGTCATCAAATGAAGGAATGACCTGCTTCTTGGAGAGTACAGATGCCGAAGATGGAGGAAGAAGATTTAAGTATTGTTTTGTTGCATATGGGGCGTCAATCTCAGGGTATCCGTCGATGCGGAAAGTGGTTGTTGTTGATGGGACGTCATTGAAAGGAAAGTTTGGGGGCTGCCTACTTTCAGCGTCTGCACAAGACGGAAATTTCCAAGTATTTCCTCTAGCTTTTGCGGTGGTCGATAGTGAAAACGACGATGCTTGGGAATGATTTTTCCAGAAATTACAAACATTTGTTTACGATGTCCCAGGCTTAGTTTTCATCTCAGATCGACATGCAAGCATTTACAGTGGGCTTAGAAAGGTAAAATTGTATACTATTCTTTATAATGCGACTATACTATATGCAATTACTAGTCCACGTACTACCAAAGCTATTTCATACCTGATGGTAATAATTTTAATTAAATATTTTCCACGTACAAGTTTATAATCACGCTCAGCACGTTGCATGTGTAGTCCATCTTTGGCGTAATATAAAGGAAATATTTAAGAAAAGCAGGCTCGCAAACCTTATGTCTGCTGCTGCACGGGCATTCACTCTGACCGAGTTTAATCAGAAATTTATTGAGATCCAGAAAATAAACCCTCAATGCGCTGCATATTTGGTTGACATAGGTATGTACACTGTGTCAATAAATAAGTTTACTTTCTAAAATAGAATACCTCATACCATACTATCTAATTTTCAGGATTTGAACACTGGACTAGAGCTCATTTCAAATGAAGCCGGTACAACCTGATGGACTCGAACATTGCCGAATCTTGGAATGGTGTCATTAAGGAAGCAAGATAATATCCCCTTATCATTATGTTTGAATACATACGCACAACCGTTATGGGCTGGCTAGCATTGCGTAGAGCAAAAGCAAACCGAGAGCAAGGAACCCTCACACCAAATGTCCGAAAACTGGTTGAGGAGAACTACGAACTCTCAACAGGTTTGTTAGTACGTGATATTGGGGAGTTGGAATTTCAAGTGCAGGACAATGCGGGAGAGTGCTTCACCATTTTATTAGGACCTGGCAGCTGCAGTTGTATGGAATACGACGAGATGGGCATTCCATGTACTCATGCTCTAGCTGCTGCAACAAAGATTGGCTTCCCTTCTGATGCGTTGGTTGCGCCACCATACTATGTGACAACTTGGAGACAAGGATTTGCTGGAAAAATTTACCCGGTCTCATCAGTCGGAGGGGTAGAAATAGGGGTTGGTACTCCAAACGACCTTCTCCCACCGGCGGTGCGCCGCCCACCTGGCCGTCCAAGGAAAGTCCGCATCCTCTCCCGCGGGGAGTATAAGGTACATCTTTCCTTCTGATCAATTCGACTTATAGACAGGTAGTTGAACACATAAGAGTCAGGGGAGACAAACTAGGATAGATGATGATGATAGTGAATAGAGTATACAACATACATTAGCGACCAGTTGATGGTATATGACATATATAGTATAGTTCATGTAACTAGAATATACGTGGGTTGATATGGCATGGTATATTAAATTTGTATTTATGATGTTCCTTTCTCAATGACATAAGTATTTTCCTAATGTTGCAGAAAGGAGGGAACTCATCCTCTAGGAAATGCAAACGTTGTGGCCGTTCAGGTCACAACAAGGTGTCCTGCCGTAACCCTATATAAAAAGCTAAGACTATAGAGAAGGCATCTGAAGGCAGTTCGAAGCTTCTTTTTGGGAACTGGGTGAATAATCGAAATCCTTTGCCGTCTACGGACTGGCCCTCTAATTGAAGTATGATAGGGAAGTGAAGCAAATTTTAACTAAATACACGAATATATGCATAGCTGTCATATATCAATGTATTTAGTATGTAAATAGTATGCTATATAAACCCTATGTGAAGCACAAAGTATGTGCAAGTTGTACGGAACACCCGCAGACCTTTTGATGTGAATATAATGATGCCTTTCTCCACTAAATATTTTGAAATGAAAACATTGTAGAGGCAACCTGGGTGAAGGCCGCAAGTATATAATGTTGTACTATACCATGTGCCAGAGAAAGTATGGTAATTTTAAATGTTAGAAGTACGGTAGGTAGGCGCAACCTCTTCCAAAATCACAAATTAAACCCTAGAAGTCTAGTTAACTCAGAAACCCCAAAAGGATTTATTAATACACAACCTAGCTGGTAAAGTCCACAAGTATGTTGTACATTACTATTCTATGTGACTTATATAGTACGTATGTTAAGAAGGGTTGAAATAAGTGGGCTTCATATGGATAACTAAACCCTAATATGGATAACTAAACCCTAATATGTATATGTGAACCCACATACCCCACATAATAACTATGGAAATAGTTAACCCACACCCTAGATGAAAAACGAGAGACCCTCATCAAACCTTAATATGGATACTTAAACCCTAATATGGATAACTAAACTCTAATATGGATATGTGAACCCACATACACCACATAATAAGTAGAGAAATAGTTAACCCACGTCTCTGCAGGAAACCAATGTCCTTTCTAACACCCTATACTACTCCCCTATATAGTATAGTTTACTGTTATGATATACAAATAGTATAAGACGATGTAGATGGCATGCTACATCGTGTAGGAGTTAGTAAAACTAAACCCTAACGTTGGGAAAAGTAAACTCAAATCCTATAAGAAAAATAGTTGAAACATAACGACGGACTGGTATACATTAAAGGCAGTATACTAATTAAGAATTTTTTAATACACATCCTAGCAGGTGAAGTCCACAAGTATATTGCGCATTACTATTCTATGTGACATATATAGTATGTATGTTATGAAGGGTTGAAGTATGTTGGTTTCATATGGATAAATAAACCCTAATATGGATAACTAAACCCTAATATGGATATGTCAACCCACATAAACCACATAATAACTATGGAAATAGTTAACCCACAACATAGAAGAAAAACTAGAGTCACTCACCAAAATTTAAAATGAATAAAACCCTATTAGGGAAAACTAAACTCTAATATGGATAACCAAATCCTAATATGGATATGTGAACCCACATATACCACATAATCACCCTAATATGGATATGTGAACCCACGTATACCATACTAAACCCTAGTATGAGAAACTAAATCCTAATATGAAAAAATAAACCCTAATGAAGGATAACTAATCCCTAATATGGATATGTGAACTCACATACACCACATAATAAGTAGGGAAATAGTTAACCCGCGTCTCTCCAGGAAACAAAAGTCCTTTCTAACACAATATACTATTTCACACATATAGTATAGTATACTGTTATGATATACAAGTAGTCTAAAACGATGTAGATGGTGTGCTACATCGTGTAGGAGTTAGCAAAACTAAACCCTAACGATGGGAAAAGTAAACCCAAATCCTATAAGAAAAATAGTTGAACTATAACGACGGACTGGTTTGCATTAAAGGTAGTATACTAAGGAAGAAATTTTTAATACACATCCCAGCAGGTAAAGTCTACAAGTATATTGCGCATTACTATTCTATGTGACATATATAGTATGTATGTTATGAAGGGTTGAAGTTGGCTGGTTTCATATGGATAAATAAACCCTAATATGGATAACTAAACCCTAATATGGATATGTCAACCTACATAAACCACATAATAACTATGGAAATAGTTAACCCACAACATAGAAGAAAAACTAGAGTGACTCACCAAACTATAATATGAATAAAACCCAATTAGGGAAAACTAAACCCTAATATGGATATGTGAACCAATATATACCCACCCTAATATGGATATGTGAACCCACATATACCATACTAACCCCTAATGAAGGATAACTAAACCCTAATATGGATATGTGAACCCACATACACGACATAATAAGTAGGGAAATAGTTAACCCACGTCTCTCCAGGGAACAAATGTCATTTATAGCACACTATACTATTTCACATATGTTGTATAGTATACCGTTATGATATACAAATAGTCTAAAACGATGTAGATGGCGTGTTACATCGTGTAGGAGTTAGTAAAACTAAACCCTAACGATAGAAAAAAGTAAACACAAATCCTATAAGAAAAATAGTTGAACCACAACGACGGACTTGTCTGCATTAAAAGTAGTATATTAAGGAAGAATTTTAAATACACATCCTAGCTGGTGAAGTCTACAAGTATATTGTGCATTACTATTCTATGTGACATATATAGTATGTATGTTATGAAGGGTTGAAATATGCTAGTTTCATATGGATAAATAAACCATAATATGGAAAACTAAACCCTAATATGGACATGTCAACCCAGATTAATGGCGTAATTACTTTGGAAATAGTTAACCCACATCATAGAAGAAAAACTAGAGTGTCTCACCAAACCTTAATATGAATACAACCCTAATAGGGAAAACTAGACCCTAATATGGATAATCAAACCCTAATATGGATATGTGATCCCACATATAGGTTAGTATCACCCTAATATGGATATGTGAACCAACATATACCATACTAAATCCTAATATGACAAACTAAACCCTAATGAAGGATAACTAATCCCTAATATGGATATGTGAACCCACATACACCACATAACAAGTAGAGAAATAGTTAACCCGCGTCTCTCCAGGAAACAAAAGTCTTTTCTAACACAATACACTATTTCACACATATAGTATAGTATATTGTTATGATATACAAATAGTCTAAAACGATGTAGATGGCATGCTACATCGGGTAGGAGTTAGTAAAACTAAACCCTAACGATGGGAAAAGTAAACCCAAATCCTATAAGAAAAATAGTTGAACCATAACGACGGACTGGTATACATTTAAGGCAGTATACTAATTAAGAATTTTTTAATACACATCCCAGCAGGTGAAGTCCACAAGTATATTGCGCATTACTATTCTATGTGACATATATAGTATTTATGTTATGAAGGGTTGACGTAGGCTGGTTTCATAGGGATAAATAAAACTTAATATGGATAACTAAACCCTAATATGGATATGTCAACCCACATAAACCACATAATAACTATGGAAATAGTTAACCCACAACATAGAAGAAAAACTAGAGTCACTAAACAAACTTTTATATGAATAAAACCCTATTAGGGAAAACTAAACCCTAATATGGATAACCAAATCCTAATATGGATATGTGAACCTATATATAGGTTAGTATCACCCTAATATGGAAATGTGAACCCACATATACCATACTAAACCCTAATATGAAAAACTAAACCCTAATGAAGGATAACTAATCCCTAATATGGATATGTGAACCCACATACACCACAGAATAAGTAGGGAAATAGTTAACCCGCGTCTCTCCAAAAAACAAAAGTCTTTTCTAACACAGTATACTATTTCACACATAGTATAGTATACTGTTATGATATACAAGTAGTTTAAAACGATGTAGATGGCGTGCTACATCGTGTAGGAGTTAGTAAAACTAAACCCTAATGATGATAAAAGTAAACCCAAATCCTATAAAAAAAATAGTTGAACTATAACGACGGACTGGTCTGCATTAAAGGTAGTATACTAAGGAAGTAATTTTAAATACACATCCCAGGTGGTGAAGTCCACAAGTATATTGTGCATTACTATTCTATGTGACATATATAGTATGTATGTTATGAAGGGTTGAAGTAGGCTGGTTTCATGTGGATAAATAAACCCTATATTATGGAAAACTAAACCCTATTATGGACATGTCAACCCAGATTAATGGCGTAATAACTTTGGAAATAGTTAACCCACATCATAGAAGAAAAACTAGAGTCCTTCACCAAACCTTAATATGAATAAAACCCTAATAGGGAAAACTAGACTCTAATATGGATAACAAAACCCTAATATGGATATGTGAACCCACATATAGGTTAGTATCACCCTAATATGGATATGTGAACCCACAGATACCATACTAAACCCTAATATGAAAAACTAAACCCTAATAAAGGATAACTAATCCCTAATATGGATATGTGAACCCACATACACCACATAATAAGTAAGGAAATAGTTAACCCGCATCTCTCCAGGAAACAAAAGTTCTTTCTAACACAGTATACTATTTCACACATATAGTATTTTATACTGTTATGATATACAAATAGTCTAAAACGATGTAGATGGCGTGCTACATCTACATCGTGTAGGAGTTAGTAAAACTAAACCCTAACGATGGGAAAAGTAAACCCAAATCCAATAAGAAAAATAGTTGAACTATAACGACGGACTAGTCTGCATTAAAGTTAGTATACTAAGGAAGAATTTTTTAATACATATCCCACCGGGTGAAGTCCACAAGTATATCGCGCATTACTATTCTATGTGACATATATAGTACTTATGTTATGAAGGGTTGAAGTAGTCTGGTGTCATATGGATAAATAAACCCGAATATGGATAACTAAACCCTAATATGGATATGTCAACCCACATAAACCACATAATAACTATGGAAATAGTTAACCCACAACATAGAAGAAAAAATAGAGTCACTCACCAAACTTTAATATGAATAAAACCCTATTAGGGAAAACTAAACCCTAATATTGATAACCAAACCATAATATGGATATGTGAACCCACATATATTAGTATCACCCTAATATGGATATGTGAACCCACATATACCATACTAAACCCTAATATGAAAAACTAAACCCTAATGAAGGATAACTAATCCCTAATATGGATATGTGAACCCACATATACCACATAATAAGTAGGGAAATAGTTAACCCGCGTCTCTCCAGGTAACAAAAGTCCTTTCTAACACAGTATACTATTTAACACATATAGTATAGTATACTGTTATGATATACAAGTAGTCCAAAACGATGTATATGGCGTGCTACATCGTGTAGGAGTTAGTAAAACTAAACCCTAACGATGGAAAAAAGTAAACCCAAATCCTATAAGAAAAATAGTTGAACTATAACGACGGACTGGTCTGCATTAAAGGTAGTATACTAAGGAAGAAATTTTTAATACACATCCCAGCAGGTGAAGTCCACAAGTATAATGCGCATTACTATTCTATGTGACATATATCGTATGTATGTTATGAAGGGTTGAAGTAGGCTGGTTTCATATGAATAAATAAACCCTAACACTACAAGAAAACATCAAGGATTCTGAGGGAAAAAATCGTCGGAATTTCGTCGGAATATCGTTATTCCGATGAAATTCCGACGAAACACGCCGTCGGAAATAATTCCTCGGAATTTATTTTTTCTTCTGAAATCCCTCGGAATTTTCTGACGGAATTCCGAGGAAATAAATTTCCGAGGAAATTCCGAGGATCCCGTGTTTGTCGGAAAAGTCCTCGGAATATACCGAGGTAGAACTTCGTCGGGATAATTCCTCGGAAGTTCATCGATCGATGCGTGTTTGGACATATATACATCAATCGATAGGAGTATACCGACAGACTTTTTCCTCGGTTTATTCCGAGGAACTGTTCCCTCGGTATATTCCGAGGGATCCGTTCCTCGGAATTTTCCGAGGGAGTTGTCCCTCGGAAAATTCCGAGGGAAATGTCCCTCGCTATATTTAAAAAAAAACGGATCGATCGATGCGTTTTTGTTCAAAAACGCATCGATCGATCTAGTGAAAAATATAATTAATTTCCTCGGAATGTAAAAAATATTAATTTTTTTGAAAAAATAAAATTTCTGAAATTTAAATTCGAAAATATGAAATTAAAAGTAAAATTGAAATCATATTAATTAATATTCAAAGTTTCACAAATAAAAAGAAAACATTCCGAGATTGGGAAAAAAAAACTACGGGTCTGGCACGTCCGGGAACACCTCGTTCGGGTACATCCTCTGCATCATCTCCATCATTTGCTGGTTCAGCCTCCTCTGTGCCTCATAGCCCGCCTGTTGAGCCGCCATCTGGGTCTCCAACAAAGATATTCGATCATCTTTGTCCTTCAACTGAGCCGTAAGTACTTCTGGATCAACAAAGGGCGGTGGTGCAGAAGAAGGAGGAACCGACCGGGTGCGACGACCCAAACCGAACAAACGTCCCTTCTTCTTTGGAACCGACTGAATAGAAAAAAGCCAAATTTAGAAATTTAAACCAAGAAATAAATGAATTGAACTTTAAAAAAAAAAGAACTTACGGATTCAACGATTTCGTTGATTCGAAACCGGGACAAGTTGGTCGAAGCCGTCGAAGCGTCATCCTCGGTTTGAAGCTGAGACACTTCGTCTACCACCTGAGTTTGGACCAGGTCGACCACGTCCCTCACAAGACCGTCATCAATCTGGCCGGTTTTTTGTTGGTATACGCCCTCCTCATTAGGGCGAGATCATCGACCGGCTCGCCATCATTTTCTTCCGCCTTGAAAAAAAACATAAAATTAAAGAAACATTAGAAATTAGAAGAAATGCACAATAAATTTAAATTCTGAAACTCAAATAATTGAAGAAAAAGCGGTTGAACTTACCATGCGATCTCCGAGAGTGGCAATAGATTGAGCACCCAAGTTATGCTTGTAGATGCCCTTCCCTTTACGGTCGCTCCTGCGGTTGGTGGAGTTGGTGGAAGAAGTTTCTTTCGTCTCCTCCTTATCCCAATGCGCACACAACTCCTTCCAGACCGTGTCGTTCATCGACTTTGGGACCTTTTAATTAAAAAAAAAGAAAAAGTTTAATAAATTAAAAAATAGTTTAATAAATTAAAAAATTGTTTAATAAATTAAATCGAACCTTATTGATTTCCCACTTCTTCTTCCACTCGTGGATCTGCTTCCCATAGTTGTCCATTACTTTATGGACGAAGTGGTGATAGATAAAGAGCGTCTCATCGGAATTCCAGTTGAACTCTTGCTGAAAAAAAAACACAATTAGTAGAAAATTTATATTAAAGATTAAAAATATAAGTAAAAAATTAGAATACTTACCGCAAACTGACGAAACCACAGAACCTGCTTGTCGGTTGGGAAGTGAGTGAAAGTCGGATGTCCACTGTCGAGGGCCGAGTACATCATACGGTTGATCCATGCGCTGATCCCGTTCCCGGATCGGTTGAACCTTATTAAAAGAACAAACGGTTAATAATGAATCCAAATTTAAAGAAAAAAAAATGTTTAATTACCATGTTTGACCCCGTCCATGTGGATACGGAGTGAGATACGGAAGATGGTCACGACCGGGCTGTTGAACCAACTCCGCAACCCTCATCACTCCCGGAGGACCCGGAGGAACAGGAGCGGATGCAGCAGCGGGAGCGAGAGGAGCATGAGCGGGTGCAGCAGAGGGAGATGTATGGTTGGAGCTGTGGGGCGAAGGGGAATCCTGAAAATGGCTGGAATCCCGAGACTGGCTCCCCGTACCACCACGACCACGACGCTGTCGAGGCCGGGTCTGATCATCATGAGACCTGTAAATTAAAAAAATATATTTAATAAATACAGAAATATATAAATTAATTTTTTTATTAAAAAAAAATCCCAAATAATTTAATCACAGAAAAAGATTTATATATATTAAATTTTTTTAATAAATATATAAAAATAGTTCTAATAAACAAAAAATAGTTTTAATAAATAAAAATAGTTTAATAATTACAAAAAAATAGTTTTAATAATATATATATATGAAAAATATTTTTAAATCCCAAATAATAGTATTTAATCACAAAAAAAGTTTTATAGATATTTAAAATGTTTTGTAAAATCCAAAAAATCGAATTTATATAGAATTTTTTTTTTGTAAAATCCAAAAAATTCGAATTTATATAGAAAAATCGTTTTGTAAAATACAAAAATCGATTTTATATACAAAAATCGATTTTATAAATACAAAAAATAAAAAAATTATAAAAAAATTCTAAATCAATTCAACAAAACAAATTATTCAACCAAATCACAATTCTAAACCTATTATACAACCAAATCACAATCCTAACCAATCACCCTAACAAAAATCTATCAAAACTACACAAAAACCTAACAAATAGAACCTAAGAGAGTGGGATAGGGTCCTTACATGATTTGTGTAAGAGAAGAGGGAGATCGCCGGAGATATCGTCGGATTTCAGGGGGAAATCGCCGGAGAGAAAGAGAGGAGTCGCGCAGAGGAAGAAGAGAGAAATGGGGAAGAAGAAGGGGCTCGTGGTTATAAAACCTAGGGTCCGACGGACATTATCCGTCGGAATTCCGTCGGAATTCTAATTTCAATTTTCGCGAAATATTTGCCCGGTAAAATGAAAATATTCCGAGGAAATTCCGACAGATAGTAAAATATCCGTCGGAATTTCCTCGGAATATTCCGAGGAAATACCGAGGAACTAGTGTTTGGGGTTTCAAAACATCAATTTTTTTTGCCGTATTTCATTTCTTATACAATTGTAATGCATACCATTGAGGATTCTTTGTATACATGAGCATAAACCATGAAATAACAAATTTCAAAACTAATTGAAAGTATTCCCTTTACCGTTCATTAAAAGGTATAAGTGTTTCTCTTATGTTGCGAGATTTCGTTCATACAATCGGAAAAGTGTTAATTATACGGTAAGGAACAAATTTTTGACTTCATAATGAACGTAAGACACTTAATAAGGGTTATATAGGTGTTATTCAAACGGCAAAACGTTGTTTTCGGTTTAAAAACCCTATTTCCTCGGAATTTCCTCGGATTATTCCGAGGGAACTCCGAGGAAACCCTCTTCTTCCTCGGAATTTCCTCGGAATATTCCGAGGAAATTCCGACGAACTAGTGTTTGGGGTTTCAAAACGTAATTTTTTTTAAAAAAACGCATCGATCGATGCGTTTTTGAACAAAAACAAATCGATCGATTACTAAGATGGCCCGGGCCGTAAGATTGTGATCGATCGATGAGAGTATCCCATCGATCTATCGACAATCTGAATTGTTCCTCGGAATTTCCTCGGAAAATCTTGTATGTTTTTTTAAAAACGCATCGATCGATGCGTTTTTGAACAAAAACAAATCGATCGATTACTAGGATGGACCGGGCCGTAAGATTGTGATCGATCGATGAGAGTATCCCATCGATCTATCGACAATCTGAATTGTTCCTCGGAATTTCCTCGGAAAATCTTGTATGTTTTTTTAAAAACGCATCGATCGATGCGTTTTTGAACAAAAACAAATCGATCGATTACTAGGATGGACCGGGCCGTAAGATTGTGATCGATCGATGAGAGTATCCCATCGATCGATCGACAATCTGAATTGTTCCTCGGAATTTCCTCGGAAAATCTTGTATGTTTTTTTAAAAACGCATCGATCGATGCGTTATAGAACAAAAACGCATCGATCGATTACCAAGATGGCCCGGGCCGTAAGAATGTGATCGATCGATGCGTTATAGAACAAAAACGCATCGATCGATGCGTGTTCGGAAAACAGAATTATAAGGCAAAACCCGACCTTTTTTGGATCTAAACCTTAGAACTCTCATCCCCTCCGATTTCCCCTATAATTCGCCCCCCTTTCTCTCTCTATAATCATCCGATTTGAACAATTTTGGGCTCTATTCCACTTGATTTTTCGAGCTCTACCTGATTCCTACACTCGTCTTCACCCTAAGACAGGTATACTCCGCGAATCTCCACATTCTGAAATCGTGTTCTTGAGCAATTTTTTGGGTTTTGTGAATTTCTTATTTCCGTGTTGATTCCTTGATCAAATATGCATGAAACAGATGTTTAAACATGGAATAGAACACAATTGTCTGTGATCAACGAGTTTGGAACATGATTTGAGATGATTTAGGGATAGAGAATTTTTTTCAATTTCGTTTTTTTTTATCACAACTCGATTTCGCTTTTCATTTTCATGTTGCTTTGAGTTCTTAATTGATTATAACCATGTTGAGAGCAATGATTCTATTTTGTAGAGAATGAAGCGCACGAAAACATCAGCAAAGAAAAACACACAAGAAGAGGGTTCGTCACAGCTGGAGAAGCAAAGGCCAAAGAAGTGGGATAAGTCTGATACCACCCACTACAACAACATGAAGAAGGTAGCCGTTCCGGCTACACAACTAGCATGTCCTGAGACGATGACAATATTGGGAATCAAAGCAGACATTGAAGGACTGTTCCAGAACATGGGTCTAGGCCAACTATGCAACCTCAAGGAACCCACTTATCCGGAGTTGGTACGCCAGTTCATAGCATCCGCATACGTCACCCGTCCCGATGATAGCCATCAGGAAGGTTTTCTGGCATTCGTAGTGCAGAAAGTATACTATGAGGTATCTTTCACAGACCTCTGCGGACTATTTGGATTGAGTGCGGGGGAGAGGACATCTGGTCTTTATTGGACTTCAGAGCTGTTGAACTTCTGGGAAACGATTGGCACAGGGGTTTATAGATCTTCTCAGGCAAAGGAGTCACTTATCCGGAGCCCAGTACTGAGATATGCGACACGCCTCATTGGCTCATTGCTATACGGGACAACCACAGCCGCATCAGTCACGCAATGGGAGTTGTGCCTCCTGTACCAAGGTGTGAGGCATTTGCTACCGGCATTTGGAAACTCTACATTCCCACCTGCTACTGCCTTCAACATGGGAGCGGTGCTGGCCGCAAACTTAGCAGGATACAAGGGGAAAGTAACCAAATCCAAGAGCAATGCATGTGGATTTGGTGCAGTGATTACTCGGATCCTTAGACATGTGGGTGTAGACTGCGAGAACCAGCAGGTAGCACTGGACAGATCGAACAACATTGCTTGGAACTACCTGGATGTCATTTCTCTAGTAAGTAAGGAGTTCATAGCTGGTCCCCACTCGAGGATCCATCGGGATGGTCCTTACGTCTACGTATTCCAGGACCGAGCGAAGAAAACACTCTACTGCCACCTGCCTCAGATCGGCCTGACTGCTCTACTTTCAGAGGCTGCAGTTGAGTTCCTACCCCCTGCTACCGCACTAGTAGACAAGCCATCCTTCTTCACGCCAAAATATCAGACCAAAGGCAAGGGCGTGGTTGATGAAGAAGGACAAGATGAGGCTGCACAAGCCATTCCAGATGATTCACAACCCCATCAGCTACTCCCATCAGACTCCAGCCAGTACAAGCTGCAAGAGCTTCCACCGAACGCCACTTCGCGCCAGCAACAACATTGGAGAGATCAGAGCATAAAGACAAACAACGACATGCTACACAAGATCTGGGCTGCCATTTCACGTATCAGGCCGTGTCGTTGCCAAAAGGATGATGTAGTTCATCGGGACAACTCTCCATCCAGCTCTGGTTCGGGTTCGAGTGGTACACACAGGGTAAGAAAGAGGTCCAAGAGACCCAACGATGCAGGAACATCTGGAGCAGGAGACGAGGAGTAGGAGCTATCACCGGCTATTTTATTTTCTTTTCTATTCTAACGTTTTATGGTCTTATTTTCTGTTAATTTTGAACTGAGTTTTTTTTAGGTTTCTTAATTATGAGTTCGTATTTCTTTTACATGGTTTCTTTGTTTTATTTGGTTGTGTTTTGTGTAGCTTTTAATTCGTATTCAGCTTTGCCTTGCTAGATAAACCAAATAACTATTATCCGAGGAAAGAGGTTATATCAAGTGTTCCTCGGAATTTCCTCGGTATTTCTTAAAAAAAAAAAAAAAATAAGTTCAATGGTAGTCTGTTTCCGAGTCATCATCACCAGATGAATCTGAATCTGGATCTTGGTGAAACTCTCCAATCACTGGTTCATCCTCTACGTGAACGACGGCTTCCTCTCCAAAGTCGGTTAAATCGACTACAAGGCCAACTCCAGCTAAATCTTCTGCTGCACTACAGTTGCCGGATGTGCTTGGTTGTAGTGGGTCTTCCAGCTCAGAACTTCCCTGAACTCGGCCTCTCGGGTTGAGTCTTGTAACAGTAACCCATGGATCATCTCTGTTCCTTACCCGGGGGTACTTGATATAACAAACCTGTAACATTTAGAAAAATTATAAATTAATACACATGATGATGAATCATTCTGAATAATTAACATTTAATTACCTGATCGGCCTGGGAAGCAAGAATGAAAGGATCATAATATTGCAGCTTTCGCCTCGAATTTACTGATGTAACACCAAATGCATCTGTTCTCACACCTCGATCTGGGGTGTTGTCGTGCCAATCACAATAGAAAACAGTACAGCGCAATCCAACCATGCCCAAATACTTGATTTCCAAAATCTCATGTATGTGTCCGTAGTATACATCATCTCCTGATGCAGAACAAACGCCAGCATCATAAGTCGTACTCGAACGTCTCCTCTTCTGAGTTGTGAATGCATATCCTCGAGTACAAAATCTCGGATATGACTTCACAACAAAGTTTGGTCCAACGACCATCTCACGTATCCAATCGTCAAATGTTTCACCTCTGGCCAAACCAGCAGACACCTATTAATAGCACATATATATATATTATATCAATAAATGTGAATTAGTATAAATATGTGATAAAATATATTTTAATTTGTTTAAAGCACTCACATAAGTAAACATCCATCCAGTAAATTCTCTCTGCTTCATTTCTTCTAGTTCGTCCTCTGTGGCGTATCTATACTCGAACCGCTTTTCTGCCATGAAAATCCTGTATATGATGACAATAATGTAATTAATTAAGATTTAAATTTCAACTTGTTAAAATAAAAATTTGTAAGCTCATTTATTTACCTCTCATATTGAAGAACGTCTTCGCAGTTGGTGAGCAAATATGTTTGCAAATGACTGCGCTCCTGCTCAGTAAGTCGACGGTCCTTTGGTTTTCCGCTAAGTCGTCCAACGTCTGTGAAAATGTCTGGAACCGTAACATGATATGTTGCCCGTTCGCCTCTATCATCATGCCGAGCAGGTCTTCTGTTTTTGGTCTGAACTTCTGCTGGAAAGTAGTACTCGGCAAAGTTTGAAGTTTCTTCATTGATCATCTGTGCGACTATAGAACCTTCCACCCTACTTAAATTTTTCACCATCTTCTTCAAATGGAACATATACCGCTCATACAGATACATCCATCTATACTGCACAGGACCACCAAGTTCCAATTCTCTTGCCAGGTGAATAACAAGATGCTCCATAACATCAAAAAATGAGGGAGGAAATATCTTCTCAAGGTTGCACTGAATCACGGCTATGTTAGTCTTCAAATTTTCAATACCTTCAAGAGTCACTGATCTCGTGCATAAATCGCGGAAGAAACCACTTATCCCTGCAATTGCTTCATGAACATTTCGTGGTAATAGTTCCTTGAAGGCGAACGGAAGGAGGCGCTGCATCATTACATGGCAATCGTGGCTTTTCAAGCCAGTAAACTTTCCTTCCTTTCTGTCGATACAGTTACGCAAATTTGATGCGTAACCGTCTGGAAATTCCACATCGTTTGAAATCCAATCAAAGAACGCATCTTTTCCCGCTGCATCAAGTCGGTATATGGGAAAAGGAGCCCTACCATTCTCATCAACATGAAGTTCTGAACGAGCACATATATCGACTAAATCCAGTCTTGACTTCAAATTATCCTTTGTTTTACCTTGAACATTAAGGATCGTGTTCATGAGATTGTCAAAAAAGTTCTTCTCAATATGCATGACATCTAAATTATGCCTTAGCAGATGATCCTCCCAGTATGGCAGATCCCAGAAAATACTTTTTTTGTGCCAGTTATGTAGTTCTCCAACAGCATCTACCGGAAAACGCTCATGTCCACCGACTTCTGGCGTCCTTTCTGCACCAAAATCTCTTAGTTGTATCTTCAAATCTTTCCCACAAATTTCCGGAGGTGGACTGTCAAACACCCTCTTGTTCTTCGTAAACAAATTCCTACTCCTACGATATGGATGATCAGGTGGTAGGAATCTCCTGTGACAGTCAAACCAACACGTTTTCCTTCCGTGCTTTAGTTGGAAAGCATCAGTGTTATCTTGACAATATGGACATGATAGCCTTCCATGCGTTGTCCATCCAGACAACATACCATATGCTGGAAAATCACTTATTGTCCACATTAGTACTGCCCGCATTTGAAAGTTTTCTTTACACGAAACATCGTATGTTTCAGCACCTTGAGCCCATAGTTGTTGCAACTCATATATTAGTGGCTGAAGAAACACATCAAGTGATCTCTTAGGATGCTCTGGTCCGGGAACGAGAATCGAGAGAAACAAAAACTCTCGTCGCAAGCACAAGTTTGGGGGGAGGTTGTATGGTGTAAGAATGACGGGCCATAGAGAATACTGTCTTCCACTCTTGCCAAACGGACTGAAACCATCAGTACATAATCCAAGGTAGACATTTCTTCTCTCATACGCAAAGTCGGGATACTTTGATTGGAAATGCTTCCACGCTTTTGCATCTGAAGGATGTCTGATCTCACCATCTGTTGAGTGCTCCGCATGCCATCTCATTGGTTGCGCTGTGCGTTCAGACAGATACAACCTCTGCAACCTTTCCGTCAAAGGTAAATACCACATCCTTTTATATGGCACTGGAACTCTTCCACTCGTATCTTTATAACGAGGCTTTCCACAAAATTTGCATGTAACCCGCTGTTCATCCGCCCTCCAATAAATCATGCAGTTGTCGCTGCATACATCTATTACCTGATACGATAAACCAAGACCAGCTACGAGTTTCTGAACCTCGTAGTATGAACCAGGAGCTACATTATCCTCGGGTAGAATACCTTTTACAAAATCAGCAATCGCATCCACACAGTCTTCAGCCAAATTATAATCTGTTTTAATGCCCATCAATCTTGTAGCAGATGATAAAGCTGAATGACCATCTCTGCAACCTTCGTACAATGGTTGCTTTCCAGCATCCAACATATCATAAAATCTCCTAGCTTCTGCATTGGGTAAATCTTCCCCTCTAAAATGATCATTTACCATCTGCTCAGTACCTACACCATAATCTACATCCGTTCTAATTGGTTCTTCTAATCTAACCGCTGGCTGAGGTTCACTAGTACTACCATGTTCATAATCAGTTTCCCCATGATGATACCAAATTTTGTAACTTCGTGTAAACCCACTCAAATATAGATGAGTCCAAACATCCCACTCTTTAATAACCTTTCTATTTTTACAATTAGAGCAAGGACATCTTAACATACCTGTTTTTGCTTCCGGTTGTCGGTGAACTAACCCCATGAATTCAGTTATACCTCGTTGGTATTCTTCCGTAAGCAATCTCGTGTTCGGATCCAAATGAGGTCGATCGATCCAAGAACGAAAATAATTTGAAGAAGACATATTTTTTATGAATCAAATTCGTGTGTAAATAGAGTAAGAGGGAGGATGAAGATATGAAGTGAATGAAGAGGAAGAGGAGTGCTTGTATTTATAGTTTAAATCCTGCCGATATACTGAGGAAATTCCGACGGAATTCCGACGGACAAAACTAGTTCGTCGGAATTTCCTCGGAATTTTGTAAAATCCCCCAACGGCTCTCCAACGGCTATAATATTTCCTCGGAATTCATCGGTTTTTTCCGAGGAACACAGTTTTCCTCGGAATTTCCTCGGAATATTCCGACGGACTGTAGTTTCCTCGGAATTCCGTCGGTATATTCCGAGGAAGTTCCGAGGAAACCCAATTTTGTGTTTCCTCGGAATTTCCTCGGAAATTCCTCGGTATATTCCGAGGATTTCATTTTCCGTCGGAATGTCCGTCAGAATATCGCTGTTTTCTTGTAGTGTAATATGGATAACTAAACCCTAATATGAATATGTCAACCTACATAAACCACATAATAACTATGAAAATAGTTAACCCACAACATAGAAGAAAAACTAGAGTCACTCACCAAACTTTAATATGAATAAAACCCTATTAGGGAAAACTAAACCCTAATATGGATATGTGAACCCATATATACCACATAATCACCCTAATATGGATATGTGAACCCACATATACCATACTAAACCCTAGTATGAAAAACTAAACTCTAATGAAGGATAACTAAACCCTAATATGGATATGTGAACCCACATACACGACATAATAAGTAGGGAAATAGTTAACCCACGTCTCTCCAGAAAACAAATGTCATTTATAGCACACCTATACTATTTCACATATGTAGTATAGTATACCGTTATGATATACAAATAGTCTAAAACGATGTAGATGGCGTGTTACATCGTGTAGGAGTTAGTAAAACTAAACCCTAACGATGGAAAAAAGTAAACACAAATCCTATAAGAAAAATGGTTGAACCATAATGACGGACTTGTCTGCATTAAAGGTAGTATATTAAGGAAGAATTTTTTAATACACATCCCAGCTGGTGAAGTCCACAATTATATTGTGCATTACTATTCTATCTGACATATATAGTATGTATGTTATGATGGGTTGAAGTATGCTAGTTTCATATGGATAAATAAACTCTAATATGGAAAACTAAACCCTAATATGGACATGTAACCCCAGATTAATGGCGTAATAACTTTGGAAATAGTTAACCCACATCATAGAAGAAAAACTAGAGTGTCTCACCAAACCTTAATATGAATAAAACCCTAATAGAGAAAACTAGACCCTAATATGGATAATCAAACCCTAATATGGATATGTGATCCCACATATAGGTTAGTAGCACCCTAATATGGATATGTGAACCCACATATACCATACTAAACCCTAATATGAAAAACTAAACCCTAATGAAGGATAACTAATCCCTAATATGAATATGTAAACCCACATACAGGACATAATAAGTAGAGAAATAGTTAACCCACGTCTCTCTAGAAAACAAATGTCATTTATAGCACACTATACTATTTCACACATATAGTATAGTATACTGTTATGATATACAAGTAGTCTAAAACATTGTAGAAGGCGTGCTACATCGTGTAGGAGTTAGTAAAACTAAACCCTAACGATGAAAAAAGTAAACCCAAATCTTATAAGAAAAATAGTTGAACTAACGACGGACTGGTCTGCATTAAAGGTAGTATACTAAGGAAGAAATTTATAATACACATCCCAACTGGTGAAGTCCACAAGTATAATGAGCATTACTATTCTATGTGACATATATAGTATGTATGTTATGAAGGGTTGAAGTAGGCTGGTTTCATATGGATAAATAAACCTTAATATGGATAACTAAACACTAATATGGATATGTCAACCTACATAAACCACATAATAACAATGGAAATAGTTAACCCACAGCATAGAAGAGAAACTAGAGTCACTCACCAAACTTTAATATGAATAAAACCCTATTAGGGAAAACTAAACCCTAATATGGATATGTGAACCCATATATACCATATAATCACCCTAATATGGATATGTGAACCCACATATACCATACTAAACCCTAGTACGAAAAACTAAACCCTAATGAAGGATAACTAAACCCTAATATGGATATGTGAACCCACATACACGACATAATAAGTAAGGAAATAGTTAACACACGTCTCTCCAGGAAACAAATGTCATTTATAGCTCACTATACTATTTCACATATGTAGTATAGTATACCGTTATGATATACAAATAGTCTAAAACGATTTAGATGGCATGTTACATCGTGTAGGAGTAAATAAAACTAAACCCTAACGATGGAAAAAAGTAAACACAAATCCTATAAGAAAAATGGTTGAACCATAACGACGGACTTGTCTGCATTAAAGGTAGTATATTAAGGAAATTTTTTTTAATACACATCCCAGCTGATGAAGTCTACAAGTATATTGTGCATTACTATTCTATGTGACATATATAGTATGTATGTTATGAAGGGTTGAAGTAGGCTGGTTTCATATGGATAAATAAACCCTAATATGGAAAACTAAACCCTAATATAGACATGTCAACCCAGATAAACCACATAATAACTATGGAAATAGTTGACCCACATCATAGAAGAAAAACTAGAGTGTCTCACCAAACCTTAATATGAATAAAACTTTAATAGGGAAAACTAGACCCTATTATGAATAATCAAACCCTAATATGGATATGTGATCCCACATATAGGTTAGTATCACCCTAATATGGATATGTGAACCCACATATACCATACTAAACCCTAATATGAAAAACTAAACCCTAATGAAGGATAACTAATCCCTAATATGGATATGTGAACCCACATACACCACATAATAAGTAGAGAAATAGTTAACCCGCGTCTCTCCAGGAAACAAAAGTCTTTTCTAACACAATATACTATTTCACACATATAGTATAGTATATTGTTATGATATACAAATAGTATAAAACGATGTAGATGGCATACTACATCGGGTAGGAGTTAGTAAAACTAAACCCTAACGATGGGAAAAGTAAACCCAAATCCTATAAGAAAAATAGTTGAACTATAACGACGGACTGGTCTGCATTCAAGGTAGTATACTATGGAAGACTTTTTTAATACACATCCCAGCGGGTGAAGTCCACAAGTATATTGCGCATTACTATTCTTTGTGACATATATAGTATTTATGTTATGAAGGGTTTGAAGTAGGCTGGTTTCATAGGGATAAATAAACCCTAATATGGATAACTAAACTCTAATATGGATATGTCAACCCATATAAACCACATAATAACTATGGAAATAGTTAACCCACATCATAGAAGAAAAACTAGAGTCACTAAACAAACTTTTATATGAATAAAACCCTATTAGGGAAAACTAAACCCTAATATGGATAACCAAACCCTAATATGCATATGTGAACCTATATATAGGTTAGTATCACCCTAATATGGATATGTGAACCCACATATACCATACTAAACCCTAATGAAGGATAACTAATCCCTAATATGGATATGTGAACCCACATACACAACATAATAAGTAGGAAAATAGTTAACCCGCGTCTCTCCAAGAAACAAAAGTCTTTTCTAACACAGTATACTATTTCACACATATAGTATAGTATACTGTTATGATATACAAGTAGTTTAAAACGATATAGATGGCGTGCTACATCGTGTAGGAGTTAGTAAAACTAAACCCTAACGATGAGAAAACTAAACCCAAATCCTATAAGAAAAATAGTTGAACTATAACGACGGCTGGTCTGCATTAAAGGTAGTATACTAAGGAAAAAATTTTTAATACACATCCCATGTGGTGAAGTCCACAAGTATATTGTGCATTACTATTCTATGTGACATATATAGTATGTACGTTATGAAGGGTTGAAGTAGGTTGGTTTCATATGGATAAATAAACCCTAATATGGATAACTAAACCCTAATATGGATATGTCAACCCACATAAACCACATAATAACCATGGAAATAGATAACCCACAGCGTAGAAGAAAAACTAGAGTCAGTCATCAAACTTTAATATGAATAAAACCCTATTAGGGAAAACTAAACCCTAATATGGATAACCAAATCCTAATATGGATATGTGAACCCACATATATCACATAATCACCCTAATATGGATATGTGAATCCACATATACCGTACTAAACCCTAGTATGAATAACTAAACCCTAATGAAGGATAACTAAATTCTAATATGGATATGTGAACCCACATACACGACATAATAAGTAGGGAAATAGTTAACACACGTCTCTCTAGGAAACAAATTTCGCTTACAACACACTATACTATTTCACACATATAGTATAGTATATCGTTATGATATACAAATAGTCTAAAACGATGTAGATGGCGTGTTACATCGTGTAGGAGTTAGTAAAACAAAACCCTAACGATGGGAAAAGTAAACCCAAATCCTATAAGAAAAATAGTTGAACCATAACGACGGACTGGTCTGCATTCAAGGTAGTATACTAAAGAAGAACTTTTTAATACACATCCCAGCTGGTGAAGTCCACAAGTATATTGCGCATTACTATTCTATGTGACATATATAGTATGTACGTTATGAAGGGTTGAAGTAGGCTGGTTTCATATGGATAAATAAACCATAATATGGATAACTAAACCCTAATATGGATATGTCAACCCACATAAACCACATAATAACTATGGAAATAGTTAACCCACAACATAGAAGAAAAACTAGAGTCACTCAACAAACCTTAATATGAATAAAACCCTATTAGGGAAAACTAAACTCTAATATGGATAACCAAACCCTAATATGGATATGTGTACCTACATATACCACATACTCTCCCTGATATAGTTATGTGAACCGACATATACCACACTAATTCCTAATATGAAAAATTAAACCCCGATGAAGGATAACTAAACCATAATATGGATATGTGAACCCACATACACCACATAATTGTGGGAACCGAAATCCGCAATGTCGATTTCCGTTTAAATTAGGAAACTAGGAAAACCCTAATTTCCCAGAGGTCCCAGATATCTGCTAATACCACACGCCAAACAATCAGAACACGAAACGAGAACAGTAATAAAATAAGAAATCGAAAAAGAGAGCAAGATAGTTCTTATTCCGAATCTGCGTTAGAGCATTTACAACAAGGAAAGTGCCTGGGCAACGAGAGCTGTTGGCGAGATTCCTAGTTCTAAAAACCCTAAGACGGCAAAAACCTAATTGAGTCGCAGCTCGAATAACAAAAAAGGAAAATTGCCTAAAATCGCTCTAAGTGCTCAGTTTGCTGTGTAAAAGTTCTCTCTTTTTCCATGCCTCTCGCCTAGGACTCCTTATATACTGGCTCCTAGGTCGGTTTACGCTTTTCCTCTTCTGCCCTTGATCCGTCATAGCATAAAAATGGAGATATTCCATTTTTTCCGATCTTCGTAATAATCTTCAAAATTTCGTATTTATCCGCGGAAACTTGACATTTATCTTTCCTTGCGAACCAAGCGTAAACCGTCATACGGCTTACGGGCTATTGGTTAAGAAATCATAAGTTGGGCCTCGAGTCATGTCTTAGGTCCCTTTGGGCCGTATTCTGACTCGAAGCGTTTATCACGGCTTCTTTCGATAAAGAACGAACTTTCCGCGGTTTTTACCGTAAAGTTTGATCGATGACTTAGAATGGTGGGAAACATGAAATGGGTTTGCTACGGTCTTCGGGAGATAGCATCGAAGGGTAAACGAGAATGCATGGACTAGTGTCGTATCGACGTTTCGGAAGAGCTCGGTCGCTACATAGCTACCGAGCGGAACAGACGCTCGGTCGCTACGTAGCGACCGAGCGGAACACGCGTTCGGTCGTTGCGTAGCGATCTTTTTCGAGCTCTTGTCCGATGTTTCGTGTTTCCTCCGTAAAGCTTTTCGTAAGAAAGAATCTATTTCGAAAAAGTATTTGTCGAAGAAAGTTCTCATTTTCTTCTTCGGACGTTTTGAATGTTAACTTCGCCGTAACCGTTTTTGACCCCAACAGTTAGCCCCCCAGCTCGTTAGAGTCGAGACTCTAGCACGCGGTTTGACGATTTTGGCAAAGTTAGGCGTATTGGACGAAGTTTACTTTAAACTCCGCGGAAAAAAATTCTTGAGAAAGTATATATTAAAAATATATAAAATTCTGAGCCCATACTTCTATAAGTAGTGAGCTCTTGTCATTCATTTGCTTCACACCTTCCCTTCTTCAAACCTCCAAAACCTCTCTAGCTCCAAATCTTTTGCCTTCAACATGTCTTCTTCCCACGGTGACAAGAGAAGTTCCGATGTTGAAATGGGCGAGGCCACCTCTCCGGCTCCGGCTCCGATTCCGACTTCTCCGGTCGAAGCGCCGGCTTGCATTGCTGACCATCTCTCCTTTCGAGAGAGACTAGTTCGCCGCCAAGCCGAGAAGGAACAGGTTCGAGCTGGCGCCGAGTTCCCATCCTCTTCTGCACTAGCCATTGTTCCGGGTCACGGGACCGAGGTCGTAACTCCGCAAGACGCGGGAACTCTCGCAGGTTCGGGCGTTCCGGATGCTTCAGCTCTACCTGCCGTATCTTCCACGACTCCGATTCTCGTCGAGGATAAGGAGAGGGCTGCTGACTCTATGCCTCCTCCTCCGGCCAGGAAAGAGATCGTTCTAGCGCTGCGCGCTCCTAGTGTTGTTCCGGTTGCTCAGCCTAAGGGCCGGAAGAGGAAGTTTACCAAGGGCGGTGACGGGGAATCTTCACAGCAAGGAGGCTCGAGCGTAGCGTCGGGGTTTCGCGGAAAGGTTTGTCGCTCACTTAATCTCTTGATTGTTATATATTTTTCTAAAAGACAAAAAATCCCTAACTTTCTTCTCGTTTCGCAGTTCATGTCGTTGATCGATGGGATGATCAGCGAGTGAGGTTCTGAGACCATTCGTCTTGCTGGGGAGTTGTCGGAGCTGCAGAGTAGATGGTCTAAAACCGAGGCCATGCTGACGGCTGTCAAGGATTCTCACTCCGTGAAAGTATCGAAACTCGAGGTCGCGATAGGGGAGCTCGAGAGGGACCTCGGGAAGACGGCGAGTTCAGTGCTTAAGGAGAAGAAAACCAGGAAGGCCAAATCTTCTGAGGTGCGTCGGCTTCAGTGTTAGATCGAGGGCGATGCAGGATTAGCGAGCCGCGGGATCCGAGAGGCCACGGACGCTCTTCGCCCTGAGTTTCAGGCTCGCTTGGCGAAGATCTCTGCCTTTCTGGGCTCCCTCGAGTGCATCCGGAGCAGGGATTTAGCCTTGGCGACTATTGAGGGCAGAATGGTCGTGGTTCAGTCATTCCAGAGTGAGACTCCTCCGACCTTAGAGGCCGAAGAGGTCCGACTGTCCGGCTGCAAGGGATATTAGGCAGTCGTGGATGGAGATTTCGATCTCATCCTAGCTGACCTGAAATCCACGTGCTTTCTTCCGACGTCTTCAGAAGATCCAGAGGGGAAAGATTCGGTGCTCAGAGAAAACAGAGGTGATGCGGCTCCAGGCTTGGACGAAGCGACGGGTGAAGAGGGAGCGTGAGTTCTGAGGATTACTTTGGTTAGATCTCTTGCGAGAGATTTTTTTTTTTTTTTGATGTTTCGGCCTTAAATGGCCTTATTTCATATTTCGGGATTGGCTGTATGTGGCTTTGAATCTCTGCCGCTCTGCGGGTATCTTTTTATGACAAGATGATCCAGTTGCCTTTTTCATAAGTTTACGTATGGTGTGGAAGGAGGGTGATGAGTTGTCGTCTCATATCCTTCTTCGATGTGAAATGTTTTGTTCAAGATCCGTTTCGAGCGTTTTTCCGCGAGATATAGACTTCGCGGGATATCTAAAGATGTCGAATATAAACATAGAGGCATGGTTTTGGGATCTCGTATCTTTTGGATATCATGCCTTGAGATGTTAGAGACCAGTGCGCTGGGTTTAGGGCAAGACCTAGGTTTACTTTCGGTTTAAGATTTTTTGCGGTGACTAGCCGGCTATCGATTTATCTGTCACGATATTAACCTGATTCGTACCGATTGAAAGTCTGCGATAGGTTCTCGGCTTACATAACTTATTAGATATGAATCGAGCATCTCTCCGGACACAATTTATAAGCCAAACGGAAGTGCTGGACCAAAATTTCGGGTTTCTTTTATAGCGATATTATCCTTGTGTCGGATGTACGAGAGCCATCTTCGTGAGATGGCTATGTCTGTTTAGGACGTTCGAGAGTTCGATGTGATCAGCAACGAACTTGGCGGCAGATGCCGTCGTTTGGAGTTTTTGCGCAAAATATGTGTTAAAATGTTCATCATTTTCTTTTTGTGACGGAGTGTCCGTTTTCGTCGTTCGGAAGAAGTAACTCTCGAGGCATCTCTTGCGACGTCTCGCGACGCCAAAGGTTGCTTCTCCCTAACGGCTGATTTATTTCCGATTATCGAAAATGATTTGTGGATAAAAAATAATTTGCTTGGTTAAGATATGTCGGAAACATCGAAGGCGTGGTTGGATGTTTTCGAATTTGAGAGTATACGAGTATACGTATCCACTCCCCCCTCTTTTTAGTGAGGGGAGACAGCTGAATTTTCCTTTCGACAAACTGCCTACGTACTCCTTATGGAGATCAAGCCGTCTCGTAGTTCGGTCATTGCGAGATGGTTTGTTTAGTGATAGTATTTTTTGAGATGCATCGCGTTCCAGGTCCTTGGAATTTTTATGCCTTGCATGTTGGCTATTTCGTAGGAGTCGGTCGGACGACTTTTTTTATTTTATAGGGTCCTTCCCAGTTTGCTCCAAGTTTTCCTGCGTTTCGTTCAACGGTGTTTTGGAAGACTTTGCGAAGGACTAGATCTCCTTGATTAAATCTGCGATTCCGTACGTTGGAATTATAGTACTTTGCGGCTGTGTGTTGGTAATTTTGGATTCGGATGAGCGCTCGATCTCGGCGCTCGTTAATGAGATCGAGATCATCCAGGAGCATGGCGTTATTGAGCTCCTCTCATTCGGGAAGTAATCTTCTTCGAACACCGGGGAACTCTACTTCTGCAGGAATCATGCATTCCGTTCCGTACACCAGAGCGAAAGGGGTTTCTCCCGTTACTCGCCTCGGGGTGGTACGGTGGGACCAGAGGACTCCCTCGAGTTCGTCGGCCCACCTGCCTTTTTTGGCCTCTAAGCGTTTCTTCAGTCCGTCGAGAATGATTTTATTAATCGTTTCAGCTTGTCCGTTACACTGCGGATACCTGGGCGTCGACTTGTTAAGTCGTATCTTCCATTTTTCGCAGAACGCCTCGAACCGGGTGGAGATAAACTGATATTCGTTATCGTAAGGAACTCCGTGCCTACAGATGATGTTTCTCCACACGAAACTTTCGACTTGGACATCTTTTATACTCGCGTACGAATCTGCCTCTACCCATTTTGAAAAGAAATCGGTGAGGACTAAAAGGAAACGCTTTTTCTTTGAATTATGAAGGGGTCCGACGATATCCATGGCCCAGCGCATAAAGGGATAGGGCGATCTGATGGAGGAGAGAACTTCGGCTGGTTGTCGGATGGTTGGAGCATGCCTCTGGCATTTTTCGCATTTTCGTGCGAACTTCTCGCAATCTCCGATCATCGTTGGCCAGTAGTATCCATGGCGTTTGATTTTCACTGCCATCGATCTTCCACCGGAATGGTTGCCGCAGGACCCAGAATGTACTTCCTCCATCACTTTTCTCGCTTTTTCCCCTTCCAGGCACGTCATGAGTGGTTCGGAGAATCTTCATTTGTAAATTTCGCCGTCCACTGATACGTAGCGCGCGGCCTGTGTTCAGACTTTACGGGCTACCCATTTCTCGGTGGGCAGGTGTCCGTTGATAATGTAGTCTCGAATTGTCTGCAGCCATGGGGTATCGCAGCCGTAATCAGATTGCTCCGATTGCGGTAGTATCGTATCTTCTTCTTCCTCGTCATCTTGACCTTCTATGAGGTTGACGACGATTGGTGGTCCGATGCTCGGATGTTCGATGAACAAGACCGGAATTACTCTTTTAAGTCCTGGGTCAGAACTTGATGCTAGGGCCGTGAGAGCTTCTGCCTGCACGTTTTCGGAAAGGGAATTCGCGTAAGGGCAAAACAGTCAAACTCTTGAGCTAGATTTTGGACCAGTTTGAGGTACGCGTCCATCCGTTCGTCCCTGGCTTCATACTCTCCGCTGAACTGACTTGCCACTAACTGGGAGTCGCAGTAAGCGCGGATGTTTCGTATCTTCAAGTCGTGAGCCAAACGCAGCCCTGCAATGAGTGCTTCGTATTCGGCCTCATTGTTTGAGGCGTGGAATTCCAGCCTGAATGATTGCTCTAAGATCTCGCTCGTCGGAGATGTGAGGCGAATTCCGATGCCTGATCCTTGCTTGGATGAGGATCCGACGACGTGGAGGAGCCAGGTGGAATTTTGTTCCTCGGTTGTTGTGGTCCCTGTCGGTTGTTCGACCAAGAAGTCTGCAAGCACTTGTGACTTTGCGCTTGTTGTTGGGGTCGAAAACGGTTACGACGAAGTTAACGTCCAAATCCCCGCGAAAAGACATACAAGTATGTCTTTTCGCAACAAATCATGCTCGGTCAAGAGAACGCCGCAACGTATGTTCCCGAGATAAAACTTCGTTCGAATTCTATTTCGATCGAACATAAGCCATCAGAAACATACCCAGACCAGTTACGGATAGGTCCGAGTATGACAATCGGAACACGGACGAACCAAGCTCGGTCATTACGCAACTACCGCACATGCACGCTGTCGGGTCGCTATGTAGCAACCGAGCGTCCGTCCCGTTCGGTCGCTACGTAGCGACCAAGCTCGAGCAAAGCTCGGTCGCTACGTAGCGACCGAGCGTTCGTTCCGCTCGGTCGCTACATAGCGACCTAGCGTCTGTTCCGCTCGGTAGCTACATAGCGACCGAGCCCGAGCCAAAGCTCGAGTTCATCAGCCGGTTTAAACTGGTGATGTCCAGGGTTAGCGGGATAAGCGACAAAGTGGCCATTGACGCGCTCAGAAAAACGCTCTGGCACAAGTCAAAATTTAGAAAATGGATAACCCTCGACAAACCGCGGACGATACAGGACGCTCTCAACAAGGCGACGGACTACATCATACTCGAAGAGGAAACGAAAGTCTTTTCGCAAAAACATAAGTCGGCAAGACCATCCTCGAAAGATGTAGATCCAAAAACAAAGAAGAAGAACCCTCGTAACGACAAGTATGTCCATCACGAGGGGGGAAGATCTCCAAGGAGCGCACAATTATGCGATCAGCTCGGACCAGGGCCAAACCACGGGTAATACGTGGACTCGCAATGAAGGATATGATGAAAACACCTTCTGCGAGTTCCACCAGTCCCGAGGACACTCCACGACTAACTGCAAAGTCTTAGGAGCAAGGCTGGCCGCGAAGCTACTAGCCGGAGAGCCCTCAGAAGTGACTAGCGTGCAAGATCTCATCCTCGAGACCGATCGCCCCCCGAAGGCGGACAGAAATCCTCCCGCGGAGAAATCTCCTCAAAGAAACCAATCTGGGGACAAACGCGGCAGAAGGCCAGACGACAAGTCGGGGAGGCCAAAAGTCGTCGCGGAAGGATCTCGTATTATCAACGGGGTATAGGCTTTAAGAACTTCCCGGACAAGGAAGCTCTGAATGCATCCGCGGGATAGTTCACTTC
This sequence comes from Brassica napus, assembly GCF_020379485.1. Taxonomy (NCBI): domain Eukaryota; kingdom Viridiplantae; phylum Streptophyta; class Magnoliopsida; order Brassicales; family Brassicaceae; genus Brassica; species Brassica napus. The sequence goes on along the minus strand of NC_063445.1, from coordinate 18,593,452 downwards.
CTCATTGTCACCAGCAAACTCGGTCGTGGTCTCTACGGTATCAGGAGAAACCGGGATGGGATCCCAGAATCCCTACCGCTATGCGGTTTATATATATATATAATGGATGTTTGTTTGAGTTACTTTGTTTCGAGTGGGTTTGAAGTAAACATGAGTTGTCTTCTCATATTTAATTTCGTTGAGGCGTTCAATCTGTTGGTTTGTTCGAGACGTGAGTTTTCGTAAAAATTATTTATTCTTACGAACTTTCGGGAACGTTAAGATATGAACGGAGAGACATGTTTTAGGATCTCGTATCGTTTAGATATCATGTCTTTGAGATGTCTGAGACCAATGCGATGGGTTTAGGGAAAGACCTAGGTTTACTCTCGGTTTTAAGGTTTGTGCGGTGACTATCCAGCTATCGATTTTCCTGTTGCGATTTCTACCTGATTCGTACCAATTTAAAGTCTGCGATAGGTTCTCGGCTTATATGACTTGTATGGTATGAATCGAGCATCTTTCCAGAGACAATTTTTAAGCCAACTGGAAGTGCTAGACCAAAATTTTGGATTTTTTTTGTAGCGCGCTTTCGTCCTTGTGTTGGACGTTCGAAGATCAAAAGAGTGATCAAGTTGCGTTTGTTTAAGACGGCTGATGTGTTCGTCGGGGCCAATCGACGAACGGAGTGTAAGGTTTTTGTGGTCGCGTTCGTACAATTTGTTCGCATCGTCTCGATTTTTAACTTGGCGACGTCTCGCAGTTATTTCGAAGACTATACATATATTTTCGGTGCTGAAAAGAGATTGTTTTGCGATTTTGGGCCGTATGAGGCCGCTGACAAGAATCTTAACGTTTGCAGATTTTCTAAGCGTGTTCTGAGACTTTTGCGTTAATTGAAGCGCAAGTGTCTTAATAAAAAGGAGCGACGCATATCGTAGTAAAATTTTTCGAAATCTCTAAAAAACTTGATTACAATAACGCATATTTTCCTATGTGGGAGTATACGAGTATACGCACCCACCCCCCCCCCTTTTTTAGAGAGGGGGATAGCTGAACTCGTCTTTCAACGAGCTGCCTACGTACCTCTTTCGAGGATCAAGCCATCTCGTATTTCTATTATGCCGCGAGCGTTTTTACTCGGGGATTGTCGCCGTGCTGACCGCCTTGATCGTGATGACCGTGGCCGGGTCAGCGTTCTCTTCCGGATGTTCCGGTTGAGTCGTAGTACCAGCTTCGGACTCGTGTTGATTTTCGACACCCGAAGCGTTTGCGTCAGCAGACGATGTTAAATCGTCTTTTCTTGAAACGTTTTTGGCCGAAGATTTATCTATCTTCGTACGCTTGCGATTTGCCGTTGTAGAAGTCGTCATTTGCCTTAACTTGTGCTCCGCGAGGAAGCATAGTCGCGACTGTTTCTGACATCCCCAGATAGTTGCGACTCCGTTTGGGGTCGGGAATTTGACATCCAGGTGGTACGTCGATGGAACGGTTTGCATGGTGTTGAGCCATGGGGTTCCAATGATCACGTTGTAGATGGCAGGATGATCGACTACCGCAAATTCGACGATTTTTGTGATCACCTTGGCAATGACTGGTAGCTGAATCGACCCGAGGGTCATTGATACTTCGCCTGAAAAACCTGTGAGCGGTTTCGGCGTTGGAGTTACTTCTCCGAGTTCGATGCTCATCCGATTGAGTGTGTCGCGGAAGATTTCATTGACCGTGCTTCCCGTGTCAATGAGTACTCTTCCGACTTCCAGATCTCGTATTACGAGATCTATGACGAGCGGATCGCAGTGAGGTTGATTGATCATGCCGGCTTCCTCCTTCGTGAAGGTGATTGAGCAATTCTGATCATCTCGGGTTGGAGACCCTGTAGGCCAGTTTGCACTCGACTCCGCCTTCCACTGCAAAGCCTTGATGGCTGAAACCGTCTCGTTGCAGAATTGCGATCCTCCAATGATCATGTTGACTCTGCGACGATTGTTATCGTTCCCCTTGTCGTCCGGCCTTCTGCCACGTTTATCCCCAGATTGGTTTCTTTGAGGAGATTTCTCTGCGGGAGGATTTCTGTCCGCCTTCGGGGGCCTGTTGATTTCGGGGGCCGCGATGGTAGCATGATGGATTTGAGATTTCACGGCTCTTACTTCTGCCGCAGTCTTGGTGATATAGTCATGAAGATCGCGGATATCCGACGTCTCGCCATCAGATTTTCGAGCATGTCCATTTACTGCGAGTGAGGTCGGTTTGCTTTTCAGCCAGCTCTTCTTGTTCGTTCCAATAGAGGATTTCCTCCTCTTCTGTCATTGGTTTGTCGAACGGAGAGCTTTCCCGAGCAGATCGGCTTCTGGTGCTTCTTGGATGTCTGTTGACGTCCTCATCGGTATCGTTTGAGACATCGCTAGGAACCAGGTCGACGTGCTCGACTTCGTTATCCTCCGAATTTTTCGCGGGAGGTGGAGGACTTTCAGGGTTCCCCTTTTCGACGAGAGATTTCTTGCTAGGGTTTTGACCCGAAGGTCATTCGTGTGCGGCTCCAGGCCTGTTGAGTGGGGTTGCGAAGTCGAGTCTTTTCCCGCGGACTTTAGTGGTTCCGCGGGGGAGGATTGCACGAGTCCTTGCTGTTAAAGTTTCAACTTGTTTGGTCAAGGTACTCACGAGCTTATCCTGTTCTTCCGACCTTTTTTCGTAGGTGGCAAACATCTTTATAAACTCCTTGAGCGCCGCGGCGTTGGCTGGTGCGTTGGCCGCGGATACGTCCGCTGCGGGAGTGTGGAGATCAGTGCCACTGCTTCCGTTACGAGGAGTCTGCACGTTATCTGCGTCGTCGGTTGACATGTCTGGTTGAGCGTGATGTGGTTGAGAGTTAGATTGATCCGGTATCCCCCACCTTCTAGCGCCAAACTGTGGGAACCGAAATTCGCATTGTCGATTTCCGTTTAAATTAGGAAAGTAGGAGAACCCTAGTTTCCTAGAGGTCCCGGATATCTGCTAATACCACACGCTAAGTAATCAGAACACGAGATAACAACGATAAATTATATGAAATCGTAAAAGAGAGCAAAGAGAAGTCTTATTCCGAATTTGCGTATGAGCGTTTACAACAAGGTATAAGCCTGGGCTTGAGAGCTGTTGGTGAGATTCCTAGTTCTAACAACCCTAAGATGGCTAAACCTAATTGAGTCGCAGCTCGAATAACAAAAACGGAAAGTTGCCTAATTGCCCTAAGTGCTAAGTTTTCTCTGAAAAAGTTCTTCCCATGCTTCTCGCCTAGGACTCCTTATATACTGGCTCCTAGGTCGGTTTGCGCTTTTCCTCTTCTGCCCTTAAGCCGTCATAGCGTAAAAATGGAGATATTCTATTTTTTTCCGATCCTCGTAATTATCTTCAAAATTTTGTATTTATCTGCGGAAACTTGACATTTATCTTTCCTTGCGAACCATGCGTAAACCGTCATGCGGCTTACGAGCTGTCGGTTAAGAAATCGTAAGTTGGGCCTCGAGTCATGTCTTAGGTCCCTTTGGGCCGTCTTCTGACTCGAAGCGTTTATTACGGTCTTCGGAAGATAGCAACGAAGGGTAGACGAGAATGCATGGACTAATTGTCGTATCGACGTTTCGGAAGAGCTCGGCCGCTGCGTAGCGACCGAGCGGAACGGACGCTCGGTCGCTACGTAGCGACCGAGCTTCGGCTCGAGCTCGGTCGCTACGTAGCGACCGGACAGCGTGCATGTGCGGTAGTAGCATAGAGACCGAGCTTGGTTCGTCCGTGTTCCGATCGTCATACTCGGACCTATCCGTAACCGGTCTGGGTATGTTTCCGATGGCTTATGTTCGATCTAAATAGAATTCAAATGAAGCTTTATCTCGGGAACATACGTTGCGACGTTCTCTTGACCGAGCATGATTTGTTGCGAAAATACATACTTGTATTTTGCGGGGATTTGGACGTTAACTTCGTCGTAACCGTTTTCGACCCCAACAGACCCCAACAGCCAGCTTGCTCACCACCTCTGGTCTGATGTTTGTTGTCCCACAAGTAGGACACAAAATACCTTCTACCAAAACCAACAGTGCAAGTCGCAAACGCGTCAACGGGTCCTTGTACTTTTTTCCCCTGACAAGTCGATCCATAATCCAAGCAACTGTGGGCTTCTCCTCCCCACGAAACCGCTCATCCCATATGGAGACCGAGTTTTTCGCTTTAGCAGTTCCCTTCCCTCTGCCAATACCTCTTTCATTAGCGTCACCGTTAAGTGAACTTCTTTTGCCACAATTGAGACCTGTGACTAGCGCAAAGTCTTGTATGGCATAACTGATTGGCTTCCCAACATAAAGCCACCACAGTTCAAATTCTTTCTCAATCACCAACTGACAGGAAAGAAGATAATGGAGGAACATCACAGAGAATGTATGTCCTCCCATCTGCAAGATCCTTGAGAACTGTGAATTATTCAACAAGTCAAAATGCTCATCCTCTAACGCTTGGCGCACAATGTCGATCCACCGGAGGTGGAAGTAGTTGTTAACACGTTTACGACCCGATGGCTCGCAACCTGACGAACATTCTACTTGGGAGGCCTAATTCGTCCATTATAATCTGCAAAAAATTCATATAATCATCACATAAGCTTGTATACCGTTCAAGACAAATGGTATAACTAACTACACAAATAGAATAGAATATGTGTTTCAGATAGTAAATCACTACAACTGTAATCTCATAAATGGAATGGTATGCAGACGATTTCAAAAGGAAAATAACCAATTCGATGTATGTGAAATATAACGCTCTACTAACATCACCGGTTTCGGTAAAAACTGAGTAACAACAGTGAAAGTTCCCTTCGAAACCAGTACTAATGCAATTCCAATTAATGGGACCACTAAATTCAATACTATGATGACAAATTAACCACTTGCAACCGCATAGACAGTATCCAAAGTAGAAGAGAGAACGAGGTCGATGTAAGTAACACACATAATCAGTCAAAATCAAAACAATCAGGCAATGTACCTCAAAATTGACACTCGTTTACGCAATAAACCCAAACAATTTTAGAGAAGTTGCAAAGAAGAAGCGTCGAAGCCTTACTTCCAACGCTTCGATCCGATGTCGTTGGAATCGTGGGTCGGCGACAACCTAATTATGGCTCCCAGGAACTTGTCTTCAACGGAAAGAAGAGATAATAATCGGAAATGAATGAAGACAGGAGAGAAAGCGCAACGAACGGACGCAATCTTTAACCGTCGATGAAGCTTTGAGTTGCAGAAGATGGAACAATTCACCGTAACCGAGAAAGAAGAAAAGGTAAAGTAATTATATTTGAGTGGGTGAAAACGGAGCGGCCACGATGGTAAGTGAACAGTTTCCATATTAATTTTGAATTTTTTTAATTAGACGGTTTCCCGGTTGGTTAAGAAGGGCAAAATGGCAATATTGTATATTGCGCACAGGGTATATCGATTAAAAAGGGTTTTTAGATACCTAGTGAATTATAATTTGTTTGCTTGATGTAGGATGCAATTTCCCTTTTTTTAATGATGATTAACTGATTATTTTGTCCTGTTACAGTGATTGATTCACATGTCGTTCTAATCAAGAACATTCAACAAAAGACACATGATCCTATTTACTTTCCTCCTAAATTGACGAAACAGTTTCTTTTTTCTTTTTGAAAAAACGAAACAGGTTTTTTCGTAGTACTAATTTATTAACTAATAAGATTCTATTGACCAAGAAAAAAAAAACAAAGTAATATACGTTCGAAAAGCATGTCGAGGTTAGGATAAAAGTCCAATAATTATAATATTTATTGAATTTTTTATTATAAATAGTATTTTGGTCCAAAGTGATTGTCAATAAAAATCATACTACACATTTGACTCAAAACTTGATTTTGAATACAAAATATACCCCAAATTCAATCAAATATAAAAGTAACCGAAAAGCTTAGTGAAATTACAACAGTTCATTTATGAACAAAATTTTACCGTTATAACTCTCCGTTGGAGAATACTTCTTTGTAAGTCTTTTCTATGATGACTTTTTTGTAAGTCTTCTCGTTCAGTAGATCTTAAAAATAATTTTATAAAAAATATTTTGATGGATAAAAAATTGAAATCATGTAATAATAAACATTTCTCAATGATGTAAATTTAGTTCATCTGAAATTGAATTATTTTTAACATAGATGAGTGAATATACATTGGCTCATAAGTCATTGGTTTATGGTTTGGTAACATATGTTATTGTATTGTATGTATCTTTAGGGTTAGATTCTGAAATTTTACCTTCATTTTTTTTCTTTTTCAAATTGACTCATATATGTTTAGTAACTATTTAATAACTTTATTTAAACATTTTCTAAGTTTTTTTTAAGTTTAAGAAAGTGTTTTTTTGCATAGTTAATTGATTTTAGGGTCTGGAAGACTCACACAAAACTTAAAAAGAAGTTTTCAGACACATCCCGCCTAAATTTTAGTAGAATTTATGGTTTCCGCCTAAATTTTGGAATAATTTAGGTTTCCCGCCTAAATCAAAGTCTTCCATAAGTCTTCCAGGAGTCTTCCATAAGTATTTCAGAAGTCTTCGAGAGAAAGTTTTCTTGTGGATTAGATCTTTAAAATAATTTATATTTTTTATAAAAAATATTTTCATGGGCTAAAATTTCAAATCATGTAATAATAAACATTTTTCAATGATGTAAATTTAGTTTATCTGAAATTGAATTATTTTCAACATAGATGAGTGAATGTAGATTGGTTCATGAGTCATTGATTTAAGGTTTGGTAACATATGTTATAGTATTGTTGGTATCTTTAGGGTTTGATTTGAAATCTTATCTTTATTTATTTTCTTTTTCAAATTGACTCATATATGTTTAGTAACTATTTAATAACTTGATTTAAACGCTTTCAAAGTTTTTTTTTTTAAGTTTAAGAAAGTGTTTTTTGCATAGTTAATTGATTTTAGGGCTTGGAAGACTCACAAAAAACTTAAAAAGAAGTTTTCAGACACATCTCGCCTAAAGTTTAGTAGAATTTATGGTTCCCGCCTAAATTTTGGAATAATTTAGGTTACCCGCCTAAATTAAAGTCTTCCATAAATCTTTCAGAAGTCTTCCATAAGTCTTTCAGAAGTCTTCCAGAGAAAGTCTTCTCATGGATTAGATTTTAAAAATAATTTAAAAATTTTATTAAAATATTTTCATGGGTTAGAATTTGAAATCATGTAATAATAAATATTTTTCACTGATGTAAATTTAGTTTATCTGAAATTGAATTATTTTCAACATAGATGAGTGAATGTAGATTGGTTCATGAGTCATTGAGTTTTCTTGCATAGTTATTTGATTTTAAGGTCTTGAAAACTCACAGAAAACTTAAAAAGAAGTCTACCAACACATCCCGCCTAAATCCAAGTCTCCCATAAATCTTCCATGAATCTTACATAAGTCTTCCATAAGTATTCCAGAAGTCTTCTGTGTCGAAAATATTTAACCTAATTGATATTTTTGTCTCCATATATAAAGAAAATTTACAGATTCTATTTCTTTCTCTCAAATGACTGCAACAAAAATGTAAAGTTTCTCGCTCTACAACTCTTCAATCTCTCTCTAATCGCTCTGAACATCAAAATACCAAACTTTATATCCATTTCTCACTTTTTCTTACGTCTTCTCACTAATTTATCTTCTTTTTGCTGGTTTTTCATTACATGATTCTCATCTTTCACTCTTTCAAAAGCAGATCTCTAAATTTTGGATAGGAATTTATGTATGTGTTTATATGTTAGATTCTAAAAAGCTATAGATTCAACATAGTGAACTGTTTTGTTTATTTTGTAAACATAAAATTTTCATTTTTGAAGTTTTTCTCTGTTTTGAAGTCATTTGAATGTTTTTGAATTTGCAGGGTTTTTTCAGATCTGAGAGACTTTGAAAGACTTCTCAGAAGACTCTCGGAAGACTTCTCAGAAGACTCTCGGAAGACTTCTCAGAAGACTCTCGGAAGACTTCTCAGAAGCCTTCTTAAAAAGTCTTCTAATGCATTTTATGCTAGAAGACTTCCCACGAAGTCTTCAGGAATTCTTCCGAAGTCTTCTGCCTAAAGTGGTATAAATTTTCGATATGTATTTTGTGTGTTTAATATATTAGATTCTAAAAAATTATAGATCTAACGTAATGTGACTGTTTTGTTTATTATCTAAAAAAATATTTTTGAAGTCTTCTCTATTTTGAAGTCATTTGAATGATTTTGAATATGCAGATTTTTCAGATCTGAGACAGATTTTTGAAGACTTCTGGATAATTCTTGGAAGACTCTCGGAAGACTTTCCACGAAGTCTTCAGAAAGTCTTCCAAAATCTTCTGCCCATAGTGGTACAAAGAGATGATGTGAAGTGGAGTCCAAGCTTATCTATGTTGAGGAATAATATCTAGCTGTGTAATAATTTTGTTTATGGTATTTCTATGATTTGTATGTGTAATATTTTAGCTGTGAATTATTTTGAAAACTTTAATAGATGTTAATCAAAAGAATGGTAAATATTTTCATGTTTTGCCAAAAGTACTTGACTTCATTAAAGTTATTGATGCAACATACGAAAAATATTTTAATCATTCTACCCACACATAACAAAACACAACAACACAAAAACTTAGTAAAATTTGTTAATACTAAGAGAGAAGACTTCTCAAGAAACCTTAGTCAAATTCACAAAAGATCAAAATTGAATTTTAAGTGAAAGTTGAAATTTTAAATCTCATGGAAGTTAAAAATTGTATCTTATGAGGAAGACAACACAAACACAGAACATCAACATAAAAAAAACAAAATCGTCGGAGAAGACTTCTTATGAAGTCTTCTACAAATCTTCTATGAGGAAAACTTCTACAAGTCTTCTACAAGTCTTCTTATGAGGAAGACTTACAAAAGACTTATCCGTTTAGCTAGAAACATTATTAAACATCAATGTTTGTAACTTCATAATTATCACCAGTTAAGTTATAAATTCGACTCAGTAGTCCCAATATTGACTAATAAACATGAATTAGTAAGAAGATATTAAAAATTCATTTTAATTTTGGATAAATTTGAAGTTTAATAAAGATTTACGTAGAAGACTTCTTTTGAAGTCATCCATGGATGACTTCAAAAAAAGTCTACTCTGTGTAGACTTCAAAAGAAGTCTTCTATTTAGGTCATTTTTGTAATTGCAAATTTAGGAAGGAAGACTTCTTAAAAAGTTTGCTCTACAGAAGACATCTTCGGAAGTCTTCCTTTGTAAATATTGGCTTACTTTTGAAATTGAATTTTTTTCAAAATTTCCAGAGAAGACTTCTTTATTTTTTTCAAAATTCCCAAAGAAGACTTCTTTAGAAGTCTTTTCGGATAAACATGTTACTTTTGAATTTGACTGAAGTTAGTCAGAATTTTGACTTTTTGTAGAAGACTTCTAGGGAAGTCTACCTCGAGAATACTTAAAAAGAAGTCTTCTCTAAGTCTTCCGGAAGTCTTCTCAATGTCGCAAGAAGTCTGTTGGGTTATTTTTGCAATTGATTATATTTGACTGTTCGAGAGACTTCTCTAGAATTCTTCTCTCGCGGGCAAAGGTTTGACCAAAACCCAGAATTAAACTCGAAAATACTTCTAAGAAGTCTTCTCATTGATATTAAATATTTTACTATTATTTTTCAATTGCAAAAGTAACCCACGCAGACATCTTCCGGCATTGAGAAGAGTTAGAGAAGACTTTCAGAAGACTTCTGTAGAAATTTTCTCTAGGAAGACTTCTACAAAAAGTCAAATTTTTTACCAACTTCGGTCAAATTTAAAAGTAATATGTTTATTCGAGAAGACTACTCGGAATTTTGAAATTTTTTGTTTTCAAAGGAAAGTTAGAAGACTTCTAGGAAGTCTTCTATTAAAAACACACAAAAGGTCAATTGCAAAACTAACATATGCATGTTCGTCGAACATATCTGAAAATTAAAATGTAGTTCGCGATTTCATTCCTTGAACTCGTGAAATGACTTGCGTGGTTTCTCCAATCACCCAGAAGTTCACCACAACAGCTTCCTACTCGTTAATCACCAAGAATCGTGAGCTTATGAACCTTACATAATTCGTAATCAAAATCTTCAGTTTTTTAATGAATTTTGAGAGAAAGTGTAAGATATGTGGTTTGTGTGGATAGAAAATGAGAAAAGATGAGAAAAAAATCGAAACTTTAGGGCATTAACACTCTCAATTTGGTAGCTCATGGCGGTTGAGGTGTTGATGTCAATGGCAAAATTGTAAATATTTGGTGAAGATGAGGATGGTAAGGTAAAAGCTTTATTTTCGAAAAAAAAAAATAATGTCATTTTCGTGAATAAATAGAACTTCTAGGGTGATTAAGACAAAACAAAGTTTCAAAAAAAATATAGGTTAATTTTGTGTTTGACTTGAAATTTTGAATTATTTTTTAAAGAAAGAACCCCAACATTATTTACCAAATAATTTGATCATTTCTCATCACTACAATCACTTTTAGAAAAAAGTGACATGGTTTTGAAAAAATGTGACATGGCACTAATCAAATTGTGATATATACAATTTTTTATATAAAGTTTTATATATATTTGGTAAGATTTTTTAATATGGTAATAACTATTAACTTATGTATCATCATTAATTCTAATTTTCTATATAATTTTTTCATTTTGACAAGACTATTATATATTAAGCTAATAACTCATATATCACTATTAAATTAATATATATTACATTAATAAAAAATAAACTAAGTAGTAAATACAGTTACGGATATAATTTTTTACACGAACTTATATATCATATTTTTATAAATATACCTTTTATCAAAATTAATTGTAAATGTGCATCAACAAATACAAAACTAAAGCAAAACTCGGTTCATTAAAGTAATTAACAAATTGAATTTTTTTCAGTTTAACATATTTTAACTAAAAATAACCAAAAATCCAAAATTTATTAGAATATATATATTTTTTTAAACTAAGTGGTAAGAGATATATTTAGAATAAATAATAATTAAATATAATATAGCGCTCGGATCCTCTCGAGGCTCCGGATACCAGGGTCATCAAAAAAAAAAATATATATATATATAATATAACTAAATTTGTTTTTATAAAATAAAATTTTAACTTTATTAAAATTTAAATAAAATCGAATTGAAGTAGTTAAACCAAATCAAAAGAAATAAGACTACAAAAAGATTTAAACCGTTAAAGTTAAAATATAAAAATAATTATTTTCAAATTTAAATTTAAATTTTCTTTTAAAATAAAAAAATTACACATAATTATTGTTTCTGGACATGGCGCAGAAAACTCATAGTTCAAAAGTATTAATACATAATTTTTACTCGGCACTTATTCAAAATCTTAACATATTTTCTGATTACATTATAACTACTCTCTGTTCTTTATATCTATTTTGAATAATTCGATAAGATATGTATACATGATGTGCATTTTTCAAAAAAATAACATTAAAAATATAAAGTACCATAGCGATTTTTGGATCAATTTTAGTCGAGCCAAGTGTTGCTTTGTTAAAAGCATAAATGAAATCATTCATGTGGATATACCTCCTTTTCTGAGTCATTTGAAACAGACGTAAAACTAATTAAGATTCCACGTTAAAATATTATACAATCATCCATAGAAAATTATAAGTTCTTTTTTTCGAGAAAGGCAAATTCTAAGTTCTTAGGAGGGATGTTTCATACTTATTTTTTGCAAAATTTTGGAGGGATGTTCCATACTTTCATCAAGAAAATAATATCAAGCTTCATTAAGGTTATTGATCCACGACTTTTCTTGTTTTTTTAATCCACAATTTTGCAATATTAGTTTGATAACCTTTTCAAGCTAAGATTATAATAAACATGCAACTATCATGTATATTTACTAAAGAAATATACAACCTTCTCATTTTTTATTGATATATTTTCAATACTAATATTGTAAGATTTCTTTACCATGCAACTACAATTCTGTATTTACTGATACATAGTTGTATTTGAAATACTAATAATGTATGCATATATACATATACTATGTATTTACTAAACAAAATTGACAGGGGAACATATAAAGACTTTATATGCAATACATGCATTACATAATGAATAGTATCTTGGAAATTGTCCAAACACATGGAATTTTTTTTTTTGAAAACAAAACCCATGGAATTGGTTCAAGTAGAAAGACATCCCAATCACAAAATACCTCCAAACCAACCTTTTTCTCTAGAGGGTTGGCAGAGGATCGTGTGTATATATTCTCTTCTCAAAATGATTCAAAGATAATTGATTCGTAACAAACGGTTTGTAAGAATCCGAATCCAGATACATGCAAAGGAAGACTTCATTAGTCTATCGCTGCCTAAATTGAAAGCATATGCTAAAACATATACTAATTAATTTATTCATCGTTGTTGCTCTTTTTGAGCTGTGTAAGTAAATCTTGTAGTGTGTATTACTATTTAATATATAACGTAGAATTGCACGTTGGCAAAAGTTATAGAAAACAAAAAAAGTCTTGGACGAGCTGTGTAAGTAAATCTTGTAGTGTGTATTACTATTTAATATATAACGTAGAGTAGCTGTGTCAGTATATATTCTATAGACTATGCAAATATGTACTCTTACGCCTTTTTGGTTAAATTACATTATTGTATTTCCAAAATATTAACTTATTTAAATTAAGACTTTTTCCTTTTAAAGATACATAAGCAGTAGTGGCTACACTTTTCTTGTTCAAAATCTTATACTTGGACGAGCAATTTATAATCTAAGCAAACATAAATGAAGAAACAGACTGAATCTCCTAAACCACTACACGAAGCAATATTTTCTTTTTTTTTTAGATTTTAAAAAAGAAAGTAAATATATACCATCTTTTCAAAATTATATAATTTAAAATGATTTCGAAGAAAACTTTAAATGTGCTTATGAGCTCGCTAATTTAAATTATATTATAGCATTGACTTTTGATGTAATCATTCGTCAGCAATTCCAAATAGTTTTAACATATATGATATATATTAAAATATATTTAAATTGTTATAAAAATAGTTACATGTTACATTTATATATCTCTATATACAAGTTTTTTTATTTTGATGGTTGATGGTTTCGTACAAGAGGTTAAACAACATAGTGAGTGGATGTAATTTTAGATTTTTTACTAAAGTAGAAAAAGAGGTGATTATAAAATCGGTGGTTACGGCTTTACCAAACCATGTGATGTCTGTTTATCGATTATCAAAAGATGCAGTAAAAAAGCTAACGAGTGCAGTAGCTCAGTTTTGGTAGAGTCTAGGAGGAAAGTAGCTCAGTTTTGGTAGAGTCTAGGAGGAAGTACAAAAGGCATGCATTGGAAATTATGGGATAAATTATGTGTTCCTAAAGATAATGGCGGATTAGGGTTTAAAGATCTTACTGACTTTAATACGGCGATGCTTGGCAAGCTATTGTGGCGGCTGATCGAGAAGCCGAATACTCTTTTTTTCTCGAGTTTTCAAAGGACGGTACTACATGAATGCTTCACCCCTGGAACCGTTCCGATCATACTCCCCGTCATATGGCTGGAGGAGTATTACCTCTGATAGATCTCTGGTTTGTAAAGGACTAATTAAAAGGGTGGGAACAAGGTCATCTATTTCTGTATGGAATGACTCTTGGATCCCATCCACTCGCCCGAGACCAGCAAACAAAAACCTTCATCATAGTTACCCGGATCTCACAGTGGATTCTCTCATTAATTCGGAATCTCGAACATGAAATTTATCGGTAATTAGGACTTTGGTGGACCCTGAGGATGTCAAAATTATTGAAAGTATTCCTTTAAGTAGGAATCAGAAGGAAGATAGGAATAGATGGCATTTCACTAACAACGGGAAATATACTGTACAATCTGGGTATCAAGTGGAACGAGTCTATCCAGACAAAGAAAAACCACCGGAATTTTATGGACCAACAATGAATATACTTAAAGCCTGTTGCTGGAAAGTAAGATGTCCTCCAAAGATAAATCATTTCTTATGGCAGTTACTTTCAGGTTGTATTGCGGTCATGAAAAGTTTAAAGGCAAGAGGAATACAAGGAGACACATGTTGTGTACTGTGTGGGGGCCAGGAGGAATCAATTAACCATGTGTTCTTTGAATGTCCTCCAGCACGACAAGTGTGGGCGCTATCAAAGATACCATCGAATCTGAATTTCTTTCCTATAAGCTCTTTCTTCGCCAATATGGATCATCTCTTTTGGAGAGTTAACCCAAAAATGGAGGACCATCAGTTTGCATGGATAATATCGTACATCTGGAAAAGTCGGAATAACAAAGTGTTTAACAATATTGATATTGATCCAAGGGACATTCTTAAGTTAGTGGAATTGGAATCAACACTTTGGGCTGAGGCGCAGTAATTAAGGAATCAAAGTTTGGTACATGAAGTACAGACCAGACCCATCCAACCGAATGTAGGAAGATGGTGTTTCACAGATGGTTCATGGAAGGATAAGGACATGTTTTCAGGGCAAGGCTGGTTTAGCACTCTCCCGGGTTTTGATGGATTGTTAGGGGCAAGAAATGTACGGACATGTCTCTCCCCTCTCCATTCGGAGATGGAGGCATTAATATGGGCAATGAAATGTATGAAGAATTTAAGACAGTTTCAGGTTACGTTTGCAACGGATTGTTCTCAATTGGTGAAGTTGGTTTCGGAACCAGAACAATGGCCAGCATTTGAAAGCTACCTGGAAGACATTAAGCTTCTCATAAAAAGTTTTCTCAACTCAGAAATCATTCATGTTCCTAGGACGGTGAACCTTAAGGCGGATAGCTTAGCACATAGTGCTCGGAAACAACCGTCTTTCGTCGTACATATGGATGCAGAGTTACCACATTGGTTTACAGAATCAACATGAATCTAAGAATGTTTGCTGTAAAAAAATATATATATATATAATATCGCTCAGCTTTTCCAATTGCACGAGTGGTTAACATCTCATAAAAAATACAATGTTCTGATCTTAGTTTACTTGTAAATGCACTTTCCTTGATCTTCAAATAATTTCTATCTGCCTCTGACGCATTTTACAAGTAAATTTCAGATCAGAACATTGTATTTTAATTTTGATGGGATGTTAACCACTCGTGCAATAGGAAAAGATGAGCGATATTATATAATTTATCATAACCATCAAAATACTTGTAAAACTACTTGTGAAATTATTAATAATACTGCTCTAAGAGAGTAATGATGATGTTTTTAGATGCCAGAATACATCAGGGCACTATTATTGGGAGTCCCTTAAGACATTCCTTAGAGGAGGGGAGTAGAAACTGAGTAAGAAAGAGAAGGAAAAAGCTCCTAATTAAATGCTCTCTTTTATTCTACAACGACCAAAAAAAAAAAAAAACAAGAAACTCTCTTTCTCTCTCTTCATCCCACCAATAATATTGATCTAGGAAGTCAAACGATTTCATCTTTTAACGAATAGTAGAAATCACCGACGTATAAAAAAAATAAACAGTAAATAAGGAGAGAAATCTGACTCTGGTACTAAGCAGCTACCAGAACCATCAAGCTAAGAAGACAATGGCCTTGATTGGTAATTTTGGTGAATGGTTTAGTAACATTGTAAAAGTTATTCCACAAATATTTTGCCAATCAATAAAAATTGTGAAATGAAAAAAAAAAAGTAAAACGTAAATTTATATTTTCACCGACAAAAATACAAAAAAAAAATTTCTTATATATAAAAGTGAGTTTTAGTAGATTATCTACAAAATTAACACTTTAATATTATTAAATTATATGATAATACCATTCTAAAATTTTAAATAAACAGCAATAAGTTTTAGTGATAAATATTTATATTGTAAATAAAATTATACTATAATTTGCTTTATAATAATCCAAGTTGACAATCTATTATTTAAAACATATTGAAAAATAAAATAAATATTTATAATAAGAAGTACATTATTATTAATAAATTTTAGTTATTTGATATTTTGTAATAATTAGTTTAGTTATTAATATTTATTTTTTATTATAATAAAGTAAATATCATATAAAATATTTAAACAGTCTATTATTCCATAATTCCAAAATATTAAATTTTTCTCCAATTTTATTATTTTTTCATATACCTAAATTATTCTATGACTCTGTGGTTAAGCAATGTTTATCAATAGGAATCGATGAAGTTTGCTGAATAAAGAGAGAATGGGGAGGAAATAAGAAAAAGAGAGAAATGTATGTTTTGCTATCTCTTGTTCTCTCATTCGCTTTTAATATTTTTTATTATTTTAATTACTAGAAACCTTTTGAAATATTATAATAATGTGCTCTTAATAGCGAGTCACTATGTATGGTCAACTAAAATATGCACGGATCACTTAATATGTACATTAGGCCTAATGTATGTACATATCTAACTACTGTCTAGTTTATATAGTTACATATATGTCTCTGTCTTCCTCTGAAAAAAGATGGGGTCTACGGCACTAGATTGTTCAATGTTAAGACAAAACGGATCATTTACTCCAATATTTTGGAGAAAACAACTTTGTAGCATGAAGCAATTAAAAATAAATAGGAAAAATTTTTTTTTAGAACAAAAAATAATAACTATGTCATTTTAGACTAATATCTATTTTGTGTTATTTTTGTCTATAATATCCTTTAATATTTTTGAAAATAAATTTAATAAATAGTTTTACAAACAAAAATATTTTAGAAAAATAGTAACTATTGATAAAATACCTATATGAACTTAGTGGTATTTTTTCCAGTTCTAAAAATGTCTAAATTATAATTTTCAGATTATGTTCTAAATAAAGTAGAAATGGCATTCTACGAAGTAGAAAACGAAATCCACTTTTTTCATTGAATCTACAATGTTTAGAATACGTGATCTACGTAAATAAAAGTAATCTAAAAATATTTAGAATACAAGTTGACCAAAAAAAAAATACACATTCCGCGCTTAACCTACCGATCTAAAATCTTTAGAAATCAAAATCTACACATTAATAAAAATCTAAAACACGTAGAAGCCGACTTCTACAGATTTACTGTAAATCTAAAACATGTAGAAATCAAAATCTACACATTACTATAATTCTAAAAACCTGTAGAAACCGATTTCTACATATTAGTTGTATTCTACGGATAAGAAATCAGTTCCTAAAAATATGGAAACCAAATATTTGAAAATATTCACTTTTATATTTAAAAAAAAATGATTTAAAAAAAAACAAAAAAACAAAAAAAAAGTGGTAACCTTCTTCACGCCGTCTTCTATATTTCATTGATTGTTCACAAAAATTTTCACAAAATTTTCACATTATTTATACCATGATTCATATCTATGCTTCCACAGATCGATCGGTCTATAATTCGAGATATATCGGTCGATCTGTATGAAATCGATCTTTGCCGATCGAGTGAAATGGACCAGGTCGATCAGTATATCTCCGCGGTTTTTGTTCTGCATAATGATCAGGATCGATCGATCCGTTCGACCTTGTAATTTTGGATCGATCGATCACACTTGATCGAACCCATTATTTATTATATTTAAAAATTACAATTTTAAGGGTATTATTGTCATTTTGAAAATAATTAGCCTTATGGGACATAAAGTATATGAGATTAGTCTAAAGGGACATAGTTACCATTTTTTACTCTAAAAAAACAATTTTCCAAAATAAATAATCTATTACTATTACAAATGATTTATTGAAGATAAAACATTTATAAGTGAGTAATTATTCAAATATAATTTTTACTGATAAAGATAGTTTTAATGAAAAACTAAAGT
This sequence comes from Brassica napus, assembly GCF_020379485.1. Lineage (NCBI taxonomy): Eukaryota > Viridiplantae > Streptophyta > Magnoliopsida > Brassicales > Brassicaceae > Brassica > Brassica napus. The sequence goes on along the minus strand of NC_063445.1, from coordinate 18,575,599 downwards.
TTAATCTGCGCACCCGCGGAGATAATCGTTTTTATTTTTTCAGTTTCATGTTTAAAAACATGTATCTTATATAAATGGTAATATATACTTAAAATTTATATGTATTAAATAACTGTTTAATATATTTTTAAACACAATCATTTTATTATTTATAATAAATAATTTTATTTTATTTTTTGATCTGTCAACCGCTATACCTATATTTTCAAAATATAACATGTGCGATTGTGCATTGATTAAATATAATTTATTGTTTAGCTAAATTATAAGAAGCCTTTTTAAATAAGTAGTATATAATTTTTTGTATTATATTTTAGAAAATGTATTAATTAAACTATAAAAAAAGAATACAAAATGTAAATAAATTTATTACTTTATTGGCATATGTTTGTAAATAATTTGAAAAACTAAGGGGTAATTTGTTTTTGTACTTCTATTTTAATAGTATAGATAGAAGTGGTTAATTATGTATTTTTTTGTCAAGAAAGTGGTTAATTATATTTAAACTTAATGTAGAGGATTGAATGAAACAATTTACAATAGTCCGTAAAAAAATATTGCAAAGAGGAGAATTTACATCAAAATTATTGAATCTAGCAATTTTAGTATATCTTGTGAAAACATAATAGAAAGTGGGTGTTAAATAAAATATGTGAGAGACGAATAAATGCCTTCTGATTCAGACCATCATTATCCTCCTGTCTCTTTGGTTTTAAAATTTAATTATCATATTAAATCATTTATCATTTTCTTTATTAGCCTACAGATTATTTCTTTTGGTGTTAAATTGTTTTGTTCCTTATTTTCTCAAGGAAATGTTTATTTTTATCTTACTTTTAGCTATCGATTCATTTCCCAACCCGTCATGTTCGGGAAAAAAGGACCGACTTTGTAGACAGTGTTTATAAAATTGGACTAGCTGGTCACCAGAAAGAAGGCTATGTGATCACTGGATTAGCCCATAAATCTAATTTATTAAAATTATAATATAAAATAATTGAGAAATAGTAGTTTAGTGATTTCCTTCAGAGGAGAATTTGCTTGTAAATCCAAAGTCGAGAAATCAAAATTTCTCAAACGTTAAATATAGACAAGTTAAAATGGTATTGTCTTTCAGAAAATCCAGTAAGTGGGATAATCGACAGCTATATTTACCCTTTTAAGGTCAGTGAGGTGTTAAAAAATCCAGACCACCCCAAACTATATAAAAAACTTATGTTTTGTGGAAGTACAATGTTAAGTTTTGTATCGAATTTTTATTTTGAAAATATTACTTTTTTTTTTACAACAAAACATTCACAGGCTCATATTGACTCTGCGAACAAAATTGGTAACTTTGCATCCATGTGAACGACGAAAGACGGTTGCTTTCTAGCACTGCGTGCTAAGCTATCTGCCCGTTGATTCTCCGCCCGAGGTACAAGAACAATATCTGAGTTGAGGAAGCTTCTCCGAAGAAGCTTGATATCTTGCAGGTAACTTTCGAAAGCTGGTCATTCTTCTGGCTCCGAAACCATCTTCACCAATTGAGAACAATCTGTTGCAAACGTAACCCGAAACTGTCGTAAGTTCTTCATACATTCCATTGCCAAAATCAAAGCCTCCACCTCCGAGTGAAGAGGTGAAAGACTTGCCCTTACATTATTTGCTCCTAATAATCCATCAAAACACGGTAATGTACTATACCATCCATGTCCCGAAAATAATTCCTCCTCTTTCCACGAACCATCTATAAAACACTATCGTCCTGAAGTTACCAATGGGGGTCTGGGCTGCGCCTCTCGTTCCCCCTGCTGATCAGTGACTACCTATGCTTCAGCCCAAAGTGATGATTCTAATTTTGCTAATTGAAGTGTATCCCTGAGATTAATATCCAGATTACTAAACACTTTGTTGTTCCTGGCTTTCCATATATATCATAATATCCATGCAAATTGGTGGTCATCCATCTTTGGATTGACTCTCCAAGAAAGATGATCCATGTTACCAAAATATAAGAGGTAGGAAAAAAAACGGGATTCGATGGTTTGAAAATTTATAGATATTTTGAGAAAATATTACTAAAGCTGGGTAAAATATCTATAAATTTTGGTTTGATTCGTTATCCATTTTTATTTGAACTGAAAATTCAGATTTTCGTAACTCTACAAAGCAAAGAAAATACTACTATGCAATATTAATAAAAATGAATCAAATCACAAATACTAATATTTTATGAACGAATATCCAGTATGATTTGTTAAATGCACAAATACATATATTTACATAATTATATATGCTATAATCATTTTAGTTTATGTTAGTTTTACAATATTTTTACTTATTAAATTAATTATTTAGTTACTAGAGTTTAAAAAGTAAATAACTTTTTCTTCTGTAATAAAATATTATTATTTTATATTATCTTTTGATTTTTGATTTTATTTATACAGATTGAATCAAATATCTAGTTAAAAAACGGATATCAGAATACCGAATATTCGGTAGATACGCAGCGAATCAGATCAGACAATTGATTATTCAAATGAAATGAATTGGATCACAAATAGCTCCATAAACTTGGATATTTGATTCTTGTCCACCCTAATAATTACAATAACTAGCAGAGATGTTAAAGAAATATAAACATCAAACTTGCAATGCACAAGAACAAGAAAATGTAACAGGAAGATATTACCCCGATCGAAAATTAGATTGCTAACGAAACGATGAAGGACCTAAAACACATGAAACAACATAATAGTCGAGCCTTTTGCAACAAGCAAGTCGAAAGATAAGGCACCCTCAAACTCCATAACCATGGTGCCCACAGCTTTCAAGAAGCCAAACTGCTTCATACTGGTTAAGAATCCAAGCACAGACCCACAAAGTAACCATGAATAGAAGAAACCAGCAGTGCGAGGAAAAATCAATAATCAATTATGCCGTCATTTGGGAGAAGAAGCTCAAGGTTACAACCTCAAACTCTATCAAATGTGACCCTATACACCCATTTAACCGAAAGATCCATGTAGAGAAGTTGGACCAGAAGCAAAAAAAAATCCTCTAGAGATACTAAATACCAAGCTACATATAAGGCTGATGCTAACTAACGCACACAAAACTACACAACATAAACCATAAATTCACTGATACACCAAGATTGATGGAGCTTTTATTGGGAAGAAAAGAACGTCACGGAGATCCGGACCGCCAACACAGTCATTGAACCAGCTGGAGGAAAAAGACACAAACGACAAACACCATGGCCAAACACACAAACACAGCATAAGCAAGCCTTATCGACAATTGTGTCACCGTAGACAACAAGAACCAGGGTCAGCGACTAAACCTCCACAGCCTCCACTCGCCACCACCAAAGGAACCCAATGCAGAGAAGTGAAATCAGAGATCCAAAAAAGAAACTACTGATCACATGCCCAACGAAAAACTCACCTTACCCCCCCCCCCCCCCCCCAGCCAAACCACAACGTACGCAGAGACAGTACTAGAAGAGACTCTTTGTTGCCTTTCGTGCCATCACACTCAGAGAGGACCACCACATGCTCGAAAAACAACTGAAATACCGATTAAAGTAGAAGGCGAATCCAAAGAGAGAGATGTTTTCCTCTAGCACCGCTAATCCACCGATAAGGCTGTCAAATCTAACAAAGAGACTACCGTAAATAATTCGTAGAAAAACCGATATACCACCAAAAGAAGAAACAAAGATCTGACATGAAGAGAGACCACATCCTCTGATAATAATGAGAGGACAGTGGCCGCCCGAAGAAAGAAAGATGATGTGCTGGAAACACTCTAAGAAATAAAAGAAAGTTGGGAAAAAAGTAAAAGAAACATATGTAGAATTTGTTATGAACCAGATTGTGGATGGCTCATAACCAAGAGTTTATGATTTGTAATCTTTCCATTTATCTATGACGGTATAATCTCATATATAAAGAACCTCTATGTTATGAATAAAAATAGATTTTTTCATTACTTTAACAACACGTTATCAGCACGAAGCTCTAAATCCCTAAGCTAATACCCAAATCGAAAAACCCTAAAATCCTAACCCTGGCCGGCGATCCGACGAACCCTAAACCCCCATCGCGTGTCATGTTCCAGCTCGCGTCCCCGATCAGCTTCAGCCCAAACCGTTCCTGATCCTAGCTCAGACGTTCGCGACCCGAGAGCAGCTCCAGCACGCGACCTCTTCCCCGTTTGCGACAGCATCAGACAGCTCACGTCCGACGATCAAGGCGTTCCCGATCAGCAACAAAGGACGTCCGCGACTCGATCCATTCCAGGTCGCGTCCTGTTCGTGTCCAGCTCGCGGCTCAAGTCCTTTGGTGGTTCGAATCAACAATCATCTAAGGTTAAAAGGTAATTCAAAACCTAAGAACCCATAATCGAACATGGATTGATTGATAAAGAATGAAACCCTAAAACTCTAATCTTTATGAATCAAAACCATAGGGTAATAGATCAAAAAAAAATCATAATTGAGTAAATCGAAGCTCTAAAAAGTTCGATATCCCAAACCCTAAATCATGTTCCTACATGATTAAAACCCCAAATCGGATTTTACAAGTTAAAATCCGATAAACCCTAACCCTATATCTATAAACCCTAAATAATATACGTATCAGAATTAATTATACTATAATTATCAAATCACATATTAAAATCCTAATCGAATATTTTGAAATGAAAACTGTTTTCGGTTTTGATCATTGAGGTTTTAAATCTGATTGAATCTAATGTTGTGTTGCTAGAATTGTTTGACCATTAAGTTGCTAGATTTATTATTCTCATCCTGCTAGTTTAATAATTATGATCTGTTTAAATCTTGATTAAATCCGACCTGCTTGTTTTTATTAATGTTTTGATCACAGTTAGGATTGATAGATTTATTTTCTCATCCTGCTTGGTTAATTGCTCATCTGATTTAAAATTGTTTAAACCGACCAGCCTGTTAAAACATTGATTGGATCCGATAGGTTGCTAGCTTGCTTTGCTTATATAATCCGATAGGTTGATAGATTGATTGAGGTTTACTTGTTTAAAATCCGAATGATCTGATTGCATGATTCTTGAGGTTTAATATCATCTGCTAGGATTGATAGTTTTGTAATCTAATCTGTTTTAAATAGAGACCCTAAATAATCCGTATGATAGGTTATATTGATCTGATTTGGATGTCTTTGAGAATAGAGAATCCGTATGCTAGGTTGATAAATTCATGATAAAATCTAATGTCTTGAGGTTTAAGATTGTATGTTAAGTTTGATTTTATTGATTGATCTGATTAGAAATCATGAAACCCTAATTCTAGTCCTAACCTTAATCCGCATATCTGAAACTTGAAACCCTAAATTCATTATGCTTATGAGTTCTATTAAATTGATAGATCTGATTATATGTTTTTGAGGTTTGATAAATTCGGATACTAGATAGATTATTTACACACGGTTTATGCTAAATACCAATCAGCCTTGAAACTGATTCATTGAAATTCATGCTTGAAATCTATATTCTAGTATTGCTAAAATCAGTCTTGAAACTGATTGAGTGATTAATAAATCTTTTTACTAGTCTTGCTAAAATCCATTGATTGTTAAACCTAATTGCATGATTAATTGAATCCGTTTTTGCTAGTCTTGATAAACCATAATATTATGAGCACATAGAAATAGCATTGCTGAGACATGCTAGAAATTGAATGATTGATTAAATGCCTTTGAGATTGATAGTTTCATTTTCCTCACAAGATTTAAATCTGAATTGATTGTTTTTAAGAGTAAGGCCGCATGAAAATTATACCTAAATATTGAGTGATATATGATTTGAGATGTCGAAAATCAACCTGGATTTTGCTGCCCTAAATCTCTCTGGAGATAATTATTTACGGTGGACATTGGATACAAAGATTTTCTTAAAGTCAAAAAGACTTGGTGAATGTATCATAGAAGGCAATAATGCCAATGAGAAAGATTGATACAGAGCAATATTAATTATTAGCCATCATCTTATTAAGAGTCTCAAAGATCAGTATCTGACTATAGAGAATCCTCTAGACCTTTGGACAGAGTTAAAAATTTGAGATATGATCACCAAAGAAAGGTGTTATTACCAAAAGCTATGGAGGAATCTCAGAATCCAGGACTACAAGTCCGTGGATAAGTCTATTGCTAGCTAATAAGAAACAATGAATTGAGACCTCCTGGATCAATCCCATTACATGAAGCCAATAAGGCCGCAAAGGAAAAGAAAGAATCCAAAGAATCTAACCACGTCCAGGATGATAGACCACACGGCCAAGGCTGTGGAGGGTAGAAAGGACGTGGCCATGGCCACTATTATACATTTGGCCGTGGGAACCACTATGGCAAAGGCCCTGGGTATCAACCTAATTTGAAACATGGTCGAGGCAGAGACCGTGGTATATCCGTTAAGCCACAAAGCTCGACCAAATCAGTGTGCCATAGATGTGGAATGGGGAACCATTGGACTAAGATATGTAGGACTCCCAAACATTTTTGTGACCTCTATCAAAGAGAGTCTGAAAGAGAAGAATCCTGAAACCCACTTGGTCTATAAAGATGGTGAAAATAATTTCAAACATGATCAAGATGATCTTATGGAATATGAGACTTATGATTGCCTAAAAGAATCAAGTTGATAATCTGATTTCGACATCAAACTTGTGTGATTGCTTTGCTTGTGTGCTTTCTCTGATTTTTATCTCCTTAAATTTATTTCTATTACATTGTCTGCTTAGATTAAATGAATGAATAATTTTTCTATATGAGTACACTGAAAAATGTCAATATAAGTACTAAAGCAGGTATCGCCAGTCTGAAGAAGACTATGATTAGGCTAATATATTATTGCCTTAGGGTATGCATCTAGAAATCAGCGATGCCTTATATTCACCCAGCTCTAAGAGCAAGACCAGCCTATTGAGTTTTAAAGATATAAGAATGAATGGTTTCCATATTGAAACAATGAGCGAGGGAAACAAAGAGTTCCTTTAGATATATGTATAAAATCGCCCAAGGCCATAATAAGTCCTAAAGACTATACATGCATAGTCTACTGACCTAGACTATACATAGATCAGTATGATATTGGCTAAAACCTGCGAAAATATACACTTTATGGCACGACCGGATTGGCCATCCTGGTCCAAACATGATGCGAAAATTGATATTCAAAAGGCACACATTAAAAGATAAGAAGAGTTATCCCAAAGAATCTCACGTGTATAGCATGTACACAAGGGAAACTCATTAGGCCATCACCAATAAAACGGCTACGAGCCCTTTTTCATAATAAAGACTATCAGTCTAGATAATACTGGTGAATACATGTCTCAAGCGTTTAAAAGATTATGGTATGTCCATGAGGGTAATTGTGGACAATTCTGTGATACATGTCCATACCAAGAACGGCTTGGCCGAAATCCTTTAAAACGCAAATAGCTGATTGATAGACTATAATTTATGAGGTCAAAACTCCCATTCACATCTTGGGCCACACGAAATTTACATGCACCTAAGTTAATGTGCATCAGGCCATTTAGTGAGCATAGGTATCCCCTATCACAATTATTAACGGGTCAAGAACCAGACATACCCCATCATAAGACATTTGGATGTGATGTCTATGTACTAATTGCTCCACCACAGAGAACTAAGATGGGACCTCAAAAGGAGGATGAGGATATATGTTGGATATGATTCTCCCACAATAATAAAGTACCTTGAGCCAACTTTGAGTGATTATATTTGAGGCCAGGTACACGGATTATTTGAAGACCAGAAGGAGAAAAATAATAAAGCTGGTAAAAGAATGGTAAAAGAAATAGAATTGAATCAACCATCAATGTCTTGGCAAGATCTTCTGACTAAAGAATGTGAAATAGACGTCCAAAGATTATACATTTACAAAGCCAGCTAATCAAACGCCAGACACATTTGCTGACCCGAAAAAGAATGACTAAGTCATATATAAACCAGCTTGTAAAGCACCAAAGAATTTGATGTCCAAGAAGAGACACAGTCAAGTTGCTACAGAGTCTAGACAACGTATGAAACGTGGTAGACCAATAGGTTCCAAAAGATAAGAATCCTCGGAAACAAAAGAAAGGTGCAGAGAATGATAATCAAAATCCAAATCCGAGGTTACTAAGGAAACCATCCCAGACATGGAGATAAGGCCGGCCGGCTCTAAGGTACAAGTACCAAACAATGTAGCTTGGGACGCCAAGCTGCAAAGTATTAATGGTCCTGATAATAATGAATCTCAATCGATTATATCATGTCTGGAACATAATGGAACCAATAAGGAATGTCGACATAAGATGATTTATTTGCATACAAGGTAGCAATTGAATTTATGAATATATGCGAGAATCATGAACCCACGACAATATAAGAGTGCGCACTCGTAGAACAGATTGGTTCATGAAACGTGGGGTTAAATAGTTTAAAGAAGAAATGTGTATTTGGCCATATGGTACGCCATATGATGTTAAAACCAGTAGATATAAATGGGTCTTGTGAGGAATAGAAATCGTGAGATATAAAACTGATGTTGCACAAGGATTCTCACAAAGACCAGTAATAGATTATGAGGAAACATACTCCCATGTGGTGGATGCAACTACTTTTAGATTTCTCATAAGTCTGACTATATAAGAGAGAAAAATTAGACTTGCAGCAAATTGATGTAGTGACTGCATATTTATATAGTCTACTGGATAATGAAAGTACTAGAGGGTATTGAGCTAAAAGTACAACAAGTTCTCGAGAACAATATTGATAATCATCAAAGTATATGATCTGAATATCCTAGGAACCTCTGAATACAATTTCCCAAACAGTTGAATATCTCAAGAAAGAGTTTGAGATGAAAGATCTTGGAAAATAAAGTTTTGTTTGGGATTACAGCTTGAGTACATTAACAATGAAATCCTTGTGCATCAAATAGTATATACAGAAAAGGGTACTCAAGAGATTTAATATGGACCAGTCTCACCCATTATCTAGTACATGGACGTGAGATCACTTGTTTTGGACACTGATCCATGTCCAAAGGTGGACGATAAAGAAGTCCATTTAATCCTGAGATGGACGATGTAGAAGTCTTGTTTTAGACACTGATGTGATTGATCCATAAGAAGAACGATGAAGAAGCCTTTGATTTTGTTTTATTTTATACTAACCAGCCCAAAGAGGGGTTATTTGGTTTTGTTGATTTGTTTTCAGATAGGTTATGTTTTACACATGGTGGTACACACATATCTCAGCAACATCATCCAAGATTTCGTGTGTGTGTATTTGAGGTCGATGACTCAATATGTTCGATCAGATTGTGGCATGGCCGATGGTAAAGAAGAACCAACTATCATGTTCGAGGACGAAGCATATTCTGCCCAAGATCTTCATCACCCACGGATTGCAGAAAATTGGAGAGGTCTAAGAGACCTTCAGTAATGTCCAAATCAGGGGGAGTAATGTGTGTTGTACTTCTTTTCCTTCACCATGGTTTTGTCCCAATTAGGTTTTCCTGGTAAAGTTTTAATGAGACAACATTAAAGCACATTACAAGCTCTAAATGGTTATAGCATCCAAGGAGGAGTGTTATGAATCAGATTGTGGATGGCTCATAACCAAAAGATTATGATTTGTAATCTTTCCATTCATCTATGACGGTGTAATCTCCTATATAAAAAACCTCTATGTTATGAATAAAAATAGATTTTTTTCTCACTTTTACAACAGAATTAAACGATATATAAAAATACTATTTCGAAAACACAACTTGTATCATGTTAAACAAATTCATTAGATATGGACACAAGCTGGATATTTGAATTTTCTCCTTTTTTCGCTACTTGACTTGCCTCGTATATGACGATCTTTCAAACAATAAGATATAAATTTCAAACGATAAGATATAAATGAACTGTTTTTAGTTTAACAAACAAGTAACACGTCCAAATAAATCGTGTAGTTAATTTTTTTTATAAGAGTTCGTATTTGACTTACTTGCAAGTTTCAATTTAAGGAGAGATTAATTTGTGCAGAGTTTATGAATTTGGAGAGTTGATATATTTTAAAAAGTTACGTGGAATGTGAAAATTTATATACACTGACTTATGAAATTTGATCATAACTTTTTTAGATTGATATAAATTTTCATGAATTTTTATTATCTATTTTCTATCATTTTTTTGTAAAATAAATACAGAATCTTTTTATTTTCTAAATCATATAGCATTATTATTTTTTGCTTTCAAATTAAAAAAAAATAATACTGATACATACAAAATTGAACAATTTTCTTAAATAGCCATTTTAAAAGATTTTGTCACAAAAAGAGCATTAAAAAAAAGAAAATGACCAAAATAAGTTTCATTAAAAAGTAAAAGACTATTTTACCCTTTGCTATATAGATGTATAAGTAATAAAAAATAAAAAAAAATAAAAAAGTTGTTTTTATATAATTTCGAATATATGTTTTCAAATTCGAAATTCGAAAATGTTTTTTGAAACTATTTAAAAAATATTTTAAAATTATTAAAATTTGTAAATGTAATTATTAATATATATATTAAAAATATAATATTTTAAAAATAATTATATATTCAAAAATTTAAAAGTATATAAATGTAAGAATTATGGTTTTGAACATATAATTTGGATTTAAGGTACAGTAGATATTTAGTAAGAATAATTATTTTGTTTTCTAGTTTTTTATCACAAGGATTTTGAAAATCACATGGATACATATGATATTTTGAAAGTTGAGTCTTATGAGTAAAATAAATAGAATTCATGTCTCAATAACACTAGATTTAGTTAGAATTAGAGAATCAATAATAACTAAACTTTTTGAATAACAAGAGATTTGAATGAATTTTGAAAATTCTTAAACCAATAACAATGGATTCTATTAAGATTTTTGAAATCCAAGAACCAATAACAATAAATTCTTAAAAAATTTCAAAGTTCATAATCTCCCCACTTGCTATTCGTCTCGGCTGTTTATATTGTTGGCTTTAGCAAATAACGGGTTTGAGACGAGTGTCAACTGTCAAGTATTTATGTCCAACCCTAAAACTCATATCTTAATATAATTTTTTTTTATCTTAATATAATCATGGACTATTCTAAAACAATGGTATTTTAAAATCTAATATTAACATTATAATCTCACAGTTTTCAACCATTCTAAATTGTAAAACTAAAAAGCACAGTTGATTTAAATCCATAAAATTATATTCAGATTGAATTTTAATTTTAGCTAATAAATTGCTAAAACTAGCCAACTACGAAACAAATTTAACTATATACCTTCGAATAAAGCTTAATTTAATGAAACTATAGCGTACAACTAAATTTCAAAATTTATCAAACAGATAAATTAATCATAGTATCAAATAAAGGGAAAGAGGAAAACACGTTATTGTTGTTGAATTTCAGACATTCAAACAAAAGTAAATAACTGAAGATTTGATTCGCCGAATACGGGTGATATCGTGGATTTATGCCAAAGTTTTCGGATTTAAAAAATAAAACACCTCGTTTTAAATGTATAATATCTTTTCCAATGTATTTTGCTAATTTGTTTTAAAAAAATATAGAAAAACTCTAAAATAGAGATGAGTTTTGCTCCAATATATTTTTCTAAAATATCAATTTTCATATATATAATAAAATATATATAAATACTATTTCTTTCTTTATAAATAGAGGAAAAAAACAATCTCTACTTTAGAAGAAAAAATTGAAATAAATTAGAATCATTTTGTCTTTAAATACTATTATAAAGATAAAAATAGAAGTGAGTTAGAGATGATATAACAAGTACAAATTCTCATGTTGATTGTGGTTTTATTTGTTTGACCGGCCGATTCAGATTTAAAAAAAAAAGGTTCCCAAAAAATCAAATGTGTTATTATGGTTCAGTAATTCTATATTTAAAATAAACAATCGTTAAATAATACTCCATATTCCTAAAATATGTATGATGTGTGTTTTACACATATTACTAAAACAGAATAAATTTTGATAGTAAATCTATTATTTTCTGTATTTACCAATTTCCCATATTTCTAAACCAATAGTATTTTAAAAAGTTTTTTTTAAGTTTACACTTCACGATTATTAATTAATAAAAATTGTATTGAAAAATTAAAATATACAATCCTAAAAAAAATTGAGACATTTATCTTTTAGGAACCGATAAAACAATAGATTTGTAATAGCATAGTAGGTTTTAGGGAATTTGATATAACTAGGGTAAATAAGTTTTTTGGGTGTCTGTAGTGTGACTTTGAGTTTGAACGTTAAATTTAGACGTATCTTTCAATGATATATGGACTCTCTGTGATCGGAAGGACGCCGTATCTTGCCTTCATTGTATTTTCCTTATACTGACCCTATGTTTTCTAAATATAATTTTTTTTACCTCAAAAGGTTATACAAAACTAGGCAGATTTTGAGAACCGTGTTCCAGTTTATCAGTTATTTTATTTTGCGTCCTTGGAATATATTGATAGTAAAAATCTGAAAGAAATTTTTACATAACAAAAAAAATTTTATATGTGTAGTAAACGCCGGTCATTCTAAATATATTAGGCAGAAGGTATGAAGCATCAGTAGCGAAATATAATTCATTATCCGAAAATCTTTTTAGCAGACAAAAGTTTGAAATATATATTTCTTATCCGCAAAATATTTACCATTTTTATTAGTAGTACAGAGAATAGAATATGTATTGTGCACATTATGACCACTTTCAATGCCATCCATTCGAATGGTTGCTCAAAAACGTACTTAGAAACCGCGTGCATAAAAGCTTCATGGTATCCTGTGCGTTGTAATAATGTCTTGCCTAAAATATATAAAATAATGAACAACAAGAAAATACAAGACAATAATTAAAATCATACTACGAAAATGGCATCTAAAACTCAAATTTTTGTTCCCTCAGTGAACATATTTGAAGTCGCATAATATTTGTTTATTACTAGAATGCGAAACTAGGCTTATGCGAAACTATATTCTTTGATATCAAACAAAATATGGAAAGTTTCTGTGGTTATGCAAAATACAGTCAGTTAACTATGTGTTAAAGCTTTATCAAAAAAAAACTATGTGTTAAAGCATATATGTTTTGTTTTTGTTTGCAATAGAACGTTGAGCGTTTTTTAAATATTACAAAATGAAATTTATTATAAAATTTGATGAACCTGCTATAGATTGCATTATTTTTTTTTGCACACTTCGGTTTCTTGAATTACATTTCAAATTAATGCTAGGACATTGCCGCCACTTAAAAATTTGCAATAAGCAAAAAGAACACTGTAAACTATTATTTCTACATGCATATGCACTTTTTAATTGCATTGTAATTTTGTATTTCTGGAAGTGGATTATAAAGAACATCAATCCATGTTCTGATTGGCAAAAACTTACATTACTTGGCTGCTATAACATGGTTTTGACATCCGCAATTGTAATATGTAACAATGAAAATCAAAATTTGATTGGTTGTTGGTGTTCTTCTTCTTTTTACGATTCTTTAAGATTGATATGTTTTCAAAATCTCATTACCATTCGAAAAAAAACATAGTGGAAATCGAGCTGGTCCTATCTGAGTTCACCTTTTGTGTCCCTCGGCACCTAACTTGTTTTTGGTCCATAACAAACTACTTACTATTTCAGGTTATCCAATCAACAATACCCAAATTACCCTTACCCGTTCATCTAGTTCGTTACAAGCTTCACTCATAGAGTCATAGATGAAACATTTGTAGTTGTGGACAGTGATACAAGAAGCTCCGGCGACCAGAAAAGTATTGGTGAATATATTCCGGCGAGAACATAGGTCCCCACGTGACACTAGATTTACCTCCCTAAAAGCACAAGTTGAAGAAGCATAGGATAAAAAAATTTGAACATGTGATTTGGTTTTAGGAAGGATATTTGAGAATGTGCTTTGTGAGGCATCATCAGTAGGAGCAAGCAAGCCTAGTCAAATATATTCTTCTCTTTCTCTGCCTTTTCTTTTGTCCACTATAAAACAAACCTCATCGTCCTCTCTTGCCCTACACTCAACAAAACAAACACACTCTCTTCTTCTCAAATTTAAGACTTAAGAGAGAAAAGATATGGTGAAGTTCACTAAGCAGTTTGAGGGACAGCTTGTGCCTGAATGGAAAGACGCCTTTGTCGATTACTCTCAGCTCAAGAAAGAACTCAAGAAAATCCATTTGTTAACCAATGGAGTTGAGAACAAACACACAGAAACTTCTCTCATCAAAACGATCAAGTCTTCTTTAGGAAACCTTTCCCTTTTCGGTAACAAGGAACGGGAACACTCTAGAGCCATCAAAGTACTTTAAAACTAATATCTCTATCCTTTGTGATTTACCTAACAACTATTCATTGTTTTGTATTAATGATTTTGATTTTTTTTAATAGGTTCATAGGAAGCTTGCTTCTTCGGGAAGTAACAGTGACGTGTATGAGACGGAACTTCTGGAGAAGGTTACTGATGATACCCATGCTGCGAAAGAGTTCTTCACGTGTCTGGACACACAGCTTAACAAAGTGAATCAGTTCTACAAGACGAAGGAGAAAGAGTTCTTGGAGAGAGGAGAGTGCTTGAAGAAGCAAATGGAGATACTCATTGAGCTAAAAGATGCTTTTAAACAAAAGCAAGCCAATGGAGAGTCTAGTCAAGAATCAAAAGAAGATGACTCCATATCATGCACCATCCTATGTGGTAATAATAAGATATCACACAAACATATAAAATATTGAATGTTATATGTTTGCATGGATTTCAAGAATTGGTTTACTTAGTTTGCTCTATTTCTTGATGCAGAGGAAGACTCTATTAGGAGCAGAACAGAGCAAACAGAGCTTCAAGAATCTTGCTTAGAGGATTTGGAGAACAATGGGACAGAAGCACTGGAGTCTCCTAGATCAGAAGAACAAATCAAAATCAACAACGAGAACTCGAAGTTGAGGACGGTTTCTGGTCGAGTTTTCAGCTGCCAGGGGAAGAATCTCACGATAAAGATTCCACTGACAAACCCTTCTCGTACATTCTCAGCTATAAGTTACATGATCAAAGAAGATTTGATAAACAAATCATCGTCGAAGAAAAGTGGTCCAGATGGAGTAAACAAGCTAAGAATCAGCAAGAAAAAACTAAGTCACGCGGAGAAGATGATCAAAGGAGCTTTGACAGAACTGTACAAAGGGTTGAATTATCTCAAAACTTACAGAAACTTGAACATGTTAGCCTTCATGAACATTCTCAAAAATTTCGATAAGGTAAGCTTTGAAACAGAGCATTTTTTCAACCATATTTTGTTTCCATTTTTAATTACAAGACCATACTATGATGTTTCAGGTTACTGGAAAACAAATCCTTCCAATATATCTCAAAGTGGTTGAAAGTTCTTACTTCAACAGTTCAGACAAGGTAAATGGAAACTCTACTTTAGATTCTTGTTTTTCATGTCTGTGCAAGCGGAAAATCGACACCTACACTCTTGTCTCTTGTCTTATCACTTTATCTAAAAGTGATTGTAATCTTGGGACATAACAGGTAATAAATCTATCAGACGAAGTTGAAGAGTGGTTCATCAAGCACTTCGCAGGAGAAAATCGCAGAAAGGCAATGAAATATCTGAAACCGCACCACCGTAAAGAGTCTCACTCTGTCACCTTCTTCATTGGTGAGACCTTTTTAACTTTAACATTTTACCTGTAGATTTTGTGACATTTTTATTTGTCAGACCAACCAAAAATAAAAAGTATTTGGACCCCATCACAAAACACATTAGGATTCCACAAATGTAACTTATAGTTTTGTGGGTGGACAACTAAGAGCGTCACATTCTGTTATATTCTCTGTTGCATAACATTATCTTGTCTGCTGAAGAATCTTTGTAATCAAACTTTCTTGTTTGAGATTATATGGGTCTGGTTTAATCTTGTACTTAAATTATAATCTCTATTCAGGTCTATTCACTGGTTGCTTTGTTGCTCTTCTTGCTGGCTACATCATTGTGGCTCACTTGACTGGAATGTATAGAAAATACCCTGAGAACACTTTCTACATGGAAACTGCATATCCTGTACTAAGGCGAGTGATCTAATTAAAATCTTGATGATTATGGTAATCTTCATATATATGAGAAATTAACAAATAGACGTTAATGCAAATTTAATATTTTTGTGTGTTTGCAGCATGTTTGGGCTCTTGTTTCTACATTTATTCTTATATGGTTGCAACATATTTATGTGGCGAAAAGCAAGGATAAACTATAGTTTCATATTCGAACTTGGATCAGAAAATGAGCTCAAGTTCAGAGATGTGTTCTTGATATGTACAGCTTCAATGTCTGTGATAACCGGTGTCATGTTTGCTCATCTCTCGCTTCTCGCAAAAGGTTACTCCTTTGGACAAGTTCAAGTGATCCCTGGACTTTTATTACTGGTAATTAACAAACACTAATCACTCTTCATCATGTGTTTTGCATTTTTTGTAAAGTTGTAATCTAAATATGTTTGGTTATATATTGTCGCGGTTTTGCAGGTCTTCTTCTTAATACTGATTTGTCCCTTAAACATTTTCTGCAAATCAAGTCGTTACCGGCTTATATCAGTCATCAGAAACATTGTCTTTTCACCTCTTTACAAAGTTTTGATGCTTGATTTCTTCATGGCTGATCAACTTTGCAGCCAGGTAATAACATGAGAATCTGATCTTTTACATAAACCCTGAATCAAAATCTGATCTTTGAAAATGGGTTAACTCACAGGTACCGATGCTAAGGAACCTTGAATACATAGCCTGCTACTATATAACAGGTAGCTACGCAACACAGGACTATGGGTATTGTATGAGAGTCAAGTACTACAGAGATCTCGCCTATGCAGTTTCCTTCCTACCATACTACTGGAGAGCAATGCAGGTAAAAATTAAATTAAACATCCTTGCTTCTTCCCCCAAGTTTCTCTTTCTTCTCTCCCAAGTTAGGGTTTCCCCTTTATAAAATACTGAAAAAGACTCTGCCACAGTGTGCAAGGAGGTGGTTTGATGAAGGCGAAACGAGCCACCTAGTGAACTTGGGGAAGTACGTGTCAGCGATGTTAGCAGCTGGAACCAAAGTGGCTTATGAGAAAGAGAGGAGCATTGGTTGGCTCTGCCTTGTGGTGGCTATGTCAAGCATAGCCACAATTTACCAATTGTCTTGGGACTTTGTAAAAGATTGGGGTTTACTTCAACGCAATTCCAACAACCCTTGGCTTAGGAACCAACTCATGCTTCGCCAAAAATATATTTACTACTTCTCCATGGTACAAATCCAAAATCGTTTATCAGCCAAATAACATATGAATCTAGTGAAAATGGTTTTTATTATCCTCTGATGTTCTGTTTTTAGGTTCTAAATCTTGTTCTGAGGTTGGCATGGCTACAAACAGTTTTACACTCAAGTTTTGAGCATGTGGATTACAGAGTTACAGGATTATTCTTGGCTGCTCTTGAAGTTATTAGGAGAGGACATTGGAACTTTTACAGGTAAAGTTAATCTCTATTTCAAGTTTTTTTTTTGGGGTATCTGATTCAAGATTAAATGTACTGATGCTTGTGTGGGCAAAATAACAAAACCATTGTTGCAGATTGGAGAATGAGCATCTAAATAATGCAGGGAAGTTTCGAGCTGTGAAGACAGTACCACTTCCTTTTAGAGAAGTTGATGAAGAAGACTGATCTGATGGAATAGATTATCATTATTATTAGTAGCTTTGTCAAAGATATGAAAGAACACGAGAAGAAAAAGAAGGGAGCAGAAGAGGATTTGTTATTTTCTTGATCAACCATGTATTTGTGATCTGATCAAGAATCTTTTAAATAATTATTGTTATTATTATTCTTGTCCGAAAATTGATGTAACTATAAAGAATCTTATTTCTCCCTTCTTTCCTCATTGTTCTTCATAAATAAAAAATTAAAAGGAGAAATACGAAAAGAGTTTGTCTTATTTTCTTGGGAAAATTGTTTTTTTAGGCCAAAAAAATAATAACTATGTCCTATTAGGCTAATCTCATATATTTTATGTCTTCTTACTCTAAATATTTTCAAAATGGCAACAGTGCCCTTAATTTCAATTAAAAATTGAAAATTACAATTAATAAAACAATTATTAAATATTAAAATCTAATTTTAAACTAAATAATGAAAAAAATATTAAAAATCCCCCCCAAAAAAACTAAAGTTCGAATTTTTTTTCTCAAAGGGATCGATTGATCCCGTAAGCAACAGTTCCATCTGAACCGGTCGATCCTGATAAATTTATCTAGAACAGCAAAAATATGTGGAGCATATACTGATCGGCCAAGCTCATGTCAGTCGATCGATCGCGTCTTCAGGTTCGATCGATCTCGTGCCTAGGTAAGTCTTCCAAATCGATTTACTGGTTTTCGTTGGTTAAATCTGGTTTGATTTTCACTTGATTTGAACCGAACAAACACGAGATGAACTCTGAAAACTTGATTTCTAATTAATCAAACCTATTTTTCTCTTCTCCTTGAAGAACAAAAGGGAGAAGAAGATGGTGTGAGAAGAAGTTTCCAAATCGATGTTTTAATTTTTTAACTTTAAAAGTTGATTTTATAAATCATGATTTTCTTTAAAAAAATCGATTTAATAAATATAAGGAAGCAGAATATTTCTAAATATTCTCTTTCCATATTTTTGGAACTGATTATCTTTATTCGTAGAATCTGTATTCTACACAATAAACATGTTTGAAATCGATTTCTACTAGTTTTAGATTTATAGTAATGTGTAGATTTCGATTTCTACAGGTTTTAGATTTATAGTAATGTGTAGATTCCGGATTCTATAGATTTTAGAACGATAGATTAAGCGCGGAATGTGTTTTCCAAATATTTTTAGATTACTATTATTTACGTAGATCATGTATTCTAAACATATTGGATTCAATGAAAAAAAATGGATTACATGTTCTACTATGTAGAATGTCAATTCTACTTTTTGTAGAACAAAATATGAAATTATGATTTAAACACTTTTAGAACTAGAAAAAAATACCAATAAGTTGATATAGGTATTTCATCAGTAGTTACTATTTTTTTATTTTTTTGTTTGTAAAACTATTTATTTGATTTATTTTGAAAAATATTAAAGGGTATTAAAAGAAAAAAGTGTAAAAAAAAAAGAAATTAGCGTAATAGGACATACTTATCATTTTTTTGCCTTAAAAAAACAATTTCCCCTTTCTTCTTTAGAATTGCCAGTTAATTATTTTGTAACTTCAAGGTTGTAGTGTTAATATTTAAGATAGCCAATGCAAATCTCAATTGGCGAGAGAAATATGTGCTGAAAATTAGAACATACCTTTTAAAAATTAATATTACTTTAATTTCATGTTTCTAATTGAAATGACATAAAAGTATATATGATATCTATGTTATTATAATATTAAAATATTTTGTACTGAAAATTAGGTTATTTACAAAAGTAAACTAAGATTTTGTTGACAAAAAAAAAACACTAAGGTTTTAAAAAACAAATAAAAACTATGATTTTGCCAATCAATAATTACAAAACAGTGTTATAATGATTTTGGTCGGGCAGAAAGATTAAAACTTATGTCTAGCTGAGGTGGCGAGATCTGAGACGTTGAAACGGAGAAAATCAACGGCGACCGTTCCTCCGTCCTAGACCTAACCACTATCTTACCTTCGATAGAGACAACACGAAGACAATGACGCTAAACATGGCGAATACGGTGGCCGGTTTATCTCCGGTTATCGCTCCAATTTATTGTCCGATTACCAACCGGAAGCCAATCAGTTTCTACAAGCCGCATCTTCTCTCGTACAAACAAAGCCTTATATCGTCTCTACACAGGTCCTAAGCTTAACTCTCTCTCTCTTCTCCATCACGTTTCCTTTCGTGGGTCTCATCTCAACTTCTCTTACCTTCACGAAAATCTCCTAAAGACTCATCCTTTTGTTGTTTCTCCAGTTCGAGAACTGCTCGCGTGATAGAGGTGCCACGCAAGCAAAGGAACCGGTCGTGTTCTGTTTGTTGGTCTCTGACTGATGAAGAAGAATCAAAGGGTTCCTCAGAGGTAGTTCAATGAAGTAGGGTCTTAATGGTGTTTGTGTCTCTTGTCTGAGACTTTGGTATTGTTGTTTGTTATGGTAGGGACAGGTTGCTTCGGTAGATATTAAACTACCAAGAAGAAGTTTGCTTGTGGAATTCAGTTGCAACTCATGCGGAGAAAGAACAAAGCGGCTTATCAATCGGCTGGCCTATGAACGTGGCCTTGTCTTTGTCCAGGTAATACTTTGCTCCTGTTTTCTTGAATATGATCAACTTGTGAACACCACATGTTTGGTTAGATGTCCAAGAGTCAAAACAAAAGATTGTCATTTGGTTTGATTGTCTTCCTTTGGCAGTGTGGTGGATGTCTTCAGCATCATCAACTGGTTGACAATCTCGGTCTCATTGTTGAGTACGACTTCCGCCAAGAAACCTCTAAGGATTTGGGTATCGATCAAGTTTGATAAAGCTTGAATCAGTTTTGTTCTTTTTTATCTCAGATATGTTATGATAACAAGTAAAGCTATGTTCCACAAAGAATACAACAGAAGAAAAGTATTATTTTTGAATTAATGTGTTGGTATATACATGGGAAAATGTAGTGATAGAAAAGAGAGCTAGAAATTTTAGGCTGTCATGGCCATCAGAAAGATAATTCCCAACCACATTCCTACTATTCCTTCCTAATGATTGAATGTGAAGCCATTTTGTTGAGATGGAAGGTGCAGGAAACAATTGGTAAAAGTATCGTTATGCTTTTAGTTTTAGGGCATTTTCCCAATAATAAACAGCTTTTTAATCAACTAGTATCAAGGCATAACATAACCCACTTTTTAACAAATAAGATTATATATCCCAGAACTCGATAGAAAGTGTGCATTAACATTACAATAAACCAACCTGGTCTTCAGACGGTAACAAAGGACAGTGGACATAAATATACAATTCTGAACACATCAGATGCAAAAGTTGTACCGTGGTTTGGCTCCGTCAAAGATACGTGAACACTGAAGATTTGGAGGTAAGCTTCTACAGACAGAAGAAGGGTAAGATTTGATGCATCTTGTTGAGGAGTTTCGACGGATGATGATGATGGTGATGATCGGTAGGAGCCGGTGGATCTGAGTCCTTGTCTTTCTTCTTTCTCCTCAGCTGGAAAAACTGTTGCATTGTCTGAGCACATTCTGATTCCAGAACTCCTCGCCGGATTGTCATCTTTGGATGGAACGGGTGAACTGGAGGCGGTGGCTTTTCTGAAACTTCTGATCCATTTCCTTCGCCTCCAGGGAACAGCCTGAAACGTAATCATGTTCAACGATTTTGACTCTGCAATGTTCCATAACAACATTTCTCAGTTCCAGAAGTTACCTGATCCAGCTGCCATCTGCTCCGAGAAGCTTATTGGGAGCACCCCACACAAGAGTGTTGACCCTTGCTTGAAGTATTGCTCCCGCACACATTGGACATGGTTCTAGTGTTACATAAAGTGTTGTATCCTGTTGGAAGAATAGGCAAGTCAAAGATACACGTATCAAAACCCTGACTAGTAATCGTTGAGATCGCTTTTATTTTAACTTGCTAAAACTTGAACTCTTATGCTCATATACTATTCCTGCTATTGCAATGTAACAAATGTGTATATTTCCCCACACCCATGAGGGAAGGTGTTTAAGAGAGCGAGAAAGAAAAGTTTACCGCAAGCCTCCATGAACGAAGTGCTTTGGAACCCTCTCGAATGCAAATCATTTCTGCATGGGCGGTTGAATCCCGAAGATCTTCCACCCTGAAACACAAGACTATATGAATCCAGCAGAAAAGTATTGAATGAAAAAGGAGTTGACAGAAAATTAAACTTACAAGTTATAACCTCGAGCGATAATCTTCCCGTCATGCACAAGCACAGCCCCTACAGGTACTTCCCACATATCAGCAGCTTTCTTAGCTTCTACTAACGCTTCCTTCATGAATATTTCATCAACTGTTCGCCTATCAGCTTCTACTCTGTATGCTTCTTCCCATTCTTCAAAACTGTCCCTCACAACCTGTTTGTTCCTCTGAAGTTTCCTTTGTGTCAACGGGGAGCCTGTCGATGTGGAACCTGTTTCTTCCTGGGATTTTGCACTTAGAGGCTGTTGTTGTTCCACCTGCCCTCTTAAGCTACTACTGCCAGATACCATGCTGGGAAGGGATTTTGAAGGTTCCTTTTCAACAGGAGACCTTATGCTGCGAGCTGGAAATATTAACGGCTTTTCTTCTGCATCCATTTCAGGAACACGAGGCTGGTAGCGTCTTCCTCCTCCCATAGTCACGTTTTGACCGGTGGATACCTCGGTGGGACTAGATTCTGATGGATCCTTGATAGCAGGAGATCTTATCAGGTTTCGACTAGGCAGTCTCATTGGCACCTCTGTCGAAGCTGTTTCAGAAAGCCAAAATTCAAATTCTCTACCTTCATCATCTTCATCCACGCCACCAATTTGATTATCAGATGTGGAAGGCATGCGATAAGATGTAGAGCCACCTTTTAATACTGTGGATGGTGGTGAAGAGACTACACCTTCATGCCTGCCAGATTGCTGCTTCCGCTCCGTAGCATCAGAAGATTCAAATTGGCTCCTTGACGAAGTTTGACTAACTTCTAACTGATCTGGGAGAGCAGCTTCTTGTGGCGAAACTCTTTCCGCTTTTGAGTTATCCTCACTGCTTCCGTCATGCTCACGCCCAGAAAACCATGTTGCACTGCTAACTGACTCGTTGGGTGAACTCTTTCCAGTGGGCTTTGCACTCGAGGTCGGGCTTCCAGCTCGTGAGCCCCACCTTAGCCGAGCAATATCAGCGATAACGCTCCACAAGGACCTGCCATTTCTTTTTAAAATAGCATTTCCCTCTGCTGCATTGCCTTCTGTGGGTACTGGCTGAGGAGTTCCCTGAGCAGAATCCGTGACCCACATTTCATCTGAAGGTCCCTTTGCTCCTGAACCACCAGATGAACGCCTTGAGTCCCGCCTCTTCAACTGATTACTTTCAGCTCTTCGCTCCTCAGTCTCTGAATTTGATACTTCATGCTTGGCCTTTTTCACAAACTCCCCAATAAATTTCTCTGATGACTGTTCCAACCGTTGGGCAGAACCTAGAGCATCTTCCTGTGTTGTAAATCTCATCCGTTCTCCAGCAGACTGACTATTAACAATAGCTCCTGCTCCTCCTGGATGTTCAAAGGCTGTTGGATAACCAGTTTCTGATGTTCCCTGAGAACTTTCTTGAATGAAAGCTCCACCACTTCCATAACTTTTTCCTGAGCCTCTGCTTACTAGCTGAGAAGTAGGAGGAATCAGTGTTGTTTCAGATCCTCTCATCTCCTCTGAAACCAAATCTACCAGCTGCATTCTGTTTCCAGATACCAAAGTCAAAGATGATTGTGAACTGGAGGGCTCTTCAGACAGCTTTTCTTGAAAACTTTGCAACCCTATGGCCTTTTGACCTTCTTTTGTCGAGTTAGCACCGCTTTTTCCTGCTTTGCTGTCCATCTGCACAGTTGTAGTACTTTCTTGACCAATTAGCCTCTTCTCAGATTTTCTCTCAATTTCTGTATACCTTACTACATCACTAGTATGAGATACAGACACTGAAGTTCTATCAGATTGTATCAGTTCAATGGGATAATCTTGCTGTCTCCCTTCTGATTGCAATCCAGAAACCACGCCAGCATTTACTTCGTGGTTTCTAATCTGTTCTTCGCTTTGCGAGACATAAGTATTTTTGATGTTTGTGTTATAGATTTCTGAACTTCCAGAGAAGCGCTCAGTACTCGTCCCCATACCCGCTTGCATAGATATCCTTTCCTCCACCGGAGGTTGCCGATTATTTATCGGTTTTGGAACATTTTGGCGTACATGTATACCTTCCTCCTGGCTACTGCTATATTTGGTTCTCCTGCGCATCTCAGACACTCTTTCCTCACAGCTATAACGAGCACCAAATCTTTCCTTCAGTTGCTGCTGAGAATTCTCAATATTTTCTCTTTCAGAATCATTAACAATAGAGTGGACTCTCTCGTCCTCCCTTTCACCAAAGATCTTTTGATTTTGGGAATTCGTCTCCACATCGTTAACATGGATCTCATGAATTTCCAAATCTTCTTCATAATTTCCCGTCGACTCAGACACTCTGTTACCAGTTTGACTAATCTGCTTTCTTCTTCTTCTCTGGTTCGTAGTCACTGCCCGGTTTGAATTTTCCCCTTCCTCAAATACCTGCTTGCCATAGCTCGAACTCTCGTCCCTCTTTCTCCTCGAATGCATCTCAGAGACTTCCTTTCTAGATTTCATTCCTTTGGCTGACTGTTCAAAAAACTTCTTCTCAGAACTTCTCAAGTTCTCGCGACGAAACTCCACATCCTCCTCTTCTTCATCCTCAGCTTCACTCTCGAAATCCCCTGAAGAAGCAAGAGAATAATACGATGAACAACTGGAACTCTTTGTCCTTGTTGGTCGAACTTCTCCTTCTTCCTTCCTCCTAATAGTTTCCCCACCAGTAACCAACTTAGCACCACGCTGAGTCTCACTCTCCAGCTGAGACTTTTTCTTCCTCCCACCACAATGCTCACACTCATATTTTTTCTCCTCTAACTTCACATTCTCTCTAACCCCATTTCGCCTATACTCCTGCCTACCAAATCCTTGAGGTCTCTCCACTCCCTCCCTCTTAACTCTACCAAAAGTATCAACCTTTCCATACCTAACTTTCCTCTTCTCTTCAACTCTACTACAGTTTCTACCCTCATCTACCAGTTCCTCACTCAAAAACGAAATCATAGCCTCTACATCATCTTCACAACACTCATTCGATTCATCCGAAACCCTAACCCTAAACCTTCGATTTCTTCTTGCGACGCCACAAGAAGGATAAACCTCAGAATCACAACAATGCAAATCGTCCTCACAACGACTCCCACCCACACCAACACCAATCATCAACCTCCTAGGCCACTGAATAAGCGTGGATTGTCTGAGGCCATAGAGCACGAATCCAGGGTTTATCGACACCTTAGGCTTCACAAAGGAGGGTGGTGAGTACGAGCAGCCGCAACAGCGCGAGAGAGAAGCGGCGCAGCAACATCTCGGAGACGGTTTCGCGAGTCGGTAAGATTCAGATCTCTCGGGGACCAAGGAGCAGTAACCATGGTGATTCCTCGGCCACAGAACTGAGTTTGTGTATGTGTTGAACATTATTGGCGAAGATGAGGTAACTCGTTAAGCAGAGAAGGAGGAGGAGACCATTGTTGTGATCTCGATGATAAGAGATTTTACATGGGAAAGTAAGTGGGGGATTTGATTTTGCAGAGGAAGACGACAATTAGCGAGTCATTATAAAAAACCAGCTCTGTACGACTCAGTTGGTAAAACCTGAATCTGACCGAGTCCAAATTGAGTATACTCTGGGCTTTTTTATTAGGCCTTTTTAATATATTGGGCCGTATTAGAGGTCGGAAAAAGATATGGAACCGGTTAAGTCGAAAATCGAACCTCTGGTGTAATTTGTAAATATATTTTGTTTTTGTTATTCAGCCCTTTACAAAAATATTCAATCTTGCAAAATTTAACATTTATACAAAAATGGTACTAGAAACTACCACTTCTTGTTTTTTTTTTTTTTTTTTTTTTTGGTCAACTTGGTATTTGCTTATCAAGAATTGTTCATAATGTGTTAGGGTCTTTAACTTGTACACCAACATCTATGAACTTGTCCATGAAGGACTTGTTTGTAAGATTATATATATATAATGTAATAATTTTGTTGTGTAATAGTCTAATAGACTAAAACTTAAGTGTTTAGTTTAAATAGATCAATATTACCAATGTCGGGTGTTAGGTTTTTATGGTCAAATTTTGATAGACCAAAACATATTATGGTCAGCATTGCCTGATTAAGAAAGGGCGAACATCTGTTTATGTCAGAGAATTGCGTTATGGAACAGCCGAAGATTATAGATCAGAGTTCCAGTACAGAGATAGCCAGTTGTTGCATCAAAGACTTTTCTCTTCGTTGCTCTTTCAAGATTGCCAATAGTCCTCAAAGTTATACTGTCATTCTTAGAGAAATAAGAGTGTATATGGAAGTTACATACGCTTTGGTTCAGTCCTGTTAACACTTCATAATTTGGATTCTTGAATCCAATAGGACATCTTGTGAAATGCCAATAATTTCAGCTATTTCGTACTGTGATGTCAAAACTAGCTTTACTAAGTGATTTTAAACATGGGAATTTTTAGAGAATGGGGAAAAAAGCTGTGATTACAACTGAGAATTTAACTCTTTACCCGCGGGTCTCGCACTGTTTGATCCACGGCAGAGCGGGTGCGGGTCGGCCAATTCAAAAGATTTAACGTGCGGATGCGGGTGCGGTTGAGCCGTTTTTAAACAGGGTCGATGCGGATCAGCCGAATTTGAATCGCGGATACCCACCAACCCGCAAAAAATAAAAAAAAAATCTGTAAAAAAATATTTCGTAAAAAATATTTAAAATATTTAAAAATTATATAATTTTAATTATAAATATTTAATTATAAATATTTTTATAAAAAATAATTAATATATAATTAAAATAATTATTTTATTTAAATTTATATTACATGCGGGTCTTGTTGATTACCCGCAAATCTAAGCAGGACGGGTGCAGGTATACGATTTTTTCTTCGCGGGTCGAAATTTTGAGTCAAAATAAATGAATCGACCCGCGGGTTAGCGGGTCAAGCGGGACGGGTCGATCCGCGAACCCATCTCTAGCTGTGATACATCTTTCTTAGTGAAGAAGAGAATTAATGGGTTCATAAGGCAAAATCAATTCAGATTCCTAAAGAGCAAGAGCAATCTAAAACCAAAACTTATGTTGGTTCTGTGATTTTCTGTATAAGGAAAGGAACAACCATCACAAAAGGAGATTCGAAACAGAAAGTATAAACATTAGCAAATGCAAGCCTTAGAACTCAGGTTTTTGGTTAATGGCAACTAAAAGCTAAAGCATCAGGAACACAGGAACTAGACCAAAGTATGATCAAGACCTTAATATCAATCACTAAAAATCACATTTAAATGTTTGGATATTTACTCTCACTACTATCAGGAAAGAACGTGAGGGTTATTTACGCACTCAAATATCACATTATGGACGGGAGAGAAACATACCATGCCATTTTTTTTCAATTCCAAATTTTGGTTTCTAGTTGCAAATTCTAGAAAGGATATGGTATAAAACACACACTTAGATTGTGAAAAAAGAAAATCACGAAGAAAGACATGGTTGAATTCGAATGATATGTTTGATAACCGCATTTATAAACCCATATAGATCCCATTGGTCCCCTATGCTTGCTTGCACATCTCATTCTTGTGTAAAATCTCAATAGAGAGTTCGACGTCTTAGCTTAATCCTAAAACCCTAAAAGAAATTGTTCTCACCAAACATGAGCGACAGAACTACAAATTCACTAACATAGAAGTTGAGAGTTTCATACTATGATTCAAAGTCACAAAAGAGGATACACAAGATAGAAGCCATGAGCAAAAGCACCGGCGAGGACAAGACCGAAGGGACGTCCCTGAGAACTGGCTGATGCCTCAAAGACAGCCGAATAAGAGGAAGAGCAGGGCGTATATGAGAACATAAGAACGGAAAATAGGCCCAACAGAAACAAAAACAAAAACGGTGGGAAAATTCTCTTTTCAAAAAGTCAACCCAAGAACTTGTGGACTTTTTAAACATTGGATTTGTAAGAAAAAACGTATATATTATAATATTGATTTGATTTAAGATTTACTAGTATTAATTAAGTATTAACTAAGATCCAGATCAGGACCACGTTAGGATTATTTAGACAAAGACTTTTACGAATTGCCATGCAAATGATAGATTTGATTATTCTGTGAACTGTAAATGGTTGGTTCGGTCAATGAATAAATGATTCATGGCCTGCCACGTTTTACGTGCCTTCTTTTATCAAGCGTTACCATATTAATAAAGCGCATCTAATTGTCACACCAAATACATCCTCATCACACACGTGATTCTCATTCATCTTAGATCTTTGATTAACCTTTTCCGGAAGACCAGAACTGTTTTTGGGACGTGCAGGTGACCCGCAGTAATAATAATTAACCTTCCGATTATATTCTGATCCTTCTCAAGGGAAAGTTTCTAATTGTGTTCTTTGATGATATATGTTTGTCTATAATCGCCTTCACACAAATTCAAAAATACAAGTGAGTGGATAAAAGCCTGAAATCTAATTAACAATGAAACTTGAAAATTATTTCATGTATTATTCTAAATTCTTATATAGTATATGCAATCACCAAAATCTGTCAAAACTTAAACACAAAAAAAAAAAAAACAAAGCAACAAGGGAATATCCAAAAGATAGAAAACAAAGACTCTTTACTTACCTCGTGTACATACTAATGAAAGAACACTCTTTGGTTACAAATCTTACATTCACTTCCTTCAAACCTAAAAAATCAAACCCACACTATGAAACAGGAGAAGAAGTTGTCGTGTTCGTAGAAGAAGATGCCGCCTGTGAGTTGCACCGGCCGCTACTTCTCTCCACCGAGCGTTTAGGAGATTGCGGTGGTAGTGGTTGTGGTGGTGGTTGCAGGGTCAATGGAGCATACGCACCACCACCGTTATTGGCTACATCTGACGGTGGAGGAACGTCTTGTGGCGACGGCACCCATATCCCTCCGACCACCATAAACTGCGGTTGTTGCGAGTTTCCGTTACCCTGCGCCGTCACCGTAGTCGCTGGCCTTCTTGTGTGAAGTCTATATTTCTGAATATTGCACAAAATAGTATTTGAAAGGTTAATTACCAAAAAAATGATTTCAAAAATCTTCAAATTAAATCTAGAGAGAAGATTAATAGTAACCTGTAAATGGCTTTTAACTTCGTCGTTTGTTAATCCATCGACTTTCATATGATCCCTGATCTGTTTTGGTGTAGCAACTGCAAAATTACCCCAAATAAAACAAAATATTACTTTATTAATCTAATCAATAATCATCAACTAACCCAATCAGAAAAGAGATAATCATGAGTCATGAAATTAAATATTTTACCATGTGATCCTCCGAGCTGCTGAAGCGCGTGAAGGAACCGCCGGTGTAACTCCGGCGACCAACACCGCCTTTGCTTTCTACGCGTTTGCGACTGCGATTGTTGCTGATGTAAATGTTCCTCTCCCCCTTTACCCACACCGCATGTTTCCGTGGTGGAACTAGTGGTCGTCGCCGGCGCCGAAGCAACCACTTTCACCGCCGGAGCTGAAGCCACCGCTTTCACCGCCGCCGGCTGAAGATCAGTCTCGGAGAAAACGCGTTTTTTCTCCCTTTGAAACGGCTGAAACCCACCGCAGTTGTTGTTGTTGTTTGGTTTCACCTCAACCACTTTCGCCTTCTTACCTACTACACGCTCCGGATTAGACACTTCGTTTGTATCCGGTGACGGGTTCCATAACTGAACAGATCTGAGCCAATCTGATTTTTTCTTATCAACGTTGTTCCCGATCTCTTCAGGTGTTGGAGATTCATGTTCGCCGTTTTCCTCGATCTTCTTGGTCGGAATAAACTCCTCTAAGACCGGACCACCAGAAACACTAGTGGTCTGCTCTGAACACTGCTCTGAGGTCGTCGATGTACTGGACAGCTCCTTCCGACACGCCTCTATAGCTACATAAATCCAAACCAAAACCCATTTGAAAACTGATTAATATGTTGACAGAGTTGAGATAAAAATATGTGATTTTTTTTTGTTAGTTACCTTGCGTGACGAGCTCTAAACATAAAGGAAGCTCTCGTTGAAAGACTTGAATCTTCTTTTGTTCTTCTTCAAGAGCTTCAACGTATTCATGACATCTCTGCATTTTCTGGGCGTAATCATTCTCCATTTTCTGAACTTACTATAATGGTAAGGAAGTAAATGGTTTTAGATCTATAGAGGAGTGGGTACAGTTTCGTTTAGAAAGAATATTGGATCTAAATGGAATCGGAGAGGAATAAACGTCGAGAGAAAATTCTCGAGAGATGGAGAGAGAGAGTTTTTAGGACATGAATGTAGGAAAATGGTTCGAGGTCGGGGCGTCGCGTACCTAAAACGAATCTCTAAACTTTTCTAAAAGGGTAGAAATGTAAAATTGAGGAGGTGTGGGGTTCGGTGTTGTGTGAATATTCGAGGGATCAGATTCGGGTTTGGTCGCATCTGGATTGAGCTGGAAAAGCTGACGTCACTATTCTCAATCTCTTTAAAGCTGTTTTCGTTTTAGATAAGAACGAAGACTCGACATTACATATATCTTTGTCTCTCCAAACTCAACTCAACATTTACAGCATTTGCTAAATTAAGACTCATATTTAGAAATTTATAACACATAGATTCTTGCTGGATATTTAATCTAGTAAAATAACTTAAAAATAGTTAACAGATAAAGAAACGGTGTCTTTAATAAAAATCTAAAAGTTTTTTTGAGAAAATTTTCAACTATATATTTATTTATAAGTTCTTGTAATTTTATTTAAAATATTATAACTTAAATGTTTAATCAAAATATGTTAATAACAATTAGATAATTTTAAAATTCTCTGGAGATGCTGTAGCTTTTCCCAGAAATAAACAAAAGAAAATCCAGAGTTTTATGTAATCTCATTTGTACATTCTAATGGAGATAATGCCCTAAAACGACCAGATTATACAATTTTGTTTTGCTAAAAATAAAATGGGGTTATATTGTACCAGATTCTACAATTTTGTTTTGTTACAAATAAAATGGGGTAGCATATTCTGTTAATTATATTAGTCGACGGCTACACTCAAATTGAAAAAACTAACCGAATATTAAAATTCAGATTAATTTCTGATTGTATAAAAAAATACATGTATGAAACCAATATTTATTTGTTTATGAATTTGTATATGTCATTCTAACAAGTAACAAATAATCCTAAAGAAAAAGTTATCTACCTAATCAATAATATTGTTAACTGTAGTGTAAATAGTCCAGATTCCTCATGATAATCTCACCAGCTATTTACGTTATTTGTTTAGATATTTTAGTAAGCAAAAGTTGAAATGGAGAATGAGTTAATTTGGTGAAAGGAATATTCTTTGAGAAGTTAGGGAGGAAAACAAGAATCACGAGAAAACAAAGAAATTTTTTAAAAGAAGAATCCGACCTTTGATTCTCCCCAAGAGCCATTTTTCAGTTATCAATGTTCACGCGCTTCTATAGTGCGTGCCCACGTGACAAATTCTTATTCAATTTTGATTGCAACCAGATTTGCTTTTGTCACTACTAGCTTATTTTGTTGTTGTGCGTTTGGTTTTGTTGTTGTCGTTTTAGAACTTTTTTTCCATTTATGCTTCGTTCATATAGACGATTCGGTTCCTTAATATGTTTCATTTTGAAAAGGTTAAATAGTTTGTGGTGAAAGTGAAACTGTTGGTATAAACTCATACGGTTATAAACTTATAATATAAGTGAAAATATTCTACAGAAACTATTTTGTACTTGCTAGATGAGTCGAGTCAACAATATGGACCAATAGTCATTGATCTTTTTTTGAAAAAGGCTAATAGTCATTGATTTCCATCTGTAAATGTGGGTCTACTCCTAGTGACAATTATGAAACCAGCAGTAGCCAGATATGAAATTTACAACATAATTTAATCAGGCTGATTAGGCAAAAATCAGATTCATTTCTCAACATGTTCTTTTTTTGGTCGTTTCAACGTGTGTTCTTTTGTCCAACAAATCAATCTGTTTTATTAAAAACGTGTAAAATTTACACTTAGAGCAGCACTTGTTTGAAGATGATTACAAGATCTTTAGCACTTGCACATTCTGGCGCTCTCTTCACAAGAGCTCCTTCGGAACCAGTCATCACAATCAAACAAGGAAACCAATTTGACGTTATCACCATGGTCATGAAGCAAATCTTCGTTTATGATAATTGTTTTGTGGATATAGAAGAATCGGTAAATCCAAGGAAGAGATGTGCAAGAATGTACTTACAAATCAGAAATTGGGTTCTTTTTGGTCTATAATCAAATGCTATAAGTTAACAAAAGCGATTATAGTGTTATATATTGATGTCAATTTTAACCCATCCAATATGTGATCAGATCCCCAATATTCGATCAGATCCCCAATATTCAACCAAATTACAATCTTCAAGAAAGGAGAAATTGCTACCTTACATGATTAAGGTTCGTGCATTGGATTTAGACGCTTGTACATTTGATACAAATCTTTGTTGTGTGGATGCATAAAATCTAATAGACTGATTTATATTTTTTTGAATGCATTACAACTCTGTCATCTCTAATAAAGAGAATACTTATATGTTGTGGAGCAAAATTGAAATATATATTGCATCAACTGTTTGACGATTTTATAGTTTCAACTAGCCAAGAAGAATTGCAGCAAAAAAAAAAAGATTCATAAAGAAGTAAGGCGATAGCATTTAATCTCAAGAATCAAACAACGAATCAATGAAGATAGAGCGATCATATGAAGAAGGTTAGAGAAAATCTAAGTCAATTGCATACTTGAAACGAGGAACCAACAAAAGATTCGGCCGGTAGCCGTTCCTAAAGCTACTAAACCGGAAAATTTTACCACAGGAAATAATAATTTGTTCAGTGAACCGGACGATCAGGCAAAAACGGTTTAAGGATGGAAACAGCAAAAAGCCAAAGCAGTTAATCCCTAATCACTCGCTTCTCGGTGATTAGTGATTACTAATCATATAAGTAACTCTCAAAACGCTGCGTTTTGATTCAGAAACTCCGTAACCACGAATTTCTCAAAAAAATTGTGATGAAAATTGTTCGGTCCTGATTATCTCTGTGTGTTGAGAAGTGAGAAGCAGCATAGACGGAGGAGGAGAAGAGATGGAGAGTGCGATATGTGGGAGATTAGCTCTCGCACCAAGCTCTCTCTTCAATTCCAAATCAGGTTTTCTTCTTCTTCTTCTCTAGCTCTAGTCCCTTACCAACATCACTTTTTCTCTTATCATTATCTGCTGAATAAAAGCTTAAAACTTTAATTAGTAATAAAGACCGTATCTTTTTGTGTATAATTGCTCATGCCAAGTTGAAATTACAGGTTTTCTTGGTCGAATTTGCGGGAAAAATAATCGTTTTTTTCAGACAGTATGAGACAAAATTAGCTTTTGCCTGTGAAAGGACAAAGGGTTCAGTCTGATAAATTAGGTTGACAAAACACATGTTGTTGTGTTTTCGGACATGCATTTTTTATAAGATTCAGACCCTTTTTAAATGTTATCTAGTATGAATGTGATAGACCATGGATTTTACCCGCTTTCAACAATGGTCTATAAGTGTTTTAATATATATTTACTACTATATATAGACTATTTAGAGTATTTACAGTTTCAGGTACGTTCTGGAGAAATATGGTGATTTTGGAGTCTTTTGAGGTGCAGAACTGCACAGACGCATCAGATGTTTAGCTATGGATGGAGATCTTCCCACCGTTAGATTGAGCCCATCTTTTGACAAACGATAGAGCTTTGAGTTAGCTTTCTAATGCCACCGGTTTGAGGTCAATCAGCATCATGTAGCAGAAGTTATGCCCGTTTTACTGAATAGTGGTCAGTCTGCCTCGCAAGAGGAAGCTGTCGAGGAGATAAAGGACTGTCGATCGATAACACAGCATTGGTGTCGATCGACAGTGATGCCAGAACGTGGGTCAAGCATATTTCAAGACCGTTTTAAGCCCAGAAGCCACACTAAGTTACCAAAATATCCTTGGACGACCAGAAACCCTATTTATGTTATTTATAAGCCATTGTTGACGGCTACGCTATCTAAGTTTTTCTTTAATTCATTGTTCTTAGTTAGGAGAGAAAGGAGGAACTCCTTCAGAGTCCCCCCGGAACTCCATTGTCTTTGGTTTTAACATCTATTGCTTTTTATATCTATTCATCTATGATTTCTGTGACAAACTTCATGTCTGAATAGATCCACATGTTAGGTTTAGGGTTCAGATAGGTTATGAGGGATTAGCCCAAAATATAGAACTGGTAAGTTGTGATATTCATCATAGGATTGTTCTTACTGCTTGTGTTCTAGAATCACGAACTAGAACCCTGATCTTAGAATCATTAGGCACAATGCAATCGCTTGGTCTTTTCTCTGAACTGAATTCTATTGAGCTAGGATTAATAGAAACATACGAGAGTTGATTTAGGAACCTTAGTGAACACATATTCAACCCGATCGTAAAGCTTGCTAGAAGCGATATCGATCGATGATCCAATAGATTAATCGATCGATATTGTGAAAGGTGTATCAATCGATATTCCTATAGAATAATCGATCAACACTTTCTACAGATCAACATGCGAGAGCTGAGATCTTAGATCTAGTGATAGATAATCTAGGCATGCGAGAGCTGGTAGATTATTGTTATTGTTTGAGTTCTATAATATCTTACAAGCAACAATTAGCCTCTATATCATTATAATCCTGATTACCTGAATAGAAACCCTAGATCTAGCAAACCATCCTTCCATCAAACAAATCTTTGCCAAGCTGAACAATAGTCTTGTTCAACTTGTTTATTGTTTACTGTTTTGCTATCTATATTTACTACATTACAAACTATTAGCCTAGCTTAATCGTATAACTATTAGATCTTTTGTGTGCCCTAGCTCCATGTGGATTCGATCCCTAAGTACTACAACTCGACCTCTTATTTGAGAGAGTATAAATCACTCCTTAGGGTAATTTAAGTGATAAAATTTGGCGCCGTTGCCGGGGAGCTTTGGTCGCCATTAGATCTTATTTAGTTAGATTTAGTCTAGGTTTTACTACTGTTCAAAAAACTGATAAAAAAATTTCTTGTGTTTCAGGTACATCCATATGAGTACCAGAAGCAACATGGGAATATGGCTCTTACTAGTAGAGCCACTGGATTTGGAACGGGTAATCCATAAGTCTAAGAGGGCAGTCGACACCCTCCAAGCAGCGATTGGCAGTGTAGAAATCCAAGCGTCGATCGACACTGCTCACCTGACGTCGATCGACACTGCTCACCTGACGTCGATCGACACTGCTCACCTGACGTCGATCGACACTGCTCAACTAACGTCGATCGACACTGTTCACCCGACGTCGATCGACACTGCTCATCAACCGTCGATCGCCACTGTTCATCCACCGTTGACTGACACTGTTCATCCACCGTCTGACATCACTTGTTTGGAGGCAGAGAAGGTCGAAGTGCTCATACATACAGTGGACGAGAATGGGATGTTAAGAGACGAAGAAGGTCGCACTCGCAACAGCACAGAACAATTGATTAATGCATAAAGTGTTGTAATCCCTGATGTGATTGATGTTGCTGAGACAAACAACTTTGATCTGAATCGCGAATGGTATGATTGGGGAAGTGTGGACCCTTTCCGAGGTCTTCCTCATGAAAATCCCAGAGACCTTATCAAAGAACTTGAGGAGTTAGCCTCTGCAAGCGAGCAGAATGAAGTATCTGTAGACCACATTATCTGCAAAATCTTCCCTTATTCTCTATTTGGAGATGCATTCAGATGGTTCAGTCAACTGCAACCAGGATCTCTAACTAGCTGGGATGATATTGAAAGAGCCTTCCTTTACAAATTTCTTGATGATGCTGAAGCAACTCGAGAAAAGGAGAAGATATATAAATGCGACAGGTTCTTGGCATCGTTAGAGGAGGAGTATATGATTCCAATACAGCTGCTCGACGACATTATGGCAAAAAGGGATGAACAACATGTGTCTGAAGAGTTGAGCAGAGTAGAGGAAGCTGGTACTGAAGACTCGACCTCAACGTCTACCGACGGCAGGACCTCAACGTCTACAGACGGCATGACTTCAACGTCGCCATACGGTACGACTTCAATGTCGACCGACAGCACGACCTCAACGTCAACAGATGACACAACCTCAATGTCGACCGACGACATGACCTCAACGTCGATCGACATCACGACCTCAACGTCGATCGACGATGTAGACAGATAAATCACCATGGAAGACTCCTTAGAGCTGGAGGAATGGCTTAAAGATATGGATCAAAATTCGAAGAAGAAGCTTGATGACGATCAGCATACTTCGAGAGGAGATATGGAAACTTCAAAGGCTAGCATCGGTCGACCCCATCCTGATGAGATCGATCGACAACCACCCCACATCGATCGACACCGCCAACCACTTATCGATCGACACCACCCACCTAATATCGATCGATGCCCATTGCTAGACGCTCCGCCAGGTTGCATAATTGAGATGGAACCGATTGAGGAGAGTATGTACATGTCTAAGGCCTCCCACATTGCTGTCCCTAAACATCAGAGACCTCCTATCTGGACAGAAGAAGCTGTTGGGTTTCACAAAAGAGTGAAGAGAATACATGATCCTGTGAAGATTGTGGTTCCATGCGCTGTATTTGAAACTGAATCTCCTATCCCACCAGATAGAAGTATGCAGTTCAGTTCTTACATTGAGGTATTGGATGATCGTCAGCACGTAGAAGCTTCTCAGAGAGGGTTACGATTTCAAGATGAAGTCGATAAGGGCCCAGCAGAACCAGTATCGATCGACACCGACCGGATACCATCGATCGACACCAACAAACCGGCATCGATCGACACCAACAAATCGACATCGATCGACACTACCACTTCATCGTCGATCGACACTGGACGCGTATCAGAGTAGAAAGAGTTCGATGTGTGTGGAAATCTTAGGGATGGAGAAACCACCACGCGATCAGACAAGTCTGGGGGAAAGAAGAAGATGAATTGGAAGAAGAGAAAAATGATCATGAGTGATTCTCAGTTATCATTGATTCCTCACTTCTCAGATGGTTTCAGGAAATCTAGAGTACGCAGCAGATGCTTCTCAAAGCCATTTGCAAAGGTTCGAGCACTCATTATTGCTAAGATGATAGACAAAGGAGAAGAGTCTATAGATGAGGTTTTCACACAAGAATGATAAAGCTTCAGAGAGTAGAAACTGAGACTTTTTTTGGAGCGAGTTCTCATCCTCATCCAGACTAAATCAGATCTCCAAAGTCAAGCTAAATGACTATAACAAAGCGCTGAGTGGGCACTATTAGGTAATTTCATTCAGTTTATGCTAGATTGTTACTGATTTTTGTTTTATTTTTATGCAGGTCAAAAAAAAAAGTTGAACAGTAACGACGATACTGTAGCAACCACACTGTAGCAACCACACTGTAGCATCGATCAAAACTGTAGCATCGATCAAAACTGTAGCAAAGAAATCGATCGACACTAGCAAACAAATCGATTAACACTGTAGCAGAAAACTGGGAGTTACTGTAGCAGCATTACTGTAGCAGAATATTGTTCATCGAAAAAAAAAGTTATGTTTTATTAGTTATCTTTTACTGACTTTTAGTGTTTTGTTTATGATAGGTAAAAGGAAAAAAATCCAAGGAAGAAGAGTTGATATACCAGAAGCGATCGACGACAACAAGCCATTGTCGGTCGACAGAGCATCACGAGTATCGATCGATCGCCACTTAACTGTGTTGATCTACGCTCACCATCAGCGATCAGACATATCGTTTCACCTTGTTAAATATTGTTCTTATGGTTTATTTCCCCACTTATCTTAGATTGTTTAACATTGGTCATAGTGTTGTTTAAGTCTGGGGGAGGTTCTACTAATATTGTGATTTAGTTAGCTATTTAGAAAAAAAAAACCAAAAAAAAGATCCGAGTAGAGGATTCCTCAGCATATCGACCGATGAGACAAGCTCGATATCGATCGACAACACTTCAGATCCAACGATCGATTGTCTCTTCATTGTGTCAAATGATTGCTCTAGCCATCGACCGATGAGACCATGTCGCTATCAGTCGACATCACTTCATCAACAACGATCGATTGTCACTTCATTGTGTCGATCGACGCTGAGCAGGTCATCGTTCTTACTTGTTAAATTATTTACTAATGATTATTTCTCACCATAACTCCGACTAGATATACACTGGGGACAGTGTAATTTAAGTCTGGGGGGATGTTTATTGATATTAGTGTGTTCATGAGTCTTATAAAAATGTTTTCAAAAGAGTTTTATTGAGTCAAGAAAGGAATAATGAACTTATTTGATTTTTGCTTGTTATCTAACCACTCTTTAGCACCATTCTAGATTTACTGATTGCAGATAGTATTAAAGATACTAAAGTGGATCAATCTGTCAACTATTCACACTTGCTGAGATTGTTTGAAGGAACCAAAGTTGACCTCCAACAATAAACCTGACACAACTGCTTGTCTTGGGGCTTGGTATACATGGGATCAGATTCTTCAAACAAGCCTGGAAGGTAAAGCCTTGTGTAGATTTATCACCTTTTTTCTCTATATTTCGACCCTAGATTTATAGGTAGAGATATTTATTTTCAAAAAAAAAAACGAAAAAGAAAGAAAGAAAAAGAAAAAATATATATATATATATTTGGTGTTAGTTAGGTGGAATCCGAACGGGACTTGGTGGCTACAACCATTAAGGCTTGCTTCATATGGATTCCAACAAAAAGAATTCGAACGGGACTTGGTGGCGGCAATCATAAGGTTCGATTCACATGAATTCTTGGATATAGGTCAAAAAGAAGTGAACAGGACTTGGTGGCAACCACCATTAAGGCTTGATTCATGGAAGCTTGTCCAATCTTGGTCAATGATCTTGCAATATAAGCAGACTTTGACTAAAGAGAGAAATTAGTAGAGAGAAAAGATAGGAACTAACTTTTACCTACAGATCCAGATACT
This sequence comes from Brassica napus, assembly GCF_020379485.1. Classification (NCBI taxonomy): domain Eukaryota; kingdom Viridiplantae; phylum Streptophyta; class Magnoliopsida; order Brassicales; family Brassicaceae; genus Brassica; species Brassica napus. Next base: position 18,536,586 of record NC_063445.1, on the reverse strand, counting down.
TGTTTGAAAATCCTTGCATTCTGTGATTGATACTCCCAAGGTAAAGCCTGCACTTTTATTTATGTTAAGAAATGAGATTGGTAGAGGGGAATGTCAGACATGATTTGCTAAGTTGTTGGCTAGGTGAATTTGATTGCTAAGCTAGGATATGGTATAATGTGCTTTTATGATTAGGACTTCTTAGATGTGGATTGCAATATTGTAGAGGTGATGATTCTATGTTTTTTACATCATGTGAGTCTCTGCTGTTTTCAAACCTCTTTCAGAGAGATTACCTGTGTGCTTTGCTTGTTGACAAGTAAAATGGTAAGTCTGGGGGAGTTGATAGACCATGGATTTTACCCACTTTCAGCCATGGTCTATAAGTGTTTTAATATATATTTACTACTATATGGAGTTTATTTAGAGTATTTACAGGTTCAGGTACGTTCTGTAGAAATATGGTGATTTTGGAGTCTTTTGAGGTGCAGAACTGCACAGACGCATCAGATGTTTATCTATGGATGGAGACCTTCCCACCGTTAGATTGAGCCCATATTTTGACACAAGATAGAGCGTTGAGTTAGATTTCCAATTCCAGCGGTTTGAGGTCAATCAGCATCATGTAGCAGAGGTTATTCATGTTTTACTGAAGAGTGGTCAGTCTGCCTCGCAAGAGGAAGCTGTCGAGGAGATGAAGGACTGTCGATCGATGACACAGCATTGGTGTCGATCGACAGTGATGCCAGAATATGGGCTGAGTGTATTTTATGACCGCCGAAGCCCAGAATCAACCCCAAATTACCAGAATACCCTAGGACGACCAGAAACCCTATTTATGTTATTTATAAGCCATTGTTGACGGCTAAGCTATCAAAGCTTTCTTTAATTCATTGTTCTTAGTTAGGAGAGAAAGGATGAACTACTTCAGAGTCCTCCTGGAACTCCATTGTCTTTGGTTTTAATATCTATTACTTTTTTATATCTATTCATCTATGATTTCTGTGACAAACTTCATGTCTTAATAGATCCACATGTTAGGTTTAGGGTTCAGATAGGTTATGAGGGATTAGCCCAAAATATAGAACTGGTAAGTTGTGATATTCATCATAGGATTGTTCTTACTGCTTGTGTTCTAGAATCATGAACTAGAACCCTTATCTTAGAATCATTAGGCACAATGCCATCGCTTGGTCTTTTCTCTGAGCTGAATTCTATTGAGCTAGGATTGCTAGAAACATACGAGAGTTGATTTAGGAACCTTAGTGAACACATATTCAACCCGATCGTAAATCTTGCTAGAAGTGATATCGATCGATGATCCAATAGATTAATCGATCGATATTGTGAAAGGTGTATCGATCGATATTCTTATAGAATAATCGATCGACACTTTCTACAGATCAACATGCAAGAGCTGAGATCTTAGATCTAGTGATAGATAATCTAGACATGCGAGAGCTGGTAGATTATTGTTATTGTTTGAGTTCTATAATATCTTACAAGCAACAATTAGCCTCTATATCATTATAATCCTAATTACCTGAATAGAAACCCTAGATCTAGCAAACCATCCTTCCATCAAACAAATCTTTGCCAAGCTGAACAATAGTATTGTTCAGCTTGTTTACTGTTTACTGTTTTGCTATCTATATTTACTACTTTATAAATTATTAGCCTAGATTAATCGTATAACTATTAGATCTTTTGTGTGCCCTAGCTCCCTGTGGATTCGATTCCTAAAGACTACAACTCGACCTCTTATTTGAGAGAGTATAAATCATTCCTTAGGGTAACTTGAGTGATATCAGAATGTTATCGTCTCTGTACTATAGGTTATAAAGCCTTAATGTATAAGTTTATTTTTAGACAAATGCGGTTCCTTATTGCACTTTCCGACTTCGATCTTAGTCAAATTGTGTTTCAATCATGGTTTCTTTGTTCTTTGTTCATGTCATTTAATTTCCATGGATGTCTTTATCTTGTGATAACGGCTGAGACCTCTCTCTCTCTCACTCTCTTACTCGATGTGTGCAGCGGACAAACATTCTGTCTCAAAAGGACCATGGGTGAACAATCGTGGAGTTCTCATGACTATGTCTGCAATGGGTAAAGGAGGCGGTGTGTTGGACAAACCAATTATAGAGAAAACCACTCCTGGTCGCGAATCCGAGTTTGATTTGAGGTATTTTCCCACAACATAGAGTCTTAAGTCTATAACCCTGAACAGTTCCCAAAGACGCATGCTTATTAATATTTCATTACATTGAGTCTGGTTAAGGAAATCAAAGAAGATGGCTCCACCTTACAGGGTGATACTACACAACGACAACTTCAACAAGAGGAAATATGTGGTTCAGGTGTTGATGAAGGTCATACCAGGCATGACTGTAGACAACGCAGTCAACATTATGCAAGAAGCCCACATCAATGGTTTGGCGGTTGTGATCGTCTGTGCTCAGGCCGATGCAGAGCAACACTGTATGCAGCTGCGTGGTAACGGCCTTCTCAGTTCCGTTGAACCTGACGGTGGAGGCTGCTGAATACTCTAGTTAAAATTCGTAAAGATTTTTCCACCTTCCAGGACTCTCTATTTAGTTAAAACAAAAATGTCCTTTAATGTATACAAATATCAGAAATTTGGTACAAGACTGTTTACTATATGCAAGGAACCTTCCCTTTATAGATGCTTTATAAATATCAGCAGCTGCGGTCCACAATGTTTGTGCTCTGGCCAAGCAAAAGGGAGATGGCTATCAGTTTGATACAATCATTTTGTAACTTGCTCGACAGTGTAGAAATAAAGACACTCTAACAAGTTCAAACAAAACAAACTTAAATTGTTAATTTAGTGTAGCAGGTTACTATTCTACCATCGGTTATGATTTTCCAAAGAAGTATATAATCGATTTTTTCTTGATGAAATGATTTATCAGGTTATGTTATATTGTTGTAAGGTGAGAAGAGAAATGTTGTTCAACAGGTAACCTTAGCATATATATAGAACATTGTCAACTTCACTTGCTTGAGATGAACGCAGTCCAAAACAAATCTTTCTTCATAGAACTACTTGTAATCATCTATAGTAAGCCTTTCCAAGTGTATCAATTTGCCTAGAGATGAAGATGTAGTTTCAGTAGTACATTTAATGCCGTTGAGAGTGTCTCTAGCCTTGTCGTACTGTGAATATCCATCGCATTGTGGTATAATTTATCCATCTGCAACATCTCGGATGCTCGCTCTATCGGTAATAAATCGGCCTTGGTATTCTTTCTGCAGCCCAGTAATAGGAGTACAGTTTACCCAACATCGTTTTGATAGCAAGGTAGAAGAAACATTGCTTCAAATAAATAGGCAGCTCTTCGAAGCTTAGATATAAAACATTATAAACCAAACTGATATTTCTGTCATTGAAGCTAGTCCCTCCGACTATGTGAGATCCACTATTCTCATAAACCCTTTTCCAATCATGCAGAGTGTATTGTTGAGCTAACTGTAGAAGCCGGAAAACCGGACTGACATAAACGATAGAATAAAAGCGATGTTAAGGAAATAAACGAATGTAAAAGACGAATAAAAGAACGATAAGAAATCGTATTCGCAAAGAGACATGGAGTCGAGATATGATCTCTTTCCTTAACTCAAAATATTCGCTCCGTTAGTGAGACGGGACTGTACGAATATAGAGTCCCAGGATACAACCATGGCAGACGAATCACGCCTCACTCGTGATCGCCCTATCGAACTATAAACTCTACGAAACACTCTCTAGACTTACGTTGAGGGATCTGGTGATTTTTGTTGCGTAAAAACTTAAAGAAAAATGAAGGAGGAGACGAGTTTTTAAAGAAGAGAAGACGAGCCATTTTCCGTAACTAATGCCGCACGTGCGCACGTTGGCGGAAATCTCGCGAGGATCTCGGAGGCGAGGCGTTACGAAACTTCCTCCGCAAAAACTTTTCTCGTTTAAACTTATCGTCAAGAAGAGAGACAGCGTGTTGTTTTTAAACGAACTACGTGTTGTTTAAAATAAAATGCATGTCGTTTTTTTGGGAATTAAATGGCAAAACTTTGAGTTTAACTTGGTCCAAAAAGAATATTCTTATCGGGCCGGAGGCCCTCCACCAAGACCCAAGACCCAAGACCGAGCCCGAGCCCGAGCCCGAGCCCGAGCCCGAGCCGAGCGCGCGCGTGGGGAGCTCTCTCTTCCTCTGAGCTGTTTAACCTCTCATGTCATGAAGACATATATATACTCCTCAAAATCAACTCTCCCAACCAATGTGGGATGTTGTTAACTTCATTTCATTAAAGCCAACAAGGCTTTTTATAAGAACCCATAGGCCCATTTGTTTTCACATTTTGCCATATATTATTTGAGCCATTAGGCTTAATAATTAGGCCCAACAATCCCCCACATGAAAAGAAATGACTCTTCTAAAACATATGCAGACTAAATGCAGACTCGATAGACTTTAAAAACTATACTTATTCTAATCTTTACTAGACTAGACAAACTTATCGAGAGTGTTTGCGAAAAATTCACTGTGTTTGAGTTGGTGGCATTTTTAAGCCTTGAACCACTCATAGTTAATATCTGTCGGGTTTACTTTACCAGAAGGTGAACATGATGTCTTGAACCAACCGGTGTTTTATGTAAACCGAGACAACAGGCATAACGCAGCTTCATTTTCTCGTAGAACTTAGTTCTCTATTGTGTTCATTGTGGCCCTGAACTATTCCTGGTTTTCATGAGTGAACTTAGAGAATATAGCCTTGCATTCATTCTCCTAGAAACGGCCCCATTTCACACTCATTAGGTGATTGACCATGAAAAGTATTGAGTAATACCCGCTTAGAAGCTATGGAATCATTAAAAGCTTATGCTTATCCTTCACACATTTGTTAGCACTTTTATCATCTTAGGAGCTGGGAATAGACTACTTTGTCTCAAGTGCTTTGGTTAGATTCTGTTTGATTTTGTTTTCCCTTTGAACCTACGTCTTGGGATCTCCAGTCATGATAGGTAGGGTTGCCATCAAGCATCCTCATTCGTTATAGGCTTTAAACCCATTCCTTTTGATGATTTAGCAACAACATCTCGTGGCAAACCTTTAGTAAATGGATCCGCTAGGTTGTCAGCCGATTTGATGTAGTCTATTGTGATTACACCAGTTGAGATAAGTTGTCTAATGGTTTTATGTCGTCTTCTGATGTGACGAGATTTTCCATTGTAGAGATTATTCTGAGCCCGAGCTATTGCTGATTGACTATCACAATGTATGCGTATAGCTGGCACAGGTTTCTCCCACATAGGAATATCTTCCAAAAAATTTCTAAGCCATTCAGCTTCTTCTGCTGCTTTGTCTAAGGCTATGAACTCAGATTCCATGGTAGATCTGGCTAACACTGTTTGTTTGGTAGATTTCCATGATATTGCTGCTCCTCCTAGTGTAAAGACATATCCACTCGTGGATTTTGAGTTTTTAGAATCTGATATCCAGTTAGCATCACTGTATCCTTCTAAAACTGCTGGTTCTTTACCATAGTGAAGCCCAAAATCTTTGGTGTAGCGCAAGTAATTGAGTACCCTCGTTATAGCTTTCCAGTGTGTATGACCTGGATTACTTGTATATCGACTAAGTACGTTTACTGCATGCGCCAGATCCGGTCTAGTACAATTGGTCAAGTACATGAGACTTCCGATCACACGTGCATACTCGTTTTGTGAAACCGCTTCACCTGAATTCTTTGTCAAGTGCATTTGGGGATCTAACGGAGTTTTCGCCGTACTATTAGAGTAATTTTTAAATCTCTCTAATATTGTTTGAGCATAATGAGATTGGGTTAAGATAATTCCGTTTGAATTTCTTGTGACTTTAACCCCGAGAATTACATCTACTAATCCCAAGTCTTTCATCTCAAATGTCCCTTTGAGCATGTTCTTTGTTTGATTGATAATGTCTTTATTGCTTCCAATAATGAGCATATCATCTACATATAGACATAGCAAAACATACGCATTTTTGGTAGTTTTGTAGTATATGCATTTGTCACATTCATTAATTTTGAAACCATTTGACATCATTGTATTGTCAAATTTTTCGTGCCATTGTTTAGGAGCTTGTTTAAGCCCATAAAGTGACTTTACAAGTCGACATACTTTGTCTTCCTGTCCGGGAATGACAAAACCTTCAGGTTGTTTCATGTAAATTTCCTCTTCTAAATCACCATTTAGAAAAGCAGTTTTTACATCCATTTGATGGATTTCTAGGTCTCTTAAGGCTGCGATTGCTATCATCAGTCTTATTGATGTTATTCTCGTCACTGGAGAATATGTATCAAAATAGTCAAGGCCTTCCTTTTGTCGGAATCCTTGAACTACAAGCCTAGACTTGTATTTTCCACCAGGTTTTCGTGTCATTATCCATTTATTCACTAATGCTTTGCAGCAAGGTGGTAAATCCGTTATGTAATAAGTATAATTTTGCATGATCGAATCAAATTCACTCCTGACCGCTTCGTTCCAGAATGGAGCTTCTGGTGAAGCCATGGCTTCTGCCAAAGTTTTTGGAACATTTTCTACTAAAAATGCCATTAGGAAATCTTCTCCAAAAGATTTTTTCTTCCGAGCTCTTTTGCTCCTTCGAGGTTCATCTTTTTCTTCATTTTCTGAAATATCATTTATAGAAATCTCGACGTTTGTCTCAGTTTCTGAGTTTTTGTCATTGTCTCTTTCTTCTCGAGTTCGTTTTGAACCTTGTTTTTCCTTATATGGAAAAATATTTTCAAAGAAAGATGCATTTCTTGATTCCATGACTGTATTTTCATGAATGTCTGATATTTCAGATTTATGTACCAGAAATCGATAAGCATTACTGTTATGTGCATATCCGATGAAGATGCAATCCACTGTTTTAGGTCCAATAGTGACCTTCTTTGGTGGCGGTACTGCAACTTTTGCCAGACACCCCCACACTTTGAGGTATTTATACGAAGGTAAATTACCTTTCCATAATTCATATGGAGTTTTGCCAGTTACTTTGTGTGGAATTTTGTTGAGGATATAATTAGTGGTAAGCAATGCTTCCCCCCACATGTTCTGGGGTAACCCAGATTCCTGCAACATTGCATTCATCATCTCTTTTAGAGTTCGATTTTTGCGTTCAGCAACTCCATTAGATTCTGGTGAGTAAGGAGCTGTAGTTTGATGGATTATTCCATGTTCTTTACAGAATGCATTGAATGGACCATCATACTCGCCTCCTCTGTCGCTTCTAACTACTTTAATAGTTGTTTTAAGCTGATTTTCGACCTCGAGTTTAAATTCTTTAAATTTTTCTAAGGTTTCGTCTTTGCTATGTAATAAATATACATAACAATATTTTGTGCAGTCATCTATGAAGGTCACAAAGTACTTTTTACCACCTCTAGTTTGTAAGTATTTTAAATCACATAAATCTGTGTGAATTAAATCTAGAGGTTTATTAGTTCTTTCAACACGAGGTGATGGCGTTTTCGTGAGCTTAGCCTGTACGCATACTTCACATTTTTGTTTACTTGTTTTGCATTTAGGAATTAGATTTAAATTCATTAATCTTTGTATAGATTTGTAGTTTACATGGCCTAATCTTTCATGCCATATATTAAAAGACTCAACCAAATAAGCAACTGGCTCTTTCTTATTCATTGAAACTTTTGAAGCTACAACTTTCGGAGGGACTGTCATTACATTCAACTTGACAAGTCCACCCTTAACATACCCTCTTCCCAAATACATCCCATTTTTCCTAATCACGAGCTTGTCCGCCTCAAAATTTGTGGCGAATCCATTCTTGCTGAGCAAGGTTCCCGAGACCAGGTTCTTCCTCATGTCAGGCACATGCTTCACATTCGTCAGAGTGACCTCATGTCCAGATGTCATCTTCAAAATCACATTGCCGCGTCCTTCAATCTTGGAGACTGCAGTGTTTCCCATCTTGAGCTTCTCCTCAGTCATGCTTTTCTGATAGGTGCTGAACATCGCCCTATCGGTGCAAATGTGGGTGGTTGCACCAGTGTCATACCACCATTCCTTGGGGTTGTTGCTTTCAACCATGTTGGCTTCAGTCACCACAGCAACGAGATCCTCCTCTGTGAGATTTGCCTGAGCCTTCTCATCCTTGATCTTTTTGCGACACTCAACAGTCTTGTGCCCCACTTTGTGGCAGTAGTGACATTTCCCCCTGAACTTCTCCACATTCGCATTCGCATTGATTTCAATGCCTTTGTTCTTGAAGTTTTTTCCAGAAGCCTTCAGGGCTGCAGCAGTTTTGGAAGGCTTGGCAGGAGAATGGGCGTGTGCCTTTCCTTTGCCTTTGTGCTCAGCCATGTTGACACTGTGCTCCTTAGCAGTGACCTTGTCAGCAATTCGGTTTCTGGATTCCATCTGAAGCCTCATGATGAGCTCCTCGAGCCCCATCTTCTTCTTCTTGTGCTTCAAGTAGTTCTTGAAATCCGCATAGCTTGGAGGAAGCTTTTCAATGAAGCTGAGAGTTGTGAATGTCTCGCAGATGGACATTCCTTCAGCAGCGATTTCATGGCAAATGAGCTGAAGCGCTTCCACCTGATCCATGATGGGTTTTGAATCCACCATTTTGAAGTCGTGGAACTTTGAGACCACATACTTCTGGCAGCCAGCGTCCTCACCTCTGTACTTCTTGTCCAGTGATCTCCATAGCTCTTTCGCCGTGGGGATCTCACAGTAGACACGGTACAATGGGTCAATGAGACGACCCAAAATGTAACCTTTACAGATGAAGTCGGAATGCACCCATATGTCAACAGTTGCAAGACTGTGAACATCATCAATCCCGTACGGAATCAGGGGCTTGTCCTCCTGGATGAACTTGTCCAGTTTCATCGTTGTCAGGAAGAACATCATCTTCTTCTGCCACGTTTTGAAGCCTTTGCCATCAAACTTGTCTGGCATCAGTCCTTGAGTGAACAAGCTAGGTACAGCCGGAGGAGTTTGAACTGCCACCGGACCACTTGCAGTTGCTGATACTGAACCCGTCTGATAAAGACCAGCACCGAATAGGCTACGGCGAGTGGTTTCATCAGCAGCATTTCCCGCAGGGAGGATAGTGCTCGTTGTTGCTGCAGCGGTTGTCACGCCAGTTGCATCAGTTGCTGCAGCGTTGAGTGGAGTCTGAATGACATCTGTGGTGTCAATGGGGGTGTTGTTATCGTTTGTCATTTTTCTGTAGAGAAAACATGAAAAACCGGATTAGTACTCCATTCAACAAATAACATATTATTTTAAAGAAAATAATAGTCTAAAATCGATGTTCATTTTTGGTATTTGAACCAAATCATATCGATATAAGTCTGGAAAAAACGTTTTGCAAACTCGCTTAAAAGCGTTCGCAGAAACCATTTTTATAGACTTAGAATGTTTCACAAACTCGCTTAAGAAAACGGTTACTGAAACGATTCATGTATATAACGTTTAAAGAATGTATCAACGTTTTGCGAAAATGCTAGAGAGCAATCCGCAAAGCGTAATGAAATAAAGCAGAAACGTTTCGCGGAAGTGCTCTAAGGCAAATCGCAAACACATTTAGGCAGAAACGTTTCGCGGATAAGCGTATAGCAAATCGCAAACATCGTTGTGAGATAAGAACAAAACGTTTCGCGGAAATGCTAGAAAGCAAATCGCAAACACGGTTCCAAAACCCGTTTCTATTAATCGTTTATCAACCCGATTAAAGCTTTAAACATAAAGCGATTTTGAGTTAAGATTGTAGAAGCCGGAAAACCGGACTGACATAAACGATAGAATAAAAGCGATGTTAAGGAAATAAACGAATGTAAAAGACGAATACAAGAACGATAAGAAATCGTATTCGCAAAGAGACATGGAGTCGAGATATGATCTCTTTCCTTAACTCAAAATATTCGCTCCGTTAGTGAGACGGGACTGTACGAATATAGAGTCCCAGGATACAACCATGGCAGACGAATCACGCCTCACTCGTGATCGCCCTATCGAACTATAAACTCTACGAAACACTCTCTAGACTTACGTTGAGGGATCTGGTGATTTTTGTTGCGTAAAAACTTAAAGAAAAATGAAGGAGGAGACGAGTTTTTAAAGAAGAGAAGACGAGCCATTTTCCGTAACTAATGCCGCACGTGCGCACGTTGGCGGAAATCTCGCGAGGATCTCGGAGGCGAGGCGTTACGAAACTTCCTCCGCAAGAACTTTTCTCGTTTAAACTTATCGTCAAGAAGAGAGACAGCGTGTTGTTTTTAAACGAACTACGTGTTGTTTAAAATAAAATGCATGTCGTTTTTTGGGAATTAAATGGCAAAACTTTGAGCTTAACTTGGTCCAAAAAGAATATTCTTATCGGGCCAAGACCCAAGACCCGAGACCCGAGACCCGAGACCCGAGACCCGAGACCCGACCCGAGCCCGAGCCCGAGCCGGACGGCGGCGGCGCGCGCGTGGGGAGCTCTCTCTTCCTCTGATCTGTTTAACCTCTCATGTCATGAAGACATATATATACTCCTCAAAATCAACTCTCCCAACCAATGTGGGATGTTGTTAACTTCATTTCATTAAAGCCAACAAGGCTTTTTATAAGAACCCATAGACCCATTTGTTTTCACATTTTGCCATATATTATTTGAGCCATTAGGCTTAATAATTAGGCCCAACACTAACAACCCTCCTAACACTTTTAAAGCTAACGGTATAACCTCCACAATGTTTGATCATCTGCTTACACATCTCTTCCATCTCATCATCAACCTTATACTTTACACAACATCAATTACAAGCATATTCGAAAGGATCATATTGTCTTGTCGATACTGTAGTCAGTTTTACTTGATTTACTTTTAAAAAAATCCAAATAGATCCCTGAAACTTACCGATTGTGTCTTTGAAAGGAAATGATATCCTTTGGAAAAGATTCCAACTTTCTTCAAAAGTTAGGCAATCTGGTTTGAAAATAACACATTTTGGATCTGCATGTAATGCCACTTGCTCATTGCGAGAAGCAAGTAGTACCTTCTATCCTGCAATACATTTATATTTTCATAATGTTTCATGATCAAATCATGAACTTAAATATAAAGGCCTAGCGTATTATAACGAGGTTCACCTTTATTTGGGCAAAAAAACATTCTTGATTCGGTCCAATCTCCTTCTCTCCATAGATTATCAATGACCGACCAAATATTTTTGTGTTTCCAACACTCCAACGACCTTTTCTTGAAGTTCCTCTTCTGTCACCTTGTATTCTGGCCTGAGTTGTCGCAAGATCGACTTCCAGACATTCTTCCACGCGAGTCTTGAAAATTTTCTTTTTATTATCTCACGATTATAAAACTTGTCTTGCAAGAGTGGTTTTACCAAGACCGCCCATCCCGGTTATAGAAACCACTTGACTACTATTTTCCTCCACCAAAATGCCAACCAATATATCAACTATGTTCTTCCCATTTATAACAGAATCTTTCTTCACTGTCCCAACTGCAAACCCACTGAGATCATACTCTCCCTCTGCGTAAAAGTCTGGCATCTCCGCAGTCTTAAACAGCCAAACAAAAACCAATCAAACCAAGACCAAGCATGAAGCATGCATAAGCTACATTGCCATAAGCAAAAACATATTTCTCCTCCTAAGAGAGCACAGTCTGATTGCCCCCTTTAATAACCTGGAAACAGTAGCATAGACACTCTTCATGAATATCAAGTCCTAAAAGTCAGAGATGAAGCAACCATACCTTCTCTGCAAGGTCTACATGGAGACGACTAGTAGCAAAGTAATCTAGGAAGAAGAGAGGCTTAGCACCAGAGGTAACAATATCGTTCACACTCATAGCAACCTACAAAAGAGGAACAAAAACAATGAGTGTCTCCAACAAAAGGTCACAAACACAAGACGGGTTAGTGATTGTGTTACCAAGTCGATTCCAATGGTGCGATGGATTCCAGTCTCAAAGGCCAACTTAAGCTTAGTCCCTACAACATCTGTACCAGCTACAAGAAAAGAATCACCTGCTCCGATCCAAACCAAACCCAAATGATCAAAAAACGAACACTAATTTAAGCATTCTTAAGGTGAAAGTTTGCAGCTTTTCTTATGTGTGTACCTAATGGGAATCTTTGCGATTAAGATGTTCTTTCAGGTCTATCCTTTGAAACCTTTGTTCAGTTATGGATAGTTAAATACTTGTAATTTTGGCATCAGATTTTGCATGAACTCAATTGACATTTCCTCTTTCTTCAACTCACCGTAGAAAGAATGTTTGTCCTAAGAGTTATTTTCATTCTAAGACACTTTTCATCTTTTTATTACATTCTAAGTCACTTCTTACTACTGAGGTAGTTTTTGTAACTAGAAACCAAAACTAAGTTCATTTTTCCTAACTAAATGGTCCCACGAACATGAGATGAATTTTGAAAAAAAAAAAGAATTTTGAAACGATGGGACACGACAGTAAGGATGAAAAAGACGCAACCGTTGCTCAGAAGAAAATGGAGCTTCGGTTTTCAACACGAGCAGAACTGCTACAGTGGGGTTGAAGCTGATAATGCGACGACAGAAAGTTTAGCGGCGAGCCACAGTGGTGATTTTGGCATATTTGGAAAAAATAGATTTATCAAAATATCACTTTTTTAGTTTGATAACGTGAAACACACAAAAATATGTGATTTAGGAAGAAATCTTGGTTGACGGCCGTCTGTCAAACTTTCCAGAAACCTAAAACGTTCAATAGGTAGAAGATGAGTTAATTACAATTTTGCCATTAATGAAAAAACACAAAAAAAAAGTCAAACAGAGCGTAATGGTCTTCGAACACGGGTTGTGACAATCATGTTGTGCTATAACCACTAGGCCACGGTTAACTTCACAGTTCCTGTAACGTGAAACTAATAAATATACAAACAACTTCATACATATATTAAGAAACAATTTCAAAACTAATTTCTGATTATTCTCAAATTAATAACAGATTTCTACTAATATATAGCTAAAAAATTATGAAATATATCACATTTTTAAGTAGTATGATATAGTTTAAAAATTTGAGATTTTTTTTTTCAGAAATTTGAATTTTTCTAAAAAAATATATTTGAGATTTTTTTTTTAAATTATACTGGTTGGAATAAAATCACAAATGTAACCATTTAAAAATTATAATAGATTATTTCACTCTAAAAAATAACTAAAGAGTCATGATATTCAAGATAAAAATGTGTACAAGTTTACATATGTCCAAAGATTATATGTGTACATGTGTACATTTTCATGTGTACATTTTCACATGCGTACACTCTATATCATTAGAACAATGTATCATAAAATAAACCTGAAGACTTTTAGTTTTCTTTTTTGTTTCCTACATATGAAGCCAATGTAAAAAAAACTTAAAGATGTAGAGATCCATGGCAGGTTACAACATGGTCGGCGTCTTCGAGTCTTTCCTCCACCTGCAATAGCACCACCGCCGACTGCTGTCACGTCTCTATCTTCCTCATCAGCAGAGAGAAAACCACAACCAAGCTTCCTCCTCCGCATCGTCGCCATGACCTCCTACTCTTCGTCGCAACATGCTCACATCGTTGCCATGACCTCCTAGTCTTCGTCGCAACATGCTTGATAGACACTTAATAATATTCTTCAGAATATTCTTTAGTCTGTTATAAAGTTGTTACGATGTAAAGGGAAGATCCCTGAAATGTAGTCCTCGAATGTACTATATATTTACGTGTGAATACAACATAAACCTTCAAGGGAAATCATAGACTTTCATGGTATCAGAGGGTTATCGATACCTCTAACCTATATCTCTTCCGCAACTCTTTCATTTCTTTATTTCCTCTCTTCTTCTCTTAATCTCCTCAAATGGCAGCCCCTCCTGCAAATCTCGATCGCGCCTATGGCGTTACAAACATCAAGCACCACATTCCTCTTGTGCTAGATCTGAATGACCACAACTATGATGCGTGGCGTGAGCTATTCTACCTCCACTGTCAAAGCTTTGATGCTTCTGGACACCTGGACGGTACGCTTCAACCAACTGATGATAACGATACAGCATGGCAGAAGAAGGATGGCCTAATAAAACTATGGTTATACGGCACCCTCTCGAAAGATCTCTTCCGCAGCACGTTCAAATCTGGAGGCACGGCTCGTGAAATTTGGATCCGTATCGAAAACTTCTTTCGAAACAACAAGGAAGCGTGCGCCATACAACTCGATCACGACCTACGCTCCAAAGAACTCGGAGATCTGACGATCCACGCCTATTGTCAGGAGATCAAATCAGTCGCCGACTTACTCTCCAACGTCGACGCTCCCGTGACTGACAGAACACTCGTCACGTACATGCTAAATGGCCTCTCTCCAAAGTACGACAACATAATCAATGTGATCATTCACAGACAACCGTTTCCGTCATTTGATGACGCTAGAAACATGCTGATGCTAGAAGAAGATCGACTTAAACGAAGCAACAAACAATCTCTCCACCATAAGGATACGTCTTCATCAGACAAGGTCCTCACTGCTTCCGTCTCCAACAACGATCACAAAAGCTCACCATCGCAACACCAACATCAACAAAATCAACGCACAAATCAACACAGGGGAAGAGGTAGAAACAACAGAGGTCGTGGACGTGGCTACTACAATCACCAACGTCCTCACACTCAACAGTGGAATGCTCCGTTCTGGACCAATGGCTATCAAATGTGGCCACAGCAGCCGCAATACACACCATGGATGCAAGGAGCTCAACAAAACCAACTGCAACAAGGTCTCCTTGGACCACGACCGGTTCTACCATCACCAGCTACTCAACAACAAGCTCACAACATCAGTGGTCAGAAGTACGAACCCACAATGGATTTTGCAACCGCCTTCAACACAATGACTCTAGTCGATCCCAGTGACTCACAGTGGTACATGGATTCAGGCGCAACGGCTCATCTGTCAAACTCGTCAGGTAATCTTAAGTCCACTTTTGACATTAGCACCGGAAAGACCGTAACAGTTGCCAATGGATCGAACTTACCAATTCAAAAAGCTGGTTTTGTTTCTTTTCCAACTACATCTCGTCCTCTATCCCTCAATAATGTCCTCGTTACTCCTTCCATCATTAAAAACCTTGTCTCTGTCCGCAAGTTTACTCGTGATAATGCTTGTTCGATTGAATTTGATCCATTTGGTTTCTCTGTGAAGGATCTAATGAGCAAGACGACAATTCTCCGCAGTGACAGTACCGGTGATCTCTATCCGGTTTTCCCTTCTCCAAATAAAAGCTTCAATAATCATTCTGCCCTCTCGGCAACAACCTCAAATATTTGGCATTGCCGCTTAGCTCATCCAAGCAATCAACTTCTAAACTCTCTTTTATTTTCTTCTGCTTTACCTTGTAATAAAAGAGACAAATTTGGTCTCTGCAATGCTTGTCAGCTAGGAAAGCAAATAAAACAACCTTTTTCTCCTTCTATATCAACTGTCACTGCCCCTTTTGAGATAATACATTCAGACTTATGGACATCACCTGTCCAAAGTCTAAGCGGGATCAAATATTATATCCTGTTTCTCGATGAATACTCACATTTTTTATGGGTGTATCCTCTCAGATCAAAAGCGGATGTCTTTGCCAAATTCCAGCACTTTGTCGCCTACATAAAAACTCAATTCTCAAGCTCCATCAAATCTCTTCAGTGCGACAATGGCAGCGAATTCAATAACAACAACTTCCACTCTTACTTCGCTGCTAATGGAATAAATATCCGGTTCTCATGCCCCTATACCTCCCAACAAAACGGAAAGTCAGAGAGAATGATTCGAACCATCAACAATGGCACAAGTCCAGGCTCGTTGCAAATGGCATATCGCAAGAAGAAGGGATAGACTTCACCGAGACATTCAGTCCAGTTGTGAAGCCAGCTACCATACGCACGGTTCTACACTTGGCGCTAGCTCAATCGTGGCCCATCAACCAGCTAGACGTCCAGAATGCGTTTCTTCATGGCACCTTAGAAGAGACAGTTTATATGTTTCAACCCCCGGGCTTCGTGGATCCGACGAAACCAAAACATGTCTGCAAGCTCAAACGCTCCATTTACGGCTTAAAACAGGCACCACGTGCGTGGAACGCAAGGTTTGTCTCTTTCATCACCAGCCATGGTTTCATTCAATCAAAAAGCGACGCTAGCCTCTTTATCTACAACAAGGAAAAAAACAGGGCTTACCTTCTCCTATACGTAGACGATATCATCATCACAGCAAACACCAATGCCCTCCGTGATGGTATCATCGCAAAGCTCAAAAACGAGTTCCCAATGACCGATGAGGGGCAAATCAACTCG
The DNA here is from genome assembly GCF_020379485.1 of Brassica napus. NCBI lineage: Eukaryota > Viridiplantae > Streptophyta > Magnoliopsida > Brassicales > Brassicaceae > Brassica > Brassica napus. The sequence continues at coordinate 18,520,230 of NC_063445.1, read as the reverse complement.
TTTCTCGGTATCTCTGCCATCTTCAACGACAAGGGCCTCTTCCTCAACCAAACTTCATATGCCAAAGAGATAATTGAACGCGCAGGTATGAAAGACTGCAAGCCATGTAAAACTCCTGTTGACGTGCAATCGAAGCTATCAGACAAAGAAGGCGCACCTTTGTCAAATCCAACAGAGTACAGAAGCTTAGCTGGCGCTCTTCAATACCTAACATTCACGCGACCGGACATCTCCTATGCAGTACAACAAATATGCCTCTTCATGCATGAACCCAGGGAGCCACACATGAAAGCCCTGAGACGCATACTTCGATATGTTCAAGGTTCGAATCATCACGGCCTTCAACTCTTGAAGAAGCAGAAAATGGCGTTGATAGCTTACTCAGATGCGGACTGGGCTGGCTGTCCCTCCACACGACGGTCAACTTCTGGATACTGCGTCTTCTTGGGCGATAACCTTATATCTTGGTCAGCTAAACGCCAATCAACAGTGTCCCGTTCTAGCGCCGAAGCAGAATATAAGGGAGTTGCCAATGCAGTAGCTGAAATTTGTTCCCTCAGAAACCTCCTACTTGAAATGGACTGCCCGTTAACAACGGCTTCTATTGTCTATTGTGACAACATAAGTGTTGTCTACCTATCTTCTAATCCAGTCCAACACCAACGGACAAAACACATAGAGATAGATATTCATTTCGTGCGTGAGAAGGTTCAAATGGGTCAAGTACGCGTTCTTCATGTTCCATCCTCGCTCCAATATGCAGATATATTCACGAAGGGACTTCCATCGACCTTGTTCTACAACTTCCGTTCCAGTTTGGGCGTCTCAACACCCGACGATCAAACTGCGGGAGGATGATAGACACTTAATAATATTCTTCAGAATATTCTTTAGTCTGTTATAAAGTTGTTACGATGTAAAGGGAAGATCCCTGAAATGTAGTCTTCGAATGTACTATATATTTACGTGTGAATACAACATAAACCTTCAAGGGAAATCATAGACTTTCAATGCTCACATCGATGCAATCCTACTCTCCTTGGTGGTCATGCAATGATTAATATGAACATTCTGATAAATTTGTTATGTACATATCCGTTCAAATATTATCGCTGTGTACACATATTATGATTAATTGTATTGTCCACTTGTACAACTATTTCACAAATAGTTACTTGTACACTGATTCATTTGTACATTGTACAAGTTTTGATATCTGACTTGAGTTCATTTGTAGATGTACACCTGTTCATTTGAGTATTTTTTGGTTCATTTATATCGTTTTAGGTTTCATTTAAGTGTATATATAGCATTCGTTTGTTTATTGCATATTACACGGGATAAAAATGCAAGCATGTGATCAATTATATTGAAGTTAATATTAAAATTTCGGGTTAATTTCGGGTTAAATAGCACATGAGTCAGAGGTTCGACGAGCATGAAAGCATGTTTTTAATCAATTTTATTAAGTAAAGGTATAATGGTAATTTCGTGTTCTTCTTATTCTTCTTCTCCTCTGACCTAATTTTTCCTCCTGCGTAGCCACCATTTTTACTGCTTACGAATTTCATTGATTTCTCACACAATCAACTTATTTCTGTACAAAATTAATCAGGTTTCTTTATAGAACTCTAAATCATGATACAAATACACGTTTTTGACCTCCAAAAGAACAAATCTGAGATTTTTTCTTCTTCTTTTCCTTATTTTTTTCCTTTCGATGGGGGTAAAATCCCCACAATTCATCACCATTAATCGTGTAATTGTCATTGGAGCCGCGTTTTAGAACAGATGAATAGGTACTGAGTAATGGAAAAAGAAAGAGAGAGAGATATCCAACGGGCTTGACAGGTTCGGTGTTGATAGATTGGAGGAGATGCACATCGATGGATTGGATGGTTAGGTGCTCTTTTTTTTTGTTTGGATGGTTAGGTGCTTTTTTTAAAAAGACGGATGTAAGTTTAGTTACGTGATTTTTATGAAAGATTTAGGTAGAATAGTTAGGAAACAAAGAGAAGTTAAAAAAAAGTGTCTGAGTAGTGGAAAGTGACTTATATTGTAATAAAGAAGATGAAATGTGACCCATAGTGTTAATGTTTTCTTGTCCTAATTCATTAATCCAATAGCATGCACGTTGGTCTTTTAAATAATAAACTAAATCAAATTTATATTTTATCATTTTATACTAAATTATAGACTTTCTGTAAGTATGTATTGGACTTTAATAAAATTCATTTTCTTAAAAAACAAAAAATCCAAATCGAAATTCTTATTAATTCCTATAACCTACATCTTATGGAACACAAAAAAATATACACATATAAGAGCTACCACAAAAAAAGATTATGGAAAATACATAACTAAATAGAAGGATCACATTGGTGGATGAAATCGTCGATGTGGCACAACATCTCAAGAGTCATCGTGTGGGCAAGCTGAGACTTTCCAAGAATCTGAAACGCATGACCAACGCCTTCGTACACCACGCGCTTGATCATTTCCTCATTACCATCGCACATCTCTATCTCTCTGTCCATCAGCACATCCATCTCCGCCACGCATACCAGCGTCCTCGTCTTCATCTTCACCGGTTTACAATACGGATGCTCTCTGTTTGCGTCACGTGGCAAAGCCAGCCTCCACCACGCGTCTGAGGCAGCAAGTGTCAGCACTGAGCTCTTCATATTATTTTCCACGCGCCTCTCACTCTCCGTACGCGCCTCTCCGCCGAAGAAAGGCTGGATCAAGATGGTTCCTTCTATCTTCAGTGGCTGTATAAGAGCGTCGACGGTTTGTAATCTCGCAGCGACATGGTGGGCGATGTTGCCTCCGGCGCTGTCTCCGGCCAAGAATATCTTGCCAAAGTCGCATAGCTTGGACCACAAGTTATCGTTGCTTGCTTTCTTGAGCCAAAGAATGGCATTAACTCCATCTTCGTAAGCTGCGGGAAGAGGATTCTCAGGGGCTAAACGGTAATTTACAGACATTATTATGCACCGTGAGCTAGCGGACAATCTGGCCAAGAACTCGTGGTAACACGACCAAGAAGCCGAGCCGACGCAGAAACCTCCACCGTGGAAATAGACAAGCAAAGGGAGCTTAGAGCTAGACACCGACAAAGACTTGGTTACCGTCGGGACATAGAGACGTGCCCATACGTTAGTCAACTCGTCGATGTTAACATCAGAGCAAGCCACACCGAGGTCAAGGGGTAGTGACGGACCCACACATGGCACGAGTTGAAATCGTTCCACGTGACCGTCTTTGTAAACTCTTATTAGGCCATCCACTTCGTCTATGACCGGTCCATGAATGTTGGTGTTAGTAGGGTTAATGGTCGTCACATGGGTCACTGTGGTTGCTCCCATTGTTTCTGATCTCAAGTATGATTTTGTGCAGTTTCGTGACAAAAATAAAGCTTTTAATAGATTGTTTTTAAAAGCTTTGTTTTTTTTCGGACAAAAGCTTTTAATAGATTGTTTATAGAAAAGAAAGAGAGAGCTTTTAATAGAGTTTGGAGATTTGATATGTTTGGAGTTTTCTTATATAGAAGGGGGATGTAATATGTATAATGGAGGGTGATTGAGACGGGTAAGGTTGAAATTAGTCCCAACTTTACTTTATTCATCAGAATACTATCAATAATTGAAACTAAATTAAATTTTGTGGGCTACTACTTCTACTACTCTCTTTGTTATTTACTTCTACTACTCTCTTTGTTATTTAATATGGTAGCTAAAAAATGTGATTCTCTTTGTACATATACCGAAGTTAATGTCAAGGACCGGTGGTACCTAGGCCTAGGATTTATATCCGATATCCGTTATCCGATTTGAGATTTGCTCCGATCCGATCCAAAAAAATGGATATCCGGGGGGGGGGGGGGGGGGGGGGGGGGGTGTCCGAATCCGGATCCGGATCTTGATTTTACGGATTCGGCGGATCCGGATACGGATCCAGATAATGAAATTTTAGGCCCGGATATTCGGATTCGGATCCGAACTTACTATTTATTTAAAATATTTAAAATTTAATTATATTTATATATGTATACTATATGTAATTTCTATATAAAATAATGAATTTTTTTAATTTGATTCAATTTCAATAATTTTTCATTTAAAAAAATTAATAGGCTAAATAAATTAAATAAATCATTTTAATTAGCTAGTTTTTAATTTAATTTTTTTTAATTAAAAAAAAAAGAATACGAATCTGGATATCTGCGGGTATTCAGATTTTAGTCCGGATATCCTAACTCCGGATATCCGGAGAGTCCGAATCCGGATCTGTATAGCAATTTTACGGATCCGGCGAAACCAGATCTAGATCCGGATATCTCAAAATACCCCAGATATCCGATCCGTCCCAGGGCTAATGGTACCGCGTGATTTTCTTGATATAATAATTTGATGGTCAACAACAAAAATTGATAATCTGAGGATTAGAGGTATAGTTTAATCTTCCTTTAGAATTAGTCGCACCAATGACCTATGCAAAAATAAAATTTCTGTTATTCTTATTTTAGTAGAATTGATGCATGAAGTAGTTCTGTAAATATTATTTATGGTCACTGCTGAGTTTTGATAAAAAAAAAAAAACGTCACTGCTGAGATAAGTGAAACGTGTGTGAATAGACTTAAAATGGCTGTTCTTATCCAATGGATGTGGGAGGGAAATATTCAACGTGACTATTTCTTTGTAAGCTAGTCGATGGACTATGGTGATAAAATATTATTCTCTTAATATTTTCCATTCAAACATTTTTGATATGATCTTTATATGATAAGAATTTGAAAGATGAAAGTGTGGCACGTGGACATCAAATATTGTGGTGGTGGGCGATAGATAGTCTTACATTTTTCAACGGCATAGAGTCGGACGACGTATGGGATTGGTTGAATAGTTTTGTCAAAATGCACTTACCAAAAAGATACCGCCCACATTTGTCTTCATTGTTCATGCACCTATCTTTTTATTAATTTTATTATGTACAGTACGTACGTAAGTCGTAAGGGAACATCTTTAGTTAAGATGTTGGGTCTATCACTAATTTGTTAAAATTATTACGAAAAAGGTTGATTGAAGTATGGGTGGTGAAAGTTGATAGGTGATGTTTAAAATGTGTTGGCCAATCAAAGAGTGGGCAAGTAGGAGGGAGCTTAAGTGGGATATAAAATGTATATAATAAGAGGTTGAAAGTGTTGATAAAAGTGGGACAAAACCCATTTTCATGTTTGGTTTCGTGGCACGTATAAAGATGGTCTCACAACACATTATAGACTTTATTTCTGGTCTGCTGATGCTCTCTCTGTTTACTTACACCCACACTACACAATGTATCTCACCGAAGATGTAAACCATTTTTTTAACATACTGGAATACTTAGTTGATAATGAAACTTAAATTATCATTCTATATAGTAGCAATCGAATTCTTTTAATGACGTTTCTTTTGAAGAGTTTTCACCGAGACTACCGGTGTTATTAATTTATTTCCTTATCAGACTTCCATATTAATTCATCAGTTTATTTTAAATGTGTTTTAAATTTGTGCACCAAGATTAAATTTTTTTAAAATTTATATATATTTCCAAAACTATCATTAACTATACACTTAATCATATTTAAACCAATATAAAAATAAATTAAAAAATATAACGAGTCATATAATAGATAGATTAATAAATTTTACATTACAATTCTAAAACGACATTTATTTTTGTAACAAAAATTTTATTCTCCAACGACATCTAATATGAAATAGAAAGAATACCAATTTAAAAATATTCTTATATAAGTAAATAGGGATATTTAATTTTCAGTAATGCTATTTTCCAAAAACAGTAATTGAGATTCCAAGTTCTTGACGTTCATTTGATTGAAAATGAATATCTAATCTAACCACTACTAATTTGAGTTGAAGTTAGTTTTGAGGACAATATTAGAATGATTTTATTATTATTAAAATAATGAGTAAAAAGGAGAAAATAAAATGATTTTTTAAATGAAAATTTGAAAAAGAACTTGAGAAATTATTGAAATACGTACGTAAACAGTATCATTTGGATCATACATTTTTAGTTTTAGTTTAATTATACAACTAGAGTCAATATTTATATATAATTATATTTTTAAATTAAAATTTTATGGTTTGATAATATTTTATATTTCAATGCGCAATCAAATTGTATTTTTTTCGTTTGGTTCCGATGTAGTTGTGGGTTTGAAATTGGTTTGAGTTTTATTATTTTAATTTGGTCCAAGTTCAATTTGAGCACATGGGTCTAAATAAGGATAAGAAATTTTTGATTTTGATTCTAATTTAGATAGCTATATTTTTGGTTAAATTTTCTCGTTTTTATTTTTTGTTATTACATGTCTTTATATTTTAAATATGTTTAGTAAATCTGTATATCTCAGATTACCAAATCAAAAACATATATGCTAATTTCGTACTTCTATGTGATCAAAGTAAATTGTATATTTAATAGTTACGATTAGAACATACTAATATAATTTTGAAATAGTATATTTTTTAAAATTAAAATATAAGACATATATTTTATAAAAATTATCAATATGTTACCGTTATATTCTTAAAATCATAACACACTGTAATACTCTATTAGAATAAATCCTAAATCGTTTTTGATTAAAAATCAAACTCTCTCTCTCTATATATATATATATATATATATATTACTTTTAGCTGTACAATATTTCAGTACTTCATATCTAATATATTTTAGGGTTTTAAATTTTCCGTGTTTATGATATTTATTTACTTTGTTTGTCAGTATTTTCATTTTATATAAATTTATATTGAATAAAGTAATATTTATGTAAACATTTATTAAAATGATTAATTTTAGTGCAGTTTTTTGTTTAATATCTAGATAGAAAAAGTCCCTAATAATATAATAATAATCATGCATTTTTTTAAATGTAAATGTGAAAACAAATAATGATAATTTAATATACTATAAATTAGATAACTGCTTGCGATTAAACCACCCAAGCAAAACCAACATCATACCATGATGACAATTTACAAACCAACATCATCTATGCGTACAAACTACAGAGACGGACAAAGTTCAAAGTGAAATGAGATGTGTAACTATAGCCTTAGAGAATTAGAGTTGGAGCATGTTCTTGATCTCCAATTTTATTTCCCTTTTTATATATTGTGACGAAACCAACAGAATCTACATTAATTAAATCGAACCAAAGTTGAAATTAAAATGGCTACCCAAACTAAAAACCAAACCGGTCGTAAATATACGTCTTGTTCAAACAAACATGGAAGTATTGATTCTCTCCTCCAACCTAGAAGATTTTTTCAAATACATACTAAACACACACAAAATCCCATAAATAATCGTCTCTAATAAGAAAATTATAAAGATTACACATAAGACCAAAAATTATCACACCAAACGATTGATAATTTGTGACATTGTTGATTTTGTATCCATGAGATCATAAGCAGAGACTCCACTTTTGGCTTGGTTTCTTTCTACGATTTTCCATTCTCTAATCTTTGCCAAATTCTTCTCCACCTATATCATACGTGCTTCTAGAGTCAATGCTAGCTCCTCTATTGCAATATATATTTGCTTCAAACTTTCATCATCATCATCATCTTCCTTCTCATTGGATCTCTGGTTTTCTCCACCTTGATGAACAAAACACTATGTTTCCTTGTTTCCATCAGCGACTGTAGTCTTCTTTTTCTCAGCCTTGATTCCATTTACATCAAGCTCATAATCACAGTTTTGTCTTGTCTGAGAATGGTGATACAACAGTGTCAACTACTCCATTAGCAGCGAAAGGAGGATCTGAGAGTAGTTTTCAGTAGCTTGGCTCAGAACCGTGGTCTTTATGATCTTCTTCTTCCTCTTCTTCTTCTTCTTCTTCTTCTTCTTCTTTAGGAGTAACACAAACCTAAGCATTTTGTCATCAGTGCAAGGATCCAAGTTTGTCTGATAATGTCAATCTTCTTAGTCTTGCTTGTGGCCCCAACACCAAACGTGCCCAATTTAAGTCGTTGTGTCTTGAAACCAAGTTTTGAACTTCTGAAATTATTTTATGCAAGGAACCAAGTAAGAGTTCCATATGATATGGATTCTAAAAATAGTTCATGAGAGAGATTCCCACCAAGTGTAAGAAAGATGCATGGGATCATGGAGTCCCTGAACTCAAAGTTTACAGTTAATTATTAACTTATACAAACAACTCAGCTGCAATTGCAAATACATTCACCAAAGATCTGAGCAGATAATTAGTAAGAATCCGCTAAAAATATGATATACTTTAAATTATCTGAAGCATGTAACACAGTTCAATCATTCACACACATGAAAATGCATACTTTAAAGCACAATGAAAAAATCTTTAAAACTAAGTATCTTCTCTTTGTCTGATGAACGAATTGAACTACTAAATTCGACAATTCTTGAAGGACTATGACACAAGACATCAAAGAACATGATTATTTGATAAAGAACTTATGAAAACACAGAAGAGTATTGATGAAATTACATATGTAGTCTTTGTACTCTGGAACAACATAAGAGTCTGAAAGTAGAAAGAGGTCAACATAAAGTCGTAATAGTCTAAATTAATTTGACGCAAACAAATGGATAAACAATCAATCTCACCCAACAAAAAGGAGCACCGATAAGAACTCGGATCATCACTTTTTAAAAATTCGATTAATGTGCCATAAAGATTTGCATCAAATATGTCCACAAAAGAATCAACGAAAACTAAGAGATTTGGGGTAGCTCCTCGATCATAGACAAGAAATGCAAATACCTTTAAGGAAAAGGAGATGACACCTGAAGAATTAAACGCGAAGAAGAAGATTTTTTTAGGGTTTATGTAAAAGTTATGAAATAAAGCTTTACTTTTATAATGGTATATTTCGTGGTTAGTTTGATTTAAATATATTTGTCATCATAAAAGATTGTATAAGAATTATATCTTTATATTTAGTCACAACCTTTTGAATAAGTCCAAAATTAAAAGATGCCACGGTAAATTTCAAATAGAAATCTGTTTTAACAGATTAGATTCAACTATATTACATTATTAAACAAACCCTAGCTTTTATTCTAGATTACATCATCTTATTGGAATAATTATTAAGATCTTTATTTGATCTGTATAAGCGTCAATGTGTTTGCGTGATCAAATGAGACAGAGATCTCAGTGATCTAAAATGTATTGCTCTCTTGATTGTGGTTTCCACAGGTTGCACCACTACCAAAGAGCTGGGAATTGTTATGTGTTCTCTAGGACAAAACCCAACAGAGGCCGAGCTACAAGACGTGTGATCAACGAGTCGACGCAGATGGAAACGGCACCATCGACTTAATGTCACAATGGGGTAACATGTTTTGTTCTGTATCTGCAACTTCTTTCTATGTTTCTTCCACATCACTTCATTGAAAAAAAAAAACTTCCTAATGTATAGGGACATGGCGAAAGAAAATAACAAGCTGCACGATGAATTTGCATCTACTTTCGCCACACCGAATGCTAACTTTGTCACTAGGACTAATGAACTTCACTCAGCTGTCAATGGTAACCACGCTAAAACCCCTATCCCTTTCTTACGAAAAAACTGAGAAAAAGCGTACTAATCCCTGGTTTTACAGACTCGCTGATGCAAGACCGTGAGAACAAAGAAGCAACGGATGCTATAGTGACAACTTCAATGAAGCAGGTCACGTTATTGCAAGAGAAGCATGGACAAGCTGTATCAAACATTAGAGACAAAGCAGAACAGTCTCTCATAAAAGACTATCAGGTACAGAACACTAAAAATTGTAGAGTGTCATATCTATGACTAGATATATAACAGTTAAATTCTGTAATACATTGGCCAGGTTGATCAGCGCATGAACGAGACGCCAGAGAAACTAGCTATAATCGTGCCAAGCTTGGCGTCAATTGAGGAGATGAGGACTTTGTCTCCGAAGAATATTCTCAGTGAAGATGCCTCAAGCATGGAGAAAAGATCAGCTATACAGGGACAAGACGAAGCTAACAACAGAGCTCCATTCTTGAAAGTAAACATATGATTGATTTGATAAAAGAGGTGCCCGCTCTGGCAGTTGAGTTCATCAACTGGATGAGTCTAGCAGAGTATGAGTGTGTAAAGGTGATATGATTGTAGTACGCAAGCTTATTTTGTTCTGGATTAGTTTGTTGCCTATGGACCGGTTCAATTTGGTTAATCTTCTCATACTTACATGAGAAGAAGCTTATATTAAATTTATGAAACTTTTTAGATCAGATCCCTTATTATGAGCGTCAATTGCCTCCTCTGGTGCAACCTTAATAAGGTGTATTTAAATAATTATTCTTGGTTTTAATTGGCTACGCCCGGGATTTTCCTATAATTTATATATATAATTATATATCTATAACTATATTTTAATATAGTGTATATTGACATATGTTACAAATTATAAATTTAATTCATATATATTTTAAAATTTTCAGTATGTAAAATTTGTGATATTTTTGTTACTACAAATACTATAACATGATAAGTGAAATGAATAAAAATAATTGAATTTTTTTTATATATAACTGAGTCTTTGTTATGATCTGAATATTATTTTATCTTGGTTATATATAAATAACTTATAAATGTAACCAACCTAAAGCTTATTTTGGGTTTAAAACCATTAAATTCATAACTTTCAAGAGAATTAAAAAATTTATTTTGATACATATATAATCAATTTTGTTCCACCTCGAGTTAAAGCTATTTTTGATTTATTTGCACCATTTTTATTTTTTCTCTATATATATAATCAATTTTGAACAATGACCTAATCGTATTATGAACATACGTTATTTTCTCACAATTGGCTGTTGAGCAAAATAATTATTGACAAAGTATAACAAATTATATTTTGTGCTTAAAATCTATATAGCTGTCTTTGAATTACACATGATAATAATGCATGATATGTAACCAAGGATTTTTATAAGAAAAATAACAATATAAACAACTCGTTGCTTTCTTGTTTTGAGTGTCCTTATCCTTATATTTTTATTCTCAATCCTTGGATAATCTTCTTTACTAAATATGATATCAACTTCTACAACCTTCTTGTTTTTTTTTATTAGTTTTTCTACAACCATTTGGTAATTTGAACACAACCTAGAAATATAAGAACCATATTTTCTACATGAAAATTTGTACCTTTTGCAAAACATTTTTCTAAAACCACCTAAAGCTAGAAACATTGTACTATGTCGTTTGTACCGACAGAACTTAGCAAGTAATTCTCAAATAAACATATATTTTTAGGTATACGAAAGAGAGGATCGATTGTAATCTTACATAATAATCATTTAAAAATGTTGACAAAAAAAAATCATTTGAGAATAGTATCTCTTTCATTTGAAAGTATAATTTAATTTCATTACAAAAGAGAGCGGTTTCTCCACTAAGCACATATAGGTGTAATATAGTGTATTGCTGCTATATTTGATGAAACGTACTGTAAAGTCATATATTTTACGATTGCCTTCTGATAGCATTGAGTTATCTAACTTATCTTCATAAGGACACACTTCATAAACTTCATAGTAATACACATCTGAGTTGCTTATAAAGAAATTCATATGAGAGAGAGACCATACAACCTTAAATTCTTAATAATAATTAATACCTCATTTTTCACCACGAATAACAACGCAACCTCTCAGTGTATCGAACAAAAAGAAGAGTGAGTATTGCTTGCGAACAAATACCAATGTCGATGTATATAAAACCAGAGCCACGTCAACTCTGATTCCTTTAACCGGAAACCACAGAAACAGCTCTTGTACGCCGATATTCTCGACAAATCACTGATGTGAGCATAACTTATCCTCCCCGTAACCTTCGTGTCGTAACGTAGCTCTGTCTCGTACTTGGCATCTCAACACTGATTCAAATAAACAGACTATGTCTTGATTGCAAGACTCTCTAACTTTTTATATTCTTATTAACTTGGTTTTCTTACATAATGAGATAAGTAAAAACAAATAGATTCAGCATAGACTGACCTGTAAAATACGTAATCAGGGGCTTCGTGTCTTTACTGCGTTTTGAACCCAACAACTGAACCATAATAAACTATAGTTGACTACTTAATTATCTTACTTACTGGTTATCATAACAAAAATATTTAATAAGACACTTACCGATAGTAGACCTTGTCTCCTTTGTGAGTCTGAACATCACATACCGAGGCTTGATTCCTTGAATTGTAAAAAATGAATAATTCAATACTGATTCATCTTTCAATCACGCAGATTAAGAGATCAAATTCACCATGGAAGTTGGTACCAGTTGCTTCCCAAATTTAACGGCGCAAAAGAACTTTTTCAGCATAGCTTGTCACCAATCTGCAATTATATCACATCAGCTGATTTCTTCGCATAAACTTATATGAGAAACAACAACATAAAGAAAAGGAGATCAGATCGACTAATTGCAAAGGTACAGGATTGTGGAAAACAGAGAATACCAATGAGATCAAATCAGATCGCCTATACCTGATGTTAGAACAGCAAGCAGAACCAAAACTCCACAAATTTCATGGCGAATGCATGGGCTAATCATCTCGTCGTTCTTTCATTGATTATACGGTACATCTGCGGTAAGTTTTGGATCAACAAATGTGAAAAGAAAGGATTCACCAAACGGACTTAAAATATCTCATTCAAAAGAGGCTCAATGAAGATCTATATAAGAATCTGAACGCCAAAAATAATTGAAAGCTAATATGATCATGGGATTTTAAGAATGGGATACTGGAAATTTTTTTTTAATTTTTTTATCACAGACTGTTAAGATGGTGTTCAAGGGGAGAAGACTTACCCTTTTATAGGTAAAGAAACACCGCCTAGAAGATGGATGATTATCATTGAATGAGATCTATGTCTTGCTTGATTTGCGTTGATGGAGTTAAGAAGTTTCTTTAATTCAATGAATCAAGACACTCGTAACGTCTCAGAGGTAAGGACCAAAGACGAAACGGCGCAGTAAAAGCTTGAGACAGTGATTCTTCCCAACGATTCGTATATCTCGGCATGCTAATTCTCCATTGTTGGTCTGGAGATGGAAGAAGAGGACTAACCCTAATTTCGCTCTCGTCTCTGGCGGAGAAGGCTGGAGCTTTCTTTCGGGCTGGAACATTTACAAAACATAATAGCAGAAGATTAGCCCATTACTGAGAAAGCCCACTAAAAACCAAATGACGAACAAAATTCGTGAAAGATTGGACACGTGTCAAACCAAGAAATCTCTACTTAATGACGTGTCTCTCTCACAGGAGAGAAAACACTTCTTTATATAATAAGAAGATTTCTTGGTCAAGCGCTTTCCGATCTTATTCGCAGGCCATAACTAACGAAAAAAAGCCCATCTGGGCCGAAAGAAATTAAAAAGAAGCCCGTACGTAACTAAATGAAACGCATCGTTTCGTTTAAGGCGGACAGATGTCACTTCCAGAGAGCATGAATTAGTGACGTGTCATCCTCGCTGGCATGCCCGGGAGTGATTGAAATTCTCTTTTATATATAAAGATTATTATTATATTAGTGATGCCTTTTGAGTCTTTGGTTACACGTAATAGATGTCCTACAATATGCAATTTAGAAAATAGAAAAGAAAAATTCCCATATTGGCTCCTTTTGTCTTTTAAAGAGATTCCTTAGACATGTAAAAGAGAGATTCCTTAGAAACGAAAATGAGGACGCTACACTACTTTTGATGACACGCACATGCAGAGAATGTAAATTAATCCGCTGGGGTATTTTATTCAACACATCATATGAGTGTCAATTATGGAAGAGTACAGATTAATTCACACATCGACACAACTAAATAAATTAAATAACATATTTTATAAAGATGTATGTGACTAATCGTTAATACAGATAAATCAATCTAATTGTCGTACTATAAAAACACTACAATTAATTCAACCTAGCCATTGGAGCTTGTAACGATGGAGGAACCACAGAGGCAGATGCAGCCACTCGTGCCTGTAGTTCCATGTTTCCATGCCCACCCAATGGGCAAGGAGCGTTTGTGTTGAAGTTGCCTATACTCTTGACAAAATCACGGCTCGCAGCAAAAATGGACGCAACAATCACAACTTCTCCTTGAGATTGTATTGGGCTCTGGATATTGTTCGGTAAAAATGACTATGCATGATAAAATTTGTAGATTTGTCGATGATTTAAAAATATTAGTTCCAACATTCTCACAAAAAGAAAAGAAAAAGAACAAAATAAAACTAAAGTAGTGTTATTCAATAATGTATTTTAATAGAGTTTAAATATAAGTACAATCCACCATTATTGGATCGATATGTTATTTATAAATCTAATTTAAAATCTGATGTTATTCAATGAATGATTTAAATCAAAATTTTAAAATCTAGTGTTATTCAACTTTAAAAAATTTAAAAGCTGTTTGTATTTAAAATTGATTTTAAATAATTTGTGGTGGATTCTCATGAACAAATGATTGAAATCAAAATCCAAGATATACTGCAGAAATTATAGAATTCATTAAATAAAAACTATGTGGAGGTTATTGGTTCTGGTATTTTACTGGATTTAGAAAAAAAAATTATATTTGGAAATCTTTGATAAATGCACTGACTTTGAAATCAAATAAATGGACTCCATATAGGTTTCAGAATCAAGTAAGTAGATTATTGAAAATCAACCAAATGGATTTACAAGAGCTGTGACCAGCTTGTGAAGATGCATGCAGTCATTAACCAAAGAACACTTTTTCTATAGAAAAATATTTATTGGTAAGAGTTTAAGCAAGTTTCATACATAATTGTTAAGGAAGAGAACGGGAACGTCAATATTGAGTTAATAGTGTTTGTAGTTGTGCTAGTGGCTGATCAATTGTTAGTTGAATACTCTTGTATTCCCATTTTGTTGAGTGTGTTATTTTCTTATGGGGTTTATGTTTGTTTCTTATTATGCAGTCCTTGCGGCAGGCGCTTGTGTGCTAGAAGTGCTTTCCACTTCTAGCAAAACACACATTCGGGCGGACTTTGACAAGGATAGTCAAATACACATATAAACTGTGAAGTCCTTACTGATTGCTCTTTGAACATGTTTATTCTCCTTTCTATACTTTACTTTATTTGAGAGGTTTGAATTTTGCAATGCAGAGAGTTGTTGATTGGCTCACTTTAAATTTCAATAAAGATGAAAGCATTGGTATTTTGAAAGAAAATCAAGCACTACAGAGGTTAACAAAGGCAACAAGAAAAACTAAACTTAAAAAATTGTGTTCAGATTTGCTTGTAATGTAATTTTACGTACAACTTGTATGACAAGGTACATGTTGATATGTGCTCAGACATATGACTCCACTCCCATTGAGAGTTCACTGAGCAGGATGCAAATTACAGCTTCAAGGATTTTTGTCGAAGTGACGAGGAAGTCATGGGGAAGTAAAATAGGAAAGAACCTAGCTAATGTATTTTGATGAGGTTGTAGTTGTACGTGGTTTGGTTCATATGTCTGTTCTCGTGAACAAGAATATAATGTCTTGTTTATATAATTTGAGAATATAGAAGTTAGAGAGAAGCTGGTGGGACGCCATTGATGAGAGCACCTCTAACGAAAGGGGAAAAGAAAAACGCACCGTTTTGCTCGGGCGACTATTTTGGCGATTTAGGGATTTGCGACTCTCACTCTCGGTAGGGCTTAGCGCCGCCGTCATCTACGGTGGTTCTGATGGTCGATGAAGGCGATTCTCAAGCGGAGGTCCTGATTCTCTGGGAGCGCCTGTTTCACTTGGTTCGGGTCCTGGAGGGTCAAAAGGCTCTTGGGTCGGCGCGGTTCAGGGTACTTGTTGTCTGAAGAAGTATGATGTGGAGGTCTCTATGAAGGATGGTGTGGGTTCTGTCTGGGTTCCAGAGGAGATAACAAAGGATGTGGAGCCACTGTGGGAGGAATTTATTATTGGGAAGTTTCTGGATGATGCCCCTCACATAGCGAAGATTCACGCTATCGTAAACAAGATCTGGGTTATTAATGATAAGAAGCAAATGATAGATGTGTTTGTGGTAAACTCGACATCTATGAAGTTTAGGGTTCCAAACCAAGCGGATAGGAAAAGGATTCTTAGGAGGGGGATGTGGAACCTGGCTGGTCTTCCGGTGGTGGTGACAAAATGGTCTCCGGTGGTGGAGAAAGAGAAGGCTCTGAAGCAATCTATTCCAATGTGGGTTCACCTAAAAAATGTTCCTATCAGCATGTTCTCGTGGAAAAGTTTGAGCTTTGTCTCTAGTCCGATTGGTGTTCCGGTAAGACTTCACCCGGAAACTATGCAGAGCTTAGACTTGGAGGTTGCAAAGATATTTATGAAGGTGGACCTAACAACAGACTTACCAAAGAAGCTGACTTTCAACATCCAGGGACAAGAGGTTACGGTGGAGTAATCATACCCTTGGCTGCCCACAAAGTGCTCTAAGTGCGAGAAGTGGGGTCATTCTCCCAACGCGTGCTTAGAAAACAAAGGGGTGCAGAACAAAGATCAGAGAGAGAATCTAATGGAGAATTCAAAAGTAAGAGAGGAGGAAGTTGAGGAAGTGGTCAATGTTATGAAAGGGCAGGATGTGGTTCATGTTAAGGCTCATATACAGGGAATAGCTGAGAAGCAAAACAAGTGTTCAGAAGAGAGTTCTAAGGAGGTGCTTGCACCAGTGATGGTTGAGAATGTGGCTGATATCACAGAGGGTTTGGATCATGTCTTACGGGAGGTCGAGGAAAGGGCTTCTTTAGAGGTTACAGGGGTTGCAGAGACGCCTATCTCTTTGGGTCAAGTCAATTCTGAGGGGGAAAAGGAAAGAGAGTGGCTAGATGTCTCTCCGGGGAAAGCTTTCCGTTCTCCTTCAAGAAATAAAGAGCTAAAATTTGGTCAGCTGGCCATTCTCACTAACTCAAGATTTGCAGTTTTGGGCTCAGAAGAGGAAGGACAAATAAGAGAGGATGAGGATGAAGCTGAGGGTTTGAAGGATGATGAGTCTTCTTGTGTGGCAGGAAAGGAGACAGTTGTTGTTCCCCGTCAGAGTCTTCCTAGAGAATCTAAGATGAAACATAAGGTTTTGGATGATAAGTCTGTTCAGAGAGCTCAGGATGCATGCCTTAGCGATCTGAATAAAAATAAATCTCGCCCTCTATAATGTCTGGATTCTTCTGGAACATCAGAGGGTTTAACAAATTTTCAAAACATCTGGTGGTGAAGGATTGGGTTCGAAACTGGGGTTATCAGTTCGGTTGTCTGATCGAAACAAGGGTGAAAGAGAACAGAGCTAAGGTAATTCTTGAGAAGGTATTCCCTAGCTGGTCTTCTATCACAAACTATGATCATCATCATCTTGGCAGAATTTGGGTAATTTGGAGTCCTAAGGTGAGAGTCACACCGTGTTTTCAGAGTGCTCAGATGATAACGGTATCAGTGCTTCTGGAGGGAATGGAGGAAGAAGTTTTCTGTTCCTTTGTTTATGGCTTTAATTTGGAGAAGAATAGGAAGGAGCTATGGAGGGACATTAAGTCTCATCAAGACTCGCCTATTATTCAGAAGAAACCTTGGTTAATTTGTGGGGATTTCAACGAAATTTTGAATGGAGTGGAGCATTCGAGATTCGATGTAAATCATGATTCAGCGGGTATGAGAGATTTTCAGGAGGTTACCAATTATTGTTCTTTGGTGGATATGTCGTATCAAGGTCCGAGACACACATGGAGTAATAAGAGAGATAATGACATTATTTGTAAGAAGCTGGATCGAGCTTTGGTAAATGAAGAATGGCTGCTGGTCTTTCTGCAGGCTTATTGTGTCTTCGAGACTGGAGGGTGTTCGGATCATCAAAGGTGTAGGCTCACTATAAAAAAAGACAGTCTGAAGCCGGAGAAGCCGTTCAAGTTTGTAAATGCAGTGGCCGACATGCCGGAGTTTCTACCATTGGTCAGCGAATTCTGGTCGCAAACTGAGCCACTGTTCAACTCTACCTCTGCTCTCTTCAGGCTGGGGAAGAAACTAAAAGCTCTAAAGCCTTTGCTGCAGAATCTGAGTAAGGAAAAAATTGGAGATATCATATAGAAAACAAAGGAAGCTTATAACAAGTTATGCGAGCTTCAGACCAAGACTCTTGATGAGCCCTCACAGGCTAGCATGGTCATGGAGTCTGCTGCTCTCTCAAGATGGACGTTTTTATCAAAATTGGAGGAGAAAGTCCTTAGTCAGCGGGCTAAGATTCACTGGTTGGTGATTGGAGATGGGAATAACAAGACGTTTCACAGAGCGGCAAGAGTTCGAGAAGTAAGGAACTCAGCCAGAGAGATAAAACGCGAGGATGGTTCTATTGCTGACAACCAGGAGGATATCAAAAAAAGAAGCGGTGGATTACTTTAGCAAATTTTTGAACCATACTCCTCAAGACTATACATGAATTAGTACGGAAGCGCTAAAAGACCTGCTGGATTACGACTGTTCTGAAGCAGAAAAGAACATGCTCATGGGAGTGGTTTCGGAAGAGACGATCAGGAGAGTGTTGTTTGGTATGGCTGCAGATAAATCCACGGGCCCCGATGGGTTTTCCTCAGAGTTCTTCCGTGCTACATGAGCCATCACTGGAGGTGACTTTGTTCAAGCCGTTCAATCCTTCTTTGATAAAGGTTTTCTCCCCAAGGGGATCAACTCAACAATCCTGACTCTCATTCCCAAGAAAGATGAAGCAATCTATATGAGAGATTATCACCCTATCTCATGCCGCAACGTGATCTACAAGGTGATATCCAAGATATTGGCAAGCCGTTTGAAGAGATTGCTCCCTTCTTTCATCTCACCAAACCAATCAGCGTTTGTTACGGATCAGCTTCTCATGGAAAATGTTCTACTAGCGTCGGAGCTTGTGAAGAGTTACCATAAACTTTCAATCTCAGCGAGATGTGCTCTAAAGATAGACATTTCCAAAGCCTTCGACTCTGTACAGTGGCCGTTCCTGCTATCGGTCTTGGAAGCCATGGGTCTGCCTGAGAAATTCATCATATGGATCAAGAAATGCATTGAGCTTGCTTCCTTCTCTGTTCAGATCAATGGAGAGTTAGCTGGTTACTTTAATAGTAAAAGAGGGCTGCGTCAAGGGTGCTCTCTATCGCTGTTTCTGTATGTAATCTGTATGCAAGTGCTGTCGAAGCTCCTGGACAAAGCTGCACTAGAAAGGCGTTTCGGGTTTCACCCTTACTGCAAAGACCTAACCCTGACCCACCTGTGCTTTGCTGATGATGTTCTTGTGTTCTCGGATGGGTCGAAAAGTTCTATAGAGGGTATATTGGAGGTGTTCAAAGAGTTTGCAAAGCTATCGGGTCTATGCATAAGTCTGGAGAAGTCTACGCTTTTTCTGGCAGGTGTTAAAGAGGATGCTAGTGCTGACATTCTACATCAGTTCTCCTTTGAAACAGGTTCTCTCCTTGTGGGATATCTCGGTCTACCGCTGCTATCGAAGAAGATGTCAGTGGCTGATTACGCCCCTTTGCTCTCGAGAATTAAAAGCAAGATTAATTCCTGGACGGCTAGACACCTCTCCTTTGCGAGGTGTCTTCAGCTAATTGGCTCGGTACTATACAGTGTCATCAATTTCTGGCTGTCAGCATTTTGCCTACCAAAACAGTGTATTCAGGAGATTGACAGTCTCTGCTCGGCATTTCTCTGGTTGGGTCCGGTTTTGTCTTCGCAAAAGACAAAAATTGCTTGGTCAGATGTTTGCAAACCGAAAGAAGAAGGAGGGTTGGGGTTGAGATCCTTAGAAGAAGTAAACAGAGTCTCATGCCTGAAGTTGATTTGGCGTATTATATCCTCCACATCATCTCTGTGGGTTCAGTGGATTCAGAGATATCTAATAAGGAAGGGGTCCTTCTGGAGTTTTAAAGAAACAAGCTTCCTTAGGGTCGTGGATGTGGAAGAAGCTTCTACAGCTTAGACCCTTGGTGAGAGAGCTAACCAAAATGGAAATAAACAATGGGTCGACGACGTCTTTCTGGTTCGATAGGTGGTCTCAGTTGGGAGTTCTGATCGACCTAGCTGGAGAAAGGGGTAGCCTGAGGCTTGGCATCTCGATGAACTCAACGGTTGAGAGTGCTGTGAATACTTACTGAAGGCGAAGACACATGAATCCTGTTTTGATGCAAATTGAGAGTGAGATTCTAAATCTTCAGGAGCAAGGTCTTCGCCAATGTGAGGATAACTGTCTTTGGATGCGTGAAAATGGGGAGTTCAGACCGTGGTTTATAACTGCACAAACTTGGAATCTTACAAGAGTGCATGCTCCTCGTGTTTCTTGGTTCAAGGGGATTTGGTTTAAAGAAGCTACACCAAAATACTCCTTTATAAGTTGGATATTCCTTAACAGGCTATCTACTGGAGATAGGTTGCTCAGGTGGAATCCTCAAGCAATCTCTACTTGTTGGCTTTGTAGTGCTTCTACAGAAACTCGGGATCACTTATTTTTTGAGTGCTCTTTCTCTGCTGAGGTCTGGAGAGGTACGATAAGGGGTTTGGATGGCGCGGTCTCCTCTGTTCACTGGCCTACTCTATTACAAAGACTGGTGATCGGATCGCGAGACTCTCTTTCTACCTTTCTCTTGCGCTATTGTTTCCAAGCAACATTGTATGCAATATGGTTCGAGAGGAACAAGCGCAGAGTTGGAGAGTCTCCACAATCTGTTGCTCTACTTCTCATCTTTATGGACAAGTTAATTCGCAATAGAATCTCTTCATTGAGAAAGAAAGGGGGAAACAAACATGAGAAGGCCATGGAGATATGGTTTGGAAGTAGATAAACTTCTAATTCTTTCTTAAAAACTTCTATAGGTTTCTCTTTTTGTACAAAATAGCATTAGGTTGTACAAAGGTTTTTTGAAGTGAATAAAATTTAAAATTCTTTCAAAAAAAGAATATACAAGTCCAAGCAAAATAACAAGGTTCATCTCTGTATTTGTTTCTTTGTATTTTGATTTTAAAAACACTTACAAATCCATTGAAATATAGTTTTAAATAAAATCCTTAAACAAATATTTGTTATTGATAACACTTGATTTCAAAATCTATTTTTAAATCACATAACCAATGACACTAGATTTAAATATATATTTTAAAATCATAAAACCAGTAACACTTGTTGGTTTATATATTTTGATTGATTTAGAAATTCATGTAGTATTTATAAATCCAAATAAAATATGCAGATTTTAAAATTCTCTCGGACTAGTATTTACAAATCCGGAGGTTTTTCCTCGGATTTGAGTCTTTGTATTTTTAACAAAGAAATCCATACAAATCCATTATGAAATAAAATTTATTAGTAAATCAATATGATTGAATAACACTTTATTTGAATTAGAATTTATGAATCATTAAACCAATAACACATGATTTCAGTACAAATTTTAAAATCATAGAACCAATAACACTAGATTTAGTTTGGATTTTCAAATCCATTAAAATACACCAACCAATAACCCCCACTTGATTTGGATTGGATTTATAAATCCATTAAAATAGACAAACCAATAACACTCTCTATGTTTAAATTTAAAATTTTAATTATAAAACTTGACAATTGATTTTAAATCATTGATTGAATAACAACCCCTAAGATTTACCAGAACCAATTTTGAATAGTCAATAATACCTAATTTTTTTCAAACATTTTCTTAGTTTCATCAGTGCCTTTCAAAAAATCATAATTACATTCAGCATTACTTTAAATTTTGTTTTTTCTTAACTAGAAAGTGTATGGGGCTTCGGCTCAAATGGCTTCGGCTCAAATACCTCCCCTAGGTTCGGAGTTATCCGTAAGTAATACCTTTTTTAGGGTGGGGGGGGGGGGGAGAGAGCTAAAAGCACTACCTAGAGATTGAGTCCTCTGATCATCTAGTGCTCCATTGTTGATTCACTCAAGACATATGGAAGCTTCATCTGTAGTTGACTCTTATATCTTTTCAATTTGCATTGTTTTAACCATTCATTCTAGCATATGTTGACCATTTAGGATAGTATTTAGATATGTTTAGGGTTGCATTGCATTACATATGTCCTTATTAGGTGATGGAGATTTCAATTGGTGACTTTGGAGCATTTAGAGATGGTTTGGAGGCAAAAAGGGGTGATTCTCGAGAAGGAGACGCATTGATCAAGTGTCCCAGCGGCCTTTTGGCCCCTCAAGAAGCCGCTGCCAGCGCTGAGAAACGGATACCAAGTGTGGGAGCGGCCTTACGCAGTGGTGTACTGAAGCCACTGTAGACGCTCGAGAGATGAAGACTCAAGAAATGGAGACCAAGTGCGGGAGCGGCCTGACGCAGCGGTTTGACGAGACCGCTGGGAAAATACTTCGTTCCCTGCCGCGTTCGTACTTGACGCAGCGGTGTGACGAGACCGCTGGGAAAATACTTTGTTCCCTGCTGCGTTCGTACTTGTCGCAGCGGTGTGATGACGAAGCAAGGAAGCCGCTGTGAGTGTTCCAGCGGCTAGGCGGAGCGGTTTTACGTGGCCGCTGCGAGTCAAGAAAGTCAATATTTTCCGGGTTTGACCAGATAATTACCAATTTGTGTTTTGGTTAACCCAGGTTTGTTGGGTTAAACCAGGTTCGACTTTAAGCTACTATAAAGGTCCTTCAGACCTAATTGTAGGATCTTATCTTGTTTTCTATCAAATCACAAAAGAACTTTTAGGTGAAAAATCTTATCTTGATCATTTCTCTCTTGTGATTGCTTGATTATCTTGATCTCTTATCATGTTTAGCACCAAATCATCTTTGATTCTTGGGCTCATCATGGAGAGTAGTGAGTAGTCATCTTTGGATTCATGGGTTAGGGAGATTAAAGGTGATTAAGCTAGATCTAAGGTGTTTAGGTATAGATCAATCTTATTCCTTGCTAGTAGAGGGCTTTTAATGCAATTTTAGAGTTGGCCTCTCTAAAGTTGAGCTCTAGGCATTTCATACCCGGAAGGTGTTTGATGAAATGCATGAACCAACTCTCCTAAGCTTTTAACATCCTTTGCCAAATGGATTTGTTGTTAAAGGTGTTAAGATGGCTAGTAGACTTGAGATTAATGATTATTTAGATAACATTCAACCAAAGGAATTTGATGCTTGAGTTATCTAGGTAAATGAGCATTCATCTAGGGATAGAGTTTGTTTAGGATTGTGTCTAGGCCTAAGGTAGAAATAGATTGGTTAAAAGTTGACACCTTTAGGTTGAATCTTAATCACCCAAGATCAATTCCCATAGCCCATGAGTTCTCCCTTCTTATAAGAAAGAAAGCTTGTGCCTTTATTGCATTTTAGGTAGTAAGCTAGTTTCAAATCATCTCAAAAACTGGTAGCACTTAGATTAAGCATGGTCTTGCATTCCCTTTGCATTATAATCACCTAGGATTGGTTCGACAATCTTTTATACTACATTGATTTGATCTTAGACCCTTGAAAAGTCTTGTATCAAATTTGGCGCCGTTGCCGAATTCTAAGTTGATTGTGACATTGAGATTTAGTCATTTGCTTGAGACTAAGTCAATTTTTATTTAATTGTGTTATTGCTCTCTTTGTTCTTCTCTCTTTGCATTTCAGGTGTATGAACACAAGGAGTAGAGGTCCAACAAACCTAGTTCCAAGAGTTGAAGACATTAGAGCACTTGAGAGGGAGATAACCAGACAAAGAAGAGAAGTAGAGCAACAGGCTCACTTGCAAGAGTTGGGGTTTGATATGGAGAATCTGCCTCAAGATGGTGAAGCCCAAGGAGGCAATGGTCCAAGAGCTGATCCTTTTAGACCACAGCGCCAGCCACAACATCCACAGCGCCAAGCTCGTGCCATTGGAGCCTATGATCAACCTCACATTCATGGTCATAGGTTGGGAATCAGAGCACCAGCTGTGGAGAACAACAACTTCGAGATCAAGTCAGGGCTGCTCAACACTATAGAGAACAACAAGTATCATGGTCTTGCTGCTGAAGACCCTTTTGATCACTTGTACAAGTTTGATCAGTATTGTGGCTTGTCCAAGACAAATGGTGTTTCTGAAGATGCTTTCAAGCTGAAGCTATTTCCTTTCTCTTTGGGAGACAAGGCACACCAATGGGAGAAGACTCTTCCAAGTGACACTGTCACTACTTGGGAAGATTGCAAGAGAGCCTTCCTAGAAAAGTTCTTCTCTACTTCAAGGACAGCTAAGATCATGAACGAAATCTCCGGATTTCAACAAAAAGGTCTAGAGAGCTTCAGTGAAGCATGGGAAAGGTTCAAGGGTTATTGGTCTCAGTGCCCTCATCATGGTTTCAGCAACGAGAGCTTGCTTAGCACCTTCTATAGAGGAGCCTTACCACAGTGCAGAAACAGGCTTGATACTGCCAGCAATGGTTTCTTCTTGGGGAGAACTGAAGAAGAAGCAGAGGAACTGGTGGAGAACATGGCTAAGAGCGACTCAGTCTACAGCGAGGAGCATGATAGGGTCAACAGAAATGATGATCAACAGACAAAGAAAGAGATCAAGTCCTTGCAGGAGAAGATGGACTTGCTTCTTTCTAACCAAGCTAAACAAGAGCAGGTCAACTTTGTGGGTGGTCCTATTCAAGAGATTCCTCCCAAGATTAATGAGGTTGATGGTTTGGAAGGACAAGAAGAGCTGTGCTTCATCAACAACAATGGTTCTTGGTACAGGAAGGAACCTAACTTTCAGTACAACAACTACCAGCAAAAGTCCTACTCAAACAACCAGCAAGGAGGATACCAGCAGAGGCAAAACACTCAGCAAGGGAGCTATCAGCCTAGGCAAAACACCCCTCCTGGTTTCAACAATAACAACAATCAGTCTACTCAAGCTCAAGGAAGTTCTTCACAATCTCCAGCTTCAGATACAAGTGTGGATGCAATGTTCAAGAAACTTTTGGATTTTCAGGCCAAGAATGAGAAGACAATGGGTTATGAGTTCACGAAAATTCACTCCAAGATTGATGGAAGTTACAATGAGCTCAACAACAAGATCCGCCATTTGGAGAATCAGTTTGCTTCAATGAACTCTCAGCCAAGTCGCCAACAAGGGGCATTACCTGGAAAGCCAGAGCAAAATCCCAAGGAGACAATGAAAGCCATCACCCTTAGGAGTGGAAAACAGCTACCACCAAGAACTCTCATTAGGGATAATGAGAAGCAAGATGGGGAGGTGGTCATCAATGTGGATGATGATGTAGTTATTATGGATGAGAAGACCAATGAAGAGATCTTGGAGAAAATAGTTGAAGCAAAAGGAAAGGGTAAAATTGGAGAAGAAAAGAAGGGGGAGAACAAGAATGAAGTTGCTACTTCATCAAAAGAAGCTCTATTCAATCCTCCTCCCTATGAACCAAAACTTTCTTTTCCTGGTAGATTCAAGAGACAGCTTTTGGAGCAATACAAGGCTTTATTTGAGAAACAAATGAGTGAAGTTCAGATTACTATGCCCATAATTGATGCCTTCATGCTAGTGCCTCAATACAGCAAGTTCCTCAAGGATGCTGTAACTAAGAAGAAGAAGGAGATGGAAGGCATGGTGGTTCTTACTCATGAGTGTAGTGCTATTATCCAAAGGCTAACCATCCCTAAGAAGCTTGAAGATCCAGGAAGCTTTACTTTACCTTGTGCCATTGGGCAATTTACTTTTGAGAGGTGTCTATGCGATTTGGGAGCAAGTGTGAGCCTTATGCCTCTCTCCATTGCTAAAAGGCTTGGCTTTACACAATACAAGAAGTGTAGACTCTCTCTTGTGCTAGCTGATCGCTCAGTGAAGATTCCCATTGGTATCCTAGAAGATCTCCCTGTTATGGTTGGAAATTGTGAGATTCCTACAGATTTTGTGGTGTTAGAGATGGATGAAGAACCAACAGATCCTTTGATATTGGGGAGACCTTTCTTGGCTACAGCAGGAGCAGTTGTGAATGTTAAGGAAGGGAAGATTGATCTTCACCTTGGAAAGGGAAACATTCTTCACTTTGACATCAAGGAGGTGATGAAGAAGCCTATTACTCAAAGCCAAGCATTCTACATTGAGGAGATGGAGGTTTTAGCTGATGAACTTCTAGAGGAGTTGGCACTTGAAGACTCTCTACAACATGCCTTAACAATTGAGAGAGAGGTCCAAATGGTTGAGAACAAGGAAAGTGATGCTTATGTGAAGATGCTGTACTCTCACAGGGAGATAGTGATGAAGAACAGAATGAGGAGCTTTCATATGAGGATCACCATGCTTCCTCAGCTACTCAACAAGAGAATCTCCAAGAGGATGATTGGAGTGAACTCAAAGCACCAAAAGTGGAGCTTAAACCTCTTCCCCATGGTGTAAGGTATGCTTTCCTTGGCCCTAATGAGACTTACCCTGTCATAGTGAGTAGTGAGCTTAGTGAAGATGAATTGTCTAAACTTTTGAATGAACTTAAAAAGTATAGAAAGGCAATAGGCTACTCACTAGATGATATTAAAGGGCTATCACCTTCTTTATGCATGCATAGGATACATCTAGAGGATGAATCTATGACTTCTATAGAACATCAAAGAAGGTTGAACCCCAACTTGAAGGATGTTGTTAAGAAAGAGATTCTAAAACTCTTAGATGCAGGAGTCATCTATCCTATTTCGGATAGCAAATGGGTGTCTCCTGTGCATGTTGTTCCAAAGAAAGGAGGAATGACTGTGGTTAAAAATGATAAGGATGAACTAATACCAACAAGAACAATAACAGGACATAGGATGTGCATAGATTATCGAAAACTTAACAAAGCATCTAGAAAGGATCATTTTCCATTGCCATTCATTGATCAAATGCTTGAGAGACTTGCAAATCATCCATATTATTGTTTTCTTGATGGGTATTCAGGGTTCTTCCAAATCCCCATACATCCAAATGATCAAGAGAAAACGACTTTCACATGCCCCTATGGTACCTTTGCTTATCGAAGGATGCCATTTGGGCTATGTAATGCTCCAGCCACTTTCCAAAGATGCATGATGTCTATTTTCTCTGATCTTATAGAGGATGTTGTGGAGGTGTTTATGGATGATTTCTCTGTCTACGGATCTTCGTTTTCTGCTTGTTTGTCAAATCTTAGCAGGGTCCTCAAGAGATGTGAAGAGACCAACCTTGTGCTGAACTGGGAGAAGTGTCACTTCATGGTTAAGGAAGGGATTGTGCTTGGACACAAGATTTCAGAGAGGGGGATTGAGGTAGACAAGGCCAAGATTGAAGTGATGGTTGGGTTAGCTGCACCAAAGACGGTTAAAGACATTAGAAGCTTCCTCGGTCATGCTGGATTCTATAGAAGATTCATCCAAGACTTCTCGATGATAGCAAGGCCAATGACTAAGCTTCTATGCAAGGAGGCTGCATTCGTCTTTGATTGGGAATGTCTACAAGCCTTCAAGAAGTTGAAGGAGAAGCTGGTTAGCGCCCCAATTGTGCAGCCACCAGATTGGGATCTCCCCTTTGAGATCATGTGTGATGCTAGTGACTATGCTGTGGGAGCTGTTCTTGGTCAAAAGAAGGACAAGAAGACTCATGTGATCTACTATGCGAGTAAAACTCTTGATGAAGCCCAAATGAAGTATGCTACAACTGAGAAGGAGTTGCTAGCCATTGTCTACGCCTTTGAGAAGTTCAGAAGCTACTTAGTTGGGTCAAAGGTCATAGTCTACACTGATCATGCTGCATTGAGACACCTCATGGCCAAGAAGGATGCTAAGCCAAGGCTGTTGAGGTGGATCTTGCTGCTACAAGAGTTTGACCTTGAGATTAGAGACAAGCCAGGAGTTGAGAATGTGTAGATGATCACTTGTCTAGACTGAAGATTGAGAGTGGGATCCCTATTGATGAAGGGCTTCCAGAAGAGCAAATCATGGCAATTGGAGCAGTGGTAGCAGTTTGTGAAACTGGAAAGAAGCTTGAAGAGGTGAAGGCAACTGAAGAGAAAGGCCCTTGGTATGCTGATTTGGTGAACTACTTAGCTTGTGGAAGAGAGCCACTTGATCTTGAGGGATATGCCAAGAAGAAGTTCTACAAAGATGTGAAGAGATACTATTGGGATGAACCTTACCTCTACATCCTTTGTAGAGATCAACTCTATAGAAGAGCAGTAGCTGATGAAGAAGTTGAAGGGATCCTCACACACTGTCATGGATCATCCTATGGAGGGCACTTTGCTACTTTCAAGACTGTCTCAAAGGTGTTACAAGCTGGGTTTTGGTGGCCTCATATGTTCAAAGACACTCAAGACTTTGTCTCTAGGTGTGATTCATGCCAAAGGAGAGGAAACATCACCAAAAGAAATGAGATGCCTCAAAACCCAATTCTAGAAGTGGAGGTGTTTGATGTGTGGGGTATTGACTTCATGGGACCATTCCCATCATCTTTTGGCAACAAATACATCCTTGTAGCTGTTGACTATGTCTCCAAGTGGGTAGAAGCTGTGGCAAGTCCCACCAATGATTCTAGGGTGGTGATAAAGATGTTCAAAAGCACCATCTTTCCAAGGTTTGGAGTTCCAAGAGCTGTCATCAGTGATGGGGGTTCTCACTTCATCAACAAGCTGTTTGAAAGTCTTCTCAAGAAGAATGGTGTGAAGCATAAGGTTGCAACTCCCTACCATCCTCAGACAAGTGGACAAGTTGAGATCTCCAACAGAGAAATCAAGTCTATTTTGGAGAAAACAGTGGGGACTACAAGGAAAGATTGGTCCATCAAGCTAGATGATGCACTATGGGCTTATAGGACTGCTTACAAGACTCCTTTAGGAACCACACCTTTCAACCTTGTGTATGGGAAGGCTTGTCATCTACCGGTTGAACTTGAGTACAAAGCATTGTGGGCTGTTAAGTTGCTGAACTTTGACATCAAGAGTGCCAAGGAGAAGAGACTTCTCCAACTCAATGAACTGGAGGAGATCCGACTTGATGCTTTTGAGAACTCAAGGATTTACAAGGAGAAAACCAAAGCTTTTCATGACAAGAAGATCTTGAAGAGAGAATTCAGTGCTGGAGATCAAGTGCTTCTCTACAACTCTAGACTGAAGTTGTTCCCCGGGAAGCTCAAGTCAAGATGGTCCGGTCCTTTCAAGATCAAGGAAGTTAGGCCATATGGGGCAATTGTGTTATGGAACAAGAATGGTGGAGACTTTACAGTCAATGGACAGAGGGTTAAGCTCTACATGGGAGCCACAACAGAGGAGGAGAGAACCTCGGTTCCTCTCTCCGACCCCATTCCCGCCTAGCCAAAAAGAAAGGAAGTCAAGCTAGAGACTTAAAACAAGCTCACTTGGGAGGAAGTCCCATGTCTATCCTTGTACATATTTTTATTTTTTCTATTTCTAGTATGTCTTTGGCTATTTTTCTGTGTCTATCAGATCTTCAGGTCCAAGAGGAGAGATTGTGGCATTAAACGAGGTGTGGTGAGGTTCAAAACGCTCACAGCGGCCAACCACAGCGGTCTACACATACCGCTGCGACTAAACGAGAAGATGAGAAATATGCTTCAAGTGTCACAGCGGTATCTGGAGCGGTCTCATCAAACCGCTGTGAAAATACTCTACCCCCTGCCCGATTCGTACTTGTCGCAGCGGTCTGTGAGATTTTGAGGCAAGAAGCCGCTGTGAGAGGCGCAGCGGTCTTGCGGAGCGGTTTACGGTGACCGCTGCGACACTCAATTGCGCGTACCGGCGTCGATTTCCGGTTCAATTCAACTGAACCGGATCGAAATCACCAAAACCCGACGCGAGACACTCCTTCTTCCTCTCCAAAATCGTATCTCTCTCTCTCTCTCCCTTATCAAAAACTCCATACTTTCATTCTCTCAAGCATAAGAACTCATAAATCTCTCAATTCTTCACCAAATTCGTTGATTCAAGTTGCTATCTCCGTGATTTCACTTCGACTTTTCATTTCCCTACTCTTGTTTATCTGAAACAAGCTAAGGTATAGAGAAATCGTCATCTTATTTTCGGATTTAAAATTTCCATTTTTTTTAAAGTGGTTGCATGGTTGATTTCTTGTTCAATACTCGTTAATTATGTCCTTTTATGCTTGATTGATGAGTTGGGTAGATGAAAAACGTGTTTAATTGACCTGAATTCGAATTTGAAAAAGTTAGGGTTCATATTGGGGGTTTTCGAAAATTGAAATGGAGTGATTGTTTGATGTTAAAATTGAGTTTATTGAGTCATAGAAGATGAGTATGAATGCCATTTGCTGTTTTTGAACTCATTAACTCTTTCCAAGCTTTAATTTGTTTCTTATTGATCATGTCACTTATACAATTTCGAGCTTGTTGATAGCAGGACATGGGGAAAGATCGCGGTCCCGGAACTGATCGCATTGTGGATGTAGGCACTTCGTCTCGAGCTGGGACAAGAACCAACCCACCACGAGCAGGCCGACCAACGCCAAACCCACCAGCTCAGGTTTCCCGGCGCAAAGCTCCACAGCAAAGAGAAAAGTCGCCAGCTGACAGAGCGACATTGGAGGCAGAGATCGAAGAGATGATAGAAGAGGGTCTTAGAGCTGAGACTGAAGATGAGGAGGAAGAAACACCTGCTCCCAAGCCAGCTAAGAAGCGGAAGAGAGTGCCCCCAACCAGCAAACCGACTTCAGCACAACTCTATGAGCGCCTTTATGATGATGTCAAATGGAACCCCATGAGATTTCCGGATGCTGAAGCTCTTCATGCGCTTGGGATCTATGAAGATGTAAGGATGATTCTCCGGAACATGGGCATGGAGTCACTACTTGGCATGAGCTACGGGGTTCACAAGGAGGCTTCTTGTGAGTTTTTGTCTACATTCTTCGTGCAATACCATTGCGACGAACATAGGACCGAGGGGTTTGGGCGCATCAGCTTTAAGATCAATGAGAGAACCTATAAGGTGGGTTTCAAAAACCTAAGCTCCATTCTCGGCTTCTCGGACAACCGTGGGTCGTTTCTACCTGCTAGGTCGGCAATTGTGGATGACATATGGAAAGTGATTACGGGGTGGTCGCGTACAGCGGGAGAGGACAAGAGCAATGACATCTCTAACCCGGGAGTGAGATATGCCCACAAGGTCCTTACTCACACCTTTTACTCACGGAGGGAACCGGGCGGAGCAAACGATGATGAGCTCAAACTTCTAGCTCTTGGACTTCTCCCGATTCTTGAGGAAGGAACGCTACTCCACACCGATCCGGAAGATTTTGAGGATTTGGGACTTGTGGGATTGTTGATGAAGCGGTTTGAGTACTATCGAGATTGGGCTTGGACAACTCCGAATGAAAAACCGACGCTGTTTATCGGGAGCTTCATTACTCCGATCTTGGAAGCATTTGGGATAGATTTGGGACCTCGGATCATGCTCCAGCCTCCATTGATCTCGCTTACTTGAAGAAAACCCATTTCCTTACCGGCCAATCTGGCGATCGGTATGGTTACCCCTCGAGCCTGAGCAGCTACAGATATTCCTCCCTTGTGAGAGGTTGACGACGCTATCTGATCCTCGGCATGTACTTTTCGCTCCAGCTGCTCATGAGCTCATTCCCGCAGATTTTGGTGTACTTGAGACCATCACCAAAGCGCGCAAGAAGAAGACCAAGGCCAGTTCTTCTCGGGCAGCTCGTCCTAGTGATGCTGATGACGAAGGACCGACCACACCAGCTCGGTGTATGGGACAGAGAGATACCACTTTCAGCCTTATGGTGGAGTTACACCGAACATTGCATTGCGCCAAGCTCTCTCTCAAAACGCCAAGTTGCTTCGGTGGAACAAGATGCAAGATTCCACCATCTACAAGCTTAAGAACTCAGTGAAAGCGCTTAAGAGACAGATGAAAAAGGTCACTGCACTTCTCTCTCAAGTGTCTATCGGTTCTGGTTGTCAACGGGATGACGTGTTGGCTGGTGCTGGTCCATCTACTCTCCCATACCCTGTCTTCTATGGACCTCCTCATTCCCCGGAGTACCGACTCCGTCGTAGACGCAGGAACACAGCTCCTCCACCCCGAGCCTCCTCCAACGAGTCTCCTTCAGTCGCTACCGACGACGACGACACGGAGGGAGCATCCTCCTTTGCTTAGCCAGGTTTCATCATCACCCTTCCATTGTATATATCAGTTTTTCTTTGCATTTATTTCTCTTTTCGGTATCTCCTCCTACTTTCTAACACAGAGACTGTGTGAACAAAGTTTGGGGGAGGTATCAAGTATTTGATCATGTTTTCTTTGATGAATTGAGTCTCATGCATCGCATTGTACATACATATATGCATAGAAAAAACAAAAAACAAAAAAAAAAAAAAAAAAAATAAAAAATTTGAAAAACACAAAAAGAAACATGTAGTTGCATCACTTGCACTTTTAAGATTGAGTCTAGAGCATATAGGTTGCATTCACTTGCATTGGGAATAATGATTTAAAATGCCTTGCAAAGAACCCTTGTCTAGAACTCAAAATGACACCCTAAACATATCAAGTAGCTTAAGCATCTCTTGAAAACCTTGTACGCTTCGAGCCTTGAAAACTCTTCTTGAAACTTGTTTGCTTGCTTGATGTTAGCATTGTTCTTAAGATCAGCTCCAATCTAAACTTGGCTTGAATGAACTTAATCTCTCTTGCATATGGGCATTTGCATACTTGATCATGGATCTCATACACATTTGGGTTATCTTATTCCTTCATACCTATCTTTGTTAACCCAAATGGCACTCCTTACCCTAAAACCCTAACCATTCTTTGAGACCAAACATTGAATTGCATGAGTGAGGCCTCTTTTGATAGCTTGTCATGTGCAAAATCTTGAGAGTATTGGAGGCGACATAGGTTTATTCTCATCTCTTGCTAGCACAATGAGTTAGCATTTGGGGATGGTGAGAGGGGTTTGTGTGTTTTAAATTTCAATATCTTGGGTTTGGAGAGTGAAAAAAAAATTATGAAAATAAAGCTCCTAGGGATATATATAAAAAATAATAATAATAAGAAGCTCTTGATTATGCAACAAAGAACCTTCCTCCTAAAAAAAAAAAGAAAGAAAAAAGAAAAAGGGTTAGAGCTTGTGGAAAGTGGATTAAAATCCCTAGTGAGTGGGTCAAATAAAAATGAAAAAAATAAAAAAAGAGAGAGTTGTACATTGGGTGAGTGATGTGAGGGGTTTCGATTGATTTTTGAGATGATGATAAAGAGGGTAGAACTTGTGATCATTTATAACAAAATGGGGTAGAATGATGAGAATGAATCTATGTATGCATGAGTTGCTTCTAATCTTAGATAAATTTTGCATAATGATCAAGCTCCTTGTTTTGAGTGATAACCACCCTTAAATAAAAACATTTGAACCCATCTCTTCATTCATATTAGACCATTGCATACCTAGCCAAATGATTGAGATCATGTGCCCATTTGTGAGACTTCACATTGTGTGTGTGTGTGTGAATCAATGTGAGAGCTGATTGAAGGGACTTGTTGGTAGAGAGTATTGCAACTTGAGTAGAGGAAAAAGAGTATGGATAGGCCTAGAGAAGCTAGAGTATAATAAGGAGAATGCTCATGCTATTTGCTATGTTTCTTTAGGATATTAAGTTGAGTGCTAGGAAGTGTTACTTTTGGCTATGAGTTCCCACTTTCAAACCTCTCTCTCTTATGAGTTCTTACAAGGTCACTTGAGGACAAGTAAGATACAAGTTTGGGGGAGTTGATATCTTCTCAATTTGCATTGTTTTAACCATTCATTCTAGCATATGTTGACTATTTAGGATAGCATTTAGATATGTTTAGGGTTGCATTGCATTACATATGTCCTTATCAGGTGATGGAGATTTCAATTGGTGACTTTGGAGCATTTAGAGATGGTTTGGAGGCAAAAAGGGGTGATTCTCGAGAAGGAGACGCATTGATCAAGTGTCCCAGCGGCATAAGGAAGTCCCAGCAGCCTTTTGGCCCCTCAAGAAGCCGCTGCCAGCGCTGAGAAACGGAGACCAAGTGTGGGAGCGGCCTTACGCAGCGGTGTACTGAAGCCGCTGTAGACAACGCTCGAGAGATGAAGACTCAAGAAATGGAGACCAAGTGCGGGAGCGGCCTGACGCAGCGGTGTGACGAGACCGCTGGGAAAATACTTCGTTCCCTGCCGCGTTCGTACTTGACGCAGCGGTGTGACGAGACCGCTGGAAAAATACTTCGTTCCCTGCCGCGTTCGTACTTGTCGCAGCGGTGTGATGACGAAGCAAGGAAGCCGCTGCGAGTGTTCCAGCGGCTAGGCGGAGCGGTTTCACGTGGCCGCTGCGAGTCAAGAAAGTCAACATTTTCCGGGTTTGACCAGATAATTACCAATTTGTGTTTTGGTTAACCCAGGTTTGTTGGGTTAAACCAGGTTCGACTTTAAGCTACTATAAAGGTCCTTCAGACCTAATTGTAGGATCTTATCTTGTTTTCTATCAAATCACAAAAGAACTTTTAGGTGAAAAATCCTATCTTGATCATTTCTCTCTTGTGATTGCTTGATTATCTTGATCTCTTATCATGTTTAGCACCAAATCATCTTTGATTCTTGGGCTCATCATGGAGAGTAGTGAGTAGTCATTTTTGGATTCATGGGTTAGGGAGATTAAGGGTGATTAAGCTAGATCTAAGGTGTTTAGGTATAGATCAATCTTATTCCTTGCTAGTAGAGGGCTTTTAATGCAATTTTAGAGTTGGCCTCTCTAAAGTTGAGCTCTAGGCATTTCATACCCGGAAGGTGTTTGATGAAATGCCTGAACCAACTCTCCTAAGCTTTTAACATCCTTTGCCAAAGGGATTTGTTGTTAAAGGTGTTAAGATGACTAGTAGACTTGAGATTAATGATTATTTAGATAACATTCAACCAAAGGAATTTGATGCTTGAGTTATCTAGGTAAATGAGCATTCATCTAGGGATAGAGTTTGCTTAGGATTGTGTCTAGGCCTAAGGTAGAAATAGATTGGTTAAAAGTTGACACCTTTAGGTTGAATCTTGATCACCCAAGATCAATTCTCATAGCCCATGAGTTCTCCCTTTTATAAGAAAGAAAGCTTGTGCCTTTATTGCATTTTAGGTAGTAAGCTAGTTTCAAATCATCTCAAAAACTTGTAGCACTTAGATTAAGCATGGTCTTGCATTCCCTTTGCATCATAATCACCTAGGATTGGTTCGATAATCTTTTATACTACATTGATTTGATCTTAGATACTTGAAAAGTCTTGTATCAGACTCCAGTCTCATTGTCGAAAGACTCTACTATAAAAGACAACGTCCAGTCATTCCAGAGATGGACAAATCTCCCTCCGTATGGCGTTTCATCGAACCTCATCCCCTGGATTTTTTTTGGAATATATATGGGTTTCCCAAAATCAACTCATCTTTGAGAACAGAGATTCGACACCCACTAAAACAGTTGGATTCACTATACTCTCAGCCAGAGAATGGGAACAGGCCCAATCTCTGGTGCCTCATCACCTCCCAAAAACCATCGAGACCCTCCCCTATCAGGTACCGGAAGCAACTATCAATTGCTACACAGATGGCTCTTGGAGAGCAGATCAGAAACATGCGGGACTTCGCTGGGTATTCATTGATGGCTCCGGGACGACAATCAACAAGGGCTCGAGGTTCAAGATTCATGTCTCCTCAGCTTCTATACAATTGTCTGCTATAATATTAATTGAATGTGTAAGAATTATTCAATGTAGGAACTAGAAAATAAAATAACATATGTTTTTCTAGTTAATATCTTACATGCATTTATAGAATTATGGAAGACGATTTCTCAACAAGTTCAAAAATGTATTAATTTATTGATTAAGCTTTTTATGACCAAGAATCTATGTGTAATCCAAGAACTTCTCAGAGTAAACATTTTAACCATTCATTAGATCTGAATCAGTGATTTTTTCATCGTGGTTTCTCAATAAAAATTAATACAAAATGATAAATAAGAGAAAAAAGTGTTTGGGGACTCTTTTCGTGTAGGGGTCGGATTTATAAAGGTTTGAAAGCGGGTCTGAGTTTTCCAATCTAGGGACCCCTTTCGTGTTACGGCAGCGCGTGGAGGAGGAGGGAGGGCTCAACCACTACATCTGGTATGCAGTCTTCATGTTCTGTCTCTCTTCCGGTCTCAGCAGTTCACATCTTATGTTCTTTGGTTTGTCGACTTCTCATTTTCTGCTTTGGAGACAGGGGTACTTCGGAGGGGTTCCTTAACCTCGTCCTCGTGTTAATTCATAGTCCCCGGCTTCTGAGTGTGTTGGTGCTGGTCTCGTTCACGCGCGGAGATAAGATGTGATGCGACTTGGTTTTGTCTTCTATGGCCTTTCCAGTGCATCTCAGTCGATCTCCCTCCCTTCTGTCCTCTCCTCTTCTTGGTATTGTGTCCAGAGCTCTGTTGAAACAGTTCTGGTCTCGTATTGTCTAAAGGTTCTCTTGTTTTCCATTTGTTTCCCATTGTAAGTGCTCGCTTGTGTTTGCTACCAGAACTGGACTGCTGCAGCTTTTGGATTCTCTCTTTGGTTCTCGGAGGAGGCAATGGGTGGAGTCGGGGGTCTTCTCCACTGGAATTCGAGTTTGATCTTCTATTCAGTAGCTCCCGTTGGTGGACTAACAATCCCAACACCATACCCAACTCGTGTTTGGTCATGGTGTGTTGGTTCCCAAATCTTTTATGCAAGTCTGTGGGCTCTCTGGTAATAGGTTCAGCGCCTGTCTCGAATCCATCTTCTTGCTTGTGCTTTGTTGGCGGTGATATAGTATTGTCATCTATTATTTGTCTCTGTTTGTATTTTGATTCTCGGATTCACACCTCATCTCCAAGGAATGGTGCTCTAGTTAATGGGTTCGAAACTGTCATTCAATTTTCTCTGTGGTTAGAGCTTTGGTGAGCAGGATAGGCCAGTTGAGAATGGTGGTTCCCCTCAATGTTTGTGTCCTGTTCCATTCTCTCGAGTTTCGTCCACCGGCAGAAGAAAGAAGTGGTGGGTGATCCTTAATACTATGATCATTAATAATGTATGTCGGCGCCTAATTTGAGAAAGAAGTGAAGATAGAGTGGTCGGTTTCACTTCGGTGGAGTCGGAGTCGTTGACCGCAGATCTACTGTAATGATGAAGGACCGTCCTCGGTCTTTTGAGCCTAGGTTTTTTTCCTTCCGCTTTATGTTCCTTAAATTCTCTATATATAAGTAGTGATAAGCCTAATATATTAGCGATGATTACTGTTTTTCTATTGGTTAGTCGAAGACTTGTTCTGGTGCCCGTTTTCTCGGGCTGGTCATTAATTAATATAAAAGTATTTACTGGTTAGTCGGAGACTTGTTCTCGTGTCCGTTTTCTCGGGTTGGTCACTAATTAATATATATTTATTTTCTAAAAGAGAAAGAACGTAGATGAAAGTAGAATCATTTCTTAAAAAAACTCTCCTTTGTGTAATTCTCATTAGTCCAGCGGTTTGACTAAATGTTCATTAATGCTTATACACCAAGAGGTTTGGGGTTAAAATCCAAGAAAATCAAGATTATGTAGATTGTGGAGAAAAAGTGTTGCAAGAGATATTCAGCATGGCGCATGACTGAATGGTGTACCAGACATGGATCTCATAGTCAAAATGTATTCTCATAAGGTGGTAGAATTGTCGGCCGTAGAATCGTCTATGTAATATTTCTCTTCGTTGTAATAGTATAATTAACTAGAGGTTTTAAAAAAAACTCTCATTTTCATTGGTTTAACTTTCTAAAACAATAATTTTAAATTATATCTAGATGCTTAAGTGTTCGTTTTCTTACAAGAAACTCAAAACTTTTTAATCAAAAACTCTACAAATTATGTTAAAGTACATATGATGCTTTTCCAACTTATTTATTTTCAATATGTGTTAGGCTAACCGTTACAAAATTTCCAAGTTGAGATCTACAAATATGTTGCTAATTTTTTTTCTCTTTCTCTATAAAAATAAGAAAAACTTATTTGACTATTCTTCCGCTCCATGTTAATGTCGCTTTTCTCATCTTTTGTATTACTAATTTACTGATACAACATCTATCCACACTTCTATATCTTCATAAACGGTATAAAAACTAAGAAAAGCTAACAAAATTTAGGAAATTGTAATAAATTCTGAATAAAAGTTTCATGCCAAACGCAGTCCGATCTAAGTTAAACAATCATCCCATAACTAAAGATCAGATAGAAACTCCTATACGGTCAAGAAACTCACACAATGTACACTTACTAGTTACTAGCTTAAACACTTGATAACATAATCATGTTCATGAACTATTGATTACATTCACCATCACACACACACCATGATCAGTCTGATCTACATAAGGACCATCATTTTGCAATAAAGACAGATTGCCTTTTACTAATAAAAAGCCAGTTCATCCCATTTTTATTTCATCTTTTGATGTATCTTCATGGGCTTGTAACATATTTCTATTAACTCTGAAACAAAATAACTGAAAAAAAAAATAAAAAATAAAATAATGGGCCAAATCAATAAAACCCATATAATTTCATATCAGTGGCCAACCACTTTGGAGTTCTACTGCAACCATATCGTGTCCTTTATCCATTTGCATAAGGATCTCGTTAAATTCGGGGTTAATTATGGGCTTCTAACTTAACCAATTGGTGATTGATGGATTGACCCTAAACTTTTATATATTACTTAATGTCCGTTAGAATTCTCGATGTGGGATATAATATCCCTAATACCCCTCGTCGAGATGATGGTTCTTATCGACCATAAATCTCGGAACTTTAAGACAGTTATACTCGGTCGAGCGAGTCAATTACGACTTTTTATACCCGGTCGGATAGAGTTATATTAATTAGGGGTTTAAGGTATTTAGAACCTGACTCTGATGCCATGTTAGATTCAGATTTAATTATGGGTTTTCAACTTAAAACCAATTGGTGATTAGTGAATTGATCATAAAACTTTATATACTACTTAATGTACTTTATCAGGAATTCCCATATGGGATATAATATCCCTAATAGATCTCCACTGCTCTTGGAGGAACAATAAAAATGATGTCATTAATGGCACTCCACTCTTCACTCTCATCTGCTTCTCTCTGCTCTTCTTTCATCTCTCAACAGCCAAAACCCTCCATGACTGCTTCTTCTGCATCGTTCAATAACCAATCCACCGTATCCCATCTCTCTAAAAAGGAAAATCGTGACTCTTGTATCTCCAGAGACACTCACTGCTGAAAAAGTCACTGATGTTTCCGACACTCTACAACCAAAACAAGTAAATAACAACAACACTCTACTTCTTTGTTGTGTTTCAAACAAAATCACAAAACTTAGTTGTTGTCTTTAGGTGGTGAAACAACAAGAAGAGAAGGCAAGAGTAGTTCTCAAGTTTGTGTGGATGGAGAAGAACATAGGATTAGGATTGGACCAGCATGTTCCTGGACATGGAACAGTCCCACTAAGTCCCTACTTCTTCTGGCCAAGAAAAGATGCATGGGAAGAGCTTAAGTCAACTCTTGAGGCTAAGCCATGGATCTCTCAGAAGAAGATGATCATTATCCTTAATCAAGCCACTGACATCATCAATCTCTGGCTACAAAGTGGCGGCAATCTAACTTCCCAATAATCTCTTTTAATTTTCTCATTTCTATGATATTTTGTTACTGAGAGTTAATTGTTACAAGCATATCTAAACAATATCCATCACATTCGACATTTAAGATTAAAAACTTTCCAACGGTTTATTGCAAAGAGGATGACAATAAAAGCAAAAACTACTCAACATTGAGTTGTTTCCTAGAAGAATGAAGTATCCTACGCTTGAAGGTGGACATTTTGCAGAGAAGAGCTTCGCCGTATGATTTGGAGACTCTCCGGTCACCGGAATATGTACATGTCAGTGTCACTTTCTTCTCCAATACGCTCACCAATATTGAATATGTTTCTGCTTCTTGAAAGAAACAGAGAAAACAGAGGAACACTCTATTAAGTGAAAGGAGCAAAACATGTCTCATCCAAGTAAACTATGTCTTACCGATCATCCTCGACATTATGTCAGCGATTTTCTCTTGACAGTCACTACATTTGATGTCTGCTGATAAAACAATCTCCTGAATCTAACAGAAGACAAAATCATTACCCGAAAAATAAAAAACACGAGTTTGAATCATTCTAAGTTTTTAAAGAGTAACTACGAACAAGGGGCATGGACAATGAGGCGACAGAAGCTAGACTGCTTTCACTTGTTATTGAAAGCTTGCCTCTTGGTGATGCTACAACCTCTTGCTCGACGATTTCAGACAGAGAAGCCATAACAGTGTCTCGTTGTACAAGAAAGATAAATAACACAAGAATCAAGAATCCAAGAGTGGGAAACGGAGATTGTCGCTATCAGAAAAGGATGAATCAGCAAATCTTGGTAAGTGGATGACAGAAGAAGCCCATCTTTTTCTTTTGCTTCACTCTATGGAGAAAATCAAGTTTAAAGACGCAAGAGACATGTCAACACACAAGACAAGACAGACATATACAAGTATGCTTTGGATCCTTGACTTAATCTACATATTACTAAGTGAGAGAAGGTGTTTCAAAAAAAAGAAAAAAAAAATACTAAGTGAGAGAAAGTCTTTGGTTTCCTCAGCATAGTTTGAAAAAGATGCTTCACTCACAAAAATGCAACCCCACCAAAATCATTCATAGTAGAGGATTGAAATCATTCATAGTAGAGGATTGATTTTGAGTTCTGACCAAGCCTCAATCAGCCGGCTCAACATGGAGGGCAAGGAGTGCACTCGCCCGGGACCCACCCCAAAAGCCAATCAATTCAATAACAAAAGGGGTCCGTCATTTTCTGTTTTTTTCTTTTAGAATAGGGTCCTATAATCTTAGTTTAATTAACTATCAGGTGTAAAAATTATTTTTGTCCAAGGGCCTAATACAATTCTAAGCCGGCCCTGGCCTCAATAAGCTTATTTAGCTCTCTACCTTTGGGTTTCCTTACCCCACTTTGGTATAGCAAATCATAAATAATACAAAAGGGATATTAGGTACAAAGTTAAAAAGGAGTTTAAGATAAACTCACTCACCTTTTCATCAAAGCTAGTGGTTTATTACAAGCACTCTTACAGTCTTGCACATAGGACTAAGATTCATTACCCAAACCGAACCAGTAAAACCGAATGAAACCAAAAAATATTATTTTCGCTTCGGATACAGTTATGACTTCGGTTAAGTTCATCAAGATTTTTATTAAAAAAAGTGGGTCATTGCTTCAGTGGTAGTAGCTGCTTGGTTTTCAAAAAAAAAAAACCAAATTAATGGAACAAACAAATTTTTTTTTGACATAATTACCCGAACTAACCAACATTATCAAATTTGACTGAAATTATTTAAGACTTCAACCAAATTAAATCAAAATCTAACTGAAACAAAAAAATTAGATTAAACTCAGCAAAATTTTCAAAAACCAAACTAACTGAATCCCAAACCAACCAAGCAATTTTTATTCGATAAATTCCGGTAAGATTGGACTAACCAAACTAACCCAGCCACTAAAACTGAAATACCCAAACGAACCGAACCCGCGTGCCTACTTGCACAGATAGTAAACTCTCGAAGAATTATAGCAAAACGAAATAAATGATGGCTTTCGCCTTTCATGTAAAGGTCCCAATTTTCACAAGACATCAATTTTTACCAGCTAAACGCTTACTTGCAACCAAAGAGTATTTATTTCATATACTGGTCCCAATTGGATGCTGCGCAAAACAAAACCCTTATGGGGACATGGACAAGAACAGAATTAACTTACGTACCATTAATATAATCATGTGTCCTGCAACGTCCGAGAAATCAAATCAAGTTCATAGACCAATGCTTTTAAGTTCAAACTCCAAAGAAACGCCTGGAGTAGCCAATTATCCAGTCGCCATTAATATATGTAGGGGTGGGCGTTCGGGTACCCATTCGGGTTCGGTTCGGATCTAATCGGGTTTCGGATTTTCAGGTTTAAATATTTCAGCCCCATTCGGGTATTTCTAAATTTCGGTTCGGGTTCGGTTCGGATCTTTGCGGGTTTGGATAACCCATTTAAATTATTTTTAAAATTTTAATATTCATTATATGCTTAAAATTTCTCAAAATCAATAAATCAAAATAATATATTACATATGTATTTGTATAATAGATGTCAAAATACCTAAAATTAACATATAAATTGGTTTGATTTAAATATTTGGATTGAAAATCAATAGATATTTCAAGCATTTTGGTGTTTTGAATATATTTTAGCTATTTTAGACATTTACTTTTGACTATTTATGTATATTTTTAAGTATTTTAGACAACTTTAAAGTATCTTATATATTTCAGATGTTTTTAATATATATTAAATCTAAAAATAAGTAATATATTTAGGTATATAAATCTATTTCGGTTACATTCGGGTACCCGAGATACTTCGGTTCGGGTCTGTTTCGGTTTCGGTTATTTAGATACCAAAATTTTGAACCCGTTCGGATATTTAATCAATTTCGGTTCGGGTTTGGTATTAATTTTTCGGATCAGATTCGGTTCGATTCTTCGGATCCAGGTTTTTTGCCCAGCCCTAAATATATGAGCCTCACATCAGCTAAGAACATCATCATCGTCGGTTGAAGAGTATCTCAACCATAAAGTAATAACTAAAATAAAAAAGTAAAAGAGAAGATGAGGGAGGATTCTGCTTTGAGAACCTTTAAACAAGATATGAGAAACTCTCAAGCAAAATATCTTTATATCACTAGTTTATTTTTTTTTGTTTAAAATTTTAATCACAATGATAAATTATATTAGTATTATATATTAAAGATACTAAGGTGATA
Source organism: Brassica napus (assembly GCF_020379485.1). NCBI lineage: Eukaryota > Viridiplantae > Streptophyta > Magnoliopsida > Brassicales > Brassicaceae > Brassica > Brassica napus. The sequence goes on along the minus strand of NC_063445.1, from coordinate 18,477,283 downwards.
AATAAATCAATGCTGATGCTCTAATGCAACTAATAGGATGCTACCAGATGATGACAATGGAACTAGAGCTGACGTGGCAATAAGAAAGTCATCAAGATACTTGGAATAGAAGATGTGACGTGTGTTTGGAGAGCAGCACCGTTGGGGGCTGACTGTGATTTTAGTGGACCGATAGAATTGGAGAATCGCTGGAACATGATTAAAACCATGGGATGCTTACCCCCTGCTGGCATCACGTCAGCTCACGTTGCACCCTGGATACTTTGGGAGATCTGGACAGCGCGAAATAAACTGACAACTTTGCAATTCAACCACTGGATGCGCTATCAAGAGCAATATCTGCTGCAAGATAATGGCAAAATGGACAAGGTGAGAAACAAGAACACAAAAGCCACCCCTTACCAGCTACGGTAATCCATCAAAACGCCACAGTGCTTAGAACGGATGCGGCATGGAAGGAAAGCACGTTGACAGCGGGGTTCGGCTGGGTAACATTGTCTGCAGGTACTACTTCTTCGTATGCAGAAACGAATGAGCATGTTTATTCCCCGCTGATGGGAGACGCACTTGCTCTGAGAAGGGCTCTTAAGTACTGCAGAGAGAAACAGGTTCCACATATCCACTGTGAATCTGACTCTACCTTGCTAATCAACAGCATAAAGCATGGAAACTCCATCCCGGAAATCTACAGAGTCGTAGCGGATATTTTGATTATGGCGTCTGATTTTTCCTCTTGTTCCTTTGCTTGGGTCCCTAGAGAAAACAATAGGAACGCAGATCTGCTTGCTAAGCAGATTCTTGTTGTTAATGAGGCATTGATGTCCTCCACCTAAAACTTTTAACTTTTTTTTTTTTTTTTTTTTGCATCAAAAATAAAACTTTATTAAGTAACTAGAAGTTCAAACAGGCAAGCTTCATGAGCAAGCCATGGGGGAATCTTGGTATCCAAGTAACAGAAATCATGAGCTCGTGATCGTCCTGCCTTTGCAAGGCAGTCCGCACGGACATTTTCAGTACGTCTTATAAAGCGGATAGAGCAAGAAGAGAATTCAGAGCTCAGAAAATCGATCTCATCCAGTTCAGGTCCTATGGCTGGCCATTCCTGCGGGTTTTGAGTAAGGCGAGTCAGTTGTTGGCAGTCTGATTCGAAGCAGACCTCATTAACACCACTCTGTCTCGTCTCTTTCATTGCCCAGGCGAGGCTCTCAGCTTCAGCATGCAATGGCGAGGAGGCACAATTTCCTTTCCTTACTCCCACGAGCTTAACTTGCTGCTCTTCAAAAAGGATGAACCCCCAGCCGGCTTCTTCGTTCTTGTCCTGCCAGGATGCATCAACTTGACATCTCCATTTACAGTCTGGTACTTGTCTCTCTTCCTGTTGTAGTGAAGTTCCTTGGTCTTGTACCGCATCAGCAACTTCCTCTACCACTTGTGCTATGGGCCACGTTTCCGCTTCGCTGCTTGCGAGCTGGATCGTATCCATCGGCGACACATCCTTTCCATTGAAGCATTTTTCGTTACGGGCTTTCCAGATGTACCAGATTAACCAAGAAAACATCAGCACATTTCCGGCTAGTAGAGATGCATTTGCTATATATCCAAACAGGGTATCAAGGTTTGTGTATACTGAAGAACACGAGAATACTCCCGGAGCTGATGGTATTGTCGACAATGCCCAGCACTGCACAGCTGGTGGGCATTCAAAAATGATATGATTGATAGTTTCTTGTTCAGCCCCACACCGCTGGCACGTCGCATCTATCCCGCAGTGCCTTTCTTTCAACTTGCTTGCCGACGCCACGAAACCTGACATCATGTTCCAGACGAAGTGTTTAATCTTGCGTGGACACTTCAGTTTCCAAATCGCCTTCTTAAGAGCAGTTGTGCTTGGTTCCACTATTCCTTCGTTTTCTTTCTGCCTTCTTTGATTCACGACCGTAGCATAACCCGATCTAACAGTATAGTTTCCAGAGCTAGTGAAGCTCCAAGAGTAGCTGTCTCTTCGTCCTGTCTTACTTATTTTAAGCGATAGGACTCGGGGGACATCTGTCGCAGCAATAAACTCATGAACCATGTCGGCATTCCACATTTTGCTCTCGAAGTCGATCAGATGATGGACCTTCAACCCCAGGTCGATGTTCGCTATGCGTGGGAGAGCTGCTCGGGCAGGTGTATCAGGGATCCATAGGTCTTCCCAGACCTTTGTTTCTGCCCCTGTTCCAATGGTTCTTTGCAGCCCATCCTTTAACACATGCTTTGCCGCCATTAAACTCGTCCAGCCAAGAGATGGATTATTGACCTTACCCGTTAAGAGAGGGTTCATATGTCTATAATACCTTCCTTTTAAAACCCGAGCCAACAGGGTATTCGGCTTGGTGAGAAGGCGCCAGACCTGTTTAGCCAAGAGGGCTAAGTTGAAATCTCGGAAGTTCCGGAATCCTAAACCTCCTTCTTCAAGAGGTACACAAATTTTATCCCAGGCTACCCAATGTAAGCCTCTATTATTATTTTGTGTACCCCACCAAAAATGCGCCACTGCGGCGGAAAGTTTATTACAGGTATCAATGGGGAGGAGGTAGCAAGACATAACATATGTAGGAACCGCTTGTGCCACAGATTTTATCTGGACCTCCTTGCCCCCTCTAGATAAGAGTTTACCCGACCACGAGTTGATTTTTCCATTCATACGATCTTGAACAAAAGAGAAGACTTGCTTCTTTGATCCACATATTTTTTCTGGCATTCCCAAGTACATACCCATCCCACCTTCTTTAGTGATACCAAGAGACCTTTTCAGGTCAGATTTTGTGGACGCTATGACCTTAGAACCGAACAGAACTGAAGATTTTTCTTTATTCAGTTGTTGTCATGTTCCATAGACGTCAATGATGCGAACCAGTTCTTCGCATTGAGATTGCTCCGCTTTGCAGAAGAAAAGGCTGTCATCAGCGAACAGAAGGTGGGAAATCGATGGACTTCCTCGTGCTATTTTAATCCCGGATATTTTCTTCGTCTCCTCCGCTCGTTTAATATGAGAGATCAGGACCTCAGTGTAGAGGATAAACAGGAATGGTGATAGAGGGTCTCCTTGACGAAGGCCTCGAGACGGTTTTATATGTCCCTTTGCTTTGCCATTAATCAAAACCTGATAAGAGACAGAAGATACACACTTCATGACCAAGTGCACCCATTGTGCATCGAAACCAAACTTTAATAGCAAAGCTTCCATGAAGCGCCATTCCACCCGGTCGTAGGCTTTGCTCATGTCAGTTTTAATCGCCACGAATTTATCTTTACAGCTTTGGTTTGTCCTGAGAGCGTGGAACATCACCTGAGCTACGAAGATGTTATCTGTTATCAGTCTCCCCGCCACAAAGGCGGATTGCGTCTCAGAGATGATATTGGGTAGAATACTTTTCAGTTTGGAGGATAGAATCTTCGAGATGATTTTGTACCCAACATTGCAGAGACTAATGGGTCGAAATTCTGACATCGAGGTTGGTCTCTCCGTCTTGGGAATTAGACATATGTTGGTCTGGTTCAGTCTTTCATCAAAGTCGCCCGTAATGAAAAATTCACGAACCATGGCGCATACATCTTTGCCTACCGTTGCCCAAAAATGATGATAGAAGAGGCTTGTCATACCGTCTGGCCCGGGTGCTTTCTCTGGATTTATTGCAAAGGTCGCCTCCCTAATCTCCTCATCCTGAGGGATTCTTAGTAATCTCTGATTCATCTCATCGTTAACCTGCGCGGCAATATACCGGATTGTGTCATCAATAGTTGATGGGTTCGACGAAGTGAAGAGTTGTTGAAAGTACATCGTAGCCACCTCCTCAATACCCTCCTCCGTCTCCACCCAATGGTTCATCGAGTTTGTTATTCTAGTTATTCGGTTCCTGGCTCTTCTTTGCTTGGTCTTGGCATGAAAATATCTCGTGTTTCGATCTCCTTCCCTTAGCCAGAGCATACGACTCTTCTGTTTCCAGTAAATCTCCTCCTCCCTATACGCAGCCCACAGTTTCCACTTGAGCTCCAGTTCCTCCTCGCTGGATACTGAGTCATCCGCCTGCGCCTTATCTATTTTCTCCTTCAGCTCTACGATGAGGATCTCATTGTTTGATGGGTTCTGTCGCTTCCATTTAGATATGGCCCTCCTCGTTCTACTAATCGTCTCATACAAGCTCGAGTGGCTATCAGATACCGACGACTCCCAATCGGCCTTAACCACTTCTCTAAATCCTTCTTTACTCATCCATCGCTTGTCAAATTTGAAACTTCTTCTGTTCTGTTTTTCTTTGGAGAGAAAGCGTACTAGTATGGGTCTATGATCAGAACCCCACCGAAGTAAATACTCCACATAAGTGTGGGGAAAATTATGAAACCAATCTTCATTTCCGACTGCTCTATCAAGACGACATTCTACTCTTCCTGCTCTTGTTCTTCCTGCCCAAGATAAAGAGTTTCCTACGAAGGGAAAGTCAATCATTCCACAGCTTGATAGCATATTCCTGAAAGGTAGAAAGGACGAGTCAGCACGCCTTCGTCCTCCTCTCTTCTCTTTATTGCTTATTATCTCATTGAAGTCGCCCAAGAGTAGCCAAGATCTGTCTCTGTTTGCATTCAGTCTCAAGAGTCGCTCCCAAACATCACCACGGTATTCAACCACCGGATCTCCATGCACAAAGGTGATAAACACCTTGTGTCCTTCCACTTTTGCTTCAATATCTATCATACGATTATTAGCAAACTTAATATCCACATCAGAAGCATCCATATAAAATAAAGCCAGTCCACCACTACGACCAACCGGGTCGATGGTGAACAAATGATCATAACCAAATTCAACTTGAAAGTCTTGCAAAAAAGTAAAATTATTTTTTGTTTCTGAAAGAAAAAAAAAACTAGGATGAAAACAGCGATACAACTCCCTAAGGTGTTGTTTTGTCAAGTAGGCTCCCGCCCCTTGACAATTCCAAGCGATTGCACTCATATCTGAGTACTGGGTGGTTTCTGGGACCCCACCGAACCTGATGCAGTAAACAATTTCCGGCCTTTCAAAGAAGACGGATACACCTCATTACGAGGGATAGCAGAAGAGCCAGACACTCTTGAAGAGTTCCCACGATTATGCTTCACCATCTTGCCTTTTGGGGAAGCTCTTCCTCTGATCGCTAGCTTTTTTGATGCAGCAACTCCTTTTGCATCTGGGCTTCGTGTTCCCCGTCGCTTTCCGTGAGGTACAAGTGATCTTCCTCTCGGGGCTTTTTGGTTCTGTTTCAGAGATTTTTTCCTTTGACTTCTGTCAGCTTCTTCATGAGGTTGTCCTGACGCCAGTTTGGGAGTCTCTTTGTCCTTTCCGACCTCTGCTGCCTTATTTTGTAGTTCTAAGGTCTTGGTGATCTCTTGCGTCTCAGGTACCACTACATCATTTTCCATCTCTTCTAGGAGGTCGTCTTCGTCGATCATACTTTCATCCATATCAAAATCAATACCAGCATATTTGTCAGCCATTTCGTTTATCTCTTCTTCAGTTAGAAGGTCATCTCCTTCCGGTATTGTCTCCTTCTCTAATCCAGGATCCCCACTTTTCCTTGTCTTACATATCTCCATGCCTGGACCTTCATCGTTATGAGCCCGCAGTGGTAAAACACCTTCTGGAAATTGCTTAGGAGAATTCTCATTTGTTTCCCGGTTCGCCTAATCCCCAGGGATATTTATACCAGTTGGTTCTCTTATCGTGAGAACTCCATTAGAGCTTCGGTTAGAATCTATGTAAGCATCCTTTACAGTCTCCTCTGTTGCTATAGCTTTTCCTTTGAGGTTACGGATTCTCTCCTCGTCTTCCGTGTCTCGCCTAGTCTTAGGAATATCTTTATGTCCTGGTTCTTTTCTTTTCACTGATCGAATTGGTCTCCACTCCATTCTTGTCTCTTGTCTCCGATAATGATCATGTCGCCTTGTTGGAGTATCACCTCTTCGTTCTCTAGGATATTCAGAAATCGTCCGCTGCGAGTCTGGTGAACTTCGGTATGATCGATTAGTTCGCGGAGAGAACTCCTGCCTATTTCTTTCCTTTGGGTGTACGCGTTCTCGCGTTTGATCTCTGTTCCTATCTTTGTTCCCATGACTTATTTCTTTTACTCTCCAGCTGGAGGATGAATATGAGTCTCCATGACCCCTGTTATTAAAGCTTTCCGATCCACCCCTTATCCCTCTCAGGTTCTCTCTCGTTGAGCGTTGATATGTGTGATATCTCTCCCGATCTCGGGGAACTATTCCTTCCTCCTGCTGTTGGTCCAGTCGAGTCCAGACTTCTTTAGCTCGTGTATCTCTCTTGAGAGAGATTCTGTTGCGCAGATCTCCATGGTCTGATCTTTGAGCCGGTTCTGCATTAACTCCAAAGCTCCTACGGGCGGTCATATCCCTTGATGTTCTGTCCTGGCCAGCGTCTTGGTGAGTTCTGGAGTATGGTTCAAATCTCATATGCGCCTCACGACTTGCTGGTTTATCCAGTCCCCTCGTTGAGAGAGAGAAAGCCTCCTTTGCTGCTAGTTCTTCCATCTCCTTCTGTTTCAATCTGTTAATTCTGTTATCCTCTCTCTGCGTTGGAGACCTAACACTTTTAACTGAATGAATGAAGTAGTGTTTCAAAAAAAAAACGATGTGACGTGTTTTGTTTAGTTATTTACTTGTTCAATAACAAACCTAGTCTTTAGGAGAATTAGTTCTGCATTTCTACTGGGTTACCCTTTTGTCAAGAGTTGTTAAACTCCACTTTCCATTATCCCCTTTTGTAATGAGTCCATGACTCCATTTGCTTATGTTGTTTCTTTTTTTTTTGTGCAACTTGTTGTTTCTTATTTAAGTCAATGAAAAACATAGAAATAGGTAGTCCAAACTACCAAACAAATCTCGTCAGCTTTTATGTTTTTGTTACAATTCTACTTGTATTTGGCTCTGAAGAGGGACCTTGGCAGCAATCTAACACAAGTAAGAAAATAGTATATATTATGTAGAGAATGATGTTGAATTTTAAGGTGAAAAAGATAAGCTTTATTTGATGACACATAGGTTGCATGAAAAGAAAGATCCCACCACACCAAAAAAAAAAACAAATCACATCCCTAGCTAAGCTAAAAAGAAACGAAGAAGATGGATCTTAAAACATCCCTAAGCTAAAGAGAAACGAAGAAGATGATGCATAGGTTGCATGAAAAGAAAGATCATGTGACAACCCGTCATGCGGACCCCAGATTTCACAGCGCTGCAGCGCACCGACCTTAACCCCTCACCGTGGGAGGAACTGCCTTCCACATCCACCGGTAGGTTATTGATGCGTTTGGCGTTACTCGAACCCAAGACCTCACCTTTTAACAACTCTCGACGAGACAAGCTGTCACCAATTGACCTGCAGTTGTAGCGCTGTGAAATCTGGGGTCCGCAGTACGGCTTGTCACAGATCCCAACTCAATGTTAATGACTAAAAGACTAAAACCTTAGAGAGCTTATAGTTATGCTGCTGTTACATACTCTCAGGCCCGGTTCAATGTTTTCACAAGACCCTGTGCTTTATATTAAACGGGTTTGTAAAAAGTTTTGTTTAAGATAATGATAAAACCAAAATAGGTTAAGAAAACAGTGACATGTTAAGATTCGTAGTTTGAAAAATATCAATTTTTGTTTTAAAAATTAACGTTAAATGTACATGCTCGTGGTTGCTCCTTCCTTAACGATGCTACATTTATCTGCATGCAGTAGAATTCTATAAATTAATATTCAGTAAATTAATAAACATGGTAAACTAATAAATTTTCCTGCTTGCAAGCAGAGCCGACTCATTAGGGGGATAAGCGGTACAACCGTTCCGGACTCAAGTATGTGTTCCTCCGTATAATAATAGTTAAGGCTCCAATTTTTTTTTATAAAAAATTCTAAACAAAATTAAAAAATGCCCAAAATTATTTGTTATGTATATAGTTTTATTTTCGTTACAAAATACTATTGATTAAATTTTAAAAGTATTTTAAACATTATCTGAATATAAATTTTAGAGGGTAAATTTTTTTTTGGCGCTAGGGTCCCTAACAATGTTAAGCCGGCTTTACATTCAAATTAGATTAGTTCAAAATATGAGATACATCTATAAAATAATAAGATAATATATGTTTTAGAAAATTCTATATAAACATATGGTTTCATTAAAATAATAAATTAACAATATGTATGTATATACATTTTATATAGTACAAACAAATAACTGTATTATTTCTTTATATTCATAATAAAATTATCTTTACATTTTCTTAATAAGTCCATATATTCTGATGATATTTAGTAAAATTATATCTATAACTATATTCAAATTCTATGAAATATATTTATATACACAAAATAATATAATAAAAGCTATATGAAAATCACATTTCATAATTTTAATTAATGTATATACGCTAAAACAAAACATTTTTCTTATTTTATAAAAAATATATTTAAAAATAGAAAAATATAAAAAGAAATTTGTTGTAAATTAATAACTCTATAAATTAATAAAATAATAGTACCAAAATTATTAATTTATAGATTTTTAATTGTATATTTACACCTGTGTATTTGTTGAATTAAAAATATTTAGAAGATCTTGGACCCTAGATCTAGAAGAAATTTCAGAATTTGTTTTAAGCCAACTTATAAGTAGTGCTCTTATATAGTTTATTTATAAATTAATATGAAGAATGAATGAAATGCTATTTAATTTCTTTAAAAAAATCACTTTTTATAAACAATAGAATACAATCAACTGTTTATGAAAAATAGTACATTTAAAACACTAGATATATAGCTTTCTTATATTTTTTATACGAAACCATTCAAAAACTTTCGTATATGTCAAATATTTCAATGATAGTCATTGAAAAAAAATTAAAAATAACTTTTTGTGTTTTGATAATATTGTTTTCTCAAAAATGAAAGTATTTAATAAGATTTCTAACTATCTTATCGTATCGGAAAATCTTAAATTCAATTAAAAGTATCACCAGTTATATATATAAATGCATACATTTGTTTACAAAAATTCAAGATTCTAAACATGATGATTCTCTTAGGACACTGTAACAATTATTTTTCTAACTACAGAACGATCAATTTTAATTATTTATATACATTAATAGGAAATAAACTAAAATGTCCCCTTAGACTAAATGCCCTAATCGACAGCTCGGTGGCTTACCCTCTGGACCGGCCCTGGCTTTTGCACTCCTTGCACACCTTTAGTGATAGGTCTATGTACTCTATATTCCATCCAAAACTTGCTACACGTATTGAAAGCTCTATGTCCACTGTTACCTGTATGTACAGAAACAAATTTGGATGTCATGACGAGCTAAATCTATATTCAGAAAAAAAAACATTTTGCATCACAATAATCTAAAATCCAAAATCGCACTGAGCAGATGCCCATTAGATAATATGTACTTCAAAAGAGGAAAAACATTACAATAGGCAGTTAAAGGATTTTAATTTACATTTTATCGATAAGATTGTTACTCAAAGCTAGGATCGTGCAGACAGCTACTAGAAATTCAATTATGTAACTCTGCAACTGTTCATCATTAAGTATTGTTTGAAGATGGCTCAGAATAGATCTAAACCTTGTCTACCCGACTACCAAGTCCGAGATCTTGAGAAGATACATCTTCAACCCAGTTCAAATCGGTTCAGGTGTTTGGGTTAGAATATTTTGGAATTTTTGGTTTTTCAATGTTATGTTAATTCAGTTTGGATTGGTTTATTTATCCGTCTCAAACACTAATATGAAAAAGTCACTCTTTCTGTTTTTATTGAATTTATAAACAATATTATTGAATTTACACATACACAAGAGAATCATGCATCAACTAAACTCCTATTGAATAGCTCTAATTCATCTTTAAACGGACTATTGACTTCCTTACTATGATACACTTGAACCGGTTTATACGTGTAAATCTTGGCACACCAGAGATAATACACGAGATTAACTACTTGTAACAAGGTGATTAACCAGTAAAAGTATTCAAGCTTTCCTCGGTTTAGATTGTTATCCGGTAACCAATTGCTTCCATCCGATTTAGCACTGAATTTATGAACCAAAGTCACAAGCAAAGTGCTCACATAGTTCCCGATCGAAATGGCCATCCAAAAAAGCGCCATGGCAGTACTCCTCATACTCTCTGGCGCTTGGTCATAAAAAAACTCCAAATGTCCGATCGACATGAAAGCCTCGGCAACTCCGTGGAGACTGTACTGAGGAATCAGCCAAAGAAACGAGATAGGAACCATTGTGTGTGGTTTATCCAAAAGGCCATGCTCGATAGCAACATGCTTGCGCTTGATCTCAACAAATCCAGCGACAAGAGTTGCGATGATCGAGATCACGAATCCAACTCCCATACGATGGAGGAATGTGATTCCTCGCTCGAGACCGGTGAATTTTCTGGCTATTTTTACCAAGAAGCGGTCGTAGAAGATGATAGTGGAGAGCATTGCAACGGTTGTGAAGACGGACATTGAACCAGCTGGGATTTGGAATGATTTGGTTAGGTGTCGATTCGTGGTTTTGGCTTGTTGAAGAGAGAATGTTCCTTGTTGAGCATAGGCTGTGATTAGTAGGATCCCAGAGGCTCCAATTGGACCCATTCGGATCACAGATTTTAGCTCTTCGACTCGGTGGACGGTGTTTAGCTTCCATAGGTTTGGGATTTGACCCGGTTTCAAATTGTCTTCGTCAGTCACTATCGCTGCTTTATCCAAGAAACTAAAAACAATCAACATAAGAGATAGCCATCAGTAAACAAATGTAAGCATAAACGACTAAAATACAAGTTTTAATCGTTCATAATGTATTAATAAACTATGTCAAATGAAATGATTTTAAAGATGTTATTCGTTTATGTATTTTAATTGATTTTGGTATTTATATAGGATTTACAAAACCAAATAAAATTTCTTAGTTTCAAATCTAACATATAGCATTTTAGTATATACGAATTTATAATTATTCTTCGGAGTTGACTATTTGTATTTTTAATAAATAGATTATCTAAATACATTGTGAAATCAAATCCATTAGCAAAATATGTATGATTAAACAACACATGGTTTAACTTATGATTCGTAAATCATAGAATCAATAACACATGATTTTAATATGTGTTTTAAAATCTTAAAACGAAGAGATCGTAAAATTGAATAACACATGGTTTAACTTATGCTTTGTAAGTAAAAAAAATTAATAACACACGGATTTAACATGTTTTTTAAAATCGTAGAACGTATAACATCGATTAGTTTGAATATTTTAATTCATCAAAATACACAACAAATCATTTATACTCAAACTAATGTTTTAGATCTTGAAAACTGAGCAAGGCAAAAGAGGTGACAAATGAACAATTAATTACTAGTTATCTAACTATAACTATTTCGAAATGTTTATATTTCGAAAACTTAGCAATTATTATTATTATCTAAATATTACTATTTTGAAATGCTTAGATTTTGATAACTGGGAAGATTATTACTAAGTATATAACCATTATACTATTTTTGAATTGGGTCCAATAAAAATCCATTTTTTGCAGCATACTATATAATATATGCCAAAAACAATAAAAATGACAACTTTGATGTGTTTGTCGTGGCTTGAACTATGCTCACGTCTTCTTGGTTTTGGAACTTTTATCTTCAATGAATCATCACCGATTACAAATTAAGATTTATTTTGTGTCTTTTTATTTTTAATTTTTGATTTGTCTTGTTTCACCCAGTGGACAAGTTGTTGTACGATTACTCAATGGTTTACGTTACTATATTGATTTACTCTTCAGGTCGTATCATTTTCTAGTTATAAATTTAGATTTTTCTACGAGTCCTCGTGACTATCTGGATATAGTCATACGGACCTAATCTGAAATAAATAATTCGATACTAATAAAGTGTTAGTTGATACTAATATAGTATAAAATTTCTATATGTGAATTTCTAAATTATATATCATATTGGTGATATATAGAAATATAGAAACTGGAGAAAGAAAAGTCATCAATAAAAATATTACCTCATGTGTTTGGTGTGTGTGAGATTACCACCTAAGGAGATAGGAGCATCAATTTCATCGTTGGTATAGAGAAGTGTAGGATCAGAAACCATCCTCAGTTTCCTTTTGCGAAATGCTGAGACTGCGACTTGTATTAAACGGGTAAACGGACTACCGGATGGAATCAAATGACGGTAAAGCCGGAAACCGCCAACAAAAGCAATAACGGATAAGAACATAGCAACTGTCGGGATGCCTAAACCTAGACCCCACCCAACGTTATCTTGGATGTACACAAGAACCGTCACTGCCACTAAATTTGCTGCTCCCATGCAAAAATAGTACCTAATCATTCAAAAACATCGAGAAAATTATAATTATTTCGGGTTATAACTTATAATATCTACATAGTTAACTAGAAAGAAACTACTATATCCATTAAACACATGCTCATAATTCAAAATACGACTTTTGGACATCTATATGATTACTTCTTTTTTTACTAAGAGACCTATAATTAAGAAATTTGTTTTAGTGGTTTGCTTAGGATCCATGCTCATCCTTTTTTTACATCATAGTAGTATTACAAAGTCATGTTAGCTAGGATTCTACGAAAGGAATCTAATAATTTTACTTGTATGTATATAGATATATCAAGAAAAGTATTTAATAACTACCCGTTGAAGTAGTTCCAGGTTTTGGTGGTTTGCTTAGGATCCGACTCGTCGAACTGATCCGCACCGAAAGCAACAACACATGGTCGGATCCCACCCGACCCGAGAGCTCCAAGAAGAAGAGCTATGTACAGTATACCCAACTGTGCTGTGTCTGCTACTACACAAAGCTCTTCTCCTTTACACGGTGGTGGTCTTAGCGTTGGTATTATTGCTGATATCGTCAGTAGTGTCATGCCCTGTAAGTGTTTTTTCATTTTACCATATATCGTTAGAACAATTAAATTGATGTAATGTTTATTGTTTTGACCTGAGGTCATTGTAACAAAAAAACGCTGTCATATTTTTTTGTTATAACTCTTTTTTTGTTATAATTTAATACAGCAAAACCCGTTCCTACAAAAATTCAAGAATTGTTTTCTGAATTAACGTTATATATAAACGTACGATTTGGTAGATGATGGAAGCGAAAGTGATGGTCCAAAACCGGCCCGCGAAGGAGTCGGCGACAAAGGCACCGAGAAGAGGAGTGAGACTCGAAGTTCCGGAGAAGTTAGTGAGAGTGTTGGCTGCTTTGGTTAAGGGAAGGTGAAGCTGTGTTGTTAGATAACTTATCATGTTTGCGTGAAACCCAACCACCGCCAGTTTCTCACATATCTCGTTAGCTGATAATAACCATCAAATTATTAATTAGAGATGATCAGATTCATATTTTTCACACAAAAAGCTCAAATCATACCGAAGATGAAGGGCATAGTAATCAATCCTCCCTTTGGTCGACTTGAACTCCCATGAAACTGTTTTTCTTCTTCACTGATCTTGTTCTTGCTCTTCTCCTCCATGTTCTTGAATGTTGCTTGTAATGATTAGTTAACTATGTTTATGTATTTTGTTTGTTGTAACTTGTAACTGTTGAAATTAGTATTAACCAGGGGGCTATATTTATAGGCTTTTTGGTTTATAAATGCTTTAGAGCATGATTAACCCCGGTTTCTTAGTCGGGTTTTTAACTCATGATTTGACATTTTTTTTTTTACATTTTTTTTGCTAAAAGACGGCTCTTATATCTCTTATTTAAGAGACGGTTTTTAGATTTTCTTAGTTAAAATATAAGAAAAGATAAGAACCGTTTCTTAGCTGAAGATAAAAATTCTAGTTAAGAGACTGGGTTAATGATGATCTTAGTGTCTTATGAGTACGAGATCTATAAAAGAACACGACAGTGACGTCTACAGATTCACAGCCACAAATTAAATCAGATTTGGTTTACTTGGATCGGAATATCAGCATTTTCTACTAGGATATCAGCATTGAGTAAATATCTAAGAGGATTCCTTTCTCAAAAAAAAATATCTAAAAGGATTTCTCATAAATAAAAATTAAACAAAGAGGGTAAAAAGCAAAAAAAAAAAATAATTGAGAAACGTCTTTTATTTAAAAAATTTAAACATATTGTTGAGTGATTCAATTAAACAAATCATTTTCTAATGAAGTATGTTGTTGAGTCTCTACCGATTCTTGATGGTCTTAATATCGTCGGGATTCTTGTCATTTCATTGAACATTATTTGACTAAAACCTGAAAAACAATTCTTATGAACTGTTGTTTGATTTTCATGACCTTATGAACTAGTGTAGTTTTAGGCTTTTAGCACCTTCTTATCTTTTATTTGGCACAAATGTTTAGTTTTCAGTGGAAAACATGGACTTGACTGAGTAGTGTCATCTATACACGTAGTTTTCAAAGGTGGAACATGATGAAAAAAAAATAACTTCCATGATTTTGTTTTGAACTATGATGCATCATGCAAGCTCTTTTTTTTTTTTTTATCATGCAAGCTCTTGTTATTTAAAAGAAAAAGAAATTCTTGTTATTGATGTATATCTCGTTTAACCACATTTTCTCAAATTTATAGTTTGTATATAATAATGCCTTTCAAGTCAGGTTTGTGCGGATCATCATCGTTACACAAAATCCCATATTTTGAGGTGCTTACATCACATCAACAGTAAACTATTTGCGCCCCATTTCAACCAGTTGGACAAACTTTGCTGTGCATTAAACAGTTATTTGAACTTTTGTGATAACTTATTACCCATTTTGGCTCCGAACGAACAAAACGGATCGAGCATTGTGCATATCTAGCGTATCAAGTGGATCGAACGGAACAAGAATGGATCAAGTGAATCTAGTGGTACAAGTGTGAATCAAACAGATCTACCGGTTCAAAACATATGTTTGAGTGGTAAAAATGAATAAAAAGTAGTCCAAAGTAATGTATTAATTTAAATTAATCTATAAAAAACTGTAATACTAATTATTTTCATAATTACAAAGAGTTATTTTTAAAATACTTTATGAATGAAAAATTTAAAATTTTATTCAATTATAATCAAAAATTATTTAAACATATATATTATTATTTGGTTAAAAAAATTAAATATGTATCTGATTTTGAATGATTTTAAAATGATTATCTAATTACAATAACTAAACAATTCAATTTAAAATATTATATTAAATTAATTTAACAATATATATAATTATTTTGGGCTTTAAAATTAAATATATATATATATATATATATTTGGATGATCTAAAAAATAATTATGATTCTTGGTAAAATAGTACAATAGTTTTGGACTTTAATATCAACTAATGCATGAATTCAAAAATATTTTAAAGTTTTTCTAAAAAAAATAACACATCTTAAAAAAATGTCAAATAATAATACATTGTACCTATTAACAAATTTTCAAAATTTAAATGAAATATTGTTAAAAAAAAAATTTTGATATTAAATTAAAGATACACATGCTAAATATGGTACCATTACAAAACCAAATGGTGTTTTTAATAAAATAAGATTTTCAAGATAAAAAACTATAATATTATGTTTATATATGTTACAAAAAAAGTTTCATCACAAAACTGTGAACAGAAAAACAAATTCAAAGTTAAAAACTGTTTTACAAATAAAAGTGGATGAAATACTACTTTTATCATGTGTTTATAAATTAAGTGGTTCCTCCATTTTTTTCCGAAAAAGACAAAAAAATTAGACCACTTGTGAGTCCTCTACTTTTTTCAATCTATTTGAAGAAAATACTGTATACTCTATTTTGGTGCAGGAACCAACTTTTGTACCATTTTCCATTCACACTCTTAATTATAGTATATATAATTCAGAAAATGCATCAATATTCGTGCGATGTGACGATTCATAAAATTAGTAGATAAATACTGCGTAGGTTTAGTATATTAGCTAGTTTTTATAGTTTAATGTGTTGATGTGTCTTCTTCTATCCTTGAAAAATACTACTTGCGTTCCTTTTCAACCACTTGGACAAACTTTGTTGTAACATAAAACAGTTATTTGAATTTTTGTGATAACTTATTAATTTAATTATAGTATATATAATTCAGAAAAAGAACCAATATGCGATGTGAAAATTCTTAAAAATATTAGATAAATATTGTGTAGAGCTTTAGTATATTAGCTAGTTTTTATAGTTTAATGTGTTTATATGCCTTCTTCTATCCTTGAAAAAACATGTCATTTGTGAAGGATAAATTTACGTAAATTTAATCTTAAAATGATTTGTTTACGAAGGAATTACAGTATTGTTTAATCCACAGCAGATCGTTTGTCCCAAATTTTTTTTCTTTGTTTTTTGCAGTTCTATTAGAGATAAAATAATTCCACATAGGGAATTCAATAGAACATTAACTAATATATAAAAGATCAGGACCAATCTAATAATCACCAATTAGTTTTATGTTGAAAACTCATCTAAGTTGATATGATATCAGACTCAAATCCTAAATATGTTAAATTCCTAATTAAAATAACCTTTCCTGACTGGATATATATACCATAATTAACTCGCTCGACCGAGTATAATTGTCTTAAAATTCCAAGATTTCTGGCCAATAAAAACCATCATCTCGAGATTTTAAGTTTATTATGAGTTTTTAACTTAAAACCAATTGGCGGTAAATGGAGTGGTCTAAATCTCTTATATATTACTAAATCTTTTACATATTTTCGATGTGGGATCTTCTCTCTGACAAGTTCCCTCGTAATATTTGCAAAGGAATATATAATGGATACGTTGTAAATATATCCGTCCCTAAACTTACAATGAATTTGCAAAACAATTTACCACCATTCATCGCCAACCATCGCTTATATTTGCTAGGGATTTGCAATTTTTGTAAATCCATTGCAATATTGAGATGATGTTCCAATAATCTTTTTCGTAGACATGGAAAGAGTTTTCTACACAAGCGACTTTTATAGCAAACCTTCACATATTTGCATTGGTTTATTTTTTTCTAAATCTGAACTTGCAAATATCATATTTTCTTATAATTTATTTGATCACACCTTGTTTGTGGTAGTACATGGATAATTCATTTATAGGTTACTAATCAATTTAGAGTTGAGTTAGAGTTATATTTATAGTCTTGTTCTCTTTTGACATCATCTTGTATTTGAATACTTGTTTGATGTCTCTGGTAATAATATCGTTCTCTTTTGTCCATGACTTAACCAAGACGTCGCTAGTGAACCACATAAATTAATATGTATTTGTTTCTCTTTTTGCGTTTTTATGTTTTCACGTCCTTAATCATTGATAATAGATAAAAGAATAGATAAATTTTAATAGTTTATATATAATTAATTTGAGTGCTAGTCTGTGTTGTCATATATTCGAATGCGTAAGAAATGGATCACTAGAGAGTACATAGAGTGATACAGGAGTTTGGTGAATATCTAAGATGTCTGTCTTGAAGTAATCGTTGACGTAGCTGCTGAAGCAGATATCATATTGAGTGGTAAAGACCATGTAGAGTCAAGGTGCTGAACTGGAGTCGTGTAGATTTGGAGAGCAAGAGAATATCTTGGAGAAAAAGCAAGAGGAATCAATTTGGATAGCAAGTTTATGACTTAAAAAAAATGGAATAAGTGCAATTCCAAGAAAAGGAAAGTTGCACTTATTGTTTTGGAAAATGTCCATATTCTTGATGCCTTGGAGAAAAGCTCTTGTGTGTGGTCTTGGTCGTGCTGATAAAATAGCTCTGAGGGTCGTCGGGACAAACACAGACACATAGGTTGATTTTATAGAGAGAGAAAAGCTCTTGTGTGTGGTCTTGGTCGTGCTGAAGCAGTTGCTGAAGTACTGACGGAAGAGAGACATAAGCGTTGTAGCTTATGAATCTTTCACTAGCGTGTGTTAGGGTGTTAACAGTAGACGTGTAAAAGCTGAATTAAGCAGATCTTGTAATAGATTGTTTAAAAGAGATTCTAATAAAGCATAAGTGTTTGCTTGTAGTGTTTTGTCTCTCGGTTTACTTTATGCAGTACTATTGTGGTGTCTCCTTTACATTAACAATTGGTATCAGAGCGGGTCACCTAAGTTACTGGTGTGATCCTGAAGGCAAGAGAAAATAAAGAAAGACATAGTACAGCAGGAAGCATGGTGGTTGAGCTTATGATTGATCCTGAACAATATGAGCATTGGAAAGTGAAGATGAAGGCAAGCTTTCAAAGTATTGATCTGGATGTTTGGGCATCAGTGGAAGATGGCTATGAAGTTCCCAAAACAATAGATAAAGATGGTGTTGTGGTCAATAAACCATTGGCTAAATGGACAAAGTGTGAGAAGGAGATGTCAAAGTATAATGCAAAAGTTTTATGTGGTATTTTTACATCAGTCAAAAAGAAGCAATTTGATCTGATTCAAAGCTGCAAGAATGCAAAAGAGGCGTGAGATATTTTGCAATTACACTTTAAAGGAACTGAGAAAGTTAAGAGTTCAAGGATGGATTTTTTCAAATCAAAATTTGAGAACTTGAAGATGGAAGAACATGAATCTGTATCAGATTTTAGTTCTCAACTCAGTGCGTTAGCACAAGAGGCTCGTGTTCTGGGCATGGAATACAAGGACAAGAAACTGGTGAAGAAGTTTTTAAGGTGTCTGCCAGAAAGATTTACAGGTTATAAGGCAGCAATGTTTGTGTCTCTTGACATAGATAAATTCAGCTTTCACGAAGTGTTGGGTATGTTAAAAGCTCATGAGACGGAGCTTGATGGTGTGGGCAATCATACTGAAGTCAACCTGGAAGTTTCTGAAACGATAAGTAAAAAATCATAGAATGAAGATGAGATGGTTAAGATGATTTGCCTGCTTCACCAAGTCCTACGGGAAGTGATACAGTAGCAAGGACGTGAGAAAGTTGCTGTGAGCAAACAAAGGCAAGAAGATGGCGAGCCATGCGGTAATAAAGAGGTGCAATGTTATAAATGCAGAGGATATGGACATTTCAAAAGGGAATGTCCAATGGCCAAGAGAAGAAGATTCAAAGGCTTTAAGTGGAGAAAAATTGGACACGGTGAGATGCAGAAGAAAGAGAGATCCTTCATAAGGGAAGATGATAATGAATCAGAAAAAGACAAAGTGCTCAACCTAGTTGCTTTTGGTGCACACAAAGATGAAGCAAATACATCATCTTAATCAGATTCTGAATCTGAGGAGAGAAAATATGATGAAGGACAAGATGATGATCTCAAAGAGTGCTACAAACAAGTGTGTGGAACGTTACTAAAGCTTGGAAAAGAGAATATGGTGCTAGTAAAAGAGCAGAGACGTCTTGAAGCACTTATTGAAGTTCTACAGAAGGACTTGCAGGTAGAGAAAAAAGAAACAAGACAAGCCCGTGTTAAACCTGATGAAACAACAGAAAGGAAAAACAGAGAGTGTATCCATGTCTGCAATGAAGCCAATAGTTAAGATGTATGCAAGGACTACTTCATATGGAAAGACTGCAGTGAAGACTGCAACTGCAACGAGAACTGCTTCATCGTCTGCTACAAGGAAAATTCCAGAGGTAAAGAGTGTATCTCAGCGACCTTTCATACCTGTAAGTCATCATTGTGGAGTTGTTGGGCATATTAGGCCAAAGTGTTTCAAGCTGTTGAGAGAGAAGCAACATATTGAGAGAGTATATGATATGAGGATTCATGGTCCAACATGTTATTCTTGTGTAGTTCAAGGACATATTCGACGTGATTGTTTCAAGTTGGTTGATCAAAGAGGCACATCAAAAAGTGGAGCCAAAGAAGCTTGTCAGGAAGTACGTCGGGACGTGCGACAAGGAGTGCGGCATAAAGCTCTACAGCATGTAGCTGTGAGTAACAAGGCGAAGGTTGTACATCAGTGCACCAACATGAGGGCCATACCGGAGGTTCTGAAGCATGGTTGTGCAGCTGGTACAAGGAAGGAGACTGATCGGTGCATCAACAACTGTGTCAGGCCAAGCAAGAAGCAACATCAGATGGGCTGTTGGTTCTGTGGGAAGGTTGGACACAAGAAGGTGGAGTATTTTGCTCGTGAGAAGAGCAGAAACATGGCCAAAAAGGTGAACAAAACGTTCACTAAACCCAAGAGGGTTGAAGAGGTGTCCTTAGCCAAGAGTGGCTTACTTGATGAGATCAAGGAAGAGACATCAGAAGAAGGATGCAGCTCTGGTAGGAGTGATCTTGAGGTTGATTAAGGAGCATCAAGTTTGGAGCCAGGACACAAGGTTGTTTGTGGCACAAAGGGAATGAGATCGAAGTGCGCCAGGAAGTGATGTGAGATGATCTTCAGGAGGATGATAGTGAAATCACTCCAAGACAATAGCAACGAGTGCAGAGGGCACTCGGCGTGGATGGGGAAGGACTCATGGTCAAGAAGACGATACATGACGGAAGCCAGGTCCTCAACATAAGCTGGTCGAAGGGTAGTTCGACAGGTGCGTTGGGTCATGATTATACATGAAGAAGCAGACAACTGGGTCTGTAAGGCTTGACATCTAAGCATTTGTTTTAGCGTAGTATGCAATCAAGCAGGGGGAGAATGGTGATGTTCTGGTACAGAGAATGCATATCTCATGGGGGAGTAAAACATGGTGTAGTGCACATCTCGTGGGGGAGAAAATCACATTTGGTGTGGAAGTTTCCAGGAGAGGAACGTGGTTGCAACGTGTTTGCTGAACCAGAAGATTGTTGTGCTTGATCGGCACACAAAGCTAAAAGGGAGAGATTGATGATGTAACATGTATGTCCTGTAATAATCGCTGACGTAGTTGCTGAAGCAGACGTCATGTTGAGTGGTGAAGACCATGTGGAGTCAAGGTGCTGAGCTGGAGTCGTGTAGACTTGGAGAGCAAGAGAGTATCTTGAAGAAAAAACAAGAGGAATAAACTTGGGTAGCAAGTTTATGACTTAAAGAAAGTGGAATAAGTGCAATTCCAAGAAAAGGAAAGTTGCACTTATTGTTTTGGAAGATGTCCATATTCTTGATGCCTTGGAGAAAATGCATTGTAGAACGTGAAGTTAATGATAAAATAGCTCTGAGGGTCGTCAGGACAGACACAGACACAGATGCTGATTTTATAGAGAGAGAAAAGCTTTTGTGTGTGGTCTTGGTCGTGCTGAAGCAGTTGCTGAAGTACTGACGGAAGAGAGACATAAGCGTTGTAGCTTAGGAATCTTTCAGTAGCGTGTGTTAGGGTGTTAACACTAGATGTGTAAAAGATGAATTAAGCAGATCTTGTAATAGATTATTTAAAAGAGATTCTAATTAAGCATAAGTGTTTGCTTGTATTGTTTTATCTCTCGGTTTACTTTCTGCAATACTATTATGGTGTCTCCTTTACACTAACATTTGGGACTGATATATCATCAGAATGCATATCACATGGCAATATGGCATTGTTTGGCCTAGTGTGGACTTCACTCTCCCTTTTTGCACAGCCAACCCCCATTCTCTAGTGCCACACAATGCGTGTGATTGGTAACTACAAAAGTAACTGGGAGTAATTAATATAGAGAAATTGAGAGTAACACTAGTAGAGTAAAATAACATTAAAAAAAAAAGGAAAATTTCATTTTCAGCGTAACACCAGTTTTTCTTCACATAGACAAGAAGAACAAAATAAACAATTTTATTCTGATTAACCAGTAACTAGCGAAAAGATAGATGGAAAGTTTTCAACCTGATTGGTATGATAATAGCTGGAGTGAGAGTAAATGTATTTTTTGCTGAAAATATAACGCCACTTGTGACATACAGTCAGACCCATTTGACTTTCACTTCTATACGACTTTTCTTTCTTCTTTTACTCCCCAAAAATATCTATATGTAAATGATATAAAAATACATAATACAAGATTTAATGCATCTTTCATATTTATTACGTCTTAACGTATAAAATATCATAAAGTGAATGTATCGTCATCATAATGTATGTGTTAAATTGTTTTATCATTCGGAAAATCATTCGGACATCAGGATGCTGTTTCATTTGATTTCTGTTGATCATGGGCCTAATCATGGGGTACTCTTAATTGAAAAGGGAAAATGTCTGCTTTTTGAGGGTGATGTATCTTTCATCTAGAAACAATTATAAAATGTTGACATGGATTTTATTTAATGCATCAATCGATTGCTTACGACTGTCGTATATACACATTTTTTTCACGTTTTGTGTTTTATTCGTTTTTTTGTCATGGTACTACTGCCCATTCATATTCCAATATGTTGAAGAGAAGAGCTTACACTGAAAATATGAAAAAGATTTAAATAATATATAAATGATTTAATCTAATCCGTTAAGTGTAAAATGGTTTAGAATTGGAAACTCAAGAAATTTAATTAGTATCAGAGCACGCGCAAATCCTAACCCATTAATCCAATCTAGAAAGTGGTACAATCATCCACTAATTGATAGTCTGAAGAAAATTCAATTTTATCGAAACAGTTAAAAACATTATTTTATAAAGGGTATGATGGATTTTGTAGAAATTGATAGTTATATGCGCCATTGTCTCGAACGGTGTCGTAGAGAAAATCTCGCATTGGAAATATGAAAATGACTTATATAATATATACGAGACTTGAGTAAATCTAATTACCACCAATTGATTTTAAGTTGGAATATCATGAAACCCATTAATATAGTATCACTAGAGTAAATCCGTCATACGGGCGGGATACTAAATTAAAAAAATTATTATTTGAATGAGTATTTGAAAATGTAAGTATATTTTATTTTGTTATTTTTGTTAGAAATCATGAATTTGTTTTATGATAGTATTTAGTATATAGATTTTTAGAATGACAGCTGATTGAATTATATACACTAACTATGGATTATTCTTACTTCTTATGTTTATTTATTGAATTCATTGGTTTCTAGAAAACAAATACATTTTCTCCAAAGCAAATAATGATTCAAATGATGCTGAGGCTAACAAATCATAGATTGGGTTCAATACATTAGATTTAATGGACAAAGAAACTTAACTCATTTAGGAGCAAGCACCTCTGCCATTTTTTGTTTCACATGATATGATATATTTTAACTTTTGAGCCATACATGACATTTGTTATTTCCAATATGCTAACATTGGGATAATAACAGTAACCAAATCAATATTGTGTGTACATGTTCTTCTAGAAAATATGTTCCTAACATAAAGTAATGCGTGCCTTAATAAGATTCTCGAGAAATTATCATATATGCCGCAAGGGTTGAAATCGTCAGCCGTTGGCAAGCAGAAAATAATAAGAGTGGACATGATGATGCTTGCAAGAAGAAAAGAGTGGGTATATTATGACACTAATCCTAACTACGGTCACTTAGCCAGCAAGATGGGATCATAATATCTAGCGAAACTGCTCTCTAAGGTGGTCAACCAAAGCTTGAAACGTTTTTTTTTTTTTTTTTGTCAACTGTATATATTGATGGGCCAAAGGCCTAAACATTACAAGAGATTCAAACTCCATCCCCATACATAAACTTAAAGCCCAATTGATACCCAACATATACAGATTAGGTTTATAAAAAGAAAACACGTGTTCCACCATATGTCTATCGAATTACGCATGTATGACACGTGCGTCTTGGTTGGAGCATCGAAGTCTCTGGAGTCAATGGAGAAGAAACAGACAGCTTCGTCGGAACTTCCACCGGACCGATCACCGTCGACCTCCTTCTCCGCCAAGTTTGAACCGCTTGCCTGCTCCCCTTTCCTATATCGCCATTAATCTTAAGAAAGTCTTCATCTCCTCATTAGAGATTATAACCAGTGAGCAGCATCAAGGAGGAAGATACAAATCTTGCTAAAACGCTTTCTAAAGAGAAAACTCCAGCTTATCTGATTACGCATCAAACCACCATAGCTGAATCAACAATCTCAATTTCTTACTTGCAAGGAGACTTCGCCATATAAAACGAAGATTGATTCCTCTGCTTAGCAAGAGATTAAGCATGACTAACGAAAAGATTTAGATCCCCTAAAATCAACTGGAATAATTAACTCAGCAAAGAAAGGAGGACCAGAATTGAGAGAGATTACTAAACAATTCAAATTCAGAGATAGAAGAAGAACGCCATTAAAAAAGGCTCTGATTTGAATCGTTAACACAACAAAAATCGGCTTAAAACCGAACAAAAGATCGCCAAAGCGAAGGTTATTCCGCAACGGAAGATAGATCGATCTAGTGAACGAGATTATTATACAACAGAAAAAACAAAAGGGGGTGGCGACCGGTGGCGAGTGCTCACCGGCCACCGGAAACGATTTCATTACTCTTATCTTGAAACGTTTAATATTTTAGTTATATACTTTTAATCTGATTGATACTGAGTTTTCATATTGTATTTATTTTTAATTCTCAGCAATTTAACCATTATCTAGTATATAGGTATGACATCTCACCTTTTTTTACTAATAAACTCACTATTTACAACGTTTAATTTGCATAGTGGCTCTGCAGTTTTTCCATCTATATTAACAAATTTCAGTTACAACAACATACAATATGTGAGCCAGACTGTTTTAAATCATTACAACATTCGGTGGTAATGGAAATCTTTAAGCTAGCAAGTTTTAGTTCATCTGAAAATCCTTGAAGAATCTGGAAAATCCTTTAAGCTAGTGATTTGTATAACCAAAAACACATCAATCCAGAACATACAATGGATTGGAGAAAAAGATAGGCAGTTCAAGAAACTGGCGCTAGCACTTAGAGGCAATGAAACACAACATTAACGTCAACAACATCCTTTTAAGTTACAGAAGGATGTTCCATGGAAAAGCAAAGAATCACCTTATATTATAATAATTTTACAATATTCTCTCTTTTTTTTATCAAACCACATTCTGTTCATGTGATTTTATAGAAACATAATAATTTTTTCTACAATTAACTACTTTTTCAGCGTCCTTCATTTTTGATCTCAGTCCTATCTTAAGGCAGAGAGAGCCATCGAGAAGCTGAAGCTACTGAATGAGGTTTTGGTTGTTGCGGAAGAGAACGTGGTGAGGCGTCAAGAGCTCATCAAGTCATCATGTGATTCTTAAAAAGATATCTTCTTATTACCTTGTTAACGCAAGCTCCTAGAAGCTTTGGTTGGAGCTTGAGCAGCCATTGATGTTGCATCAAGTTTAGTAATGGTGTTTAGAAGATTCTAACTTCCAACTCAAACTCACGATGCCATAGCTTCGATAACTGTATTCTCAGACGCTGATTGGGTCATGCGACGGAGTCTTAGAACATGTATTAAGAATCTGTTTGGTTCCGATGGAGTAACCAGAAGCAGCGAAGCCGGAGAGAGTTGCAGGAGGAAGAATAGTGTTTCCATGTCGGTCAAGGCTGGTCTCCATTTTCCCCTCGGTCGTATCACTCGTAATTTGAAGAAGTATGTGATCATGTATGGCTCCGGTGCTCCCGTATACCTCGCCGCTATTCTCAGGTACCTCCACCATGAGGGTTAGAAATTCTCTCTGTGATTAACTGTTTCTCGATTTGCATTCTCTAATGGTTCTTCGTAAATGAAATGAGGGTTAGAAATTCTACTTTAATCGATAGATCTGCTCTTCCCGTCCAGGAGAAACATGTCACATACAAACAGACTTAGGCGGTGTTGGTAGAGCGACCAGCTTTGAAGTCGGCGATCAGAAGGGAAGAGGTTGCCATGGCTGGAGAATGGTTCTCTAAGGATTAAGAATGATTGAGAGAGGGTGAAAGTGATGCTCATTAACAAATCAGACTCCATTATTTTATAGTTGTATAATTGAAATTATGGAGAAAATATGTGTTGTATTGAATCGACGTAGCGGAAGACTTGTATCATTGGCGTTAATGAGAAAGTTAAATACTTTGATTGAATGCTGACCTAAACCTTTCCAATGGCGACCGTCCAGAAGAGGTGGGGTGAACATTGATTGTCAACAACAACGCTACGTGAAGAATTATTAATATGGGTCATTTGAGAGGAATTCATGCTTAAGTCCAATTAATCTAGTTTTAGGCTAAGGAGCCCATATGTAACCCGATTTACCATAGTATTTGGTGGTTTGGAGTCTGCCACGTGTCACTCTCTCAGTAAACGAATTAGTGACGTGGATGTTGATGTGTCTCAACAGGAGGGAAGAAAACCTTTTTTTATATATATAGATAGATATAGATATAGATAGCTGGCCTACTGTGACCCATTCATCCGATCCGGACAATGGTCCGATCATCACACTAGTTAATGGCCTAAAATAGGCTCTATTTTGCCGAGACATCTATAAAAGAACATTATATCTGAGGGGGATATGATTAATTCTATCGAGAATAATGGTTATATCCACTATTATCTCGAGTGAGGGTGTTGGAGAAAAAATCTCTGAAAATGACGTAAATAATAAATATGTGATCTAGGTCATTCCATTTACCGCCTATTGGTTTTAAGTTGGAAACCCAGAAAACCTAACACGAAATAGTGAGGACTTAGTTAGTCCGAAGAAATGATTCATTGAAATAATGAGTCATCGTTGATATCGACACATCTGAGATCGCCAAATGTTTGTGAGGTCCTCTATTCAATCCTTTTCCTTCTTCTTGTTGCTGGATATATCGTTCGTACACATCTTCTCTTTGTTTCCCGAGCCTATAGTGAGTTACAGACAGAGTTCGAAAAAATCAAATATTTGATGATTCCATCATACATGATTGAGTTGCAAAAACTTCTGGATAGGTATCCTACATCTGCGTATTTTATTAATATAGGTTTAACACTATAAGTTGATTTATATGGGAAAAAAAAACAAATCTGCATACTGAAAATATGTCTAATTAGGAACTGGAAAAATCAGAAGTATAAATTATAGGAGAAAAATATTAAGTAAGTAATCAAAAAGAAATCCAATCATCATAAATAGAAAGAATAATATGAAAAAATAAGAAAAATGAAATAAACAACAAAATACAAACTCAAAAACATAGATAATGGATACAAAGAAATATATGTGAGAAAAAAATCCAAAATGGTAAATAGAGGAAATAAACAATTTTTATAATATTAGGACATGGATAAATGAAAATAATATAATAATCAAATAAAGCTCTATATAGCAGTTAAAAAGAACAGAATTATGTTGAAACTTCAAAAAAACATAAAGCAAAAATATAATGTTAATCAAAATAAATAAACATGTATTGTTTATAAATTTTAACACAAATTAAAATAATATCACCGCATTATAGCACATGTTTTTCCCCAAATATTATTAGGAAACAGATAAAATTTATATTTTTTTTAATAATTTGAAATATATTAGGTATTTTACAAAATAAAACTTTAGCGATAGCGTAGTCTTCATATTTTATACTGAAGCAACTAATTTTATTTTTTTAATTTAATTAATATATTGAGATATAAATCCATTCATTTTAATTGATATATGAAAACATGAACAGATTTACACAAAAAGTTGAAGCACAAATATATAATGGAAAATACATATATGAAAATTTGTAAATGAATATTTTAAACGAACATATATATAATAGAAAAAATATTAATTTTTTAAACAACACAAATACAATAAAATATTGAATTGTTTGATAAAATAAGTTATTATAATTTTTGTTAACTCCATAAAAACTGCCTCTAACTCGATCATTGAGAGAGAAAATCTACAACCTCGAGTTTTACAAGAATAACATTTTCCAATGAATAAATTTGATCACTTCCAACATCTCACATATGACTAGGATCAATTCACTACAAGAAAACATGTAATATAACGAGGAACATTTACGAGAAATATGGGTTGTCGTAAATTGACAAGGTGGTGACGAGAATATTAAGGAGGTGATGACAATATTACGAGAAAAAACAAAATCGTTCTAAACTCGAAGTAAATTTATGACGAAAATATTTTCTCATAAAATACATGTAACTTTACGACGACTATATGATGTAAGAGAAGATTCTTCGTAAACAGTTGTAAAATAACATCCGTGTTAAGAGGAAAATGTTTACAAATCTTTAACGATGAATGTACGAGTAAAACTGAAATGGCATATGAAAATGTTTTGAAGAAGCAATACCAAGATATCCGCAGTTGAGCTGAACAAATAGAAATATCAACACTTTGTTAAGTGAATGAAGACTCAGGTATAAATTTTGTGAAATATTTAGTGCCACTCATCTCGATCTAGTTTAATATGATTAATTGTATTGCAAATTGTAACAGATAAAGATACAACAATTTCAAGCCGTACATATTAGCTTTGCAAGCAGACTAAGTTAGGATCATTCAATATCATTGGACCAAAGATTCCAAAATTACTTGGTTATCTGCTATTAAAGTTACATCTCGGGGCAAATAGTCGGTAGAGAAGAACCACATTTACAACAAGATTCATGTATCAATGCAGTCGAGGTACATGAACAACAAACAAATGTCATCCTTCTTATTGATACGAATAACCGTGAATATGAAGATCTTCACTACGATATGACAGATGAAGCAAATAAAGACGAGTTTGATGAAAGTGATGATAACTCAAATGATGAATCTGAATGATTTAATATATTCTCATAATTAGGTTTCTATGTTAAAAAAATTGTTTCCCTTATTAATGAATTTCTGACTTAATGGATGTGTTTTGACCCCCCCCCCCCCCCCCCTTGATTCCTCATAAAATTACAAAGGATGAACAAGGATTTCCTTCGATTTTATGATAAATTTGTATGCATGGTGTTTACGTGTTTACAAAGATTTTATGATAAATTTGAACAAAGATTACCTTCGATTTTATGATAAAATTCCTCGTGGTTAATTTTCTTCTATTTTATGATAATTACAATTCAATGTAACACGAACGAGTAATTTACGACGAATCGTTTGTTACGATGGACGATTTACGATGAATTAGTTATCGTGGTTAATTATTCATAACACATCATTTACAACGAATAAACCATGATATCGGCTGCCATTAAACGTATGCTTTCTTGTACTGATTTACTAAGCAGCACTTTTTCTAGGTTATTTTAATCAATTTGGAAAATACTCCACTAATAAATTTGGAAAATACTCCATTAATCAATTTGTAATTATCCTCACACTAACTAGGCTTTAAAGTTACTAAAATAATAATATAAATTATTTATGTTTCATAACTATTTTTATCTTATTTTTGAGTAAGTCTTCATCGTGCCTCCAAAACAAAACAAATTGAGTTTTTTATGAATTGTGTCCCCGCCATGTTTATATAACAAGTTTTGAAGTTTAATATTTAAACCGTTTATAAAAGAGAGAACATACCTCAGAGAGAAATGCACAATCTACATTAACCTTTTTTTTGCCATCAACTTAAACATATTCATACTGACTCTGTTAACCAAACCGGTTGCTCCATATTCATGTGATTGACGAAAGACGGCTGCTTCTTGACACTGCTTGCTAGACTATCCGCTTTTGTATTTTGTGTCCGAGGTACATGAATGATTTCTGAGCTGAGAAAGTTTTTTTTAAAGGTCTTGATATCTTCCAAATAATTTGCAAAAGCTGGTCATTCTTCTGGTTCCGAAACTATCTTCACCAATTGAGAACAATCTGTTGCAAACGTGATCCGAAACTGACGTAAATTCCTCCCATGTAGCGCCTTCATCTCCGCATGGAGAGGAGAAAGACTAGCTCTGACATTTTTTGCCCCCATCAAACCATCAAAACCTTTCAGAATACTATACCAATCTTGGCCAGAAAAAAAAAATCATTCTCTTTCCAAGAACTATCTGCAAAACACCATCGTCCTAGGATTGACAGTAGGGTCACGGCCGCTACATGTGGAGTTGTTCTCTGTAAGTTCAGTATTTGCGCCTCTGTCCATACTGTTGATTCTGTTTCTGCCAATTTAAGTGCTTCACTGGGATCCATATCCAGATTACTTAAGACTTTATTATTCATTCTTTTCCAAAGATGCCATAATATCTATGCAAATTGATGATCCTCCATTTTCGGTAAGACTATCCAGAAGAGATGATCCATATGCGTGAAGAGAGAACTAGTTGGGAAGATAGCAGGGTTTGATGGTATCTTTGAGAGTGCTCAAACCTGAATTGCAGGAGGGCGTTCAAAAAACACATGGTTTATCGATTTCTATGGGGCTCCACATCTAGCACAGCATATGTCTCATGTATTTCCCTTGCTCACAGATTTTTCTTAACTGCTATATACCCTGACAACAATTCCCATAAAAAAATATTTTATCTTCTGTGGACACTGTACTTTCCAGCAGAATGCCTTTAATATATCAATTGTAGGTCCAAACACTACTGGTAATTTTTCTTTGTCTGGGTAAATCCGTTCTACCTGATATCCTGATTCAACCGTGTATTTTCCATTCTCTGTGAAATGCCAGGCTTCCATATCTACCATCTGAGACCTGTTCAATAGTATACTTTCTATAATTTCACATCATGGGATCTACCAATATCCGAATTTTCTGCGAGTTCCAAATTTGTGAAGCAAAATAAATAAGAGAATCCGAATAAATGTTATGTTGGTTTTTATTTGCTTCTAAAACATAATCTGATTGCTGGACATTTATTTTGTTCGATTGGCAATGAACACTTCAAATAAATTATTAAAATAGATAGAATTCATATATATAATTTATATAAAATTATGAAATTCTCATTTAAATCTTTTTTGAAAGATTTAAAGTATATTCAACAGTATCACAAACTTAAATTTCAGCTACATATCATCATATTTGCATGATAAATTATTTAGATGCGGATGTATATACGTCCTTATCATTGACAATTCTTTAATAAACGAACATGCATATTATCTATAATAAATTCTAAATAATACATGTATGTTCTATAAGATTATTCTTCTCCCGATATTGGTTGGTACGGTGCTCTAAAATAATTGTTCGTAGACTTCAAAGTCCTATTTATATTATTTTTTTTATCAGAAAACATGTACGTTAAAAATCATTTCATGAAAACTATGAAGTGTCAATTTTCTTTGTTGAGATTTTACGAAATTTATATATATTCCGGGAAAATATGTTTTCTTGATCATTTTTGGTTGTTACAAATCCAGGTTATTTACAATTTTCTAATGTTTCAAATATTGTCAGGAATTAGATATTACTATTTAGCCCTGTTCGAGATTGCGATAGGCGCTAGTCGGGCAGCGAGTCCGGACCTAGCGATTTATCAGAAAATTGGAGATTAATCGGGGAGTACGCGGGGCCTAACTTTTAATAGTTTATTTTATTTATTATTTAAAATTAAATACATAATGTAATATATATGTATTGTAATATGGTAATTTATGTATACTGAAATTTATATTTAGTATTGAGGTTTCAAGAATTATATTGTTAAACATATATTAACATACATCATATATGATATAATTACAAATATTCAAACTCATAAATCAAAATAACTTCATAAGCAAAAATATTATAAAATATGCAATTCCATTACAACCACCCATCTAAGATTTAAAAATATTTATAGTCAAACAAGAAATAAAAATTAAAGAAAGAATACAACAAATTCAAAATTACCTTCTCCCACATCGGTAAGGAGAACACAAATGACAAGTCCGATTGTCTATGAATACAACTCTTTCTTCTTTAACTCACATTGCATTTTGGGCTTTGCTTTTCAAAGCCTAAAACATGTCAAAAGTAAAAAAAAAATCAATCGGCCGAAGTCGGCTAAAAATCGGAAATTGACTTAGGCGTTTAATTGTACGCTATCCGATTAATTGACCCGATTTGGTCATAATTGCCTCGGTACTCTTACGCCGAGCGTCTAGACGGCCGACTTTGCGGCTAGGCGCCCGAGTTTTTGAACAGGGCTATTTAGTATTCAATAATCTTATTGTTGTCGTCTAGCATCGTTTCGCCATGTTTACCAAAAGGAAGAGTTAGTTGAACTATATTTTGGTAGTTTGTTTTTGGTATTCTTCGGACCATCTCCAATGGTTCACTCTATTTTTCACTCTATAATATGATAACTCTATAATAAAATTGAGTTATACTCTAATGGTACTCTACTTTAGAGTTGAAAATAGAGTGATGCACAAAAAAAAATAACTTACTCTATATTTAGAGTAAACTCATTTTTACTCTATTATATATAGAATTTTAAAATTTTAAATATTAAAATTAGATAAATATTTGAGAAAAATGTCATTTTAAATCTAGATTGAATAATTTATGAAATGTCATTTTTAGTTTATTACATGTGTAAAATGTAAAAAATTAAAATACATAAACTATTGATGTAATTATAATTTTGTATTAAATAAAATTTGTAAACAAAAGTAATTTTTCCCTTAGAATATACGGATTCAAATCCACTTATCTTTTAAATCTAATAAATGAAACAATATAAGCGTTATAGCACAGTGGTAAGAAAAGCTATATTATATTTTGCGACCAAGGTTTGATTCCTAGGAAGTGTGATTTTAAAAAATTTCATCAATTACAAGTTTTGTCTAATATAACGGTTGACTAACGCGATATTAGTCAAGGTGGGTTTTATATAACACGATTCAGAGTTCAAGTCTAAAATTCAAATTAGTTTTTAGTTTAGGTCGTATTTAGCACTTATTTTTTGGTTGAGTCTGAAAATTTACGACATAAATAATAGGGGTCGGAAAAGGCAGTTTCTCATTCTTTATCACATTTCAATAAAATGATGTAGTATACTGCAAGCTAAAGAGGGTTAACGATCGATACAAAAGGTCAAAACTACATCATCATAATTTAGTTGTTTCCACCGGATGAAGAGTCGTCATGTTGGTCAGGACGGGGAACGATTCCTCTCCAGTGTAAAATTATTAACTCCTCATCTGGTTAGGTGGCATGGATTTCTAATTCCCACATACAGCCATCGGGATTTTCTGTCACCGGGGAATAGGTATCCCATATCCAAGAGATTAGTCGGTTGAGTCTCGACCTGTCGGACACCCTTGGATAATCAAAAAAAAAATTGATAGAAGAGTTAAAAATAATAAGTGGCAAAGATCAGATAAGATATCGTGGAGATAGAGGTAGTAGAACTAGACTTTGGTTTTCACTCTTCAGTGTGCTTTTTGTATTTGTGTTAATACGTAATAGCTGGTGCTCTTTGCATCCACACACGTATGATCAGCTTTTGTTCCCATCTCCTTGAGCCTACGTTTCTCTTCTTTCTCCCTTTTTTGTTTGTTTGTTTTTGGTTTACTCGCACAAAAAAAA
This sequence comes from Brassica napus, assembly GCF_020379485.1. Taxonomy (NCBI): domain Eukaryota; kingdom Viridiplantae; phylum Streptophyta; class Magnoliopsida; order Brassicales; family Brassicaceae; genus Brassica; species Brassica napus. The sequence continues at coordinate 18,443,921 of NC_063445.1, read as the reverse complement.
GTTTTTGGTTTACTCGCTAAAATGGGACGTATTCGGTTCTTTACAAAAAATGAAACAAATTTGAATTTCTATGAGTATGTAATATGTATTGTTATTATCCATACCAAATCGATAAAAGATAGGATGTTGTGGATTCTAGTGAGATCCTATGAACTCTAATCGTTAAAGACAGATTAACAAATCGAGACAAATTTGCACGTTTACAGGTTAACTTCACGCAATATGATAAAATTATAACTTCATCTCCAGTTCATCTCCACTGAAGATGTAAATATATTCATTGGTTTTACCTAGACATGAAAATAACATTCAAATACAAAATATTTATGCGATCTGATGAATGATTGATTTATGTTTCTGCTGGCCATTAGCTACTTTCCGATATTGGCACCAATGAGACCAATTTTTAAAAAATAAATATAGAAAATTTTACACCAAGTAAAAAATTTTCATGCTGACATAACTTTATATGTATAGTATGCAAGATATATGTACAGATTTTGATTATTTAATGATGCAATCATTGTAGTTTCGAGTGATACTAAATTGCAACTTTACACATCATCCTTTGTTTAAATGGAAAATTGAATCATTTATATACTAAAGCACAACTCGTTTGATGAATCAAATAATAACACATGTACTATTATAAAATTATATTTAAAATAATAAAACAAAGACAATAGAGCAAAAAGTAAACACGTTCTTAAGGCTTAACAACCAAATTACGTGTCAATTTACAATATAAGTAATTACTAAATCATAATACTCCAACAGTCCTTTCCCACATCTCGACTCCAAGATCACCGGTTACCAGCAATCTCTATAAAACTACCTTTATTCCACCATTTATATTAGTGTTATTCTACGTTCGTGTAATAATTTATGTCCAACACAGAAAAAGAACATTTTATCTCTTACTCAAATCCACAAATATTCCAACGTCGGCATGCAAGGTTTCTATTTGGCATTTGGTAGAAATATCATACTCACTTATTTTTTCTTGCTCAATTTCTCTGTATCTCACTCTTTTTTAACTACTTCCGCTACATCAATTAAACCTCGCTCTCTCACATGTCAGGTTTCTCTTTGGGAAACTTATGGTTGTATCTCATTTTTATACGAGACAGAGGAGGCCATAGAATATCAAGGTACTATGTAAATATACACATCTACAAATAAATAATTTTAGCTTATGTACAATTGATTTTGGCTGGAACATTTGGTTACGATCCTATTGCTTGACCCCCATGCCACTAGTTCAAACCTTTACTTTGACCCATCTTAAAATAATTTTAGTAATATTACATAATTATTTTAATAAATGACCCTATGATGATGTGATGCAGCTTTCAAAATTTGTGGAAAGACAACCAAAAAGTCTAACATTCTATTTGGGAAAAAGAGTGTGTCAACAACTTTGATGAGGCAAATTGGGTATTTACAAATCTTTTTGTCTATGAAGGCATCTCCAACCCTACTTCATTTTCTATTTCAAACATCATTTTGGAGTAAAATTTTCTCCAACCCTATTCCATTTTCAACTTCAAAATGGAGTAATGGCGAGGGTTACTCCGTTTATGGAGTAATCTTACCCATTACTTCATTTTGATGTTGAACTTTTTTTATTTGTGAATTGGTCCTTTAAATCTTTAATGTTTTTATTTAAATAATATTTTAAAATGATATAATAACATAAATAAACAAGATATTCTATTATTTAATAATTTTACATAAAAATATATACTATAATTAAAAATAATAATAATATAAAATACAGATAACATAAAGGGATCTACAGTTGTGTTTCGCTATTGTGAAAGGACATGTTCGGTTTTGGGAAAAATGTGTTACATGACATCATGACTACATGTATAATTTTACATAACATGATAATTGAAGATGAACGTGAATTCGATGCACCAACTGAACTTGGAAGAGAAGCTACACCTCCATATATCAAAATTGCAGAAGATGAAAATGTCCGATTTCAAAATTTTTTTGTTCGATTTAGGAATATCAAAGATAAAGAAGCTTATGTTTCATTACGAAATGTATTAGTTGATCATTTGTGAGAAAAATATTCTAACGCCACTATTAAACCAACTTATATATTGTCTTTTATTTTATTTTTATGATTTATTGTACTTTTTAATAATAAATGTTTATTTTAAATAAATGATATTTTAAGAAATTTTTGTTAACATAAAATAGTTGGGGTTATTTAGTAATTTTTTATAAATATAAGGTAGTATTAACAATTATTAATAAAATATGTTATTTTTGGAGTAGAATATGAAATAATACATTGGAGTAAAACCTTACCCTATTTTGGCGTTGCACCATTTTGGAGTAAAATATGGAGTACACCGGCTCTAACAGAGCATATTCATTTAAAAAAGTAAGACTGGCATATAAAAATTGTATATATGAAAGAAAAAATTGTAAATATGTGTTTATTTTCATTGTTTTTAATTTTCAGTCTATCGAATCTAAGAAAATACAAAAAACTGTGACAAATCAAAATTATACGTAACTATAATTTATGTGTTCTTATACATATATTAACTTATGTTTGAAAACTGCTTATATACATGCATCTGCTCTTTTGGAAGAAAATCATAATAAGTATTTTAACGTTTTCAACTGTTTTTTTTATTGGGGCCACTTCCAATTTTGATGTGATGTGACTTAGCTATAGAAAATGTGACTAAAACTATTTCTATTTTGATAAAACAAAAATAAAAAATGTAAGTTTTTAAGAAAAATGATTGTTTAGATGCAAACAAATACTGATCCGGGATGATATACTAGTTATTTAATTTGCAATTTTATTTAAAAAATCTATCAATAAATAAATTTTTTACATAATATCCCCACTCAACATTATGTTATAATACTAAAAACACGGTATTTTATATTTTGTAAAATATATTGTCCGTTTATTAATAGGTAATATATGTCAAAATCGGCAAAAAAAAAGGGGATTGTTTAATTAAGGAGGTCAAACTAGAAGTACACTGCAATATATTTTCGATCAAGAGCAGGCAAAATTTGATCCATATTCGTAGGGCTGGGATTTTTAAATAGTTCGGTAAGAAAAAAATTGGTCTTCAGTTTGGTTCGGTAATCAGTTAGTATAATTTTTTAAAAAAAATTCAAACAGTACCAGTTTAACAGAAATTCCGAACCGAACTAACCAAAATCTAAATCAAAATAACTGAACTAAACAAAATCCAAACCAAAATAACCGAAATAACCAAATGTTTTTAAATTTTTTTAATTTAACCGAACTAACCGCAAAACCAAAAATTTCGGTAAAGTTTTTTTGAAACCAAACAAACCAAAAACCTAACCGAATCGTACTTTTTTGGACTGATCCGAACTAATCGAATTCCAAGGTAACCTAAGAGCATCTCCATCCATTAGAGTCTCTAATGGGTTCTTAAGATTTAATTAATGTTAAATTTTGTGATTTGAAAGCTCTAGAACTCTTCTTAATCTATTTAAATTTTTCATCCTCCATTGGAAGAAACTCATTGAGGTTCTTAAAATTTAAATTTTTTTTTAATTTTTTTTTTTTAAGTTGAATGATATAAAAGAAAAAGCTACATAAAGCTTTTATTAAAAATGACATAAAAACATATTACAAATACAAATCGTAAACGAGAAAAGACAATTAGTTGAAATCTTGATTTGTTCCAAATTTTTTCCATATATTCTCAATCAAATCCGCTTTCAATTGTTGATGTGTTTGTTTATCACGAACTCGGTTCCGAATGCTCATCATATTGCCGAGATTTGAAGGCATGTCTGTAGAATACGTGAAATCCACTTCTGAACTTCGGTTTGAATCCGGTTGTACGAAAACTGAAATATCAAACTGAGTGTACCCATCTCGCTCGTCTTCTACTATCATATTATGCAGAATGATACATGCTCTCATTATCTTTCCAATTTTTATTTTATCCCAAAAAAGAGCTGGATTTTTCACGATGGCAAATCGAGCTTGCAAGACCCCAAAAGCACGCTCGACATCTTTACGTACAGCTTCTTGATATGTAGCGAATAAGGATGCTTTCGGACCTTGTGGAAGTGGAATGGATTGGACAAAAGTAGCCCATTTTGGATAAATACCATCTGTGAGATAGTAAGCCAAATCGTATTGGTGTCCGTTGACAATGTACTTAACTTTTGGAGCTCGACCTTGTAGTATATCATCAAAAACCGGTGATCGATCAAGAATATTGATATCGTTTAATGTACCTGGAGGTCCGAAAAACGCATGCCATATCCAGAGATCTTGTGAAGCTACAGCCTCTAAAACAATGGTTGGCTTTCCTGATCCACGTGTATATTGACCTTTCCATGCGGTCGGACAATTCTTCCACTCCCAATGCATACAATCAATGCTTCCTATCATCCCGGGAAATCCGCGTAACTCTCCAATATCGAGTAGTCGTTGAAGATCTTCTGGCGTGGGTCTTCTTAGATACTCATCTCCAAATAAATTTATGATTCCTTCAACAAAATTTTCCAAACATAAAAGCGCGGTGCTCTCACCAAGTCGGAGGTATTCATCTATTGCATCAGCTGGGCAACCATATGCCATCATACGAATTGCAGCCGTTGCCTTTTGTAACGGAGAGAGACCGAACCTTCCAGTAGCATCTCTTCTTTGTTGAAAGTATGGGACTTCACCGGAGAGTCGATCAACAATACGCATGAACAAGGGCTTGTTCATTCTAAAACGACGTCGAAACATATGAGAAGGATATGTTGCATCTTCACTAAAATAATCACTCCATAACTGGATGTGTCCTTGTTCACGTTGTCTTTCAATGTAAGCTCGTTTTTTTTTTGACTTGGCCGCATTTTGATGATCTTCATGAAGACTCAAAAGCTTTTCGAAAGCTTGGTTGAATTTTTCATCCATCATGTCTTCAATGTTATTAGAAGAAGAAGAAGCCATTTAGAAGAGAAATGGCAAGTGGAAAAAATCTAGTTCTTTAAAACTCGAAAGAGAAAAGGCCAAGCTTATCAAAAAAAAAAGAAAGAAATAGAACTTGCAAAGCTTTCCACTTGTTCTTTTACACTCGCATACACTCGAAGAGAAATACAAGTTGCTTACACTAGAAGAGAAATACAACTTTTACGCAAGGAAGAGAAATGGCAAAGCTTATAAAGACAATACAAAACACATACACATGTTGTCACAATGAAAAGAAATGGCAAAGCTTATAAAGAAATACAACTTGCTTTTGTTGTCACATGTTACTACTGTCGTTTTTCTTGTAAGCATCAGTGACAAGTTTTATGAGTGAGTGAAACAATACACAATCTCTTGGCTTCTTCTGTCACATGTTGCTGCTGTCGTTTTTATTGTCATCTGCAAAAGCAAGACAATACACAATACAGACGCTTTATGAGTTACAATTGTAAGCATCAGTCACAAGCTTTTTGAGTGAGTGAAACATACCAATGTCATCTCTTGGCTTCTTCTGTCACATGTTGGCTTCTTCGGTCACATGTTGGCTTTACTCTGCTTTTTGTCTTGGCTCTACTCTGCTTTTTGACTTGGCTCTACCTGCTTTTAACAACGAGACTGTAAAGCGTTTTAGCGTTTAAAAAATTGCATTATCATAGAAAGACCACAATGTTACAAAAGCATAAGCAGACTCAGACACAAACTAAAAGCATAAACAGAAACAAACTAAAAGCATAAACAGAAACAAACTCAGACACAAACACAAACATAAGCATAAAAGACACAAACATAAGCATAAATGACACAAACTAAGAGCATGAACAGAAACAAACTAAGCCAACATGTCCTTAAGAAGCTTAGTTTTTAAAGCAGTTTCAAGTTCACTAAGTGGCTCAGTCTTGGCAATTAGGGTGTCAAGCAATTTCTGATTGTTAAGCTTCTCCTTCAACGCAAAGTCCTTCTGCCTAATCTCCCACATGGTGTGAAACTCCCTTTCTTCCTCTTCCAAACTCGGCTTGCTCACAGACTTTTTTGCTTTCGCCTTTGCTGCTTTCACCCCAACAGGCCGTGCGGATTGATCGTCCTCTCCTGGCACAGAAGTTGATGACTGTGCCGATTGGTCATCGAGCTTCTTTCTTTTTGACTGCACTTTATCTTTAGTAGATGAAGCTCCACACCATTTTTGATCATGGCGAAGCTCTAACCATGCATGCTCAAGTGTGAACTTCACCTTGTAATCATTGAAGAAAATCTCATGAGCCATTTTCATCACATCATTCTCACTCTGGCCACTTGATTTCTCTTTCGTGGCAGCATCATAACAGCCAACGAACTTACACACGCCCTCATTAATCTTCCCCCACCTTTGTTTGCAGTGAGTTGGCTCTCTTTTTTGCAAACCAACAAGCTTTGGACTTGCTGCAACATAAGCTGCAATTCGTTTCCAAAATGCAATTGCTTTTTGCTCATTTGATACAACCGGATCCTTTGATGTGTTCAGCCAATCACTGATGAGCACAACGTCCTCTGTTGGTGTCCACTTCCGTCTCTCTTTGCGGTCCTCCACAGTTAAATTAAATGTAAAGTAAACCATTAACTGTAATGAAAGAAACGAAAAAAGAGAACCAAACTTAAAACCAGAACAGAGAAACGTTCTTTGTTTTCAGACAGAGCAAAAAAAATAAAATAAAGTGAAGCAAAGGAAGAGAGCAAGTACCGTCAGATAGCCAGCCATAGGTATGTCCAGAGAAGCTCATCTCCACAAGTCTCCACATTTCTACCATCATCAATCAAATCAAATCAAAAACTCAAGAGATGAAAAATTACTAAGTAAGACAATCGATCTAGGAACATGATACGTAATCACAAAGAACAAACCAAACCATCCTAAATCCGATCAAAATGTAATGTTTACAATGTTCAAAATCACACAAAAAACATGAAATTTTTCATAAACAAACTCACCCGAGATGTGAAAGCAATGACCTTCTTCTAGCGGTGGCTCGAAACAACCAGTGGAAGCACCAGCGCCTCCCTGATAAACCCTATAAATCGATTTCATCCCCAATTAGTAAAGAACAAAACCATAAACAATCGTAAGCATCAGAGCAAGACCCAGCGAGCCCGATGATGCATGCAACAACAATAAAATCACTTACAGAGTCCAAGGAGAAATGTTTACAGAGAGTTGATAAGATCATCTGCTTCGTCCTTGAATCCATATTGCCTTCTTCTCTTTCTCTATCTTTCCTTCTTCTTTTGAACCTCTTCGGTGAAACAAAATATAGACTCGTCTTTGAATCCAGACAGAGAAGGTGGATTTATCGCGAGAGGATCGTCTTTGTAATACCGATGCAGCAACCCCGCCCAAGATCGAGACAAAATCGAGAGGGAAGATGGATTGATCGGGTTTGAGGAGGAAGAGAACAAAGTGATACGGCGAAGAAAACAGACGATAGAGAGAGACATAAATGCACGGTCCATTAAGAAGGCGACACGTAAGGGGTCCTTACCATCTCTTAAACTCCCACATTTAACACCGGTTCTAACATTTTTCTTCCTTTTTCATTTTTTTTTTTCTGTTTCGCTTAGGAACCCTTCTAAGAAACACCAATGGACTTGGTCTAAGAAACCAAGCCTTCAGGCCTACATATTCGATCCAAATCCACATCCACTTAGTTTGTGATCAAATACACATTTCAATTCGATAAAATAGTTTTTAGTCTAATTTTTTTTTTTTCTTTGAAAAAGGGCTTACTATTGAATGCATTGAAAACAAAGAGTTGGCCCAGCTATTAGCCGGCATATTGGGGCGAGGCCCTACATAAAGAAATTGCAAACACACCCATAGTTATAAGTCCAGCTCAAGAGCTGCAATTTAAACCCTGAATAAAACACTGAAGATATACTCTCTGGAACAACTGTCTCGAACATTGGAGATATTGAGGACATTTTTTTGTAAAGCCTTTATTGGTACAGCGGATGACAAAACAATAGCAATATGTTGTATAAACTGTTTGTTACAGAAACAATATGTTCTCATAAATATAAAGTGATTGGTAAAGTAGTAAATGATTCATACATAAAATTATTATATAAATTTATTCTATGATATATAATTTGTTTTTTTCTAAATAATGTAGATATAGTTATATAATATATATATATATTAAGTTTATACTTTTATTAACAATAATAAGTCATATTTAATTATATTTTAAATGTAAAATATTATTTGTATAAAAATTAAATATATTAATTATTTTTTTATTTTTCAATTTTAAAAATATATAAATTTAATTTTTGGATACCAATTTAATTTTGTGATATTATTAAATAAAATAAATTAATTATTTCAAATTTTTTATATATTATAAATGCAAATGCTTTATTAAAAACTTCATGTGAAATCATTGAATAAAGAATATTTGGAGAGTATTTGTATCTTTTAAATGCTAATTTAAATGTTTTTTTAAATATTTGTTGTTTGGATAATAAAAAATAAAATGTTTATGCTAATGCTCTACCAATAAAAAATAAAAATTTAAGTCGCAGGGCAAAGCAGCATGTGTACATAAATAACATTTTGAAACGCCGTTAATACTATAAAATCTAAATTCTCGGTGATCTCTCCCAATCTCCCGTTGCTTCTTGGCTGACAAACCTCACTCTCAACCACTTTTGTTTTCATGGGATTCAGCTGTAGGCCGAGCATAGCTTCTCAATTTCTTTAATACATCATTACATCAGTCGGAAAGCAGCGCTCAAACTTGACATATTTCACCCAAAAAAGCAGCGCTGAAAGAATTAATAGTGTTTTTAAAATGGTGAAATGAAGTTGTAGCCTTCCGGCAAAAAAGAGATAAAGAGCTGTCCATAAACTTATTATCCGCCTATCTTCTCTAGAAGTGGTTCGTAATACAATGGTAGACCCATATATTTTACCAGCAACTGTCTTGTACTAAATGGGAATCGATATGTGATATACAGGCTACTATGATCATTGAGATCTGGTAGATAGATCATGTACTTCTTAACACTTATTTTGAGTTTTGATTCCTTGGCATAATCGTCGAACATTTTTATTATACTTTCTACAGAGTTTCTATGTCCATTGACACACAGATGAGATCATGTGCAAAACATAGTTGTTTTAAGTGAATGTTTTTACTTAATAGGTTGAAAACAATTTTCCGTTCTATCACCGCTTTATCTTTTTTTTTTCTTGATCGAACCGCTTTATCTACCAGTTTTAATAAAACATTCATATATATGGACGATGATGAGATAAATCGACAGTGAACAATCTTGCTGTAGTTCTCATTTTCTTACGAATAGCTTACAAGTTATATATTAATATATATATATATATATATATATATATGTATATTTTTGTAGCAAAATATATAATATTATAACTTAGTAGGCTGGGTTCAGTATTTCATGCCATGGTTTCTTTATTTTTTGGTCTAACATACAATAACACAGAACATAAATACATAATGCAGAAGTAGACTCGCAATTGATACAAATTGATACCTAAATAATTTGAAGTTGAAAAAAAAAATATCAAACAAAAAAGGAGGTCGGAGATAATACGTTATCAGTGCGATGCCAAAACGTAACGTGTCCCCCCCCCAATTGCGATTTTGATATGAGAAGATTGATTACCGTCATCTAACAATACTAAAAGCCAAATATACTCAATGGAGAAGGCGTCCACATCATCTATTAAAATCGTCCAATAGGGGTTCTCCGTTCTACCACGTCAGGACAGCTTAAGTCATGTTGAAACCCACTTCAGATTACTATACGGCCCATGTTTCGTTGTCATGTTGCAGGCCTTCTGCATATAGGCGGATATGGTTATGTTACGCCTACATCAAGCCCACTTCAGACCATAAAAATCGTCGATCTACTCTATCCGTCAACTTCGTCTTCTCCGTTTCCTCCTCTGCCATAAATAGTCATTTGTGTTATTAACTCACTTTTAATGATTTCGTTTCACCTCCCTCTTTCTCCTTCTTTATAAACCGCTTCGTCTCTCCCCTGTCTCCACTGGCATGTTTCCCATCAGTGAGAAGAAAGAGAAAAATATTATGCGTACCCTTTTGTGAACGAATTTACTCCCGAAAAGGTTAAAGATATGAGCTTTGTTGTCTCAAATATCTGAACTATGCTCTATTTTATTTGTCGTCTTTGATTGTTATTTTTTTTTGGTTTCAGAACAATGCTTTCCATGAGTCATCACATATCTGAGTATGATATGGGAGAAGAAGGAGATCTATTCAAAGCTCTTGAAGAGGCATAGTCTTATCAACTCTCAGCTTCTTTAACAATGATCTATTGCGGCAAAGACTCTGCACGAGCTTTGTGACAAAGCCTTTGATGAATGGGAGCAAGATCGCATGGTGAAATCAGCTACCAAATCTCAACGCTGTGGTTTTTCAGACATAAAGAACATAGTTGTCATGACAATGGCAACAATCGCCGAGAACCAGTATATGCAGAAGAGCGTAAGCTCGGCGAACTCTATGGATTGGTCGCACGCACAGCAATAGGCTGTTATGATTCATGTTACCCTGATCTTGCTCAGTTGGATTTTGGTTCTCTTTCTAGGATGCGATGAGCCTTTAGTGAAGCTGACATAAATATGAATTATTGATTAGGCGGTATTATTAGTTGTAATTGAAAAGATCAACAGGTTATGTTTCCTATACACAGGAACAAGAAGAGCAAGCAAAATTTCAGGCGCAAAATCAAGGTACACAAACAAAACACCTATCCTTTAAAATGATCTAAGAAGTCATTTTCTTAACTCAAGATTGTTTGGTTTGGTGCTGCACTCTAAAGCCATTGCGTCGTCATCTTATGTTAACGATCTTCTTGCTTCTGGTGACTCCTGACATGTAAATTTCTTCTAAGCTTTGCCATGTTTTTGCACATCACAAATATGCAATCTTCTCCACCAAGTCAAATTCTTATTCTTTCTGGTTAGCACGCACGGATGCTCCCAAAACCAAATCATTTACTGGAAATACCTAACCATCTCCAAAGTAATAAATTTGTCTGACCTTTGTCTCTGTATATTACTTTGCATCAATACGTATATGTAGTTAACTGAACATGTCTGTCCCTTTTGCGTGGTTCAAAATGCAACTCTAACATGTCACACATACCAAGTTATGTACGTTGCGGTCTCACCTGATGGACAAACTATTGTAAACAGAGTAGGAGATGAACCTTAAGGTTCTGGAATGTCTTCCCGTCCATGAAAGCCCAGGTAAAACCAATCAACTTATCGTGCATCAACGAAATGATATTTTCGTCTCTATATGCAAAGCGAGGCACTGCGGTCGGGTGAGAATAGCATGCCTCGCTGATTTTGAGATATATATCGGTCTGATTAATGTGATTTAAAACAACAGGAGCTGGTTCAGCGCAGCGGATTCGACAGGACAGCATCGGCATTCTCATCGGCCCCACTAGACAACCCCACCGCCGATCACCAGGTTTGCTTTTATTCCTTAAAAATAACTCAAATAAGCAGTCAATTGAAACTCCTTCAGAAGCTTTTGTGTCTTCTACTCTATATGAACTTCAAAAGGAGATAGCTGGTGTACCTGTTTAGAGTCGTCTATATGAGGTACCATCGTTCTTTGCAGTGTTAAATTTGCGTGTAAATGTTCACATGTTGAACCTTTAAAGTCCTTATATCCAATCTATGTTTCTGACATGTTGAACTTGGTGAGGAGGTATTGTTTCCCGTGAACTGGAATAGAGATAGTTGGTCTGTGCTTAGAGGCCAGTAACATTAAACAGTTGGAGATTTCATTTCGTAACAAGGTTAGAAGTCTTCCACTAGAGTATCGACTAATGATCCAAATTTTACTAGAAGAACTATTAAAAAAGTATCCACCTGTTGCTTTTTACCGTATTGAGTTTTTCGATTTTAAGATTCACATATAACCTAAGCTATGTTGTTGAGAACACCTGTATGGGTGATGATAACACAATAGATCAGTTTCGTTTGGATTGTTTTTCACACACGTCTGGCGCCGAAGGAGGTTTCAACCCTCTTGGATTTTTGCAGGTTCCAGGTATAACTGTATAAGTGAGTTATTTGTAAAAAAAACTGTAATATTCTTTTCAGCTGAATGATTAGATAGATAGTAATACTGTACTAAGTTGTCATTGTAGGATTAGATGATATCTTTACTAGGGACGATGATACTTGGGAAGCTTGGCTCAGTGTTGATCCCTCTTAGCTCCCCACTGCTACGACGTTGTCAATGTTTGATTATTTTCATAAGCAAAAGAAATTTGGGATTACACATATGTTGTTAGTCCTAATGCTAAAATAATAAAATCAACATTTTTATGATTATTGATCTCAAGATAACAGTTCTTCTCTTTTCACAGTTGAGAAAAAGTATATAGGAAAAAAATTAATAAATTTCTCAGCCTTTCCTAAAAATAGATATTTAGACATATGTTTGGAAACTAAGCATAAGAATTATCTAACAGGTTAAAACTCCAAAATTGTGAGAAATTAATATATTAAATATATATATCTAAATTAATTGTTTAAAATAAAACTTCTATAAATAAAATTAAAATTTAGACAAATTTTGGAAATAACGTAAAATTTCAAATATCCAAAAAGATGATGTCTTAAACATATAGAATCAAAGTCAATATAAATATCCAAAAAAATGTAAAAATATAAATATGAAAAGAATTGAAGACAACGAAAACTAAAAACTGAATATAATTAAACATATAGAAAAAGATTGAAATATAATTGGCAAATTTTACATTATACAAAGATAAACTTCTAAATCGAGAAAAAAATGAAGTAAGACGGAGGCTACACCTAAGTACAAAGACTAAAAACATGCAATGAAAATGAAGGTTTAATAAATTAAATTTTATTGTAAGTACACATTTGTGGGACTAATTATATAGGATGAAAGAAGTATTTTTATAAAATTATTGAAGAACATTAATCCTAATATATATATAAAGATTAAGACTTCATATTAATCATATGTGATATGTTTTAAATTAATTTAAATAAAATTAAAAATTAATACTCGCCGCAACACAACTACCAAGAGTTTGTTATAACAACTATGTACAAATTGCTCAAAGCTTCAAATGAGAACTAACAAAAAATTACAAAAGAATGTACAATATCATATCATGCAAGATATCAACAAAATTAACGACTGAGATGAAAAATGACATTAAACTAAGGGAACTAATCCCTTGCATTTAGTGTGTTAGTTATGCTGCTCATATTTCAATTTTGTGTAATTATCACACAAAAAAAAAGAATTTGTGGTATAAATAAGATAATGAACAAGTTTACTCCAAGTTTATTAAAAAAAAAATAAAGCAACTAATATTGAAAATTATTTAACCAATAAATACTTATCAAAATACAAACTCAAACAAAACAACTCACCTAATAGTAAAGGGGAAGTTTTTAAAATGATATATTTATGATTTTAAATTTGAAATATAATTTTTCTTTATTTTTTGCTTTTTGAAAACTACACTTCTTCTATCTGAAAATATATATTTTTTATCCTGATTTGATTTCAAACTAACAAATTAAAAAATAAATTTAAATCTAAGTTCATTATGTTTTGAGATAAACATATTTAAGATAGATACATGTTAATTATTCAAGTGAATAATAAAAAAAATTTATAAAAAAATTTAAAATCCATATTCCTAAAAAAATATTAAATTTATATAAACAGAGAACTTACGTACTTTGCAATCATAATGCATATCCTCATACATAGCATACAATCTATACATAGCATACAATCTATCTAGCCTTCTATCTTAAGTCAATATCATATAAACTAAATTTTGTTATATTCAAATTAGAGTTTAGATTTTGAGTTTATTTTCTGTGATGCAACTTCTTATTGTTTTTGCTAGCCTTCATACTGATTATTTTTTATCGGGTTAGTTTAAAGCTTAGGAGTTGGTGACATCTGCAACTAGCTTTGATTTTATTTAGTTAAAAAGAAAATAAGCAGGAAAAAAATTAGAGGAAAGAGACGAACTGAGAAAATAGAGAACAAGTAAAAGCTCCGAAAAACAGAAATGCTCCATGTTTTTATTTATTTTTAAGTAAGATATATATTAGTAAGATATTGTGTATATATTAACAGTATTGTTTTAAAAAGAAAATTAATAAAACGTCACATTGTATAGCTTAATCAATTTACATAAATGTAAACGTGATTTTTCAAAAAAAAAGGAGTTCTTTTCAAATAAATGTCATATAAGAGTATTTTTCAAATTTTATATAATTAGAAAATATAAACCGCGCGAAGCGCGGTGAATAGCTCTAGTTATCCTAAAGATTGGTGCATGTCACCCAAAATTGCAGTTTCTAAAGTAAAATTGTTCTTCTGGACGGTCCATTTCAAATCGACATATAGAGATGGTGCACGCTTAAAACAATGACAATCCCGTTTGTTATGTATATTAAAGTACGTTGTCGTTTTGTAATTTAAGGAATTTTGTTTATAACTTTCCTCCCTATATTTCTGATTTACACTATATGACACTTTTACATTTTCATTACACTTTAGATCATTTTTTGCTACAAGATAGTTTTCTAACCAAAAGTATAAAATACATTCTAACAAAACATTTCGTTTTCCATTACCCCTTTTGGGATAATCAGGTCAATCTCATCAAAAACACACTTAATGCTACATAGTTGATTGGATACAACAATGCCTGACTCAAGTTTGTTCACATAAATTTTATTTGTGTTTTTAATATTTTTAATCCAATTAACATTTTATATAAATATAATTATATAATAATCAAAATAGGATAATTCAATTATTTGGTGTGCCTCTCATTTGTTTTAGATTATTTTTAACAAACTAAAACTGAAACGGAGTAATACATTGCTTAACATGTCTTACATTATCAGATTTTTTAATATAATATTAATATAAATATTTAAAGTGTGTTGTTAAAAATTTCTCGCAATTGATTGATATATTGCATAACTGATGAAATTAAACGTAAAAGTCTGTAATCGTAAAAATATCAACCGTAATTTGTTCCATTATATTATAAATAATATAAATATTGACGAGTTTTAATATATTATTTTTATTACGTAAAACTATCTGTATGTAAATTTTAATACATGGTTTATAAAGAATACTTTTATGAATTATAATTAATTATCATTTGCTTAATATTTAATCTTTAAGATTTTTATAAATTAAATTATACTATAAAATCTAGGAATTTTTTTGTGTATGTATATGTACTTTTATTTAATTTTATAATTTACATACTAATTAACATGTTAAATTATTTGCCTATATTTATTATTTAATTTAATATCTAACAGTATATAAATTATATATATAATATTATAAAGTTTCTAAGTCAAAATTAAATTAATATCAATTTATAATAATTATTTAATAACAATTACAAAATTATTTAATTATATAGATGTTTGTAAAGTCTTATTATTTATTTTTTTTTAAAAAGACTTTACAAACATCACACGGTAAATCAAAGTTTATTAGATTGAAATCTTAGAAAATTGGTATGAATATCTTTTATTAGATTGAAATCTTAGAAAATTGGTATGAATATCTTTTTAGTTATTTTATTTTAAAAATATTTAATATTTATTTAAATTAGTTGAATAATTATGTTGTTAGAAGACATATCTTGGTATACAGTTAATTTGAAAGTCTAAATTTAATTATATCACACGGTAAATCAAAGTTATGTCTAAATATTGGGGATGATTGGAAGTAGCTATAGCTTTATATTTGAGAAATTGCCAAAAATACCACATTTATGATACCATTTTTCATGTTTACACTAATTATTTTTGCCTTCACATTTCATGAAGGGAAAAGACTTTATAACCTTTAAACTTAACTAATTTAGACTTAGGGTTTAGAGTTGAATGATGGGGTAGAGTTTTTGAAATGTGAAATTTATGATTCTAATAAATATATAAATAAATACTTAAAAATATTTAAAAAATTGAAAATAGTTAAAAAAAATTTCGAAAAGAAACTTTGAAAAAAAAATCGAAAGACAAATTCAAAAAAATTATGAAAATGTTCGAATTTGACAAAGTATAATTCGAAAACATCAAATTTTTTTATTTATTTTATTTTATTTATTTTTTATTTATTTAAATAATTATTTATTATATATATATATAATAAGGGTATAAGAGTCTTTTGACACTTAATGAATAATATATTTTTGAAAATGTCTCTTTAGTGGAGGTAAACATGAACAATGGTACCAAGAAAGTGGTAAACATGAAAATTCCCCTTATACTTTTTGTTGTAGAAATAAAAATGTAGATTTTTTTTGCTGTGGCTGTAAATAATTTTGTTGTAGAATTTTAGTAGGGGTTAGTGGTTGTTGTATTTTAATGGATTTAAAAATCTGAACTAAATCTAGTGTTATTGGTTCTATGATTTTCAAATCTGTATTATAATCATGTGTTATTGGTTTAATGATTCATAAATTCTGTATCCAATCAACTGTTATTCAATCGTACGGATTTACTAATATATTTGATTTTATAATGGATTTGAATGGATTTGTTTGGATTTTTTAGTTAAAATACAAAGACTTAAATTC
Source organism: Brassica napus (assembly GCF_020379485.1). Classification (NCBI taxonomy): domain Eukaryota; kingdom Viridiplantae; phylum Streptophyta; class Magnoliopsida; order Brassicales; family Brassicaceae; genus Brassica; species Brassica napus. Next base: position 18,427,258 of record NC_063445.1, on the reverse strand, counting down.
GAGGAAAAACCTCCGGATTTGCATATTTTACTTGGATTTATAAATACTATATGGATATCTAAATCAATCAAAATATATTAACCAATAACACCTCCTTAGAAGTAGGTTTGAAAAGATTTAATGATTTACATATAAATTTTCTAAAGCGAAAAACAAGTGCTCTAGATTTATTGTTAAATAAACAAGGGAAAATTGCCAAAACGGAACAAAAAAACAACATAGTTGTCCCTATAGTATAAAACCATCACTAAGTTGTCCCTATAATATAATATTTTTCATAATACCAAAACTAACATTTCCTTAATCGAATTAAACACAAATTAAAATCATTTTTAAAAAGTTTAACGAAAAGAGATAAAAAAAATGAGGCGAATAATGTTTTAGAAAGAAAAAAAATGTAAAAACAATAAAAAAAAAAGAACACAGGACACGGACCAAAAATATCCTGTAAACTAATTACAGTTGGTTTCTACCCTCTCTTTCTCTCTGACGAGAGGAACAAGACACGATTATGTGTCTTCGCCGGTGAAATCGAGCTTCCCTTCCCTTCCGGTGTGACCTCTTCGTCTGTCCCTTTCTCTCAGTCGCTACGCCTCTCCGCCTCTCAGCCTCTGTATCTATGCCTCTCTCTTTCTCCAACATCCCTAGAAGCAAGGTAAAACTCGAAACTATTTCCTTCCAGTTTCTCTTTAGTTTTTTTTTGTTTTCGGTTTTGATATTTCTTCGATTGATTTGTTCAGATCCTATATGATTTTGTGTTATGTCTAAACTATCTCTTTCTTCTTTGCATGACAGCCGTGAGATAAAACTGAGAAACATAATAGCTCTTGAGCAGTGCCATTACCCTAAACACAACCACGTCTGTAGCTACGCCTTATTCCATTGACACTGATAAAGACGTTGACTTGCTTCTCGAGAAAGGTAACTCATTTCTCCTTATTTTATATCAGTATACATATAAAACGTGTGCATTGAATGATTTGTGGTGGTTTCTGGTTTGAAAGGAATACTAAAAAGTTGGATTTGGCAACCCGCTAACGTTGCGCAGATGGTGAACAAGCTCGTGACAGTCATCCTAGATCCTGGTTCTTACTATTATGATATAGCGGGTGAAGTCAACAAGTCCTCAAGCGTGTGTATTTCGGTAACCCGTGGACAGGGACAGCCACCATCGGCGCTACGTTTCTATTGGCGATGACACTTATCCAGACTTAGGCATGGACTGTTCAGGTTAAGTAGAATGAACGTTAGAGATGCCGTTGCATCTCTATCTCTAGTTGGTTTGCAGTTTAACTGGAACTTCCTTAATTTTCGGAAAACCAGTTTTTTTAACTGAAACTTCCTTAATTTTCGTAAAACCAGTTTTTTAATCCGTAGAAGACACCTTCTGCACCGTGTAGAATCATAATAAAAATCATGAATACAATTTCTACTTCTTGTAGACGTTTGTGTTAAGTTTAGATTTCGCATACCCGAAATTTTAGAATACTTCATAAAAGTAGAAACTGTATTCAAGATAAAAGTAGAAATCTTTACAATTAATAGAATTTGCATTCCTCATATTTAGAATTTTAATCACAAGTAGATTGTTTTTTCTAAAAAAAGTAGATGAACTTGTTTGTTCTGGAATTCGTTTTCTACTTACCCATTTTCTGTAGAAGACGAATTCTACTTTTAGTAGAACGTAATTTTAAAATTTTATTTATCAATTTTTTCAACCAAAAAAAAATATGTGTTTATGTATGTAGGTGTTTTATTAATTTTTTATATTTTTAATATTTTTTTGAATTTATAAAAATAATTATTTTATTAATTTTCAGAAATGAAAGGGTAAAAGAGAGAAAAAAATGGATAAAAATGGTTTTATACCATAAGGACAACTATATTGTTTTTTTTTTCCGTTTTGGCAATTTCTCCAATAAACAAAAAGGAAAGAAAAATCTGTAGCTTTAGAAAATCTTTTCAAAGCATGATTGGTAAAGATTTAGGGGGTCCTAGTGGAAATTGGATTAATAATGAGTCTTAGAATTTTCAAGTTTAGTGTTATTGGTATATAGATTCTCACATTCTCATTTTTTTTGTCAACAACTTTACAGACTCATATTCTCACATTCTCATTAAAATCTAGTTTTATTGGTTTGATGATTCTATAAATCTATACAAAATCATTTGTTATTCAAAAAGTTTGGATTTTAATGATTCTACAAATCTATTAAAGTAAGTGTTATTGGGAGTTGAATTCTTAACATTTTAACTCACAAAACAAGATTTTGAGAATACTACATGTTTCCCTTGAATTCTTAAAATCATGACATTAATTTATTTTCATTGATTTTCACAATATAAAAAATTCTCTAGTACAACTCTTTCCAAATTTAACAAATTTCTCAACTTTTAAAATCAACAAACTCTATAGAAATCTAAGTCCCACTAAAATCAATAAATCTCTCAACTTTTAAAATCAACAAACTCTATAGAAATCTACAACACTTTTAAAGCACTTCCCAATCAACCCCATAGTTCATGTTTTAATAGTAAACTAGGATAAGACCCGCGCCTTGCGCGGGATTAAGTTATTATTTTTATTATATTTTGGAGAATGAAACAATAGTTTGGCTTCATTTGGATTACGGGTGTTCAACCCGGATATCGGGTTAGTTTCGGTTCGGTTCGGTTTTTTTCGGTATTTGGTTAGTAAAATATAACTACTATTTTAAATCAATATTTACTTTGACTTTAGTCTTTCACATACTTTTGAAAGATTTCAACTGGACGACTAAATTGATCAGCCAATCTTGTTGGTTTAAATCATTAGTGTTTATATATATATATATTATTTAGTTTGAATATTTATTAAATAAAAATTCATATGCGTTATATTTTATGATCATTTGTAACTTATTATAACAAAAAAATAATCTATTGATCACAAAATTTTCAGAGTGGGAATATTCAAATTTCTAATAATATATAGACATTTTGAAAAATTCAAATATAACATATAAGAAAAAATATAAATGTTTTTATTATATATTTAATGTGATTTTTTAATATCTTTCAATAATATAAAATTAAAAAAAGAACTAAGACACAAAAATTGTTATCAAATATTTATTATTCATAATAATTAATTTTCATATATACGTTAATCATATTAGGTAATTTCGTAGCTTCTAATTAAAGAAAGTGCAAAAAAAATTTTGGTAGATTATTTATCAATTAGATAGTTAGTTTAATAAAAAATATAATGTAAGTCAAGATGGACCAACCTATTTTTCTAAGAATAGTATATTTTATATAGTCATTTATTAAATGAGAATTTATAATCATACAGTTCTATGATCATTCATATCATTTTATAACTGAATATTTAAATAATCAATAACAAAAATTTCAATGTGAAATCTTTAATAAGTTTATAATTTATAAATGTTTTTGAAAATTCATTGAAAGTTTTAATATTAAAATATTTATGTAATCTTATGGTATATAGTATAATCTATATATATATATATATATAAATATATATGTTTTATTATTAAATGATATTTTTTACTCATATGGTTTTAAAATAATGTGTATCTTCTTATAATATTAAATAAAAGTTCATATTAATACAATTTTATGATCATTTGTAACTTATTATGACAAAAAAAATAATTTATTGATCACAAAATTTTCAGAGTGGGGATATTCAAATTTCTAATAATTTATAGACGTTTTGAAAAATTCATAATATAACATATAAGAAAAATTATAAATGTTTTTATTATATATTTAATGTGATTTTTAAATATATTTTAATAATATAAAATTAAAAAAAGAACTAAGATACAAAAATTGTTATCAAATATTTATTATTCATTATAATTAATTTTCACATATACGTTAATCATATTAGGTAATTTCGTAGCTTTTATTTAAGGAAAGTGCAAAATATTTTTTGGTACGTTATTTATCAATTCGATAGTTAGTTTAATAAAAAGTGTAATATAAGTTAAGATGAACCAACCTATTTTTCTAGGAATAGTATATTTTGTATAGTTATTTATTAAATAAGAATTTATAATCATACAGTTCTATGATCGTTCATATCGTTTTATAACAAAATATTTAAATCATCGATAACAAAATTTTCAATCTGAAATCTTTAATAAATTTATAATTTATAAATGTTCTTGAAAATTCATTGAAAGTTTTAATATTAAAATATTTATGTAATCTTATGGTATATAGTGTTTAATATATATATATATATATATATATATATTTATTTATTTTATATTAAATGATATTTTTTACTCATATGGTTTTAAAATCATGTGTATCTTCTTATAATAAAAATGTTAAACCAATTGATCATTAATTTTTAACATAATAATTTTAATAGTTTTAGTCATTTATTGTCGTTTTTAAAAATTCAAAATATAACGTATACGAAAAAATCTAAATTTTATTTTTATAGCTAATTTGATTGTTTAATTTATTTTAATAATATAAAATTAAACAAAAAATGATGGAGGAGATATACATTGTTATCAAATCTTTATTATTAAACTCATTAATTGTCATATATATATGGGAGAATTGCCAAGTGTGACTCAAAACTTGGAGTCAAACCCAAAACAATACCCCAACTTGGGTCAAACGCAAAAGTAACTTAAAGGGCTATTGAAATTACAACTATCCCCTTGTGACCAAACAAAAAAACAGAATTTTTTTTACGTTTCTACCCCTCGCAAGTCGTCTGTTTAGACGACTTGAAAATAAGTCGTCCAGACGACTTAACTGAAAGTCGTCTGGACAGTTAGTCTTAAACATAATTTAAAAATTTTGTAAAAAATATTTTGATAAGTGAAAAATGGGAATTATGTAATTAACATATGTCTTAGGAGGTATAAATTAAGATATAACAAATTTCAATTGTTTTCAGCATAGATGAGTGAAAGTAGTGAGTCATGATATTCTTTAGTTTATGTTTCATCAACATATGTTGTAGTATTGTATGTGTTCTTAGGGTTAGATTTTGGAAAGCATTAAAACCGTTTTTGAAAATTTTTAAAATTACTTATCCGTGTTCATTTCTGTGTATAGTAAACACTATTTAAGTATAATTTGATTTTATAACGTGGTTAGTTAGTTAATCTAGTCATTTTAGTTTAGGGGTTCATTTTAGGGTCTAGGACGACTTAATATTTTGTCGTCTGAAAACAGACGACTAAATATTAAGTCGTCTGTTGTACATTATCAGCCAGAATAAGTCGTCTAAACCGGACCAAACCTTAAAGTTTACCAATGTACTTTTAAAGCTAACCGGATTATTTACCCAATATATAAGGTGATTTTTTTTTTTTTGTTTCATTTTTCGCGAAATTCAGAAACCCTAACAGTTCTCTCTCAAAACCCTAACAGTTCTCTCTCAAAGGCGATTTCGAATTCCCACGATTTCCGAACAAACCATCGTTCTCAACGTCGGCTATCTATCTCACTTCATTCTCACCGTTGTCGCCGCAGCTTCTTCTAACCCTAGCGCCGCCGATTCCTCTAAACCCTAGCGCCGCCGATTCCTCTAAACCCTAGCGCCGCCGCTTCCACTATTTCCGAACAAACCGTCGCCCTCGCCACCGTGGTCACCAACGTTCTCACCGCCGCTTCCTCTAAACACTAGCGCCGCCGCTTCTTCTAAACCCTAGCGCCGCCGCTTCTTCTCTGTAAACCTTAGCGCCGTTTCTCTGTAAACCCTAACGCCGCTAAGTCATCAATCTCGAGGAAAAGATGAACATAAAACGTTGTCTCTATCACCGTTTCACGTTTATTTTTTCAGATCTATAACCGCAATGACGAGTACTCCAACTCCTTCTGCGACTAATCAGGTCCGCTTTGTACTGGAAGACTTGTAAGTAATTTAAGTCGTCTGGAAAGTCTTCCAACTGGATGACTTAGTAGATGACTTAAATATAAGTCGTCCATTTGGAAGACTTTCCAGACGACTTAAATTTAAGTCGTCTGGAAAGTCGTCCAGTTGGACGACTTTCCAGACGACTTAATTATAAGTCGTCTACTAAGTCGTCTGGACTTATATTGTTGTCTTTGATTATTTTGCAGACAAAAAGGATGGATATTCCAGAACTCCCCCGTAGGTTATACACATCAGGGGAAGAGCCAGAAGCCCACAATAGCATTTCGTATCATACGGATAACAGCAAGTTGCATACTGCTCTTAGGGAAGAAATAAGTCGTCTGGAAGGTTTTCCAACTGGACGACTTACAAATAAGTCGTCTAGAAGGTTTGGACGACTTATTATAAGTCGTCTGGAAGGTTTTCCAACTGGACGACTTACAAATAAGTCGTCTAGAAGGTTTGGACGACTTATTATAAGTCGTCTGGAAGGTTTTCCAACTGGACGACTTACAAATAAGTCGTCTAGAAGGTTTGGACGACTTATTATAAGTCGTCTGGAGGGTTTTCCAACTGGACGACTTACACTGGACTTCTAAAAATAAAATACACTGGACGACTTACACTGGACTTCTAAAAATAAAATACACTGGACGACTTAGTAGAAGGTAGTCTAAAAATAAAATACAATTGAAGGGATAATAGAAGGTAGTCTAAAAATAAAATACACTTTAAGGGATAGTAGAAGGTAGTCTAAAAATAAAATACACTTGAAGGGATAGTAGAAGGTCGTCTAAAAATAAAATACACTGGACGACTTAGTAGAAGGTCGTCTAAAAATAAAATACACTGGATGACTAAAAATTTAGTCGTCTGGACGGGTAATCAAGACTGGACGACTTAAATTTAGGTCGTCTGGACAACTAGTCAACTGGTTGATACACAAAGACATACTCTATGGGTTTTGAGTATCTCCAGCAAGTTTCGAACTTGTCTATCACTTGTAACATGAATGGGAAGACTGCCTGGAGCCATCATCATTTCTGCTGGTAATGAGTAGCTAATCTCCACACTCACTGTTCTCATGTCCAGGTTATAATCTTCTTGAGCCATTGCAACAAGTTCAGCATGTGTTGAATCTTCATTCAATAAAAACAATCTTGCTCCTTTGAGATCATCAACCACAAAATCCCAACGGAAATCTCTCAACAACCATTCTCCATACACTGCATGTAACTGAAAAATCATCTGCAAATATTCAAAATAAAACACATTAGTAAACATAGAGAAAATGAAGAAGTTCAATAAACATTGCCGCAGACGACTTAGCATTAAGTCGTCCAGAAGACTTAAAGGTAAGTCGTCTAAAGAGGTCACTTTTGCAATTGAAAATTAAAAGGGACGACTTAATTCTAAGTCGTCCGGCTTTGTTTGTTAAAAAAAAAACTTCAGACGACTTATATATAAGTCGTCTACGAGAAACGGGCTAGTTTTGCATTTGACCGAATCGTGTCAGATCTTTGACTATTTCTGGACGACTTATAATTCAGTCGTCCCTGGGAAAGTTAAAATTTCAATATTTTATGAAAACTTGACGACTTACGTGTAAGTCGTCCTAGGTTAGTTTTGTAATTGAAAAATAAAACTTGAAATTTAACTTTCTCCAGACGACTTAGATGAAAGTCGTCCAGCTAAACGACTTAATTTAAGGTCGTCCGGGATAAGCAAGGTTTGACCAGAAAATTGGGAAAAATTCTGGACGACTTTGCTTTCCTTGGACGACTTTAAATTAAGTCTTCTGGAGGGACGACTTTATATTAAGTCGTCTGGTTAAAGTTAAATTATGAAGTTTTATTTTTCAATTGCAAAACTAACCTAGGACGACTTACACGTAAGTCGTCAAGTTTTCATAAAATATTGAAATTTTAACTTTCCCAGAGACGACTGAATTATAAGTCGTCCAGAAATAGTCAAAGATCTGACACGATTCGGTCAAATGCAAAACTAGCTCGTTTCTCGTAGACGACTTATATATAAGTCGTCTGGAGTGTTTTTTTTTAACAAACAAAGCTGTACGACTTAATTTAAGTCGTCCGTTTGACCAGAAGACTCATCAGTAAGTCTTCTACATACCGATGACTTACTAGTAAGTCTTCTACGCGAACAGATCTTGAAAAAAAATTCAAATTCGTACCTTAAACTAGGTGAGATGACTTCGTTTGCACACAGGGTCTTCTCCAACCACCCAGAACCTCAAACGAAAGCAACCGTAAGTCAAAACGAAAGAAATATGGCTCTGTCAACCATAGCCCATATTTTGAATCAAAAGCTTGAGTTTTTTGGATGAATATAGAGAGAAAGTGAAAGAAATGTTGTTTTTAGTTCATAACAATTGAAACAGAGAGAGTGTAAAGAGATTTACGTGCATTAAAGGGCATTAAAAGCTCCAAACAGTTCGTACAAGGTTGTTGCCACTATTTATTGCAGTGGCAATATTGTAAATACTTGAAGAAGGTGAGGTTGAGACAGTAAAGAAGCCATTTTCGAAAAAAAAAAAAAATGTTAATGGCATTTTCGTAGATAAAATGCAGGTGTGGGGTTAAAATCTCAAAAAAAAAAAGGAGTCAAAAGAAAAGGTTAGTTTTCTGTTTGACTCCAAGTTTTGAGTCACTTTTGCAAAAAGCCCTGTGGAAAACCTTCTAGACGACTTATTTGTAAGTCGTCCAGTTGGAAAACCTTCCAGACGACTTATAATAAGTCGTCCAAACCTTCTAGACGACTTATTTGTAAGTCGTCCAGTTGGAAAACCTTCCAGACGACTTATAATAAGTCGTCCAAACCTTCTAGACGACTTATTTGTAAGTCGTCCAGTTGGAAAACCTTCCAGACGACTTATTTCTTCCCTAAGAGCAGTATGCAACTTGCTGTTATCCGTATGATACGAAATGCTATTGTGGGCTTCTGGCTCTTCCCCTGATGTGTATAACCTACGGGGGAGTTCTGGAATATCCATCCTTTTTGTCTGCAAAATAATCAAAGACAACAATATAAGTCCAGACGACTTAGTAGACGACTTAAATTTAAGTCGTCTGGAAAGTCTTCCAAATGGACGACTTATATTTAAGTCATCTACTAAGTCATCCAGTTGGAAGACTTTCCAGACGACTTAAATTACTTACAAGTCTTCCAGTACAAAGCGGACCTGATTAGTCGCAGAAGGAGTTGGAGTACTCGTCATTGCGGTTATAGATCTGAAAAAATAAACGTGAAACGGTGATAGAGACAACGTTTTATGTTCATCTTTTCCTCGAGATTGATGACTTACCGGAGTTAGGGTTTACAGAGAAACGGCGGTAAGGTTTACAGAGAAGAAGCGGCGGCGCTAGGGTTTAGAAGAAGCGGCGGCGCTAGTGTTTAGAGGAAGCGGCGGTGAGAACGTTGGTGACCACGGTGGCGAGGGCGACGGTTTGTTCGGAAATAGTGGAAGCGGCGGCGCTAGGGTTTAGAGGAATCGGCGGCGCTAGGGTTTAGAGGAATCGGCGGCGCTAGGGTTAGAAGAAGCTGCGGCGACAACGGTGAGAATGAAGTGAGATAGATAGCCGACGTTGAGAACGATGGTTTGTTCGGAAATCGTAGGAATTCGAAATCGCCTTTGAGAGAGAACTGTTAGGGTTTCTGAATTTCGCGAAAAATGAAACAAAAAAAGAAAAAATCACCTTATATATTGGGTAAATAATCCGGTTAGCTTTAAAAGTACATTGGTAAACTTTAAGGTTTGGTCCGGTTTAGACGACTTATTCTGGCTGATAATGTACAACAGACGACTTAATATTTAGTCGTCTGTTTTGAGACGACAAAATATTAAGTCGTCCTAGACCCTAAAATGAACCCCTAAACTAAAATGAGTAGATTAACTAACTAACCATGTTATAAAATCAAATTATATTTAAATAGTGTTTACTATACACATAAATCAACACGCATAAGTAATTTTAAAAATTTTCAAAAACGGTTTTAATACTTTCCAAAATCTAACCCTAAGAACACATACAATACTACAACATATGTTGATGAAACATAAACTAAAGAATATCATGACTCACTTCTTTCACTTATCTATGCTGAAAACAATTGAAATTTGTTATATCTTAATTTATACCTCCTAAGACATATGTTAATTACATAATTCTCATTTTTCACTTATCAAAATATTTTTTACAAAATTTTTAAATTATGTTTAAGACTAACTATCCAGACGAATTTCAGTTAAGTCGTCTGGACGACTTATTTTCAAGTCGTCTAAACAGACGACTTGCAAGGGGTAGAAACGTAAAAAAAATTCCGTTTTTTTGTTTGGTCACAAGGGATAGTTTTAATTTCAATAGCCTTTTAGATTACTTTTGCCTTTGACCCAAGTTGGGGTATTGTTTTGGGTTTGACTCCAAATTTTGAGTCACGCTTGTCAATTCTCCCTATATATAATGAATGGAGGTTAGGAAGTTGAATCCGAGAAAACCCGTTCCAAATCCAAAATCCCAGACCTAGTCGTAAACTATTCTAGTTGCTAGATAAACCCATTTGGAGGAGGAAAAAAATTGTACTAGTCACTAGAAGATAAATGGTGAATATAAGCTGTTTCTCTCTGACGCTACTATTGAGGCACCAATTTTATCACCGTTTGTCGACGCCGGTGGAGCACCAGCTCGCCTGTGTCACCTCCTCTGCCTCTTGTTCTCGTTTCTCTGGTTTCTAGCTGCTTTGTCTGTCTTTCTTTCCGCTGCATTTTCCTGTCTTTTGTTTGTAATTCTTCTGTCAAAAGAGCAACCGACAACTCATCCAACAAGGTTTCATCTAGAGCAAACTGGTTGTCTCAAACCCTCTTTTCCGCATCTGGCCCAATCAATCTCTGGGGAGACTTTCGCCGCATCATTCTATCGACTTTGGCCCACCGGATCTGAACATTTCTCGGGCAAACTCCGAAGAACCCTAATGACCGTCACCACCCACCACCACTGTGACTCATCAGTTCCCACTAATCAGCTTGCCGTTCTATCTACAAGCGGCATCACATCCTATAAAGTAGCCACGTCTCACGCCTACAGATCTACTCCTAACCCCCCAGATCTATCTTCAACTCCGGTTCATCTCTTACAGTCTTGCTGTTTCTTCCTCTTTACTCATTGGCCTAAAGGTTCAATCTTTAGACGAGTTCTCAGAGGAATAAGCCACTCCTCACTGCTGCGTTTATTGTTTGTTTCGCCAGATGGGAGAAGTTCTTCGACATTCTTCTACTCATCTGGCGCATCTCCTCTGCTCAGCCGTCGCAACCTTCCCTCAGTCTCCATGTATCACCGACGTCAAGGCGTTGCCATTGACGGTGAGGAGTTGGGCCAGATATTTCACTTAAAGGGCTTGGTGAGTTCATTAATGTTCATTTATATTCCTCTCAGCCCAATAAGCACAAAGCCCGTTTGCATCATTAATTCAAATTCTGGGACTTTTGTGGGTCTCTCCCACCATGGGTTAGTCCTCTGTAACAAATTCATCCTCAATGGAGAGAGCTTTGTCACCACTTTCCTCCTGTTTGGAGAGATCTCTTTCACCATAACCCTCCGCTTTGGAGTGAACCTTTCCGCCATTGTTCTCTGGATCGAGAACTCTTTTCAATGCTCAGTCTTGAAGACATTACGAGCTAAAATTATTGTTCGCTTGCCTTTGATGGCAGAAGAACTTGAAATCGGGATCATACCGATCAATTCTGAAGCCATTTTGAAGAAGCTTCCGGTTATCTTCCATGAAGTGAACCGTGGTATAAGAAAGCTCGTAGAAGCAACAAAACACACAAAAAGGAGAGGAAGAACCGTTGAACCAGAACATGGTCCCTAGATTAATTGCGCCGAGTTTCTTCTAAGCCACCTAAATTGTAGTCCCGGCTTCGTTTTCCAGTAGGAGTCAAAGCTGTGAGGGACCCTTGGTGGTAATGTATAGTTAGACATGTAAATTAGGACCGAAGCCTCCAGCACGTCCAACCCTAAAAATTATTAGATTTGGGCTTAGTTTTATAAGTCAAAAAAATTGGATCTTTCGGACTAAGTCCATCTGGGCTTTGAGTATTTTCGGTCTAAGTCCGTTTGGGATAAGACCGGTCTGAAAACCCAAAATTTTATACCTTAGCTTAAATATTATAGTTCTTGCAATCAAAACCATTATTAGTATTAACATATTATTTTAATATTTTTATCCAAACTCTAATAAAACAAATATAAAAGTTGTTAATGCACTTTATTGTTTGATCATTACAAGTGTCACATTTAAAATTTTGCAAATGTACCTTCTTCTCTCATGTACAACATATTTTTTTTTTCAAAATACAAAGTATGCGTTTGACCATGTTTTTCATAAATTTTATTCTATTATATATATAGTTTTAGTTTATATTTGATTATTTAAATCTTATTAAATTTGGTTTGTTTATAATATGTTTTTTAAGCATACGAAAAAATAAAAAAATGATAAAAAAAGAAAAGTGTAAATTCACTTTATATTTTAAAACAAAAAATAAAATTATTTTTTAATAAAAATTTACATGCATTAAAACGATGAAAGTGACAATGACAATTTATTTTTTGAAAAGTCCAAAAAAACCTGAAAAGCCTGAAAAACCCTATAGCCCTATAAAAGTCGGACTGGGCTTTGAATGCTAGGTCCAAAATATTTCCGGACTGGACCGGGCCAGACTCAATATTTACGGGTTTAACGGGTTTGAACCGGCCCGGGCTAGCCCGAATTGACTTCCCTATGTATAATTGACCTTTTTTCTTGAGTCGACGAGCTATGTGCAATTCTTGTCAACTGCGATAGTACAATCAATCAGTCAACAGTATTAATAAACTAACTTGTAAATTGTAATATGCATTTGAAATAACCATTAAATAAATAAAGTATAATAAATATGTCTTTAGGCTTTTACGTTAAGAACCATATATCACAAATGGGTTGTCTTATTGTATTTGCCATAACAATTTGGGCTCTCTTGTTAGACTACAAGCAATGGAGGTGTTGAAACTTTAATTCAACAGTTTAATACTTACAATGCATGTGTTGAAAGGAGAGTTGAATCATAGGTGGATTAATCATAGTTGAATCGAACATGGGTGGAGAGAGAGAGTCCACATGTCATATTATTATTAGAGTTAAAAATTGAAATTTGAGGAAGAAAGAGAATGAAATAATTTATTTTGTTTTTTCCACCTCTATTATTTGATGTCATTTATTTCATAGTAAATTAATTTTTATATTTATATTTTAATCATAAAATTTCATCATTTTTCATACTCTATTAATAGAAATTTGTTTCATTTTATTTGGACATATATTTATAAATAGAGATTAATCTCACGTTTAACCAAATGCAGTGGTGTGTTTAATCAAACGTTTAAAATGATTTGGCACACAACTAGCTGAAAAAATTATGTTATGTGTTTTATTATTTGTGTTGTGTGCTTATTAATGTATTGTATTAAATTTTAAATTTTCGTAATTCTACTTTTTAATAATAATTCTTTATATTTCATGTCTTAAATAATTGATATTTTTATTAAAATTATAAAATTAAACATAAATTATTTAATCATTTATATAGCTCTTAAGTATTGTAATTTAATTTAAACTAATAATAATTATTAATATGTAATTACAAAATAAAAGATGTAAAACAAAACAAAAAAATGGAAAATAAAAATTGTAGGGTAGGGTGTTGAATTTTATTTTAAACAAACCATTGTAGAGTATAAAAAATGAATGTGTGTTAAATTATTAGTTGGAAGAGAGAGAAACTGATGTGGAAGAAAGAGAAGATGATGTGGAGGGCGTTGTGTGTTGAATCTATTGTATATAGTCTTATATCTGGTTAATGAATTGGGACCTGCTTTTGTGCCTATCCCACTACGAACGTCTATTCTAGTTAGACATATATTCTTTTATTTAATTTGGGTCCTCTGTCTATTGTTTTATCTTTGTTTCCCGGACTTCAGAATCGTCCATGTACCACGAGTGCACAATCAGTATTCAGATTTTTTAGCTAAAACTGCTATGATATTTTGTAAGGAGTTATTTTTCATTGATTGTTTTATTCCGGTCTGGTTACCCAGACCACCTCAAACTTGAATAATAGAATGACCGTTCGACGTCAAAAAAAAAATCTATTGTTTTATCTACATTTTACAATAATAATATATTTTGTGTTCAAAATTTTAAATTGGATTAAGTGCAACCAATCCAATCAGATACACCCATTTTTTTTCAATTTAATATTTTGAATGAATATTTATCATAAGTATAGAACTTAATAGTATAGCAGTTATATATAAATGAAATTTTCAAAATTGAAATCGGATTAATAGTCATAGTTTACGTTTCTTGTTCGTAGTGGTGTATCGGGTTAGTAATTTATATTCCAGTGCCGATTGTGGGTCGCTTGATCCTTTGTTGGTAGTTTGCTTGGTTTGTTTGTTGTGCATGTTGTGGGAGATGTTACGAAACGGTGTGTGGTGTTGAGTTCAAGCCCGGATTTAGAAGCTAAGGCGGGGCTGTTTAGCTGGGTCCTCACGCGCTCTTGGTTAGTTTCTTCACCTTATGTTTCCTTCGTTTGTGTGGTGCGTTAATGACTGGGAAGACTACAACCTTAGACATTTCATTGAGAGCCAGCTATTTCAAAGTTAATATGGAAAATCTCGACATCTGAAGTAACGAGGTGAATTTCAACGTTCAATTGATAACAGCTTTTGATTCTTGATGCACTTGGATCTGATCTATTTGAACATGTCGGGATGATGTGTCCTACGAAACTAGTTTATAGTTTATGAATCAATTACTTTGGAATTTTGGATTATTTTGTACAATTCGGTTTGTTGTCGAATCCTAATTCCTGATTTTGGGTTAATTTAATAATAATGTATTAGAAAAAACTAAGCATATATACAAAAATAAACACAACAAATATAGCTCATTAACAGAAGCAAAATATATAACAGCTGTCTAGTTTATTGTTGATTAGGAGAATTATTTATGTATTACATATTATAGAACAAAAGCATATAAAAATAGTTTGTGATAGGAAAAAAAAAGGGTCCAAGCACGATAAACTTGTCTTTTTCTTAGGGCCGATTCAACACTGTTACGGATTTTAGGACAAAAAAAAATTATTTTCTAAAATTTATATGCAGATAATGTTTAAAATATTTTTTAAATTTAATTAGTAATATTTTGTCTATTTTGTAATGAAAATAAAACTATATACATATCAAATAATTTTAGACCTTTTTCAATTTTATTTAGAGAAAAAGACAAAAATAGCACTAAATCAAGTTTTTGTTCCCAAACTAGCACTCAAGGTCAAAAGTCACAAAAATAACACTTAATATTTTATCAAAAGTCACAAACTTAGGGTTTAGAGTTAAAGGGTGAGGTTTAGGGTTTAGAGTTTAGGGTTTAGGGTTTAGAGTTTAGGGTTTAGAGTTTAGGGTTTAGGGTTTAGGGTTTATGGTTTAGAGTTTAGGGTTTAGAGTTTAGGGTTTAGGGTTTAGAGTTTAGGGTTTAGGGTTTAGAGTTGAGAAATGAGGTTTTGGGGATAAGATTTCAAATTTTGAAAAATTAAAAAATTAAAATTTTCAAAGGATAAACTTAGAAATGTGTTATTTTGGTCATTTTAATTTTTGAGTGCTATTTTTGTGATATAAACTTAGAAATGTGCTATTTTGGAGATTTGCCCTTTTATTTATTATACTTACAATTTTTTATATAAAAATATAAATTTATAAAAAATTAGATTTTTTAGTTATTATTATATAGAGGGATACAGACATAAGTTTGAGTAGTTGCACCTCCTGTCCTTCCTAGTGAGCCGGCTCTGCGTCTTCTTGATGAAGTGATCAAATTAAAGAACTGAGACAGTACTGTTTTATCTCCTTTTTTGAAAAAACGGCCGTGTTGTTCAAAAAAAACGGCCGTAGCGGCAGAAAGGAAAGTCACGAGAGTGGAGGAAGAGATTGGCAACGCATGAATTTACACGTGATGAAGGCCCTAATGTACCACGTATTAAGGCCCACTTTCTTCACGCCGACGGGGCCCACCTATTGTTCTTTCTTCCTTAATTACAAATCCCTTTTCCGAATCTGTCAGACACAATAATCTCTGATTTTAACGGCCGTATAAATGAGAAAGAGAGAGGGTGATCACCACATACGTCTGTATAATAAATCTTTTTAATATGAAATATACATATATGAGAACAAATTCCATGAAAATAGTATTTATAACACTATAAAAAGATCAAACATACGATGGATGAAAAAAACTGCCAATAAAACTCAGAACTTTCGAATTTAGCCACAAAAACCGTAAACTTATGATTGAGCAAAAAAATATCTCAACTTGTAAATGTTGGCTATTTTAACTTTCGTTTTTTTGTTGATCGGACCATTTTAGAAACTCGGAAAGTCAACTATTAAACTGTAAACGTCTCTTAACTTGCTAAACAACGTCGTTTTAAATACTATTTAAAAATTCGTCTTCGACACCAATACCATTATTCTCAACCTCGTTATCATTCTCATTAGACTCACTATCATCTTCACTATCACCTTCTTCACCTACTTGATTTTTTTGTTCAATCGTAGATTCCCTAACACTTTCCACTTAAGATCTCACTACGACGAATCCGAAAGTAACCCTATCGTCTTAGCCATCCTTTATATTATCAATGGCTCTGAGTTTTGGAGATTAGAAGATTGAGATATTAGAAAATTAGAAAATTAGAAAATTTAGGTTTCACGAAATAGGAGATGATTTAAATGTTTACGGATGTAAAACAACATTATTTCATTAATGTTTAATCAGTTTGTAAAACGATGTCGTTTAGCGAGCAGTTGACTTTCCAGGTTTCTAAAATGGGCCGGTCAACAAAAAATGAGAGTTAAAATAACCAATATTTGAAAGTGAGAGTATTTTTTTGGTTCAAACATGTGTTCAAGGCTTTTTTGGCTTTAATTTGAAAGTTCAAGGTTTCAATGGTTGTTTTCTCGATAGAAAAAATAAAGATTTATACTATTATGCTATGTATCATGTAGTTTATACGTAATTTGAATGCATATATATGTTACGTTGCAATTTTGTTACCTTAAGTATATTTTTTCTGTTTCAATTTAAATGTCACTTTATATATAAAAATTAAGTAAATATTTAAGTTTGTTTTTTATAAGAATATTATTATTTATACAACCAATTATATTTCAACCAATAGAAAATAAACTGCGAATTTTCGTCTTTGAGTGGTATGTCCTTCACGCGTGTCCTTCACCTTTCTCCTTTCTTTTTCATTCTCCTCGGTTGAAAGGAGCTTCCCGGCTCCGTCCCCTTCGTCGTCCGATTAAGACTCCCTCCCCCCCTCTTCGGCACTCGCGCTTCATTGACATAAGGTTAGAAGTCTGGTTGTCGCTGAAGCTGTTAGATCTTTGTACTGCGAATCTCAAATCAGCTTCATAGATTTGGTGGTTCGTTAGACGACGGCTCGCTTTCTCTATTAGAGGACGGTGGAGAGGTAGCTGGACTCCACAAGTCAGTCTTTGGTGCTCTGGTGGTTCGCACCACAGTTGTAGAGGGTCTCTATCCGCGACGGATCTTGCTACGGAGATATAGGTTCTCTTCGCTTGCTCTCCTTCAATGAAGAGGACCCTCTTGACCGGCGGAATCAGGAGTTAGTGCATATAGATTTAGGTCTTGTGAAGGTCCGATGACAGAGCTTGTTGATGGAGGCTAGGGTTTGAGAGTCGTTTTCATTAGGAAGTTGGCGTCAGGCCGCAAGGCTCCTCCGACGGTGGATATCGCTGAGATGGTTAACCATTGTCGGAACTGCATACCGGAATCGTACACTCTGGTCTCTGTGAAGCAGTGGAGACATCGGATCAGCTCTCTCCGCCTGTGTGTCGTCGGAGTATGAAGCTTACGTTTCGGTAGCTTTCTTTCCTTTGTTTAACCCCTCTCCTAAGATCTCATTCCTGTTGTTTTGATTGCTTAATCTTTGTACTTAGATCTGCATCGTTTTTACGATACACTTGATTTTTATAACTTTCAAGATCTCATTTTTATGGGTTAGATTTAATGATAAATAATTATTAAAAAAATAAACTGCATAATATAAAAAGTCATATAGCATATAAGATTAATAAATTTTACATTAAAATTCTAAAATAACATTTATTTTATGTCAAAAAAAATTTACAACGGAATTTAATATGAAACGGATGGAATATTTATTAATTTATATATATATATTCAGTTAATATGTAGAAATCTTTGTTGTTTGAATCACATTTAAGTAGGAAATAAATCCGAGATTTTTTGGTTTATAATATTAATTATTATTTTTAATAATACGGTAGTCGTTTTATTAGTTTATAAAAGATATTGAAATGGAAGCAACCGAGATCGAGATCTTGAATTTAGATTTGTCTTAGTTTTTATTGAAAAAAAGATTTGTCTTAGTTTTTAGGGAAAATTGGAAAATGTGACATTTTCAATTTTTATTTGTTCCAATAGTACTTTGACATTTTTGATTATTTTGGACATGTTTTACCCTTCTGTGATGAAAAAATAGTAAACTAAAGTTTTCAAATATACAAAATATGAAATCAATTGGAAATATAAGTATGACTATTTATATGGTTAAAATTCTTTAAAAAAATAGTAGAATCATATTTTATTTTATGTTCTAGCCGGGGATAGAATACTTATTCTGACCATCTAATTAGTCTAAAAATCGGATACTAAGTATTATACATAAATCTATCATGGGTATATAACACAAACAAAAATTTCTTGTATATTATATCTTAGCTAGAATTTGTTAGTTTATATTCCAGAAAGATGTCTTTAATCTAAATGTAGCTTTATTACAATTTATAGCCACGACTTTATGAATTATTATTTTTTGTTTATGTATCATAACCTGTTGTACCTTTCACTTTATGTTATGTGTTGGACCATTAAACCGCCACCAAGTTTCCTGCGATCATTAAACGCCAAAAGATCAAGTCAAAAGAATTAGTCATTAGTCTCCTATTATTTCTCGGCAACTTGCGAGCTAAAGAAGAAGTCAAAGCTGAGAAAAGGAGGCACGTGTAACAACTAAACAACAGATAAAGAGTTCTATAAAAGGACAAGAGAGCTATCTTCTCGGGGGGGGGGGGTGAGCTCTCGAGGGAAAGAACAAGAAATAGAACCACGTTCCATTATTCCATTGTACATAAAAGACAAGACTTATCACCACTTGAGAGAAGAGCCAGAAGAAGACAAGATGCTTTCTCTACGCTTACTTCATAAAGCAACTACAACCTCGTTTCGGTTGAAATCCATAATCATTTACACAGCAAAAGCGACACTTGACCATGTTAGTGGCGCGAGCTCGTATTCATATACGATGCCATTCACAAAGGTCCGACTTTTAGAGTTTATGAGGGCTTACAACCAGGAATACAATTATTCATTACCTTCATAGCGCTTAAAGAGGATTGTGTGCTTATTTGTTGATAAAAGATCAACCATCGAAGACCACGTCATTATTCACTACCAGATCGATTATGGCTCCGCCGCCACAAATCCTTAACAACTTCCCGAACTCAAAATGACATCTCGTCCGAGATGGTAAGCGATAACCCGTCGTCTTGCTCAAGACCGACAACCCGACGTCTTGCTCAAGACCGACAACCCGACGTCTTGCTCGATAACGACAACCCGACGTCTGGCTCATAACGACAACCCGACGTCTTGCTCGATATCGACAACCCAACGTCTTGCTCAAGACCGATGAACACGACATCTCGATCAAGACTTGATCTCGAGATGATTATAACCGAACTACGTTTAGACTTGATCCCTTGACAGGTACGTAGGCAGTTCGATCCCGAGTTCAGTCACGATCCTTCCCTCCCCGATATCTCCTTGATATTTGATCTCCGAATATAGTCCATTTTTGTCGACTCATACCTGACTACATCTTTGTGTTCTAAGGATATCGTTGCCCACATCCTTTTTCTTCCCTAGTTTTTACATTCAAACACTATCAAATGCTTAGTGTAGATTTTTGGATCTACATTTTGGCACCGACTGTGGGGAAGAGAAACGAAAAACATCCTTACTTGGAACCCGATCTAAGGCTTGTAAGCACGAAAATGGATCCATCTTATATGGTGTCCGATACTACCACGATGACATTGATCTTGTCGGATCAGAAATGAGAAACAAAGCATGAGACTCGATTCCGACCTCAGCCAAATCGGATCTGCTGATAACATCCTCAAACCAGAGCAGACCGACGACGAGCTCAGCTCACGCATCCAAACGAATATCAACGCCAGATGGCGTTAGTCTGAGGGATGCTAGATGTCCTAAAGAACAGATCGCAAGCCCACGAAGTCGCGAGTACTATCTTGAATCACTTAGAACAAGATGAAGAAAACGACCTCGACGCGCATTGAGAAGAAATTTTCGATTAGTAAATGATCAGAGACGAGATACAGTCACGTATTTGACAAGACCAGAATCATTCATCTGTCAAAACAGCTCAACAAGACCTTTCGTTAGACGACGAAGGCAACTAAAGAAATACATATATTATTGTCATTTCACGACGATAAAGATCTTCTTTCTGCATAAAAGAAAATATGTATCATTCTTAGGATGATATCCACTTTTCCAACATCAGCCAAAGAGCTCCGGCTGAGGAAAATCCATGATCAAAAAGGGCCATCACACTCCTATCGCCATGTAATTGAATCATTATATTTATGATTAAACGACTCTCCAATCATTTGGAATTGTTCTGTTGAAAGGCAAGATAGGCAAGCAAAGACGTCTCCGTATTCGTTAATACAAAGGACGAGATCATATTTTATGATAACAAATGAAGAACAGCTCCTCGACTCAAGACAAACAAGAGAGCTATTCCTCCGTAAAGATTGCTCAATGGAGTTACAAAGCCGATCACGTGCCTTTCGTCACTCCCAACATGTTTCGCATGTGCAAAAGAACAAGAAAAGGCACCTTTTTCTTGTAATTATTATCCCACTTCTCCACCGTAAGCAAAAGAAGGAGGAAGAGAGCCCGCAGCAAAGTCAAACACGTTTCATCATTAGATAATAAAGACATAGTCTCGTTGTCCACATAATTGAAGATCAAAGACAATTCCGTTTCCACCATTATATTAAAAGGTCATTACGTCTACGTAGTGGAGGAATAGACTTTCTAAAGAGATTGCAAGCTAGACTACGGCCCCACCACAAAGACCAAAGATGAAAAAGAAACACTCTTTTTCTGTTGCAATCTTCTTAGCGACGTGTCTTGTTTGACAAATGATCGTGCAATGTCCCAACGAAATACATTTCAAGTTCTTCTTACGTAATCAACACGACGTTGCCATAGTTGTTTTACGAGCTAAAGAGAAACAAAAGTCGTCAACTCCTGACAAAGATGGACGCGAGCCGGAGAAGAGGTAGCTCTTCATGTTTCATCTATCGCCTTGATACGACTCCGTGTTTGGTGAAGAACGCGAGTTCTTCACACAAAATCTGACACAAGATCGCACTCAGCCAATCAGAGTTTTTAAGCTGGTTTGTTCATAAACGACATTTCACAAAAAGACGGACCATACTTCTCGCGAAAACCATCGAACCTGATTTCTCGTTCGAAACAAAAACCGACGAAGGAACAATAAATATTCTGACCACCGCCGATCAAAAGGACAGAACGAGAGCTCGCCGCCGGAGTTCGAGAGCTAGAAGCCTAGAACCGTAAACGCCTTTCCCTACGACGAAATCATACTTTGATTGTGACAAGGAATAAAGACAAAACCTTCTATGATATTTGATCTGACGAGATCGCGATGAAAGGAAAGTATCGCTCAAAATGAAACTAATGTCTTGCTCAAGACTGATAAAACCAACATCTCGCTTGAGACCAATGATGCCAACGTCTCGCTTGAGATGACAGAATCGATACCTCAAGACCGATAAAGGCAACATCTCGCTTGAGAGAAACAAACTGTGTAAGCTCAAGATTGTGAGCGTTTTCGAGCTGAGCTAAGAGTGTGTTACACAGTGCGGTGATCGTGTAACACAGTATGGCGAGTTTGTTACGAGTGATGACGTGTCACAAACTTATGAAAATAGAAGATATTGCTTGGACGTGAAGCAAAGAAGATCTTCTAGTTTGCAAGATTTTAGGAAATAGAATATTGTCTTTTTCGTGTCTACTTAATGAGATAATCTAAGAGAGTTTTATGTTAAGCGTTAAGTGAGAAAAAGCTAGAACAAGAGGTTTGTTCTTGTCGACTACAGAGATCAAGTAACAGGTGTTTAGCTTGGGTCTCTGTGATTTAGAGATTAGAAATTGGTCCGTCGCTAGTCGTGTGTGACTGAGCATAAACCGGATTAAACAGATCTAGGAAGATTGTTTAAAAGATTTCTAATATACAAGAAAGTGTTCTTGAGAAATTTGTGTACGGTTCTAATTGTAGTGTCTCTGAACTTTCATTTGGTATCAGAGCAGGAAACCTCTGTGGTATCAAGTACTACTTACAGGTTGAGATCCTGCGGATTTCATGGACACCATGAAGGAACTCTTACACATTCATAAGCCTATCATGCTGGACAGTACCAACTTTGGTCACTGGAAAGTAAGGATGCAACACATCATCAGAGGGGTTGATGAAGATGCCTGGACATCTGTAGAAGATGGTTGGAGTGCTCCTACTGTTGTCTTGGGAGATAAGTCTGTAGGTCCAAAGCCTAAAGACCAGTGGACTGATGGTGAGAAGAAGGCATCTAAATTCAACTCAAAATCTCTAACTGTCATATTCTCATCAGTAGATGTTGAGCAGTTCAAGATCATACAAGGATGCGAATCTGCCAAGCAAGCGTGGGATACGCTCATAAATCACTTTGAAGGGAATACCAGTGTGAGAAGGACACGTCTTGATCATCTAGCCTCTAAGTTTGAAAACCTGAGAATGAGTGACGATGAGCCAATTGATGGATTCATATGCAAGATCAGTGAACTGGCAAGTGAAGCATCAGTCCTCGGTAAGAAGTATGAAGAAAAGGACTTAGTGAAGAAACTACTGAGGTGCTTACCTCCACGGTTCGAGGCTTATAAAGCGGTACTCACACTTGCTGTAGACACAGATGAGATGAAGTTCGATCAACTCTCAGGAATCCTGAAGGTACATGATCTTGAGAAGAATGACAGACAAGTCACAAATCAGAAGAGCATCGCCTTTACTGCTGAGTCTAAGGAGGATAGTCGTGTCACCAAGATTGAAGAGAATCTGAGTTTAATGGCCCGAAACTTCAACAAGTATATCAAGCGCATGGAGAAAGGGAATGGTAGATCGAGTGGTCGCTATCAGCGGAATGAGAGTGAAAGGAGTAGTTCTCAGAACTCAAGACAGGAGTCTAGCAAGAACACCAAGAAATGTCATGAGTGTGAAGGTTACGGCCACTTTAGAAGCGAGTGTCCTCTAGCTAAGAGAAAAGAGCTAAAGTGTATTGAGTGCAAAGGCATTGGGCACAATCGCAGCGAGTGTCCTAGTATTCTCAAGAAAGAGAAGTCTCTCATGTGTTTCAGTGACATGGAATCTGATAGCGACAGTGATGAAGGTGAGCTGCATCTAAACTTCATGGCGTTGATTGGTCAAGAAAGTGGAAAAGATACTGATGTTGACAGCGAGGATGACGGTGATCTTGAGCAAGATCTTGAAGCTGAGTACAAGTCCCTCTTCAATAAGTTCTCTGATCTCAGCCATGAAAACCTTGCACTGCTCAAAGAGACTGCAATGCTGAAAGCTATGGTTAACATACTGGAACTTGACCAACCTACCACTAAGACAAAAACTTACTCAATTGACCGAGAGTCAGATCAAGAAGTTCTTGCACTAAAGAGAGCAATGACAGAACAGGAACGAGTTCGTAAAGAAGCTGAAGCACACGTACAAAGATTGAGTGATCTCTTAGCCACAGAGACTGATCGAAGCAGGCTACTTGAAAGTCAACTAACTAAAAATCACAAGAAATTCCGCATGCTCTCATCTGGTACTGCAACTCTTGATCACATACTTACATTGGGACAGTGCCCGAGTCTCAACACCGGTTTGGGATATAAACGATCTACCTCAAAGGATACTGAAATGAAGTTTGTGAAAGAATCTCCTAATGAAGAAAAGAAACCTGAAGAGAAAGGAGTCCCTGTTGAAAGAAACAAGAATGTCTTTCCTAAACCAAGAAGACTTGGAAACGGATGTCATTTCTGTGGGAAACGAGGACACAACGCCAGATTCTGTTACTTTCGAAGACATCAGTATGAGAGAGCATGGAGGTTGAACCTGTGCTTCACCGAACCAACTGCTTACGGTTGTGTATGGATAGCCAAACGTGATCTGTATCCGAACTTCAAAGAGAATACTCATTCTAAGATAAACACCAGTTCTGTTAAGTCACACACTGAAGCAGAACATGATCTAGTTTGCAACCTGGTGCGAGTGCAAGTAGACACAGAGATCATGAGTAATGTTGCTTATACCTCTGCTGAAGAAGCATCACAATTGCAACTTCCATGGTATTTTGATAGTGGTTGCTCAAAGCATATGACTGGAAATGAAGACTACCTTGAGAAACTCGAACTCATCAGAGGTGGAAAAGTTACTTTTGGAGATGGTGGACAAGGCAAAATCCGTGCAATTGGAATAACCTCCAGACCTGATGTGCCTAAACTCTCAAATGTTTACTTTGTTGGGGGTCTTAAGGCAAATCTGATCAGTGTGAGTCAACTTTGTGATGAGGGATTAGAGGTTATCTTCAACAGCAAGGAAGGTCGTGCCGTTGACGCAAGAAACAATGTCGTGCTAAGGGGTATTTGTTCCGGAAACAACTGCTATCTTTGGAGACCTTCCAACGTGTGTTTCGCAGCTGCTGAATCCAAACTTGATCTCTGGCACAAGAAACTGTGTCACATGAACACAAATGGACTCTTCAGACTCGTAAATGCTGAAGTAGTAAGAGGTGTCCCTGATTTGGAGAAACAAACAGAGACAGTATGTGGAGCATGCTGTCAAGGAAAGCAAGTCAAGGTACAACACAAACAAATTTCAGAGATCAGATCTACACGGATATTGGAACTGGTTCATATGGATCTCATGGGTCCTATAACTCCTGAAAGCATTGCGGGTAAGCGGAATATTTTTGTATTGGTCGATGATTTTTCCAGGTATACATGGGTGGACTTATTACGCAACAAGTCTGATGCCCTTGAGAGTTTCAGAATCCTTGCTCTTCAGCTCAAACATGATAAAGGAGGAATCATTCAGATCAAGAGCGATCATGGCGGTGAGTTTCAGAATGAGCAGTTTGACAAGTTCTGTCACAGTCAAGGTATTCGTCATCAGTATGTCGCTCCAAGAACTCCTCAACAAAATGGGGTTGTGGAAAGAAAGAATAGAACATTGCAAGAAATGGCTAGAGCAATGATGTGTGGAAACAGTGTTCCATCTGGGTTCTGGGCGGAAGCAATCAACACTGCGTGCTATGTGATAAATCAGGTCTATGTCAAGCCAAAGACCAAGACTACTCCCTATGAAATTCTCAAAGGTAAAACACCGAACCTGAGTCACATGTATGTGTTTGGATGCTTGTGCTACATTCTGAATGACAAAGAACATCTGGGAAAGTTTGAAGCAAGAAGTGACGTAGGGATGTTTCTGGGATACTCAGTGAACAGTTCAGCCTACCGTGTGTTTAATCAGCGTACAAAGTTTGTAGGCGACAATGTTAAAGTAGTTTTTGACGATAGCATTGGATTCTATGAGGCTCGTGTAAGACAGACAATAGACGGTGTCACGCCAAGTTCCTCAAGACAAGCTGAGAATGAAACTGAGAATGAAGTGAAAGAGGAGTCTGAAGAAGACGATGAACCTGAGATGACCAAGGTCGACCTTGATCAAGGAAAAGTACACAAAAATCACTCCTCTTCAGATGTGATTGGCGGATTGTTTGATGAAAGAGTTACAAGAAAGAAACAAATCAACTTCAAAGAGATGTTAAAGTTGGCGTGTTTCGTGGTGAAGATGAATGAAGTGGAATGCTTTGTGTCACTTATTGAGCCTAAGAACATTCAGGAGGCATTGGATGATGAATTCTGGACCGAATCGATGCACCTGGAGCTTGAACAGTTTGAACGACTTCAAGTGTGGGAACTAGTACCAAGACCAAAGAATGTAAACATCATTGGAACCAAGTGGATTCACAAGAACAAGACTGATGAGGAAGGGAATATCATTCGAAACAAATCGCGGTTAGTTGGACAGGGATACTCTCAGATCGAAGGAGTAGACTTTGATGAAACCTTTGCTCCAGTTGCACGACTTGAATCAATACGACTACTGTTTGGAATGGCGTGCAATCTGAGAATCAAACTCTATCAGATGGATGTCAAGAGTGCCTTCCTAAACGGTGTATTACAAGAAGAAGTCTACGTAACACAACCAAAAGGGTTTGAGGATCCACATTTTCCAGATCACGTTTACAAACTCAAGAAAGCTCCCTATGGGTTGAAACAAGCTCCACGAGCTTGGTATGACCATCTGACGGAGTTCCTATTACAAGCTGGTTTTCAAAGAGGTGGTGTGGATAAGACACTGTTCATCGGAGAAAATGGAGATGACATGCTGATCATTCAAGTTTACGTGGATGATATCATTTTCGGAGGAACGTCTAAGCAAATGGTTGATGACTTCGTGAAGACTATGACAAAGGAATTTGAAATGAGTATGGTTGGTGAACTGAGATATTTCCTTGGACTTCAGATCAAACAACTAATCGATGGAATCACAGTGTCACAGAGTACCTATGCCAAAAATCTCATCAAGCGATTTGGAATGCAGACAAGCAAGACTGCAAAAACGCCTATGAGCACAACAACCAAACTTTCCAGAGATAGCGATGGGAAACCAGTTGATGAGAAACTCTACCGAGCCATGATTGGAAGTCTTCTTTACGTCACGGCGAGTCGTCCTGATCTATGCCTCAGTGTGGGGATTTGTGCTCGCTATCAAGCTAAACCAAAAGAGTCTCACATGAATGCAGTAAAGCGTATTATCAAATACGTGAAAGGCACTCTTGAATTTGGTCTTCATTATACATTTGAGACTAATGTGAATCTTGCAGGTTTTTGTGATGCTGATTGGGCAGGTTGCTTAGATGACAAGCACAGCACATCGGGTGGTTGCTTTTTCTTGGGAAACAACATGGTCTCATGGCATAGCAAGAAACAAAACTGTGTTTCTCTATCCACAGTAGAAACTGAATACATTGCATTAGGAAGTTGTTGCACGCAACTCTTTTGGATGCGACAAATGCTTGTCGATTACGGTATCACCTCTGCTCCTATGGTTGTTCATTGTGATAACATGAGTGCTATAAATCTGTCTAAAAATCCAGTTCAGCATTCACGTACTAAGCACGTGGATATCAGACATCACTTTGTGCGAGAGTTAGTAGAAATGAGGATTGTGATATTAGAGCATGTCCCAATTGAGAAACAACTTGCAGATCTCTTTACCAAACCATTGGATCACAACACCTTTCTAGGTCTTAGAAAGGCGTTGGGAATCATGAAACTCTGATTAAGACCTGAAGAAGGGGGAAGAATCACTGTAAAAAACTGATGGACTCCGTACGTCGATGCTACTCCCTCACTAACACCTTGAGTCAACAAGTTCTACTGTGTAAGTTCTGTCACCTGACTCTTGTTATCTCGCTTTCCTGGTTCACTGGTGAAGGGCACTCATCTTGAACTGGGATGTTACCCCATTTCACGTTTGAGGTATTTATCACTGCATGGATTGAATGAGGAAACACATAAGAGGGTGAGTGTTACATAAGGATAAACGTGTGTAACACGAAAAGGTCAAGAAATAAGACTCGTGTGTAACCTCATGAAACAGGTGTGTTACTCAACAAAGAAATCAATCGTGAACAAGGCCTGGAATGATAGATACTCGTGATGGAGGTGGGTGTTACCCCACTTTGTCTCTAATCTCGATCACTGTCTTGACTAGGCAGGCATGTTACCAATCTCTTCGGATAAATGTTTCGGAGCAGGGTGTCACTCCACTCTGTCTCTGGATTCCATCTCTTTTCTAACAATGGAGTTGTGTATTCATTGCTTGTGAACTGATGAAACGTGGTTGTTTGTGAAGATGGAGAGACAGACGCACAAGATACCTAACATGTGTTTCCAGACTGTAGAGAAGAGTGTGAAAAACAAAGTTGGGGTTAACTGAATGAACACAGCAGAATCTCGTTTGTGACAGCTACTCGGCTGAGGCAGAATCTCGTTTGTGACAGCTACTCGGCTGAGAAATAGCTACAGACTTGGGTTGACTCATTGATTTCATTTATAAAAGTTTTGGTAGCTAGATGTGTGGCTAAATCGTTCTTCAGTGACTTTACCCCCGAGATGCAGGCATCATGTTCATAGATGCCTATGTGTATATGCTGGTTATGTTACGGGACTGGCTCATATCACAATTCAAATGACTCCTCTGCTCTTATACGACTGTAAGTGAAGTCTGTGCTCCTTGTTACATGTGTGTATAATGCATCAGTTTTATTGCTTTACACACAGGTTTTTATTTATGATTATTTAATTCAATAAATGGAACTTGATTTGGGACTAATGCTTTAAATTGAGTGGAATTAGGGTTTTCCGTGTGTCACCCCCAAAAACAGCTTCCGCCACATCTCTTCTTCTCTCCAAAGTCGAAACATGCAACCTTTCCGCAGAAGCTCTCGATTGTCTAAGAAAGTAACATCTGCGCCGGTTTCCTCCGCCGCTGGGCCCTCTGAATCTTCCCGAAAACGAGTCCGCAAGCAGCGCCGAGAAACAACTCCGTCACCATCGTCACCACCTGCTGCAGTTACCACCTGCTGCAGTTACCTCTTCCTCTGATGATGAGGTTGAAGCTTTCCAACCCAAGGAGCCACGCTATCAAGCAAGTCGTGCCTCTTTCCAGGCACGAAATCAGGAGAATCCCGATTTGCTTTGCTCGCTCATCACACCGGTCTCGAGTCGGTTTGTCACAAGCAATGCAGCTGAAAGGTATGAAAAGTTGGCTCCCCGGGGCTTCGTGATTCAACAAAGGTTAGATGTGAATGATGAGAACTTGTCTGATGTGAAAAGAGTGGTAGTTAGGTCCGGACTGATCTATACTCTAATCGACTGCGTTTTGTTTCACCCAAATGTCGTGAAAGAGTTCATTGCGAATCTGGGGGCTGCTGAGAATAGAGAGGATGGCGTTGCTGTATTTCTTCGTGGATCTATGGTAGATTTCTCACCTACACTGATCAATGCTCTGTATCTGATTCCGGGATTTGAAGAGGATCCTGACTACATGACTGCTGACATCGGCGTTGTGTGCTCGTTTCTGACCGATAATCGAGTGCAACGTTGGGAAGACATGAGCTCCAAATACCTAACTCGGACAAATCAGGTGCTCTACAAGCTCGTGTGCTCCAACTGGATACCTACGACTAACTACACTTCAATGAATAAGGAGCGACTCAAGTTCCTCTACATGCTTCATCATCACAGGAGTTTTGATTTTGGTCAGTCCGTTTATGATCAGATCATCAGTTTTTCAGCTAACGTTAGCACTGACAAGTCTCGGAGGATCATCTTCCCTATGCTGATTCAGCAAGTCATTGACTATCAACGAACTGTGTTGTCTTTTGAAGAAGATGATGAGTACACAGGATAACCGAAGCTCGTTGTCAAAGACATCAAGGCAGGTCGAGGACAGGGTGCTGATGCTCGGTCTGTGGATCTTTTGGCTGACATTGAGCGAACCATAGCTGATCTGAAAAACATTCGGATTCGCTTGAGGAGTAAGGGTGTCATACTTGTAGTCATTCCTTGAATTTTATGAGTCTCTAATCTTGTTTGTTTTATCTTAATGTGCATCTACTCAGGGGGAGAATACCCGCAGTACACACAACAGCCTTCACGGGATGAGGAGGTTGTGATGGAGTAGGACAGTGATCAGAGTGAGAGTTTCTGAGCGAATGGAACTCTGTAGTGAGAGTTTCTGAGCGAATGAAAGTCTGTAGTGTTTACGATGTTGCTATGTTGCTTGGATGTTGCTTCATATGTTCTTTTGAATTAATATGGCTGTGTAATCTGACACTCTTAAGCTTATCAATATGTTGTGTTTCTGGTTTCTCGAATTTCAAATTTGTTCAATACAGGGGGAGAATGAGAGACAGTGATTCAATAATGCAGGGGGAGCTGCGATCATGAGATGGTGGCTAGAAGAGCTTGAATTGACTCACTAAGAACAGCACTACATTAGCAAGACATTGTTCTGTGCGTACGACAGGCTCTGATCCTGTGCTATTGGCGACAGCGATATCTAGTTGATGTTAGGACAGCTGGTTCTAAGTTGAGTAGAGTGTCACATTCAGATAAAAAGGGGGAGAATGTAAGCTCAAGATTGTGAGCGTTTTCGAGCTGAGCTAAGAGTGTGTTACACAGTGCGGTGATTGTGTAACACAGTATGGCGAGTTTGTTACGAGTGATGATGTGTCACAAACTTATGGAAATAGAAGATATTGCTTGGACGTGAAGCAAAGAAGATCTTCTAGTTTGCAAGATTTTAGGAAATAGAATATTGTCTTTTTCGTGTCTACTTAATGAGATAATCTAAGAGAGTTTTATGTTAAGCGTTAAGTGAGAAAAAGCTAGAACAAGAGGTTTGTTCTTGTCGGCTACAGAGATCAAGTAACAGGTGTTTAGCTTGGGTCTCTGTGATTTAGAGATTAGAAATTGGTCCGTCGCTAGTCGTGTGTGACTGAGCATAAACCGGATTAAACAGATCTAGGAGGATTGTTTAAAATATTTCTAATATACAAGAAAGTGTTCTTGAGAGATTTGTGTACGGTTCTAATTGTAGTGTCTCTGAACTTTCAAACTGATGTCTCACTCGAGACGATGAAACCAATGTCTTATTCAAGACTGATATAACCGACGACTCTTTAGAGATGGTAAGGACAAACTATGTTAGACTCGATCTCGTGACATGTTTAAATGATTCCTACGACCATATTCCCCATGACTTCGCCAACAGAAGAAGGCCGAATTTTCGTCCTTCAACCTCGTCACCTCACTTGAAGAATTGGGGGGCAACTAGCTATTGGATCCACGTTCATCACCAGATCTCTCCCGTTAGAAGAAAAACAAAAACAAAAGCCATTAACGATCCCTCCACCTATGAATCGCCGGGAAGAAGAAAAAGGCAGTTGTTGATGTTTAAACAAAAGAAGCGCAGAGACGCATTTGTTGAGACCGAGCATCTTCTTGATGAGAGGACGAACCCCATTTTCTCCCACCTACAACGAACAAGAACTCATGAGATGAAGAATGAAGAATACACTCTCTTCTTCTGTATGAGATCGAGGAGACGTCAAGAAACAAGACTTCTCCACTCTCCACGAAACGAGAGCGTTAAGCTCACGACCTCAAAAACACAAACACAATTTCTGGTTTTGATCATTATTATAGGAATGTCACTATTCCACGAGCACCTAGAAGGCGATCCCTTTACCTTGCTTTGACGAATTGGGTTACCTCTTCGTACCCAACAAAAGCAAGACTTTCTTCTCCCTAAACAGATATAATACACTAGATGGTACTGAAATATGTAGGAGGAGGCTTCAAACATGTTACATATTTGTTACTAAACGACTTTTCGTTCGAGACGGGCATCCCTTGGGCGGAGCTACACTACCGAAGAAACCGTAAATATTATCACCGGAATAAAAATCTTCACCACCTTATGATGAAAGGGAAGAAGTGGAGCCCGCCAAAAGCTCGAGAGCTAATAGGTAGACGCCTCTCCATAAGTTGACTTCCCTACTTTTCAAAGAAGAAGAGCACTAGCTGTTAAAGACCATTATCATTATATTTGTATAATGATAAAACGGCTCTCCACCATGGATATGTTCAACGAGAGCAAAAAATGTCATTTTTTATGATTAATTCATAAAGCGATTGGGTCTTTGCATTGGCCAAAGCCGAGGATCTTCCCCACTTTCCAGAAAAGAAGAACTTGTACTCACGAGTTCTAAACCACGACTATCTCAACCGACATGCGATTAACCAAATTGGTTAACATATTTTGATATGAGGATAATTATTCTTCCGTCGACCAAATCACGAATATGATCAAGCCGCCAAGGAGCTCCAGATGCCCCCGAATTTACCATTTCTAGATCCGAACGTTTCAAGACTGGAGAGACATCCAAGAATCACCTCGATCAAGATCAATCAACTGAGTATCATCGGGCTACAAAATTAGACTGGGCAACTCAAACGCGGAAATCCCTTGAGCTTTTGAGCTCATGATAACGAGATTCCAAGGACCTCAAACTGCCAGTTTCCCCAAAAAACGGAGCACGCCTTAAATAGGATGTTCCCTGAAATCTTCTAGCCTAAACCCAAAAGCAATCGACTTATAAAATATTACCGATGCGAAAAGAGTGAACCCCGAAGGAAGATGAGTATGATGTTTATAAGACGCATATCTCGTTGACAATAGGCGACAACAGACCAGACGTCCGAACTAAGCAAAAAGAAAAAAAGAACGAACTCGATCTTTGGAAGAGCTCGAGAAATGCAAAAGGTCGGTAAGTAAGTCGCCCTTCTCATGGAACTGAGTTTGATCTCCATTGATCTCGAATAGCTTGAGGAGCACATTGAGAATCTGTATCCCGGTAAACGACGGCCCCGATCCTCACATAGCTTGTATCGAATTCAATCTCCAGTGAGCTCAAGAAACTCTAGGAGTCGACACCACACCCTTCTCCTTAAAAGCGATATGCCATATCTCCAAAGAGCTTTAAAAGCTCAGTTACCAATAGAAGTTCATGCTTCAGAAATATAGCAAGCCCGATACCAGAAAGATCGAGAGGAGAACACCGAAGAGGCGCAAAGAAAGCTCAAACCCTTTTGCCACACTCCAAAAGTGACAAACCCATCCAATTCATTATGAAAGGAGCCATCAAACGCCCGACTTCAAACGATCTCGAACTACTTAAGTGGCCAGTATATCCCTTTCCGTAGAAGAAGCAAATAGATTTTATCTATACCGAATCATGGAAAATCACGAACAAAATCCAAAGCATCATTAAAAGTTCTCGAACGAACACGAAATCGGTTCTTGTTAAGAAAAACGATAAATCCAGACAAACCATGCAAAATCCAGAACAAACCATGCAGAAACATTCTAAGATCACATGTTGTCTAAACGATATTTTCAAATCAAAGCAAAGCCGCAAGAGGCAGTAAGCGCGACATGGTCCACGATGGCGTACTATGAGTTGTGCACATATCAAGTCAATAATTCACAGCCTGAATACCTCGTCCTATCATCAGTTACATGAAGAACACATGATCCAACACCACTTCTCCTTCGGAAGTTCGCAGTCACCAAGACTGGAACACGCCCATATTGGTAAACAATTCTTTATAATCTATTTACGCATGTCAATATATTGCATCTGATAATACAAATTCTCGCATTTCTATCGCGATCTGGTAGGTCATAAAACCCATATTTATTCATTAGTTTGCATCAGAACTTTATAAATAAGGTTATACAACCATTAAATGTCTTATACATTCTTCTTACATTGTTAGTAGCTCAAACTACTATAGATATTCACTTTTCAGCCTCAAGCGGCATAAAGTCTCATTTAACTTTAGTTTCAGCTTTAGACAGACTCGAACCCTTAACTAGTTTTACAATGTGGTCTCAAACGACCTAAACTCCCATCGACCATATCAAAAGCAACATAAAAAAAAAATTGCGTCCTTCAGCCACTACTGGTCCGCGAGTTGGATTCCTGATCAGCTTCCATCTCGCAAAACATATCAAGGACAAGCAATACAAATTGCTCTTACAACCGAACCAAAATACACGTTCGCTCTTTACGTGTAGCCAATCATTTCGCATTGACTTGATGATTCGTTGGAATTATATATAAATTTCCAACACCTTTACACAAAAATACAAAATATTTACAAAATAAAGTGAATCGACAAGAAATGGACGATCAGATTCACATCAAAATCTCATAAGTAAAATAAATTTAAGATATTTATCAATCTTACCACGAGGGACCAAGGTAACTCCTCATACTTCCCAAGATCATCAACCATGTTCACAAGCTCGGTTCACTACAACCACAAACTCCATCCAACTCTCATCTCTCCGGCAGCATTTACCGCTTATTATATAAAAATCATGTCCTGAACCATATACATAAACGAAGTCGATCACTCAATGATCAAACGAACCTTAAAAGACTTGCCGCAATTTATCTAGTGGCGAAGATTGAGCTCGTATTTCGATCAACGAAAAAGGCAACACTCAATGAGGTCTCTCATCAACGACCTCGCTATCGAATGACAAAACGACTTCGCGAAATCTCTGGAAGAAAATCAACTTGGAATCGTATTATTGTTCTGGATGCTTTACCGTCCTCCAACCTCGTTACCTCGCTTGACGAACTGGGGGACAAATGTTGGACCATTAAACCGCCACCAAGTTTCCTGCGATCATTAAACGCCAAAAGATCAAGTCAAAAGAATTAGTCATTAGTCTCCTATTATCTCGACAACTTGCGAGCTAAAGAAGAAGTCAAAGCTGAGAAAAATGAGGCACGTGTAACAACTAAACAACAGATAAAGAGTTCTATAAAAGGACAAGAGAGCTATCTTCTCAAGGGCGGGGGGGGGGGACCTCTCGAGGGAAAGAACAAGAAATAGAACCACGTTCCATTATTCCATTGTATAGAAAATACAAGACTTATCACCACTTGAGAGAAAAACCAGAAGAAGACAAGATGCTTTCTCTACGCTTACTTCATAAAGCAACTACAACCTCGTATCGGTTGAAATCCATAATCATTTACACAGCAAAAGCGACCCTTGCCCATGTTACTGGCGCGAGCTCGTATTCATATACGATGCCATTCACAAGGGTCCGACTTTTAGAGCTTATGAGGGCTTACGACCAGGAATACAATTATTCATTACCTTCATAGCGCTTAAAGAGGATTGTGTGCTTATTTGTTGATAAATAATCAACCATCGAAGCCACGTCATTATTCACTACCAGATCGATTACGGCTTCGCCGCCACAAATCCTTAACGACTTCCCGAATTCAAAACGACATCTCGTCCGAGATGGTAAGAGATAACCCGACGTCTTGCTCAAGACCGACAACCCGACGTCTTGCTCGATAACGACAACCTGACGTCTGGCTCATAACGACAACCCGACGTCTGGAAACGACAACCCAAAGTCTTGCTCGATATCTACAACCCATCGTCTTGCTCGATATCGACAACCCATCGTCTTGCTCAAGACCGATGAACATGACATCTCGATCAAAACTTGATCCCGAGATGATTATAACCGAACTACGTTTAGACTTGATCGCTTGACGGGTACATAGGCAGCTCGATCCCGAGTCCAGTCACGATCTTTCCCTCCCCGATATCTCCTTGATATTCGACCTCCGAATATAGTCCATTTTTGTCGACTCATACCTGATTACATCGTTATGTTCTAAGGATATCGTTGCCCACATCCTTTTTCTTCCCTAATTTTTACATTCAAACACTATCAAATACTTAGTGTAGATTTTTGGATCTACATTACGCATACGGAAGAAAAAACTGTTGGGGTCGAAAAAGGTTACGACGAAGTTAACGTCCAAATTCCCGAAGAAGAAAAAACGTAGAAGAATTCTTCGACAAATATACTTTCGAAATAAATTCTTCTTTACGACAAACCTCTGCGGAAGAAACACGAATCATCGGACAAGAGCTCGAGAAGGATCGTTACGCAGCGACCAAACGCGTGCTCCGCTCGGTCGCTACGTAGCGACCAAATTCGAGCCAAAGCTCAGTCACTGCATAACAACCAAACGCCTGTTCCGTTCGGTCGCTACGTAGCGACCGAGCTCTTCCGAAACGTCGATACGACATCAGTCCATGCATTCTCGTCTACCCTTCGATGCTATCTCCCGAATACCGTAGCGAACCCATCTCACGTTCCCCGTCGTTTCTAAGTTATCAATCAAACTTTACCGTAAAAACCGCGGAAAGTTCATTCTTTATCGAAAGAAGCCGTAATAAACGCTTCGAGTCGAAAGACGGCCCAAAGGGACCTAGGACACGACTCGAGGTCCAACTTACGATTTCTTAACCAACAACCCATAAACCGCATGTCGGTTTACGCTTGGTTCGCAAGGGGAGATAAATGTCAAGTTTCCGCGGATAAATACGAAACTTTGAAGATAATTACGAAGATCGGAAAAATGGAATATCTCCATTTTTATGCTATGGCGGCTTAAGGGCAGAAGAGGAAAGGCGTAAACCGGCCTTGGAGTCAGTATATAAGGGGTCCTATGCGAGAGGCATGGAGGATGATTTTTCCAGAGCGAACTTAGCACTTAGAGCAATTATGCATATTTCCGATTTTTTTATTCGAGCTGCGACTCAACTAGGTTACTGCCGTCTTAGGGTTTTAGAACTAGGAATCTCGCTGACAGCTCTCGTAGCCCAGGCTCTTACCTTGTTGTAACGCTCAAACGCGAATTCGGAATAAGATCTACTTTGCTCTCTCTTTTGATTTCTTATACTTTATCGTTGTCATTATCGTGTTCTGATTGCTTGGCATGTGGTATTAGCAGATATCTGGGACCTCTGGGAAATTAGGGTTTTCCTAGTTTCTTTATTTAAACGGAAATCGACAGTGTGAATTTCGGTACCCACAGTTTGGCGCTAGAAGGAGGGGGGTACGGATCAATCTAACTCTCGACCACATCACGCTCAACCAGACATGTCAACTGACGACGCGGATAACGTGCAGACTCCTCTTAACGGAAGCAGTGGCACTGATCTCCACACTCCCACAGCGGACATATCCGCGGCCAACGTACCAGCCAACGCCGCGGCGTTCGAGGAGTTTAAAAAGATGTTCGCCACCTACGAAAAAAGGTTGGAAGAACAGGATAAGCTCGTGAGCACCTTGACCAAACAAGTTGAAACTTTAACGGCAAGGAATTGAGCAATCCGCCCCCGTGGAACCACTAAAGTCCGCGGGAAAAGACTCAAATTTGCGACCCCGCTCAACAGGCCTGGAGCCACCCAAGAACGACCTTCGGGTCAAAACCCTAGCGGGAAGTCGCCCGTCGAAAAGGGAAACTCCGAAAGCCCTCCGCCTCCCGCGAAGGCTTCAGAAGACAATGAAGTCGAGCAAGTCGACCTGGATCCCAGCGATGTCTCCAACAATACTGATGAAGATGCTGACAGACATCTAAGAAGGACCAGAAGCCGATTCACTCGGGAAAGCTCTCCGTTCGACAAACCAATGACAGGAGAGGAGGAAATCCTCTATTGGAACGAACAGGAAGAGCTAGCTATAAATCAAACCGAGCTCACTCGCAGTAAACGCCGACAAGCGCGGAAACCTGCTGACGAGACGTCGGATATACGCGATCTTCGCGACTATATCACCAAGAATGCGGCAGAAGTAAGAGCTGTAAAATCTCAAATCCTACATGCTACGAGCGCGGCCCCCGAGATCGACAGACTGCTGGAAGGGGCTCGGAAAACCCCTTTCAGCGCTCGCATCTCAGATATGAGGGTGTCCGATCCAGGAAAGATCAAAGTACCAAAGTATGATGGCACGACCGATCCGAGAGCGCACCTTCAGGCTTTCCACATCACGATGGGAAGAGCGAGGCTGAAGGACGGCGGGAGAGACGCCGGCTACTGCCGCCTGTTCGTCGAGAATCTAGAAGGAGCAGCCCTCGAATGGTTTGCTCGCCTTAAAAGAAACTCTATCGGGAGTTTCCGACAGCTCGCATCAGAATTTCTTAAGTAATACTCTATGTTCATACATAGAGAAACTTCCGATGTCGATCTCTGGAGTCTGTCCCAGAGGGAAGAGGAACCCCTCCGCGAGTTCATCATCCAGTTCAAGTTGGTGATGTCCAGGGTCAGCGGGATAAGCGACAAGGTGGCCATCGACGCGCTCAGAAAGGCGCTCTGGTACAAGTCAAAATTCAGAAAATGGATATCCCTCGAAAAACCACGGACGATCCAAGACGCCCTCCACCAGGCAACGGACTACATCATGATCGAGGAAGAAACCAAAATCTTATCGCAGAAGCATAGTCGGCAAGATCATCCTCGAAAGATGTAGACCCGAAGACAAGGAAGAAGAACCCTCGTAACGACAAGTATGTCCATCACGAGGGGCAAGAACTCCAAGGAGCACATAATTACGCGATCGGCTCAGACCAGGGCCGAACCACGGGTAATACGTGGACTCACAACCAAGGATACGACGAAAACACCTTCTGCGAGTTTCACCAATCCCGAGGACACTCCACGACTAACTGCAAGGTCTTGGGAGCGAGGCTGGCCGCGAAGCTACTAGCCGGAGAAATCTCGGAAGTAACCAGCGTGAAAGATCTCATCCTCGAGACTGATCGCCCCCCAAAGCTGGACAGAAATCCACCTGCGGAGAGATCTCCCCAAAGAAACCAATCCGGGGATAAACGCGGCAGGAGGCCAGACGACAAGGGAAACGATAACAATCGTCGTAGGGTCAACATGATCATCGGAGGATCGCAATTCTGCAACGATACGGTCTCCGCCATCAAGGCTTACCAGCGGAAGGCGGAGTCGAGCGCAAACTGGGCTACATGGTCTCCTATCAATGATGATCAGAACTGCTCAATCACCTTCAAAAAAGGAGGAAGCCAGCGGGATTGATCAGCCTCACTACGATCCGCTCGTCATACGAGATCTGGAAGTCGGAAGAGTACTCATTGACACGGGGAGCACGATGAATGTAATCTTCTGCGACACTCTCAAACGGATGAGCATTGAACTCGGAGAAGTAACTCCAACTCCGAAACCGCTCACGGGCTTTTCTGGCGAAGTATCGATGACCCTCGGATAAAAGGCAGCTACCTGTCATGGCCAAGGAGGTCACAAAAATCGTAGAGTTTGCGGTAGTCGATCATCCTGCCATCTACAACGTGATCATGGGAACCCTGTGGCTCAATGCTATGCAAGCCGTTCCATCGACGTACCACCTGGGCGTCAAATTCCCGACCCCAAACGGAGTCGCAAGTATTTGGGGATGTCAGAAACAGTCGCGACTGTGCTTCCTCGCAGAACACAAGTTAAGTCAGATGACAACCTCTGCAACGGAAAATCGCAAACGCACGAAGATCGATAAATCTTCGACCAACAACGTTTCGAGAAAAGACGATTTCATATCGTCTACCGACGCAGACGCTTCGGGCGTTGAAACTCAACATGAGGCCGAAGCCAATACTACAATTCAATCGGAACATCCGGAAGAGAATACTGATCCTACCACGATCATCTCGATCAAGGCGGTCAGCGCGGAGACAACCGCCGAGTAAAAACGTTCGCGGCATAAAATAGAACTACGAGATGGCTTGATCCTCGAAAGGGGTACG
The DNA here is from genome assembly GCF_020379485.1 of Brassica napus. Taxonomy (NCBI): domain Eukaryota; kingdom Viridiplantae; phylum Streptophyta; class Magnoliopsida; order Brassicales; family Brassicaceae; genus Brassica; species Brassica napus. Next base: position 18,387,688 of record NC_063445.1, on the reverse strand, counting down.
TAGGCAGCTCGTCGAAGGACGAGTTCAGCTACCCCCCTCTCCAAAAAGGGGGGGGGAGTGGGTGCGTATACTCGTATACTCCCGCATAGGAAAAGATGCGTTATTGTAATCGAATCCTATCGAGATTTCAAAATTTTTTACGAAATATGCGTCACTCTTTTTAAGACAAAATCGCAAAACAATCTCACTTCAAAAATATACGTATAGTCTTCGAAATAACTGCGAGACGTCGGAAGTTAAAAATCGAGATAAGACAAACAAATTGTCCGAACGCGACCACTACAAATCTTACGCTCCGTTCGTCGATTGGCCCCGACAAACACATCAGCCGTCTTAAACAAACGCAACCTGATCACTCTTTTGATCTTCAAGCGTCCAACACAAGGACGAAAGCGCGCTACAAAAAAAATCCAAAATTTTGGTCTAGCATTTCGAATTGGCTTAAAAATTGTCTCTGGAAAGATGCTCGATTCGTACCATACAAGTCGTATAAGCCGAGAACCTATCGCGGACTTTAAATCAGTACGAATCAGGTAGAAATCGCAACAGGAAAACCGATAGCCAGCTAGTCACCGCACAAACCTTAAAACCAAGAGTAAACCTAGGTATTGCCCTAAACCCATCGCATTGGTCTCAAACATCTCAAAGACATGATATCTAAACGATACGAAATTCCTAAAACATGTCTCTTTGTTCATAACTCAACGTTCCCGAAAAATCGTAAATGATTTTTACGAAAACTCACCTCTCGAACGAACTAACAGATTGAACGCCTCAACGAAGATAAATATGAGACGACAACTCATGTTCACTTCAAACCCGCTCTAAACAAAGTAAACTTAAACGGACATCCATTAAATAAACCGCATAGCGGTAAGAGTTCAAGGCCACACTCGGCCAGACATATATGAACAAAGGCCACACTCGGCCGCTAAATACTAGATAAAGGGAAAAACTCCTTCACGCCAAAACCCTCAAAGGTCAAAGTTAAAACTCCCGGACAAGGAAGCCCCGAATGCATCCGCGGGAAAGTTCACTTCCTCATCATCACTAGCAAAATCAGCCGTAGTCTCTACGGTATCAGGGGAAACCGGGATGGGATCCCAGAATCCCTGGATCTTCCCATCGATCGGAGGAATGGTCGCCTCAGCGTGAGCATGATCCTTCATGCCACCCTTCATTAACTCCATCTCCCTCTCGAAGACGTAGTCATCTTCATGTGTCCTCCAAAGGCTCCTGACGGAGCCGCGACACTCACGGAAGTCGCCCAGCGAGTTGAAAGCACCCTTAAGATTCCCGTACTCAACCTGAAATTGAGAAGCGCGAGCCTTCATCACCTCGACGATTTCCCTCTTGCTCTTCCGTTCCGCCCTGCGAACAGCCCTGGCATGATAACGAGCGAGTTTAACGTCTCGTGCCAACATCTCGTCTCGCAAGCGAGCAAGATCCTTTTCCGCCTTCTCCGCTTTAAAGCGATAGATCATGGCCTCTCTATGACTCGCCTCAATGGTCGATCCAAGCAAGTTCAAACCCTGTAAAACCGATTGACACGTTATAAGCAAAAAATAATAATAATGATCATCGGGATTCTTAAAAATTATACCCCGTTAATGATGCGAGATCCTTCCGCAACAATTCTCGGCCTCCCTGACTCGCTCGTGGCCTGAGGAGCGTCAAAACCCGACGGAAGACCAGCGAAGAAATCATCGAAGTCTGGAATAGGAACCTCGCTCGTACCACTTCCATCGCCGAAAGCAAGGTTCGGATCCCATCCTGGAAGCATGCAATCGTCCACCGAAAACTCCAGGTCGCCGAGATCAATATCTTTCCCCTTCGAAGAATTCAGCCCCGTCGTAATAGTGGGAGCGGCGTTGGGACCGGTGTTGGACCTTTGTCTTCAGGTTTGGAATCACTCCTTGTTTCTCCGCCCAAAGCAGGACCAGGATGCACAAACCTCAACGCCTTACGAACTCTCTTCGGCGTAAAAGAAGTCCAGAAAAAGGACCATTCCTGAGCAGGTCCCTCATCGCAATAATGTCCTCAGGAAACAGAGCAAGAGGGTTGATAGAGGGACGATCGTTCGGCAACCTCCGAAACAGTGGGATACAACTCTCCTCGACGGACGCTGCGTCTACACGAATGAAGAAGAAAAACTTCCTCCACGAATTGAAGTTAGAAGTGAACCCCTTTACCACCAACATGAAGTTCCGAGGAACTAGCCTATACGTGTCCGTGTCCCGGATGATCTGTAATCGAAGAAGCGCTTCGAAATGATCAACGGTGAGAGAGAGACCATGCTCGTAGCTCAGGACCAGGATCCCTATGAGGTGATAGATGCTAAGAGGATTCAGTTGGCTTATCGCCACCCTGAAACGACCCAACACACGGACGATGATCTCGGGGATCGGAAACCATAAACGGCAACGCACTACAAATGCCTCATAACAAGTAAAGAAGCCCTCCGGGGGACTACTAGCGCACTCTCCTTGACAAGGAATCCTGAATTCCACCGCTTCCGAAATGTGGTAGAACGACCGCATGACCTCGAGAAATCCGCTAGTGCTCCTGCTTGGCGCGCCTGTCTCCACTGGACGACGGTTCATGACCGGGAACGATTTTTCTAAGGGAGGCGTGATCAAACCGTAACATGCCACCCACCATGCCTCATTCTCGGTGGGGTCTACCGAATGAGGAATGAATTCCATCTTCGGCACTCGAAGCTCTTCAGAAACATTCGCGGGCAAAGACCGTTTCTTCGAACTCCTCTTCTTACTCGACATTCTCGTGTTTTTCTTTTTTTAGATCAAGGAGGAAATGATGGAAAGAAAGAGAAAGAACTTTTCAAGAAAAAAAAAAACCTATCTGTGAGAATAAATATGAGAATGAGTAAGTGTAAAGGTTATGAAGAAGTTACCTCCTTTCTTATAGGCATGAGAAATTACTATTTACTTGCGGATTTTTGGACACGAACTTCGCCCAAATACACCAATCTCGTCCAAACTCGCCATACCACGCATTGGGACCTCGCTAGAAATCCACGTTCCCATTGTGCTGGGGGGCTAACTGTTGGGGTCGAAAACGGTTACGACGAAGTTAACGTCCAAATTCCCGAAGAAGAAAAAACGTAGAAGAATTCTTCGACAAATATAATTTCGAAATAGATTCTTCTTTACGAAAAACCTCTGCGGAAGAAACACGAATCATCGGACAAGAGCTCGAGAAGGATCGTTACGGAGCGACCAAACGCGTGCTCCGCTCGGTCGCTACGTAGCGACCAAATTCGAGCCAAATCTCAGTCACTGCATAACAACCAAACGCCCGTTCCGCTCGGTCGCTACGTAGCGACCGAGCTCGAACCAAAGTTCGGTCGCTACGTAGCGACCGAGCTCTTCCGAAACATCGATACGACATCAGTCCATGCATTCTCGTCTACCCTTCGATGCTATCTCCCGAATACCGTAGCGAACCCATCTCACGCTCCCTGCCGTTTCTAAGTTATCAATCAAACTTTACCGTAAAAACCGCGGAAAGTTCATTCTTTATCGAAAGAAGCCGTAATAAACGCTTCGAGTCTAAATACGGCCCAAAGGGACCTAGGACACGACTCGAGGCCCAACTTACGATTTCTTAACCAACAGCCCGTAAACCGCATGTCGGTTTACGCTTTGTCCGCAAGGAGAGATAGATGTCAAGTTTCCGCGGATAAATACGAAACTTTGAAGATAATTACGAAGATCGGAAAAAATGGAATATCTCCATTTTTATGCTATGGCGGCTTAAGGGCAGAAGAGGAAAGGCGTAAACCGACCTTGGAGTCAGTATATAAGGGGTCTTAGGCGAGAGGCATGGAGGAGGATTTTTCCAGAGCGAACTTAGCACTTAAAGCAATTAGGCATATTTCTGTTTTTGTTATTCGAGCTGCGACTCAACTAGGTTATTGCCGTCTTAGGGTTTTAGAACTAGGAATCTCGCCGACAGCTCTCGTAGCCCAGGCTCTTACCTTGTTGTAACGCTCAAATGCGAATTCGGAATAAGATCTACTTTGCTCTCTCTTTTGATTTCTTATATTTTATCGTTGTCATTATCGTGTTCTGATTGCTTGGCGTGTGGTATTAGCAGATATCCGGGACCTCTGGGAAATTAGGGTTTTCCTAGTTTCCTTATTTAAACGGAAATCGACAGTGTAAATTTCTGTTCCCACAAAAACTTACCATCCTCTCTACAGTGCTATACACAACGTAGATACATATTATAAACAAATCACGAAAATATGGAAATTTTTATATTTTGGTTAATATCTTTCTTAAATCTACACTAAATTTACGGTAAATCTCTCATAGTATCTTTTCTCCCACGATTTTTCCTTCTACGATTTTCCTCATCCCTTTATCTTAAATCAGTTACGAAATATGAAGATTAATTAGAGTAATTGAAATATATAATGGTGTTAAAATAAATATAAATCCTAGTTACCTAAATAATTCACTATAAATTTTATGAAACAAATCGAGTTGAGAACGTCTTTTTTTTTTCAATTTCCTTTAGTTTTTAATGGAAAATTGATTTGAGGAACGGATCAGATGGGTGAGACCGTCTTACCTCGAGAACTACATTGATGCTTTCCCATAAATCCGTTTCTTGTCTAATCTGTTTGTTTTGTTTAATTCAGTTGTAAGTTATTAATTTGTGTAAAGGTGAATTCAGTTAGGCAGAAAATTAAAATATAACATTACAATATACTAGTATTAAATTATGAGTTGTTTACATAGAAGGTTACTGTTTTGTTTGCATCTTCACGTACTTTACTCTGGACTTAAGGAGTACTTTGTGACTTACTTTATCATTTTCTCTTCCAAAAATGTTCCTTCGTTGGATAGGATGGACTTCGTGGTTAAGAAATAAGGGTCGAAGGAACTAGGTTTGAGTATCTAGATAGATTGTCCGATTGCAATTAATGGGTAGGTGCATGAGACAGTGGGCCTTATGGCGAGCCGTTAGATTTAGTTATTTTTTAAAGGGATCCGACGGCTATTGTTAAAAGAAGTACATCGCTACTAAAAACAGTAACGTAGGTTTATAATTAATATGTGTCAGATTTACGGAGCTCTGAGCTTTTAGCACAGTCGATAGATTTTTTTATTTTAAGATTGATCTGATGGTTAGTGTCTAAGCCGTGGTTAAGGTAGTTGTGGTTGAATTGTGTGCGGCAGGAAGCAATTGTGGTCATGAATTTTGATGTAGTGAAAGGCATGGTTATGGACGCATAATTGTCGTGGTTAGTGAAATTAGTTGACAGGAGCTGGGACAATGGTGTTGGTATGCCCAAAATTTGTGGTCATGATAGTTGTGGTTTAGTTGTGTTTGGGAGTAAATGTTCAATCGTCTTCGAAAACATGTGGATGTGGGCATGAATTAGATAGTCTTGTGGATGTGGTCGACAATTTGATAGACAGTAGTGGTTGTGGTCAGTAAATTGTTATCCACTAAATTACAAATAAAGCTATTTTCTTTGAAACTAGAAACGACCAATCCAAAAGAGAGAGACATAGAAATTTTCCATCTTAGTTACTTGTAAATGAGTACGAGAAAGACCGAGCAATAAATAATTCTGTTTTTTCAAAGACGTAAGCGTTGACAATGTCTTGATTAAGAGCATCGATTTGAGAATGAAGAGCTTTAATGGTTTCTTCCATCAGCTTCTCAATGCTCGCCACTTGTATAGCTTAACCTCCACCTTCTTCCTCTCTGCTTTCACAATGGCGGTTTGTTCGTCGAATACTTTCATTTCTGTGGAATGTTTCACGCTCACGAGCTTCTCCTTGATCTTACTGTCCCTCTTTGAAGTTTCTAAATAGCCAGTAATAGACCTTGTTGTCAATAGAGAAGGAGAGACAAAAGTGGATTATGGTTTGTAAAAATATTTTCAGATTCTACATTTTTCCGTCAGTTGACGAAGAATTAGCATGTAGTTACGTAAGATTGTTTCTCGACAGAAGAGCAAAGAGTAAAGTAGAAAATTTGGATATAAATAAAAAAAAAATACTTAATTGATTAAAAAGAAAATATTTGGTTTGTTTAGTTAAAAGGGCATTTCAGAAAAATCACAACAAAAAAGTACTCCACAAGTTGAAAGTATGTCCAAGTGTAAATAGATGATGAAAAAGTATCTCATATTGTATTTTTTTTTTAATTATTAAAATACCACCGAATAATTCTAAACTTTTGAAGAGTTTTCTGATGTTTATATTATTAGATACTACCAAGATCTCGAATTTAAGATTATGGAGTCATAGGTACTTGTAAGTTAATTTTAATAAAAACAACTTGATAATTTATGGATCATATGATTATGTATAATAAGTAGCTTTTAAAAGTTTAGTTATCAAGGTAAATTTCCCAGATTCGGACTATACTATAGTAGAAATCAAATAATTAGCTGGGTATATTTTTGCTGAACTTGATATTTCAGTTCTCTTATTATTATGCGGTCTATAAATGTTTTTCATTTATTTTTAAAATCTTATAATTAAGCTCAACATTCGTAGTATATTTGGAAAAGAAGCCAGGTGTTTTTTTTGATAAAAAAGAAGCCAAGTGTTATTATATTTCGTAACTAACTCGTGAATGTTTTAAGCACAAAAAAAGAAAAAGTCTAACTCCTGAATGCATCTGAAATACAAATTTGAATCTCGTGAATAGTTCACATCAATACAGTATGAATTAATTAATTTGTATAATGAAACAAACGAATGTGATGGCACTAGTCGACAGTGTAAAACTCTTGAATCGAGACGCTGTACATCGATCTTGGAATCTCTCTAATCCATTTTTGTATTTTAATAATTTCGCGTACCTCCTTAATACTGTTGTCTGAAGTCCAAAGTCCAAACTCCATCTCCAGACAAACTTTGCATCTCGTTGTATTTTATGTAATAAACATTTGTTTTCTCGTGACAGCAGTACTGTAAACTAGGTTAGTATAAGATCCTTTTTATAGGTTGACGATACATCTGTGATTTCATTTAAATTTGTAAAACTGCACTAGTTCGTAAACTATATGCTGTTACGCATTTATCTGTTCTTTATGTAAATCTACATTTAGCCAGTCGGCGTTCATTTTTTCTTTATCACTAGTGGGCATATGTGTTACCGCGAAAATGGTGCTAGCTACACTGTAATTTTCTTATAACTGATGTCATTTTCTTTCTACCAGTACTTTATGATATAAAATGGGACTTGAATCGAGAAAAGAAAAATAAATCGTAAGAGCTTAGTTAACGTGGAAATTGAGCTGACAGAGGGAATTAGTTTGGTAAGCGAGAATCACGCTTTCAATTTAGAGACCGAGATGCGAGATGTATGGAGCCACGTTGAAACAAATCACCTCTTGATTTTCTTTGATATATCAATTCAAACTCTTCAAGTTTACTGCTTTACAGGACATCATTATAATTCTCAAATAACGCAATAACAAGATACAACGCGAACATGAATTTGAAGATATTATATAAAGCTTGAAAGTTAAAATTAAAACTACGAGGTTGATTGGAAATAGCTCAAGAAGTTATATATAGCTAATATTATTTGTGTAAAGTTTAATTATGACCTCTACTTCAAAATGAATTTACAGTCAAAAGTATATTAAAAAATTATTGGCTTTCAAATGATTATTTTTGAAAAATATTTCTCCTTTTTTAAATATATTTTCCGTTTGTTTTTAAAAAATTATTAGAGTATATGTTTTGCAGTTTTCAGCTATATTAGAAAATTTTAAATATTGATTATAAATATATTTTGTGATTAACTATTTCTCATAACTTTTACTCAATCAAAATTAGAAAAAAATAATAATTTCTTTGAAATTTAAAATTTACTATTATCACCTAATAAAAATATATTGAAAAAGTAAAAAATGTATCTTTTTAAACAATTTATTTTCTGAAACATAGATCCTTTTGAAATGGAATTATAAGATGATAAATTTAAGGTCATAAAAACTTAAAGCATAAATTATGAACACAAAAAACAAACTAAAATATACATTTCACAGCAAAAAAACATATGTAACCTTATATATTAATATACAATTTTAGTGTGACTTAATAGTTAAATATAAAATAATATACCAAAAGAAATTGCTACAATATTATTTTATAAATAAATTCAGAGTTTTAAAACTATGAAAATTTATTAATTTATAGAATCAGTAATTTTACAAAAATTTCATTTTTAGATTGATATCTAAAAAACATTTTTTTCTTTTAAAAGAATATAATTTGATTTCATGATATTATATACTAATTAAATTTAATAGATTTGAATTTTGTCTCTTATAATAAAATTGTAAGTATTTAAATTACATATCTTAGAATATAAATGTATTTTTAAATGTAATCCGGTAAAATAACATCAAAATATAGAAATTGAAAGAAACGTTATAGATGATTTTAAAAAAATGAAACAAACAGTACAATTTTTTGGATTTTTAAAAAATGAAACAAACAATACATTTTTTGTAATGTTTATATAAGCCCTATGCAAATTTTATATGTAACAACTATTAATTTATGATTTCAATGAGACTGTGCATTTACCTGGCTTTTTATAATTTATTATTTTACAATTTATTGAATTATATCATATTTCCAATTGATTAATTTTAACATCAAAATATTTAGTTAATTTATCATGTTTATTAATTTGCCGAATATTAATTTATAGAGCTTCTATTATATTACATAATGCTTTTTGTATGTACAAAACGTCAATGAAATTTAAAGTTTTTTCCTACATTTACCCATGTGATTATATGTAATAGATGAAAGAAAATAAATGATAAAACTGTTGTCTAACTCAATTCAAATTGCATTAAGAACCTCAACAAAACTAGATAAAATTCTTTTTTGAACAAAAACTTAAATTTTCATTCATCTACTAGTCAACAATTATTTCTCGTGGTTTTACCGTGATTTATGAATGTCATCTTAAAAACGATTGTTTCTCATTATTAGATATGATATCAAAATCTCAAAGTATGTTTTCAATTAAAATAGTAAACACTTTAGCACGATCTTTTGTTACAAATTTAGTTTTTTCAATTTAATTATAAATTGTACAGTACATTGAATCATTTATAAATTCTAATGGTATTTTATGTGTAACAGAAGGTAACAAAATCTAACAAATTGTTGTAGTATCCAAACATCTAAATCTGTCACTATTGTTACTATCCCATTATTAACGACAGGTTTTTCACATATATTTAAACTTTATTAAGTTATTATCATAAATGTATTTTTAATGAATACTGATTTTAAACAATGTTCAATTAATAGTAATTCAATTTGTTTTTGAGGATCTACTAAAATTGACTCAAAATTTTATTATAAATACAGAAAGTAAACTTTATATTCAATCAAATGCAAAAAGTTAAATATTAGTAAAATTATCATTTATCATTTATGACTAAACAAAAAATAGGAAATTATTTTACTATTAGACTATATTACATTATTGTTTAAATGATATCTTATCTATAAAATTTTTATATAAAATCTCTTTATGAAATATTATTCAATTAATTATAATTATATAAATGATATAAAAGGAAATAAAATACACTTTTTTCTTAAAAACTTACAAAAGTTGGTTTTTGGTTTTTCTTCTTAAATTGGTTAAAATTTTGAAAAACAAATTTTCTTAAAACTTAGAGAATCCAGTTGTTTAAAATCTTGATTGGTAAATCAAATAGTTTTTACAAAAATTAAAAACTAAAGCAAAACCCACAAACATACATTAATTAGTCGGGGTTCAATCTAGGAGAAAAAAAAACAGAAAAGAAAGAAAATCTCTCAATAGGTTAACTAGAGAACAGCGTCAAAGTTAACCGGTTGCCCCAACTGATCAATGAATGGTTCTTTAAAAATCTTTAATCGATTTAGGCATATATACAGAGTCTACACACTGGATAATATCATAATAATAATAGTTTCTGTATTTATAAAATATAAACAAATGACAAAACTTTTTCTACTATTTATATATCTACGTTTAGTGTTTCACAAACTTATCAAGAGCTCTTTTATCCCTCCCTTCATTGCTTTTACTCTACAGTTTGCACTGTAGAGTCACACACTACAATGGATTCTCCAAAAACAGTTTTTTCATGTCTGTCCCTTCTCGTGGCTCTAACCCTCTGCTTCGCACCCACCCACTCCTCCAACACCATCGGCAAAGGCTACCGTTTGATCTCAATCGAAGAGTCTCCAGACGGTGGTTTCATCGGTTATCTCCAAGTGAAACAGAAGAACAAAATCTACGGCTCAGACATCACCACCCTCCGTCTCTACGTCAAGTAAGTTACACTATCCTCTACTTCGCACCCTACATTACCGCTTCGTTTTCTGACCGTCGGATTTCCACAGGCACGAGACTGATAATCGCCTCCGTGTCCACATCACAGACGCCAAGAAACAACGATGGGAGGTTCCGTACAACCTCCTCCCTCGAGACCAGCCCCCGCCGATCGGAAAAGCCATCGGAAAATCAAGAAAGACTCCGATAACAGTCCAAGAGATCTCCGGCTCCGAGCTGACCTTCAGCTACACCACAGACCCATTCAGCTTCGCCGTGAAACGCAGATCCAACGGCCAAACACTCTTCAACACAAGCTCAAGCTCAAACTCAGGCTTTGGTGAGATGGTGTTCAAGGACCAGTACCTCGAGATCTCGACTTCGTTACCCAAAGATGCATCACTTTACGGTCTAGGCGAAAACTCGCAAGCCAACGGGATCAAGCTTGTTCCTAACGAGCCGTACACGCTCTACACGGAGGATGTGTCGGCGATTAATTTAAATACCGATCTGTACGGTTCGCATCCGGTTTATCTGGACCTGAGGAATGTTGGAGGTAAACCGTATGCTCACGCGGTTCTGCTCCTGAACAGTAACGGTATGGATGTGTTCTATAGAGGAACGTCTTTGACTTACAAAGTTATTGGAGGAGTTTTTGATTTCTACTTCGTCGCTGGACCTTCGCCTCTTGATGTCGTTGATCAGTACACTTCCTTAATCGGACGGCCTGCTCCTATGCCGTACTGGTCTCTAGGTAAAGTCACATTTATTGCCTTGTTTAGTGATTCAGTTTAATATTGCCTGGTCCCTAGGTAAAGTCACTCTTTAATATTTCAAATTAATAGATATTTTATAAGTTTCACATATATTAAAAATTAAATTAAATTTTAACTATAGATGTGTTATTTTAATAATTTTAAATTAGTAACAATTTAATAAACATAATTATTTTTAAAAATGCAATTTATCATTATTAATTAGTAAAAATCTATATAAAACGTCATATCCTTAGTTTTTTTTAAAACATTTATCTTTAGAAAACTGTAGAGTATCTTTGTGGTAATTAAATAAAATTAGAAGACGATTTTGCTCTATAGGGTAGTTATTAATAATTATGTTTGTGGCCATGCTTAATGACGAGTAATTAGTAGGAGACATTTGAAGGTTTTTTCTAAGGTTTGACTATTTAGTCAAAAGAATGGTCACGCGAAAGTAGATTTGCGTATCATTTGCTACTGAGAAACTATTAGATTAATGTTCTGTATTAAAAGAAGATCTGGCTTTTAAACTAAACTATGTGTTTTGTAAGTAACACATGTTGTAATGAAATTCATCGTAAAGAGGATCTGTTCTTTCTCCGACACAACTTGTAGAAAGTTGACCAACATGTGGGTGTATAGGTGAAGGTCGCTTTCTAATTATGGTTTCCAATTTAAAAAGAACGTGAAGACGTGTTTCATTGCTTTCCTCTTTTGTTGATTTTTTTTCTTCCCTTAGGGTGACTCGTGGTCCCTGTACGATCTTGATACTGGTCCACGGTTCTACTATTGACTTGACAAAAAAAAGAGAATCAAATCTTTGTTTTGGCCATGTGACAGATTCATAAACCATACTTTTTGATTAATGGGTAGTTGCGTATACTAATCTTTGTTTGAATGAACGTTGTAGGATTTCACCAATGTAGATGGGGATACCGTAACTTATCAGTTATCGAAGACGTGGTCGACAGTTACCAAAAGGCTAAGATCCCTCTTGATGTGATTTGGAACGATGATGACCACATGAATGCCAAAAAAGACTTTACGTTGAGTCCCATTAGCTACCCTCGTGCCAAGCTACTGAACTTCTTAGACAAAATCCACAAGATGGGCATGAAGTATGTCGTCATCAACGACCCCGGTATTGGTGTCAACTCTAGCTACGGTGTGTACCAACGAGGTATGGCGAATGACGTGTTCATCAAGTATGAAGGAAAGCCTTTCTTGGCCCAAGTATGGCCCGGCGCGGTCCACTTTCCTGATTTCCTCAACCCCAAGACTGTTGCTTGGTGGGGTGAAGAAATCCGCCGCTTCCATGAACTAGTCCCTATAGATGGTCTATGGATCGACATGAACGAGGTTTCGAACTTTTGCTCTGGATTGTGCACAATCCCTAAAGGGAAGAAGTGTCCAACTGGGGAAGGGCCTGGTTGGATCTGTTGCTTGGACTGCAAGAATATAACCAAGACGAGATGGGATGAACCTCCTTACAAGATCAACGCTACTGGAGTTCAAGCTCCCATCGGTTTCAAGACGATTGCAACAAGTGCTTTACATTACAACGGTGTAAGAGAGTATGACGCTCATAGTATCTACGGATTCTCCGAGACCGTTGCCACACACAAGGGTTTACTCTCTATCGAAGGGAAACGTCCTTTCATTTTGTCCCGGTCTACTTTTGTTGGTTCGGGTAAATACGCTGCTCACTGGACCGGAGATAACCAAGGAACGTGGCAGAGCTTGCAAGTGTCTATCTCAACGATGTTGAACTTCGGAATCTTCGGTGTTCCTATGGTTGGTGCAGACATTTGTGGATTCTACCCTCAACCAACGGAGGAGCTCTGTAACCGTTGGATCGAAGTGGGAGCGTTCTACCCGTTTTCGAGAGATCACGCTAACTACTACTCTCCAAGACAAGAGCTTTACCAATGGGCCACGGTTGCTGAGTCAGCTCGTAACGCTCTTGGTATGAGATACAAGATCCTCCCTTACCTCTACACGCTTAACTACGAAGCTCACATGACGGGTGCGCCAATCGCTAGACCGCTCTTCTTCTCGTTCCCTGAGTACACCGAGTGTTACGGCTCGAGCAGACAGTTCTTGCTTGGAAGCAGCTTGATGATATCTCCGGTTCTCGAACAAGGCAAAACCGAAGTGGAAGCTCTGTTCCCGCCAGGTTCTTGGTACCACATGTTCGACATGACGCAAGCCGTTGTGTCAAAGAGCGGGAAGCGCGTGACTCTCCCAGCTCCGTTGAACTTCGTGAACGTTCATCTTTACCAGAACACCATATTACCGATGCAGCAAGGAGGGTTGATCTCGAAAGAAGCTAGAACGACACCGTTTAATCTCGTCATTACGTTCCCGGCTGGAGCTTCTGAGGGATACGCGACGGGTAAGCTCTACCTAGACGAGGACGAGCTTCCGGAGATGAAGCTAGGAAACGGACAGTCCACGTACGTTGACTTCTACGCTTCGGTCGGAAACGGAACTGTGAAGATGTGGTCACAAGTGAAGGAAGGGAAGTTTGCGTTGAGCAAAGGATGGGTGATTGAGAAAGTTAGTGTTTTAGGACTTAGAGGAGCAGGACAAGCTTCTGAGATTGAGATCAATGGAAGTCCGGTCGCCAACGAGGGGAAGAAGATTGAGGTAAGCTCAAAGGAGCATACGTATGTGGTTGGGTTGGAAGAGGAAGGAGAGAACAAGAGTGTGATGGTTGAAGTTAAGGGACTTGAGATTCTAGTGGGTAAGGACTTTAACATGTCCTGGAAAATGGGTATTAGCGGTGCAAATTAATTTGAATCAAAGAGATTATTAAAAAAGAAGAAGAGATTAGAGGTTTGGTTTTCAGATTGTGTCTTGTCTTTTACTAGAAGATGTTTTATTCTGAATAAAATTGCAAGTGAAAGTATTATTTCTCTTTGGTGTTTTTCCTCGCATTTACTGTAGCTTCTAATAATGGATAAGTTTTCGTGAATTCCCAAATATCTCATATGATCATATAATATGCCAAATATCTCATAGGACCAGACCATATAGTATGTTTTCAGAGTATTTGTTTTATCAAAGCACAAAATTGAGTTTTTCAAAAAAGTTTGCTGGTCTGATCTTTGTGCGAGTGTTGTCACGAGGCAAGAGTTCGAGTACAGCCGACTGCATATGAGTTCTGATGATGATAATGATGGTAATGGATGACATGAAGCTATGTAAAATGTTCTATAAGTTTAAAAAGACAAAATGTTTGTATTTTTGTTTGAAATGGTTTCATACATGTTAGCAAGGCTTGAAAAGATATCGATACTAACCTAATAATCTTTGTGACCAAAAAGAGGCTTGAAAGATGGTCACCAAAAATTTATCTGTTAAACGATCAATAAGGCTTGATACAGTTCATAGAAAGTTAGATCTGCATCTGCTGATCGCCGGATAACCTTAGCTGCAACAATATTTTGGTGTGTCCACATTTTTGTCATATAACATTTTTTTTTTTGAAACATGTTTGCCATATAACCTTTTTTTTTTTTTTACTGCAAGTACTCTTTATTAGATTAAACTTTTTACAAAAAAATGGGTGAACAAGCCCAACTACCAAAACTACTCTAAGTTCTTTGGCAGCAACAAACTGCATACTTCAAAAATCAAAGAACGAAAACCACGCTGCAAGTACATAATTTTGTCCTGGAGGAATAACCTGTCTCCGGGCTAGAGGATCCAATCTGAGTCTAACTATCTGCTGAATCTCTGCAATAAGAGTTCCTGGTGGCTTCTCCACTGCTGAATGAGTTCTCTTGTTTCGTTCCTTCAAAATCATATACAAGACGGCTTGATAAATGAGTCTAACAATCATAGCCACGTTACTGTCTCTCGATGGAGCAGTCAACCATCTCAACACATCCTCAATGTTGAAGCTCAAGCTTCATTGTGATTCAATTTCAGAAATGTTTTGGTTTGAAGCTTATTTGAAGTTTGAATTGAGAAGCTGGTTAAGTTCGGTTCAGTTGAAGCTGGTTATTGCAGAGACTAAACCGGTGCTTGGTGAAGAAGTATAAGATGAAAAAACGAAACTTCTGGTCGCGACAGAGAGTTCACTTTACGTAGGGTTTTACTATAAAACTCTGCTTCAGGTCTTCTTCATGCAGTAAGTGAGAGAAGAGACATTTGAGAGCTTGTGAGAGTTGTTGCTTTGTTCTTGAGCTGTAGAATCATCATTCCTTGATCAATATATTGCATGGATTGAATCCGGCCCCAGACTAGACGTCATCACACCGATGCGTTGATACTGGGTTAACAAACTGTGTGTCTCTCTGTTTTGATTTTATTTCTTGCTTTAACACAAACACACGAGTGAGAGAGGTTGAGAGAGTTACCAAAACAAATCATTCTCCTCTGAGTTTTATAACAAGTGGTATCAGAGCTCAGGGTCTTGAGGAAAGCTTTAAACTTTGAAGAAAAACAATAAAGTTTCAAGCTTTGTTGAAGAAAAGTGTAAAAGTTCAAGCTTTATGAGGAAATGTTCAACATTTGGTGGAAATGTATCAAGTTTCAATAAAGGTTCAAGCTTTCTTTGGGGATTGGTATTTGGTCGAAAAGATTGAAGCTTTGTCATTAAAACACAACCTTTATCTTAAATACTTGATCTTTACGTAAGGAGGAGTGGTAGTTTGTTGGTTACAAGATGGCTAAAGATCTTGTAGAAGGTTTGAGGGTGAAGATCGATAGATTCGATGGTACTGGAGATTTCAGTATGTGGAAGACGAGGATGATGGCTCATTTTCGTGTGCTTGATCTGAAAGACATTGTCACAGATCACAAGCTGGAGATGGAGGTTCCTCTCACTAGAAGCGAAGAGAAAAGGCCTGCTGAAGGTGAAGAAATAGAGCCTTCAGAGCCTTTGACAAAGACAGTTCCAGATCCCATAAAGCAAGAGAAATCTGAGAAAGCTATGGGGTTGATGATAACAAGTCTTGGTGACCATGTGGTGAGAAAGATTGAGCATTGTGTTACTGCTGCAAAGATGTGGTTGTTGTTGAACAGGTTGTACATGGAAAGGTCTCTACCTAACCGAATACATCTGCAGTTGAAGTTCTACACCTTCAAGATGGATGAGTCATTGAGTGTAGACGGGAATGTAGATGAGTTTCTCAAGATTGTTGCTGAGCTTGGAAGTTTGGATGTGAAGGTTTCAGATGAAGTTCAAGCAATCTTGTTCTTGACGTCTCTGTCGTCGAGCTATGATCAGCTCAGACATACTTTAAAGTATGGAAGGGATTCTCTGACTCTAGAGGAGGTCGTGTCGGTTGTGCGATCTAGAGAAAGAGAGATTCAAGAAGCTGCTAAGGATTACAAAAGTTCTGGAGCAAGCTTGTACACTAGAGAAAGAGGAAGGTCATTCTCTAAAGGTCCCAAGGAGTCTAATGGAAAAGGGAGAGGCAGATCAAACTCAAGATCAAGGGTCACTTGCTGGTTTTGCAAGAAAGAAGGTCACACAAAGAAAGACTGTTATGCAAGAAAAAAAAATTTTGGAACTGAGGGTCAGGGAGAAGCAGGAGTTATCACTGAAAAGTTGATTGAAGCTGCATCATTGAGCATGGTTGATCAAAAAGCAAAAGATTTGTGGGTATTGGATTCAGGTTGCACATTTCACATGACCTCGCGCAGAGACTGGTTTGTTGATCTGCAGGATAATGGAGGTACAACTATCTTGTTGGGTGATGATCATTCAGTTCAGTCACAGGGACAAGGGTCGATCAGAATCAACACACATGGAGGAACGATCAAGGTGCTGAACAATGTCAGATATGTACCTGATTTAAGAAGAAATCTTATCTCCACTGGTACCCTGGATAAGCTTGGTTATGGGCATGAAGGCAGAGATGGTAAAGTCAGGTACTTCAAGCATAACAAGACAGCACTTCGAGGCAATTTGATGAACGGTCTGTATGTTCTGGATGGAGAAACTGTTGTTCCAGAGATCTGTAATGCAGAGTTGAACAAGTAAGATAAAACAGCTTTGTGGCATAGCAGGCTCGGGCATATGAGTATCAACAACATGAAGATCTTGGCTGGAAAAGGACTGATTAGCAGTAGTGAGGTTAAGGAGCTCAAGTTCTGTGAACATTGCATAATGGGGAAATCAAAGAAGCTGAGTTTTAACCTTGGTAGACACGATACTAAGGACATTCTTGGTTATCTACATGCTGATCTGTGGGGGTCGCCAAACACTACACCATCACTGTCTGGGAAGCAATACTTCTTATCTATCATAGATGATAATACAAGGAAGGTGTGGTTGATGTTCTTGAAGACTAAAGATGAGACATTTGACAAGTTCTGTGAGTGGAAAAGTTTTGTTGAGAATCAGATGAACAAGAAGGTGAAGGTCCTGAGAACCGACAATGGTTTGGAGTTCTGTAATGTGAAGTTTGATGATCATTGCAAGGCTCATGGCATAGAGAGACATCGTACCTGTACCTACACGCCACAACAAAATGGCGTTGCAGAGAGAATGAATCGCACACTGATGGAGAAGGTGAGATGTATGCTAAATGAATCAGGTCTTGGAGAAGAGTATTGGGCAGAAGCAGCGACTACAACAGCCTATGTGATTAATCGCTCTCCAAGCTGTACAATAGATCACAATGTACCAGAAGAGCTGTGGTTGAACATGAAACCAGGATACAAGCATATGAGGAAGTTTGGTTCAGTTTGCTTTGTGCATCATAATCAAGGGAAGCTGAAACCAAGAGCATTGAAAGGAATTTTCTTGGGATATCCTTGAGGAACAAAAGGCTACAAGGTGTGGTTGTTGGAAGCACAGAAAAGTGTGATCAGTAGAAATGTCGTGTTTCAAGAAGAGATGATGTACAAGGATCTGAAGTCTAAAGAGGAGAACATGAAAGGGAACCCTGAGACAGGAGAATCAAGTGGTTCAAGCAGAGTTGAGGTTAGTGTTGATGTTAGACCAGACAACGAAGTTGGACAACATCATTTAAATACAGAGAATTTTGTTGGAGGTGGAGCTGATATGGAGAGTTCTAGCGAATCTGATGAAGAGTTCATTGATGCAACAAAAGATCAAAATGATGAAAAAGATGAGCTTGCAGGTTATCAGTTAACCAGAGACAGAGCTAGACGAGTTACCGCACCACCAGCCAGATTCACAGATTACAGTATGGTAGCATTTGCACTTCTTGTATCAGAAGATGTGGAAATTGAAGAACCAAGATGCTACCATGAAGCTAAGCTGTCAAAGGATTGGTCTAAGTGGAATGGATCGATGGGTGAAGAAATGGATTCTCTGGCCAGAAATTTGACGTGGGATGTTGTTGATAGACCAAAGGGAAAGAAGGTTATCAGTTGCAGGTGGCTGTACAAGAAGAAGTCTGGTATTCCCGGAGTTTAACCTGAGAGGTATAAATCAAGATTGGTTGCTCGTGGGTGTACTCAGAAGGAGGGCATAGACTACCAAGAAGTCTTTGCACCGGTTGTTAAACATGTCTCCATAAGGATTTTGATGTCTGTAGTTGTTAATCAAGATTTGGAGCTTGAACAGATGGATGTAAAAACTGCATTTCTACATGGAACTCTTGATCAGGAGTTATACATGGAACAACCTGAGGGATTTGAGGTGAATCAAGGAAAGGATCAGGTCTGATTGCTAAAGAAATCTCTTTATGGCTTAAAAAAGTCACCAAGGCGTTGGAACAAGAGATTTCATCAGTTCATGAAGAAGCAAAACTTCTTGAGGAGTGAACACGATTCATGTGTTTATGTGAAGAGAGTTGAAAGCGGCTGGGTGTATCTCTTGTTGTATGTGGATCATATGCTTCTAGCTGCAAAAGGAATGGCAGAAATTGTTAAGCTCAAGGCAGTGCTGAGTTCAAAGTTTGAAATGAAGGATATGGGCGCAGCAAGTAGGATCTTGGGTATTGATATCAAGAGAGACAGAGAGAGGGGTGTTATGTATTTGTCTCAGGCAAACTACTTGTCCAAGGTGGTTCGGAGATTCAACATGCATGAGGCTAAGACAGTGAACACAACAATTGGAGGACATTTTAAGCTATCTGCAGTTAAGGACGTCTCAGAATGTATTGATACAGAGAAGTTTCCATACTCAAGTGCAGTGGGGAGTTTCATGTATTTTATGGTGGGAACAAGACCAGATTTGGCTTATGCTATTGGGTTGATCAGTAGGTTCATGAGCAAGCCTGGAGAGATACATTGGGATGCAGTGAAGTGGTTACTCAGATATGTTAAGGGTTCTTCTGATCTGAGCTTGGTGTTTACGAAGAGTAAAGAGTTCAGAGTACAAGGATATTGTGATTCAGACTTTGCTGGAGATTTGGACAAGAGTAGATCAACCAGTGGCTATGTGTTTACAATGGGCGGTAATGCTGTGAGTTGGAGATCATGTCTTCAGTCTGTTGTGGCACTATCAACCACTGAGGCTGAATACATGGCGTTATCTGAAGCTGTGAAAGAGGCGATTTGGATAAAAGGGTTGATCAGTGATATGAGGTTCAAACAAGAGAAGGCAACAGTTTGGTGTGATTCACAATCTGCTATATGTTTGTCTAAGAACAACACGTTTCATGAAAGGACAAAACATGTCGCAAGGAAGTATCATTTTATCAGAGACATCATTGAAGATGGTGAGGTTGAAGTGAGCAAGATACACACTTCCCGGAATCCAGCGGACATTCTGACCAAGACTGTCCCTGTTAACAAGTTTGTTGCAGCTTTAGAGCTTATAAAGCTGATCAACTGAGATGAAGAGTCATCACTGCCGGAGGTTAAGTCCTAAGTATGTGTAGTATATTGAGAAAGAGATGAAACTTGAATCAAGGTGGAGAATGTTGAAGCTCAAGCTTCATTGTGATTCAATTTCAGAAAGGTTTTGGTTTGAAGCTTATTTGAACTTTGAATTGAGAAGCTGATTAAGTTCGGTTCAGCTGAAGCTGGTTATTGCAGAGACTAAACCGGTGTTTGGTGAAGAAGTATAAGATGAGAAAGTGAAACTTCTGGTCGCGACAGAGAGTTCACTTTACGTAGGGTTTTACTATAAAGCTCTGCTTCAGGTCTTCTTTATGCAGTAAGTGAGAGAAGAGACATTTGAGAGCTTGTGAGAGTTGTTGCTCTGTTCTTGAACTGTAGAACTATCATCCCTTGATCAATATATTGCCTGGATTGAATCCGGCCCCAGACTAGACGTCATCACACCGATAAGTTGATACTGGGTTAACAAACTGTGTGTCTCTCTGTTTTGATTTTATTTCTTGCTTTAACACAAACACACGAGTGAGAGAGGTTGAGAGAGTTACCAAAACAAATCATTCTCCTCTGAGTTTTATAACACTCAAAACCTTGTGGGGGAGTAAGGTGTAACCGAGAAACAAAGAAAGTCCAGACCTGATTACTATAGGCACAGTCGGAAAACAAATGCTGACGGTTTTCATCATTCCCGGAAAATGTGTCTACATTTTAGTCTTGTAAAGCTGAAAGCTTTCGTACATAAACGATGATGCAATCGTCTGCAGCATACAAACCTCAAGACTATTCATCAGATCTATGACATGTAACGATCAATGATTCGTCACTTTTCATTTTTATACCAACCATTGACCGTATTTTGATATAAATAATCCTTATATCACGCCTATGTGAAAAGCTCAATAGGTTTATAAACTTGTCCCCATCTTGATGGTCGTTTTCCTTGTCTTAATACACATGCTAAAATCTAATAAGTGAATACAACAGAATCTAACAAAGTTAGGCAAAAATCTATGACTAAGGTTTTTACCAAAAAAAAAATCTATGACTAAGGACTCTAATCCAAAAAGCCTAGTAGACGAAAACTGAAAAGTCTAGCCCACAAGATCCTTTATTATAAGCCCTACGATCTTATGATGCTGCTCACAGCCTCACACATCCAAAAACTTATACTACTCCAGTACTCCCTTTGACATGTCGTTGTGGTAATCAATTGCTAAACCTTAATCAACAACAACATATTTTTATAAGTTTGTAACGAGGGAGTGTGCCGAGTCGTGGTGAGCGGTGGGAAAGAAAAGAACACATCATCGAACTTATTTGTTAGTAACTTCGTATTACTTTACTACACTCCCAACGGCTTTTGTAAAACTGTTTTCAACTTGTCGGCTTTACTTAACTTCGTTATTATTTTATTTACACACACTATTTGGATTTCAGATACCATTCTAGACAGATACAAGATCCATATTGTATCAATTTTAACTTTTAACAATATGTTTTTTTTTTTTTTGCCATCTAGTATTATTGCATTCATACGACAAAGGTTTCAAGTTTTTGTACAACACAGATTAACCAAAGGAGGTATATAAACATCAAAAAACATGAGAGCACCATCGAGGTGCACCAGTTGCAACGTAGGATTGAAATCTGAAGTCCTGAACTGCACTAGTAGCTATAAGGCGTGCTCCTCTGTTAGCTTCAAACGATTCACAGAGCACCCGCCATTCCAAAAAATTCCTTAGTAATAATCTGATTTCCATCACTTTGAACTTGAAGGAAGGCCATTCGCGAGGTCTGATGATGGCATTTACTAGCATTCTTCCTTCAAAAGCAAAGTGTACCTTTAAGTATCTGTGATTCTTCATGCTTTCAATAGCCCAAGCAACACTGACAAACTGGGCTTCACTTTTCGATTCCACTTCCCCAAAAGACCGTCTGCTATGGAGAAGAACTGTACCTGATGAGTCTCTCACTACCCAAGCCGCCCCTGCAATTTTCTTTTTCTTCTCCCATTTGAAACCAATATTGCACTTGAGGAAATCCACCGGAGGGCACTTCCAAGTGACTGGGGCTTGGATAGATGGATCCCTATGATCATCTGCCCTCCTTTCCAAATTATGAGCTACATACCATAAACGGGTTTCCTCTCGAGCTTTGTTTCCCAATTGCTCACTGTCGAACAATAAACCTTCAAATAGCAAATGATTCCTGTTTTTCCATAAATACCAAAGTATCCACGGGAAAACCTTCGTCATTTCACTCATTGTTTCATCAACTTGCAAGGAATTAAAAAGGAAGGCCATGTTCGCATAAATAGACGCAGCATCAAACCCACCCCGAGGCGAAGGAAACCCTGAAACTGCCCACACTTGTCTTGCCAATGTACAGGAGAACAAAACATGGTTAATAGACTCACCGTCCTCTCCACATGTTTGGCATACCGTGTCACATTTTATTCCTCGGGCACTAAGGCAATCAAAGACAGATAAAGCTCCAGAAAGAGCTTTCCATATGAAGACCTTAACCTTTGGAGGAGCCTTCAGATTCCATACCTGAGCCGTCAAGGGATGCAGAGACGGTTGAGCTTGCTGGAAGTGAAGAAGAGCCGAGTTGTTTCTCCAAAAAGCAAGGTCATATCCAGTTTTGACAGAGTAGATTCCATTCGGAGTATGCTTCCAAAAAGAGGAATCTGGCTCTGAGACCACCGGTTGATTGCGCATAAGAACTTTAATATCTGCAGGAACAAAGAGCTCATGCAAACGACTGCGGCTCCATCTTCTTGTTTGAGTGTTGATCAGTGAAGAGACTTGCAGGTTCGCGTCGAAAAAACTTTGTTTACTCAGAGGAGGCCTGCACAAACCATCCTTATCCTCCATCCAAGGATCAGACCAAACCTTTAGACTAGTTCCATTACCTACTGATATCTTCAGCCCTTGCATCAGTAGCTCTCTCCCATTAAGAATACTACGCCAAGCATATGAAGGTCTTCTTCCTAACTGCGCATTTAAGAAAGAAGAACCTTCAAAGTATTTACCTTTAAGCACTCTCGCCATCAGACAGTCATCAAAGTGTAAGATCCTCCACGCTTGTTTTGCCAAGAGAGCCTGGTTAAAAGACTCTAAATCTTTAAAACCCATACCCCCCAAAGCCTTTGGTAAGCACATTTTCTCCCAGCTCAACCAGTGGATTTTCCTTTTGTGCTGACTTTTAACAATATGTTTATTTCTCGTTAAGGTTTTTGACTATACGTTAAATGTTTCACATCAGAGAAAAGAGATACGATAAATAATTTAATAAGGTGACCTTGAGAACCGAGCAAAACACAGAGAGTTCGCGAGTCCATGGCACAAGACAAAAGGCACGTGACAATAGTGATACGTGGAAGGAGATGAGTCAGGTTTGGTGATTAACAGTTTTATGGGCGGGAAAGTGGGACCCAAAGAGAGTTGCAGGCGGCTATATAGCGGGAAAAAGAGAGCAGCGTATGTGGGGGACAGTGCTTGGAGTCACGCGCTACCGTTTGCGTGGCCCACTTACCTTCCTCCTTCTCCATGATTCTTTGGAGAATAGAATAGCAAAAGGGTCAAGTTTATTACTTATTAGAAATGAATTTTGCTATTTTATTGTTACTATTATTTAAATAAAAACAAATCATAAAAATACTCCAACTAAATTTTATTAAACTTTTTTATTCCCAAACTTTTTCGATACATAGTTTAATACCCTGACTAAATTTTTTTTTTTAATACACAAACTTTTTAATTTGTACTCTTTTTAATACACAAATTTTGTTTATTTTAAATAAAAATACTAATAAGTTTCAAACGAAATTTAAAAATCTCTAAAATCTAAGAAAAATATTAAAATTTTCCAATTGCTTTTTTAAGATTTAGCAAAGAAGGTAAATTAGTGAAAAAAATTTAAAAATTTATTTTTGAAGGAAAATAAATATTATTTTTTCTATTTCAGAAATAAAACTAAATTCAGTATTTAAAACTTTTATTACAAGATTTAAGGTTATACACAATTTAATTACTTTTATTTCTCAAACAGAAAATAAAATTAGAATATTCAGAGATTTGTTTTTGTAAATTTTATAGATTTTTTAAATTTCATTTGAAATATATAAGTATTTTTAATTAAAATGAACAGATTTTGGGTACTAAAATGTGCATATTTTTTAAAAATTGTATATTAAAATGAAGTATTAAAATGGATAACGAAAAAGTTTGGGTATTAAAAAACTTAACAAAATTTAGTTAGGGTATTTTTATCAAATTTTTCCTTAAAAAAATTAATTTTGTTCATCCATTTTCAAAGCATGAAACACTTTTAACAAAAGAGTCAAGTTTATTATTATTAGAAATGAACTTTGCTATTTGACTATTCTATTTTTACTAGTATTTTAATAAAAATTAAAATTTCATCCTCATTTTCAAAGCATTAAACACTTTCAGCAGAATTGTTACTATTTTAAAATTTTGAACAAAACAATTTTTTAAACATTTTTTTACAAAATCGGTTTAGGCGTTTGCATAAACATTAATTCTCTAAAAGATGTATAACCACCGTCTAGTGATTTTTTGAACATTATTATTTTAAATTCCAAAAATACAATTTATTTTCAAATGTGCATAAATGTCAGAAAACATTACTGGTATAAATAGAATCATTAGACGTAACTCTTGTAAAGTAGCTCAATAAAGTGTAATAAGACTGCTAAATATAAATCTTTGTTTCAAAAAAAAAAAAGACGGCTAAATATAAATCTTTGTTATAAATAAAAATATCGTTTATTAAAGCATAGATATAATAGATTTAATACTTTATAATATATAATAATAATAAATCAATGAAAATAAAAAAAGTGAGCGAGCCAAGACCTTAATTTTTTGTCCAAAAGTTTAAGATTTATCCCTACAAAATTCCTAATTTCAATGAACATAAAAATTGAGAATCTAACATTTATCTCCAAGACTCCAACATATTTTTTTTTTGGGGGGGGGGGGAATTGGCAAAATAGACTATAATAGAATATTATTGTCCATTTATACATTTGCATTAATTGATCAGTTTTGGACATAATTACCCTCATAATAACAAAAATAATTATTAAAAATTATATATATATATATATATATATATTAGAAAATATGAAAAATGACACCATTGAGAATATTTACAGCTTTTGATATACAAAAATTCAAGTCGAAAAATAATTTGGATATATTGATCTAAATTTGTTAGAATGTATATTATAATCCTTTTTACAAGGATAAAAATAGATGTTTTTAACTTATTTATACAATTTATTAATGTTATAATTCGTATGGTAAAGTCTTTTCTATGATCTATCCAAATATATAATATGTGTGCCTAATATATATGTAAGTTTTTAATTTAATGTACATAATCTAGATACATTAATGGGAAAATTTCATGTTTACCACTTTCATTGTACCATTTTTCATCTTTACCACCAATAAATAGACATTTTCAAAAATATATTTTTAATTAAGTGGCAAACGACTCTTATACCCTTGTTCTATATATATATAATAAATCACTATTTAAATAAAAATTAAAAAATATGTTTTTGAATTATACTTTTTCAAATTCGAACTTTTTTATAATTTTTTTTGTGATTTTTTTTTGTAAATTTTTTTTTCAAATTTTTTTTTTCAAATTGAAAATTATGTTTGATGTATTTGGTGTTAGGAGACAAGTTCCCAGAGATCAATCGGTTGGATTTCGGTCCACCGAATATCCCGGATCAACAAAAGAAAAGTTGAAATAATTTTTAATTTTTAATATCTATATAATAGAATGATAATTTGAAATTTATTTAATAATAAAAATAATTTGTCTCTTTACAATTGAAGAAGAATGAAGGAAAAATGTGTTTGATATTATACTTCAATTCTTATAGATGATGTAAATTTTGAAATGTCATGCTTTCTCTTATTGTTACCTCTACATGTGTTACCAACTGAAGCATTAGTCACGCAACTATATTTGTTTTTCATGTAGTACTAGGTGTTGTGCATGCATATGCAGACATAATTTTTTTACGAATATTTATTTTTTTAAATCAAATCAGTACAGTAATACAAATTTTTAGCCAAATTAACTTTTCAATTTACTATAAGCGTAATGATTCAATATTTGAGAGGATGCATACTAAAAAGAGAGGAATAGATTTGAGCATCAACAATTCATATACGTCTATTACAATTTAGTGATTTATGTTTCCAAAAGAATATAATTGTTTATTTATTTAATTTAATTTTTTTTTTAATGTAAAGTTTTATGATCTAATTGTGTTAATATGTTTGTTGAATTTTTTTATATTTGATTAATATATTAAGTGTATGTTCGAATAACCTGTAAAAACTATACTCATAAAAATATCAATAATAACATTTTCCATCATATATTAAATATTAATAGTAGCTAACTATTAATATATATATTAATTTTTATTTATATTTATATATATGTACATTTAATTTTAATACTTTAACTCCAAAATTTATATTTTTATATATTTGGTGAGAGTTTTGAAATCTGGTTAACTTAAAAAAAAATTATTCTAAATAAAACTAGTAAATTCAAATATTTCCAGTTCTTAGATATTTTAATTTCAAATAACTAATATTATCTATATAAAAATAATTTAAATATATTGATTATTTGAAATATAAATATAAATGTATAATTGTAGTTTCAAAATTAATATTTTGATTATCGTTGCAAAATTAATTTGATCCGTATATTCAAATATTTTTTAAAATTTAAGTCTATATGTTATTTAATTAAATTTCAGATCATATAATTTGGTTTTAATTTATTTATTCAACATACCAAAAATTTAACTAAACTTATTTGAAAATCAAAAGCATGAACTTTGCCAAATCTATAGTATTTGTTTCTTATTTTTTTTAGTAAATTAAAGAAATAAATTTACTTAAATTTAGATATAGAAGATTTCTTTAAAAATTCAGTACATATTGTTTAAATATAGATTTTTCGGTTATTGTTTAAATATAGATTTTTTACCAAAACTTGAAGATTTTTACCGATAAAATAGATTTTTATCTAAATTAAAAAAAAAAGTAAAATCTGAATTTTCCTTTTCGATGTTGTGGCAAGAGAGCGTGAGGACCACGTTCTGAGATTCTTTGCGGGCCATGATAGACGCATGACTCATGCTCCATTAATGTTAAAAATTGTCGATACTTCTAATATGTCTCCCCATAACAATACTATGCTAATATTCATTTTCTTTATAAAATTAACACAGTATAACGTAAAATAAAAGAGTCAAAAACTGTTATGGTTAGTTCTGTAAAAAACGGAAGGCACATTAACTATTTTAGTTGGTCAATGAATGTGAATAGGCTATAAATTAGTAAAGATTAACTTGCAGAATAATATTAAATTCCTAATTGGTTGTTACAGAAAAAACTGAATATTTCATTCCCATTTTTGTCGCTCTTTCGTTTTGACCATTACTAAAAAAAAAAAGGTGTATATCTATACTATACTAAAAGAAGAATAAACTCCACAGCTAAGGTGTCCACATCAGCAAATTAATTCGAGCCAATCAGATTCTAAATATATGCCATGTCAGCACGACCTTAATCTTCCTTGCAAATTTGTCGATCAAAATCCCAGAAACAGATCATTTGCTCACCCCGTTACAATCTCTACATCTCTTTTTCTCTCTTCTCCGAGCTTCTCCGTTGGGTGAACGACTACTGTTGAATTGATTTCTTCCTTTCGATTCGATTCTCTCTACCGATTACTAAGGTTCTCTCTCTCTCCATAGATCATCTCTCCTTTGTTTATCCGCGAACGTATCTCTCTATTCTGAGCAGTTAGATAGCCACCTTCTTTCTCTTCTCTTCTAATTTAGTCTTTTGATAGATCTGATTGAGATTTTTTGAGGGTTTCATCTTTCCAGCTTATGGGTTTCGATAAAGCCTCTTCCTTTACTTACGATCACCCATCTGCTATTGGTTCATCAATGGCTGTTGAGAAAGGTTGGTCGTGACTGAAGCTTGACTCCGGAGATGAAGAACTCGCCGTGAAAGCTTGGTCGCGGTAAAGCTCCGAGATGGTGAGGTTGAAGACGACTCGACAGAGACGAAGCTTTCACTGAGAAGAGCACGGCTTGACGAAGCGGGTAAGAAACATCGGGTTGGAGCGACGAAGCCTAACCGTTCGTTCCAGTTTCGAATCATCACAAGTGCTGGAGCGGGCAACGCACAGCGGGTTGATGAAGTGGCCGTACCATGAGCGTGCGCTGGAGCAGGTGGTGCTAGCGAGGAGAAGAAACCGCTCGGGACCTCAAACAAACTCGAAGCTGCACAGCAGCTTCTCAAAACAGGCTGATGAAACCGCTGTGGTCATTGCACTGCTCGGAGCAGCTTAGTGGAGCGAGGAGAAGAGGCCGCTCGCTTTGGTGATCGTTGTGGAATTTGCCAGGTTCATTCTTATCAAGGATAATGAGTAACAGGAGCAGCAGCAATCGTTTTGATTATTTAAAGTTGCAAGCTTTTTTCTAGATTTAGGACAAACTTTCAGTTATGAGTGCATCATGGGCAGATGTGGCTGACTCTGAGAAGGCTGCTTCCAGGGCAAAGCCTGCTTATGTTCCCACACATCTAAGGAACATGCAGTCTGAGCCTGTTGCTACTTTGCCACAAAATGATCGTCCGGGGTATGGTGGTCAACCGTCTAGATGGGCTCCTGGAGGTGGAGTTGGTGGAGGCGGTGGCTACAGGAATGATGTAGGGAGGACGAGTAAGTGGTGGTGGTGGCTGGAACAACAGAGGTGGAGGATGGGACCGTGAAGTTAATCCGTTTGGAGATGATGCTGATTTAGAACCTGCCGTTCAGGAGAATACTGGCATTAATTTTGATGCTTATGAAGATATTCCCATCGAGACCAGTTGAGGATACGTGCCTCCTCCTGTTAACACTTTTGCTGACATTGATTTTGGGGAGGCGTTGAATCTCAACATCAGGAGGTGTAAGTACGTGAGGACAACACCTGTACAGCGTCACGCCATTCCGATACTTCTTGCAGAGAGGGATTGATGGCATGTGCTTAGACAGGGTCTGTGAAGACTGCTGCCTTTTGCTTTCCGATAATTAGTGGAATCATGAGAGATCAGCACCTTCAGAGACCTCGTGGTTCACGGACCGTTTACCCTCTTGCAATTATCCTCTCACCAACAAGGGAGCTGGCATCTCAGGTAACATAGAGAATCTACTCATTCTCTCACATAATATAATTTCTTCAGACAAGACACATGTGTATTTTTTAAATATACAAAAATTTTGACGTTTTGCTTTTTTTTTTTTAAGATTCATGAAGCGAAAACATTCACATGCCAAACTGGTGTGAAGGTCATTGTTGCTTACGGAGGAACACCTATTAACCAGCAGGTAATTATCATGCACATGTAATTTTTCTTTCTTGGTTGTCCACCTTTGTCTTTGGATATTGTTTTATGTTTTATAGGGGTGTTGTCTATTTTAAGTTAATAGCAGCTTACGGCTTACTGGTTTGGGGTCTGCTAGCTCTATTCTTCCTTATATCAGTCTCATTTTTGAAATTATGTTTTGATTTTGAAGTCAGCAGTGCATGATTAATATTGTATCGTACATAACATCATGTTTAACGTGATCCTCATCCTCTTCACTCCCATTCAAAAATTTAAATATTTATTAAATCATTGTGTTATTGGTCATCAAAATTTACAGATTTAAGTATTCAAAATGATTACACATGCAGTGTGTGTGTATGTATATGAAATGAAGGTTAAATATGATTACCAAAATATTAATAGAAACTTTAACTATGTTTACATCTAAAATATACATTAGTATATAAATTAATGATATTTTAAACACAAAAATTATTATCTTTTAAAACAATTCATTTTAATTTGTCAAATACTATATCAACAAATAAATGGTAATCAATCTTTATATTTAAGTTTAGGGGTGGGCGTTCGGATACCCATTCGGGTTCGGTTCGGATCTAATTGGGTTTCGGGTTTTCGGGTTTAAAGATTTCAGCCCCATTCGGATATTTCTAAATTTCGGTTCGGGTTCGGTTCGGATCTTTGCGGGTTCGGTTCGGTTTCGGATAACTTATTTAAATTATTTTTAAAATTTTAATTTTCATTATATGCTTAAACTTTCTCAAAATCTATAAAACAAAATAATATATTACATATAAATTTTTATGACATATGTCAAAATACCTAAAATTAACATATAAATTGGTTTGATTTGAATATTTGGATATAAAATCAATAGATATTTTAAGCATTTTGGTGTTTTGAATATATTTTAGCTATTATAGACATTTACTTTTGACTATTTATGTATATTTCAAGTATTTTAGACAACTTAAAAGTATCTTACATATTTTGGATTTTTAATATATATTAAATCTAAAAATAAGTAATATATTTAGGTATATAAATCTATTTTGGTTACATTCGGGTACCCGAGATACTTTGGTTCGGGTCGGGTTCGGTTTCGGTTCTTTAGATACCAAAATTTTGAACCCGTTCGGATATTTAATCAATTTTGGTTCGAATTTGGTACTACTTTTTCGGATCGGGTTCGGTTCGGTTCTTCGGATCCGAATTTTTTGCCCAGCCCTATTTAAGTTTAAATTTAAAATATATATAAATTTTATAAACAACAAACCGCGCGTAGCGCGGTAAAACTTCTAGTATATGTAAAGCACAGCACAAAGAGCGTGACATAGCTTCTTCAGAGCCAAAAAAAAAAAACGCTGAGACAAGAGAATCACAGCAGAAACAAAAGGTTTAAAAATTAATATTTAAAAGAATCCTTTTGTTTCTTCCTCTTCTTCTGGAGATTTGCGAATAACGTATTATAAAAATCGAGTTTTTATTTTAACATTTTTTATATAGATCAAAGAAAAATCTCATCCCCAGATTTCTAATCTTTCTCCAGGGTTTTAGCTGTGTGGGTTTCTCACTTGTTGTTATTGTTTTGTCTCTGTGTCTTAACGAAGAACAGGAACAGTGAAACTCAGGGTTTCGTGAGAAGAACCTCGTTCAAGCGTTTGTGAACGCGGATTTATGTCGGCTGGGTTTGAATCAAAAGCTCTGATTTCATCGCTGATTAACATCTCTTGTCCGATTTCATCATCTGCTTGTTCGAACTCTGGTCTGGCAAACGCACTTCACTTCTGCTCTAAGCAGAGGCTTGTTCTCGAGATTCCCTCTCTTTCCATGCGCTTAAGGCCCAAAAGGTATCATCTTTCTTTCTCTTCATTTCTTCTTCCCTTTTATGAGATCTGAAAGAGACAGAGACTAAAACCCATGTTTTGTTTTGATGTCTTCAGGACTTGTTCTGGCGTTGAAGTGTTCGGTGGTTTTCACATAAAGCAGCAAAAGTTTTCTTTTTTTCATAGTTCGCTGAGAATATTTTTAACTACAGAACCCTTTTCTTAATCTGAGTGATTCTGTTCTGTTTTTTTTTTTTGGTTTTTCTGAGGGGTTTTTGAGGGTTTTGGTTTGTGATAACGACAACAATGGTAGCGATTAGGAAACAACGTGTTACGAAGAAACCAAAGAGAGATAACTCTTTATCATCCGATCCTCAAGAAACCCAAGTTTTGAGAAAAGTGAGGATCATCGTGGCCGATCCTTACGCAACTGATGATTCCTCTAGTGATGAGGAAGAGATGATCCCCAGGCCTCGTCCAGTGAAACGCATTGTCCGTGAGATCAACTTTCCAGTGCATTCCGAGAGCCCTTCACCGGATTGTACTATGACCATGAGCAAGAGAGCAGGGGCGGCTAGGTTAGCGGCTTCTCGTGCCAAGTTGCTTAACAAGCCTGTTGGTGTTAGGCAGAGGAAGTGGGGGAAGTGGGCTGCTGAGATTAGGCATCCCATCCTCAAGACGAGGAGATGGTTGGGTACTTTTCTTACTCTGGAAGACGCTCATCAAGCTTATAAAAAGAAGAGGAGAGAGTATGATGAACTTCTCGGCATCGTTGATGATCCTCTCCCTGTGTCCGAGGGTGCTAAACCTGAGGTTTCTTCGTCTGAGAACAGTCAGTGCTCAGGCTCTTCAACCACTACTTCTCTCGAGCAAGACGCTTCTTCTTCTTCAGCTAAAGAAGAAGAGATGATGAAGATCACTACAAATGATGATGATGGTGTTGATTTGAGTGAGGAAGTGATGTTTGATTTCAACTTTGCTGATCTACAAATCCCTGAGTTCTTTGGTGACGGTGGATCAATGGGTGGTGGAAACGAGCTTGGTCTAGACTTTGATTGTTTCTTCACTGATGATCAGCTTGATGATTTTGGTTTGCTGGATGACATTAGCGGATTTGAAGAAAGCGGTCTGAGTGCGTTACCGGATTTCGACTTTGCTGATGTTGAGCTTGATCTAGCTGGCTCGAGTTTCCTCGATCAAACCTCGCCTCTCAACATGACTTGCCCCATGAAAAGTTTTGCTGCTTAAGAATTTACGAGTTTTCTTTCAAGTGATGAGAGTTTTTTATGTTTTTCTTTTTGGGTATTTGAATAAGACATGCAAAGAAGTGTATGATCCGGAGAGAAGTAAGATCGTGGGACAATAAGTAGCCGGGTTTTGCATTTAGGAGTGTTTTTATTTATTTAAATTATTGTTTTGAGTTGTAAAAGATGAAGTAATGAAAGTTTGATGCTCTAATGATTCATAACTGTTTTTGCTTCTCTTGTGTGTTTATTTGTCTCTTATAGTTCTGGGTTTTGAAATTTTGCTTCTCTTTTGTGTTTATTTGTCTTTTATAGTTTTGGGACTTGGTGTGTAACCACATCAGTTTTGGGTTCGATTTCCCTTGGAAACTAAATTATCACTACTTGGCCAGTCTAGGTTTGGGCTTCGGCCCAAGTGGTGTACATGGTAGGCCATAACAGATGATTGGTCCACCCCTTGACATTACTCGAAAGGTATTCCAAACTCGGGTCAGGCAGTGTGGTACGCTTTCGGGCTAGTCCACTCTGTAGCATTAAGTGCGTTTCTCCCGGAGCCGACCGAATCAGCCGATAGAGTTATCAAAAAAAAAAAAATTCTGCTTTTTAGAGCCGTCCAAAGTTTTTGAGAGTTTGAATACCATCACTACTACATATTTTCCAACCTCTCACTTTTATTGATGGAAGGATCTACTTATTAGGGTTACTTTGTTGTTTCATTCGTTGTTCTTGATGGCCTTTCTTTCTGTTCACGTAAGCCTGGGCATAAAATCCGGAACCCGAAATCCGAACCGAACTCGAACCGAAAACCCGATCCGTTATCCAACCCGAAATGTAAAAATATCCGAACGGGTCTTGTAGGGTGGTATAAAAAATATCCGAACCCGAACGGGTAATCCGAAAAATCCGAAATTAATAGTCAATATAAATATTTTGAAATATATATTAGTATTTCAATTATTAAATTAAATATTTGTGGTAATATGATATATAATAATAAATATTAAAATCTTAATAAATGCTTTAAGTACACAATTAGTTATAAATAAGTATTTTATAATTTGATCATTGAAATAATAAGGCTACTCTTTATAAAACAATACATATTGTTTACAAATGATGTTTATTTTCACGTTTGATTTAACATTTTATTGTTATTTTATCAATTTTATGTGTCATAGATTAATTTTTATTTAATTTAGATGTTTTTCTTTATGTTTTGTTTCAAAAGTTTTGTTTTTACTTCGGTTATATCCGAACCGAACCTATATAACCCGAATCCGTACGATATATGATTACTTTATGGGTTTTAGGACGCAATACAATTTTGAACCGAACCCGAAGTGTTATTATCCGAACCCGACCCATACTAATAAAATTTTAGTATAGGACCTAGAAGCGTAAACCCGAAAATCTGAAAACCCGAAAAACCCGATCCGAATGCCAACAGGTATCCGAACACCCATGCCTATATTCACGTGTTGCGATCGAAAGAATGTGATAGAAAGTGACAACTCACGAGAACTTTTGGCCAATTGGCAGTGCACGAGAAATCAAATCATAAATAAATGAGAAGTGATGGAACGTGCGGAACCACATATTGAAGAACCCCTGTCCCACTCCAAGCTAAGCCTGCTGAGCAAGATGCATTGCGATTTTTCTTCACTGCTGATTCGCCGCGCCATCACAAACTCCAAACTCTACCTTTTATTTTCATCTTTTTGTAATATTAAATCAAATTTATCTGATAGAAAACTTTGGTGGACTCCCATCATCAGTGTTCTAAATATGGGTGTAATAAATGAGCAATAGCTCACCAGCCAGCTCATCTCAGCTCGTTTTTTCAAGAGCACGTTAACTATTTTTTAGGTTTATTTAATAAATGAAATTAATGATCGAATTTAAATTAGATTACAAGTTATATAAAAGTTTTATAATGAATATGAACTGGCTCATGAGCTTGTTCATTTTTATACTTACAATTATATATATACATTATATAACTTTTTACTTATGTAAAATTTTTTCCTATATTTATCATATTTATCTTTTAAAATTAAAATGTAAAATAAAATCTTCTTAATTATTAATTTTTATATTAATCATATTTATCTTCTAAAATTAAAATGTATAACATACATAAGTAATATAGAAATTAAACTTTTAAAAATTACCTATAACTTTTTCGAATACAGAAAATAAAAACTATCATGTTTAGAAATAATCTAAATCTTTTATATAAACCCCACTTACCCTATCATCTCTCTCACAAACTTTGTTGATCCCAAATTTGACATTTGTTTCTCTCACTTTGCAGTTATCGCAATTCAGAATTGTCTCAAGACTCTCAAGAAGAATCAAGATTTTGGATCATTGGTTTAGCTTTAATTTAATTCATTTTAGGTTTTGGTTTTTATTTAGTATTTAATATAAGTGTTTTGGATTTTTTAATATTTGATTTTGAATAATACTATAAAAGTTATTTTAAATTTCATTTTATAATTATTTTATAATAATTAATTTTTATATTAGATCGCGAGTTAGCTCATTTAACTCATGATCTAGATGATCTGAATTCGAGTTTACATATTGAAACTCATATAATAATTGAGATGGGCTGAGATAGCTCATGAAAGATCCGAGCTCACTATGAGCTGAGCTGAGCGAACTAGCTCATTTTGATACCCCTAGTTCTAAAATATAGTTGGTACAGCCGTATATACGGTGTATATAATCTACGCTATTCAGTAGTGCATTGTACTGTTTTTTTACTATACGATAGAATAATATGGTGATGGTTTGGAAGAGCGCAAATACATGGTTTGGAAGAGCTCAAGTACATAGTTTATAAACTATATTTTAAAGAAATTTTAGTAAACAATTATAATGTACTCGTTTGGTTTTTTTAATTTCATTTTACTTCGTTCATATCAGTTTTGTTTTCTTTTCGGTATTCGATAAATAATTATAATGTATAATCTATTTAATTATGTTTGCTATATATTTTCTTATTTACATATAATTTATATAGTTATTTTATTTATTACTATAGTATTTATTTAGAATATACAGAAGTATATACCATGTATATACATTTGTATATAGGTGCTATATAGTAATCAACTGTCATGTAGCGTATTTTATAACACTGCCTATCACAAACACCAACACTAATTTTTTGTTTTCATTTTTTTTTGTCAACAGTTTTAGTTTTTTTTAACTCCAACAGTTTTCGTTATTAAATCAAATTTAATCGATAGAAAAATTATTTATTGTTAAAGCATGACATAGCCCAAATGAATTTATCTATCTCTGCATAGAATGCCCAAAAGAGTTCCATCTACACGCCTTAGCTCCACTGGTGCAGCGTCTTTGATACTCCCACATGAACAATCCGAGTCCATTTACTGGTCCAATAATCTAAATTAATTTTAAATAACTATTCTGGGTTTTGATTATGAATCTAATCTATTAATTTAGAGTTCTATTTTTTTTTATTTATAAACGTTGTTATTTAAGTTTTGAACCTATTGATATCTCACTAAAAATGGATATCAATATAATTAAATAAGAGATTTTTTGAAGTTCCCTTAGTTTACTTCCAATATTACAAATGTGCTACTCCTATTTTTATGGCTAACAACATTAATTAGTTTCATCCTAATTTACTATATATTCGTAAAAATTTCGCCATTTATCATTTAAAACTATCAACATTTCATTGAATCTAATTGTTTTTTATTTATTCTAGCATTTTAAAACTTTCCAAAGCCTAATTAGCCTAATAGAATTGATGTATTGAGTTGTGGTGCGTCAGATATATACAACAACATTGCTTTGATTTTGACTATTAATATGAATTTATGATTGGTAAATTTTGGTTATACAACTTATATGATTTTTATAATATAATTAACTTTTAATATTTTTCATAGCTATAGTGCTATATAAATTATAATTGCTATAATATGTGATTTTAATTAAAACATATTTTACTCAGATGTGGGCTAACATATTATATCACCATTTCTAAAATTGTTAGTTATACTATAAAAATATAAAAGTATAACTAAATTAATTTAAATATGTATTGTATGAAATAATTAATAACAAAATAAGACATATAAAATAGATCACTATATATTAATAATATCAAATAAGAAATCTAAGCAATAAGATTATAGAGTTACAAAATATATAACACTAAAATCTAAATCATATATATTTTATGATATTTATGATAATATCAAAGTTATATATTTATATAAAAAAAATATATGCAGGAATGTGCGAGTTCAGACTCTAGTTTATATTTGAAACAAGGTTGAATTGTGAAGAGGAGAGTTACACGGAAATGGCAACAAGTCCGGTTAGTTTTGTCAGGGTTATTTTTTTTTTAATGCTGGATATATTATGCTGTTACAAACTCCGAGAAATATTACAGGCGATTCTATAGCCGACAATTTTATCCGCCTTATGAAGATTCACGTCTGACTGCATCACCTGAGCAGCCCTATCGGATCCATCCTTGACGGTACTCTTTGTGTCATGCTGCAATTCTCTTGTAAGCCGATTCTCTATTAATTCGCATAATTTTGCTTTCTCCGGGAATCGAAACCCAGACCTCCTAGTGTTGAAGTATTAATGAATCTTTGGTCAAACCAATAGACCAATGGGACTTCCGGGGTATTTAATTAATTAGCTTTATAGCATTTTGGAGATTTGACTGTATATGTACAATTTTAAAGGTGATTGGAAAACGAGGAAAAGTCAAAGGTTGATTTAATACTCTAACATACTCTATGTCAGCTCCCTGTCACAGCCCGTTTTGGAAGCCCAAAAACGTCCATGAAAACAGCCATGAATCGGACCGGGCCGAAACAAGACCCAAGCCCGCTTTACTTAGTATTTTCTTAAGCTTTAAGTCTTTGTAAAATATCTAAGCATAAAATAATATAAGAAGTATGTAGAATACTTTGGAAGGAAGTAGCTTAAGGCGGAAGTACTTCATGGTGAAGTTACTTCATAGGATGGAAACAATCTGAGCCGTTAGATCGGTTTAATCTGAGCCATCCGTTGAGGAGGTGATTTTGTATATAAGGGGGTAAAGCCTCATTGTAAAATTCATTCACCAAGTTTCAATAAGAAAACACTTCCATAATCTCTGACCTCTCTCTAAAAACGTCCATACTGTCTCTCTAAGTGCTGATCGATTTGTCCGAAAGGCTGACTTAGCAAACCATAAGGGTGAAAGTTGCTAAGGCCGCACGTCCTGATTGCTGTGAAGAAATCAGTCCGTGACAGTTGGTATCAGAGCCAGGTTACGATCCAGACAAGGGGAGACTCTGTCCAAGTGAAGAAAATGGCTAAGGGAGATAAACAAAAGGAAGTGAGCTCGCAGTCCGGCGTGGAGGAGCGTGGAAGGGAGTCCACGTCCACACGTGCTGACACCCAGCGGGAAAAGAGTGTTTCTCGTGAGGCTTTGGGTGTGGCTGTGGGCGAGATTGGTGAGAAGCTCGAGAGGGTCGAGCATACCATCACTGAGCTGGAGAGTGTTGTGTTCGGTGGGCTTGAGGAGGTCAAGCAAAATGCTGCCGACTTGGACTCTCGGTTCATTCGGCTCGTGGAGCTGGTAACGGGATCCATGCAGGCTTTGCGTGATGACATCGAGGGGATGAAGGCACGCTTTACTGCGATGGAGGAAGACATCACGCTGGTCAAAAGGGCAAGCGTGAACGCTGAAGCCGTTGGTGGAACCAGTATTGGTAAGGTTGAATTTCCGAAACCAAACCGGTTCAACGGTGTGCGGGATGCCAAGGAGGTCGAGAATTTCCTTTGGCAGATGGAGATATACTTCGACAATCTCAACTTGGTGGCTGAGAATGCGAAGGTGAAGGCCGCGACGTCCTACCTATCGGACACAGCCATGCTATGGTGGCGAAGGAAACATTCCGAGATCGAGCAAGGAACATGCCGGATCGATACTTGGGATGATTTCAAGAAAGAGTTGAAGCGGCAGTTCTACCCGGAGAACGTCGTATATGAGGCCCGTAAGAAGTTGAGGGAACTTCGACAGAGTGGCTCGATCCAGGAATATGTGAAGGAATTCACAACGCTCATGCTTCAGATTCCGAACATGACCGCGGAGGATCTTGTGTTCAACTTCACCGATGGACTGCAATCTTGGACCAAGCAAGAGTTGCAGCGTCGGGGAGTCAAGACGGTGGACGAAGCCATCGCGGTGGCCGAGTCGCTGACTGACTTCCATACCTCTGGTCTGTCCGAGTCTTCGAAGAAGAAGGAGCAGGGCGTGGCCAAAGGTGGGGGAGCGAGACGGGATACTTCCGGACCATCCAACTCAAGGAATTTTGAGAAGGGTGCTCGTCGGGAAGACTTCGAGGCAAGGAAAAATTCCTTCGTTCCGAAGGGAGGATGCTTTGTGTGCAAGGGGCCACATGCAATGAAGGACTGCCTGAAGATGGGGTCTTTATCAGCTATCATGGAGAGTCGGGACACCGAGACTCCAGAAGAGGAACCAGGAAAGATAGGGTCGTTGCAACTTCTCAACGCCCTGAAGGCTAACCCGGTAGTGAAGCCGACGAGCAAAGGGCTTATGTACGTGGAAGCTCGGATCAATGATAAGCCGACCCGAGTGATGGTGGACACGGGCGCCACTCACAACTTCATGACGTTAGACGAAGCCGTGAGACTTGGTGTCAAGTTGTCCAAGAAGGACGGTTGGATGAAGACGGTGAACGCAAGGGCTCAACCCGTCAATGATATAGCTCGAGGGGTCGGGAAGAAGCTGGGAAGCTGGAGCGGTCCGGTGAACTTCTCAGTCATTCCCATGGACGATTTCAAGGTAGTCTTGGGTATGGACTTCATGAGACAAGTCTCAGCCATACCCATGCCTGCGTTGAGCTCGGTATGCATTCTCGAGAAGGGATCACCGTGCATGATTCCGGCCTTGGAAGAGAAAACTGATGGGACGAGGCAACTATCGGCGATGCATCTCACCAAGGGGGTGAAGAAGGGTGAACCCACGTTTTTGGCCATGATGAAGGTAGAGGATGAGCCCAATAACGTGGAGTACATCCCTCAAATCATCGAAACGGTCCTTGACGAGAACAAGGACATTATGCCGGCAAAGTTGCCCGAGAAGCTACCACCAAGGAGGGCGGTGGACCACCAGATCGAGTTGGAGCCAGGAGCCAAACCACCATCTATGTCGCCTTATAGAATGGCTCCATCCGAGCTGGAGGAGTTACGGAAACAACTCGATGAGTTGTTATCAACGGGGAAGCTAAGGCCGTCGAAGGCACCTTACGGGGCTCCGGTTCTGTTCCAAAAGAAGCATGATGGCTCATTGAGGATGTGCGTGGACTACCGGGCCCTTAACAAGGTAACGATTAAGAACCGTTATCCCATTCCGCTGATTGCTGACCTATTCGATAGACTTGGTGGGGCGAAAGTCTATATGAAGATGGACTTGCCGAAGGGTTACTATTAAGTCAGGATAGCGAAAGGGGATGAGCCGAAGACTGCGTGCATAACGCGGTATGGGTCGTTCGAGTGGATGGTAATGCCATTCGGTCTTACGAACGCCCCAGCCACGTTTTGCACCCTGATGAACCAGATCCTACAGCCCTACTTGGATCGGTTCGTGGTGGCATACTTGGATTATATCGTTATCTACAGCAACTCGATGGAGGAGCATGTGGAGCACTTGGGGACCGTATTCCGGGTTCTCCGCGAGAATGAGTTATTTGTGAAGCGAGAGAAGTGTACTTTTGCCACCGAGGAAGTTCAGTTCCTTGGCCATGTTATCGGCCATGGAAAACTGAAGATGGATGAACCGAAGGTTAAAGAAATTATGGAGTGGGAGGCCCCGACCAAGGTAACGGAGTTGCGATCTTTCCTTGGTCTGGTCAACTACTATCGTCGGTTCATTGAGGGATATTCAAGAAAGGCAGCGCCACTGACGGACCTTCTCAAGAAAGGGAAGACATGGGACTGGTCCGGACATTTCCAAGAAGCCTTCGCGGAACTGAAGACTGCGGTAAGCCAGGAACCCGTCCTTGCCTTACCTGACTTCAGTCTCCCTTTTGAGTTACACACAGATGCCTCCGACTTTGCCATCGGGGGAGTGCTGATGCAAAATGGACATCCAATTGCCTTTGAGAGCCGCAAGCTCAATGAGACTGAACGGCGGTACGCGGTTCAAGAGAAGGAGATGACCGCGATAGTCCATTGCTTGCGAGTTTGGAGACACTATCTTCTTGGGGTGCATTTCTCGGTCAAGACGGACAACGTGGCGATGAGTTATTTCCAAACCCAGAATAAGCTGTCCCCGAAACAAGCAAGATGGCAAGACTTCCTGGCTGAGTTCGATTACACTTTGGAGTACAAGCCAGGAAAGGTGAATGTGGTGGCTGATGCACTAAGTCGGAAGGCAGAGCTGGCAGCAATGAGCCAAGTCGAGGGGACTATTATGGCTCGAATCCGAGAGGGGCTGGAATGTGATCCAGTCGCTAAGGAGCTGGTGAAGCTATCCAACGAAGGAAAGGTGCATCGATTTTAGGTTGAAGACGGGTTTCTCTACACCAAAGGTCGAAGACTTTATGTGCCTAAGTGGGAAAGTCTTCGACGAGATATCATTCGGGAGTGCCACGATACGCGATGGGCGGGCCATCCGGGACAGAAAAGAACGATGGCACTTGTCGAAGCTGGATACTATTAGCCACAGATGAAGGATACCGTGGAGCTTTATGTGAAAACTTGTCTAGTATGCCAACAAGATAAGTCGGAGAACAAGCAGTCCGCGGGATTGCTACAGCCACTATCAATCCCGGAGCGACCATGGGACTCGGTCTCGCTTGATTTCATCAGTGCATTACCTAAGTCCGAAGGGTTTGGATCCATCCTGGTGATTGTGGATCGATTCTCTAAATATGGGACGTTTGTGGCTTGTGATCGGGACTGCACTGCGGAAGAGGCAGCAAGGGCGTTCTTCAAGAACGTGGTAAAGCTTTGGGGACTGCCTCGGAACATTGTAAGTGACCAGGATCCCCGGTTCACTGGGCGTTTATGGACAGAGCTGTTCAAAATGCTTGGGACAGAACTGAGTTTCTCAACAAGCTTTCACCCGCAATCTGATGGGCAGACCGAGAGGGTGAATGCCTTGCTTGAAAGTTATCTCCGTCACTTTGTAAGCGCCAACCAACGGGACTGGGCGAAATTGCTGGACATAGCCCAGTTCTCATACAATCTTCAACGCAGCGAGGCAACAGGATGGAGTCCGTTCGAGCTTGCAACGGGACAACAGCCATTGACTCCGCATACCTTGACCACACCAAGGACTGAAGGGAAGAGTCTCGGGGCGTTCATAATGGCTAAACAGTGGGAAGAACATGCTGATCTTGCCCGAGCATGTTTGGAGAAGTCCCGAAAATGGATGAAGAAATGGGCAGATGAGAAGAGACGGCCTTCGGAGTACTCAGTAGGCGACCTTGTACTTGTGAAATTACTTCCACAACAGTTCAAGGCATTCCGGAGCCTACACAAAGGCCTGATCCGGAGGTACGAAGGACCGTTCGAGATAGTTGGGAAGGTGGGAAAGGTTTCCTACCGACTTGACCTACCGGATACACTTAAGATCCATTTGGTCTTTCATGTGAGCATGTTGAAGCCGTACCATGCTGATGAGGACGACCAAACCTGAAGAGTTTCGACTCGAGCACCACCCGTGGTGACTAAGTCTTATGACAAAGAGATCGAAGAGGTGCTGGCGTCCAAGGAAGTGAGGAAGCGGGGAGTCCCGAGACAGACCCATTTTCTCATCAAGTGGAAGGGACTGCCGGAAGCAGAAGCAACATGGGAACCGGAAGAGGACTTGTGGCAATTCCAGGACGTACTGAAGGCATACACGGCGACGAGGGCGTCACCGGCTTAGGTGGGGGAGGATGTCAAGGCCCGTTTTGGAAGCCCAAAAACGTCCATGAAAACAGCCATTAATCGGACCGGACCGAAACAAGACCCAAGCCCGCTTTACTTAGTATTTTCTTAAGCTTTAAGTCTTTGTAAAATATCTAAGCATAAAATAATATAAGAAGTATGTAGAATACTTTGGAAGAAAGTAGCTTAAGGTGGAAGTACTCCATGGTGAAGTTACTTCATAGGATGGAAACAATCTGAGCCGTTAGATCGGTTTAATCTGAGCCGTCCGTTGAGGAGGTGATTTTGTATATAAGGGGGTAAAGCCTCATTGTAAAATTCATTCACCAAGTTTCAATAAGAAAACACTTCCATAAGCTCTGACCTCTCTCTAAAAACGTCCATACTCTCTCTCTAAGTGCTGATCGATTTGTCCGAAAGGCTGACTTAGCAAACCACAAGGATGAAAGTTGCTAAGGCCGCACGTCCTGATTGCTGTGAAGAAATCAGTCCGTGACATCTCACTCTCTTCCACTACCTTGTGGCTGCACATGCGGTTGTATACATCGTTTCTGTCCGTGCGTGTTTATGTATCAGCCACGTGATATACTTATATTAGAAGGTGAGCCTGAAACGCACATGCCTGATGCCATGAGGTGAGGTGAGGA
The DNA here is from genome assembly GCF_020379485.1 of Brassica napus. NCBI lineage: Eukaryota > Viridiplantae > Streptophyta > Magnoliopsida > Brassicales > Brassicaceae > Brassica > Brassica napus. The sequence goes on along the minus strand of NC_063445.1, from coordinate 18,344,679 downwards.
AGTGGAAGGATCTTGTGATAAGCTTTCTTTTTAACTCTTGAATAGTATCTATATTGTGCACAAAAAAGAAATACACTATATAACTTTAGTAAGTGTTCACATTCTCATTCATACACACAAGTGTTTTATTGTTTTCAAGCCACTTTGCTTGATTATAGAACGGCTGTATTAAACTAAGATTTGTCTTGCTTTTAACTTGACTACAACACCACTTCCACCACCTTCATGTCCAATTGAAAACCACCACTCGGATCATTTGCAAATGCTTTAAACTGCGGAACCAGTGAAGAAGCATGTGGGTCAGTTGACCCAAATCTGTTTTATAATTTAACCTAATTTAGCATAAAATTGTAATATACAACCGGTTGATTTTCACATTTGCAAAGGTACTCGATCTCCAGCAAGACCTTTGACAATGGCAAGGATGACTTGGACCAACCACAAAAGAAGGGTTCACAACCACCATGTATAACCTTTTCTCATCAGCTCCAAGCCTCTCTCTCGCCTAGAGTCTTTGCATATCCGTACCACAACTAATGCATCAAATCAAGTCAACCACACACGTTCCATCAATGGAGTCTTCTTAATCAAAATCTCAAGTAGATTAAAGTGTGTGAAAGAGAAATGGTTCTCACAAGTGTTTGCAGTAGTCAGGGTCGCTCCAATACGACTCGTTGAGAGGAGAGGCTTTTGTGGCATCTAACCGGTACCGGATCGAAGAGCAAGAACACGTAAGAAAAATCCTTCTTAGAGTTTTTTGGACTTAACATAAAAGTTCATCATGTTAATTAGTTGTACCTTTTGCAGGAACATAAAAGTTCATCATGTTAATTAGTTGTACCTTTTGCAGGAACCTTATTTTACTACTATAGGATAACTGATATTTTTAAAGAATAATAAGAACATAAATCAAAATTACAATACCGAAATAAAAGAATAAAGAATAATTGCAGAGTCGAGATGATTAATCTCTTTCCTTAAATCTTTAAACGCCCGTAGTGTGACGGTTTCATAGCGCTCAGATTCCCAGAATACAACTGCAGCATTGTTTATGTTTACCATCACCGAAAAACAGAATCTATCGAACCTAATTTTGTGTTGTACTCTCAGACTCAAAAAAAAATACTAACATAACTATTCAAAGTAGGAGAAAATGATTTGTTGTTCAAAGTCTATTTTTCTATAATGCTTACAAGCCCTTTTATAGAAAAATAATGAGAAACACAAATTTCGTTATTCAACACAAAAACGAAACCTCCATAGTGCACTAATGGAGACTTTAATTCTTTTCAATTAGTATGTGAATTTATTTCACATTTTAACCAAGAAATTAAAAAATAAAATTATTATTGTTCTGACCAATTCAAACAAAATAATATACTTTAAAATGAATTTTTTTTTATATTTTATCAATATAACAGATCAACATATATTTGATTTAAGTTAATGAACTTGAAGTCCAACTAACAAATCAAAACCCAAATCCAAGTTCAAATATCCAATGAGTATATTTGCTATTTTGTACAAGTTTCTCAAATCACACACATTAGACCTCCATTTTTTTTTCAAATAAAACTTCATTTTTACATATGAATACATTATTAGTAATGTTAAAAAAATAGTTCCAACACCTTTAATGATAGGATCAACCAATGACTATTGAGTGTTGTGATCATATCGTACAAGAATAGAAGATGCCGTGTGGGCGGATCCAGGTAGGGGTTAGTTGGGGCCTGTGCCACACACTGTTTTCATTTTTTCCTTTAATAATATTAACTAGCCTTTGATCCGCGCGCTCGCACGGTTATTTGTTCTTCATGCTTATATATATTTTTATTTGTAATAACATTATAAAAATAATTGCTTATGTCCTTGTTATTGATTCATAGGTGATTGAATTTTGACATTGGTGTGTCTTGTTCAATTTGTTTGGCGTCGATTTATAAACTATGAGATTGTGTTCTTCTTTTATTGTACTTTTATTCATTTTACTTGATAAAGTAAACATTAAAGTTTAAAATATTAGAGATTTAAGTATACTTGTTTGTGTTTTATTAAATTATACTATAAATATTGTGATTAAAATTTGATTTTAAAGTTAAAATTGTTTTATTGAGATTTTTTTAAAATAAATACATTATTTAAATAGTAACATTACAAAAATAATGAAAAAGTTACTAAAAACATTCAAAAATAAGTACAGATTTTTGCAAAGTTTATATAGCAAGCTCAATTTAAGGTATTTAACTGGGCCATTTTGTTATGATTAAAATTTTGGTCCATCATATTTTACAATTACATAGTGGACCTTAAACAATCGAAACCCATATTTTTTTCGGGGAAAAAACAGACACACGCCTTCTACCGACATTTTTCATTCGCTCAAAAAGTTCTTTTGAACGTAATAATTTCCAGGACTTTGTCTTGATTTCAGGTACATGGGACCTGGGGCTGATATTGTCACTTTATGTATTGGCCCGTCTTATGTCAACCGAGAGGTGGCTCTTGTACAAATCTTAATGATGCATATTGTTTAAGTTTCTAACGGGTTTATTCTTGCAGGAGGATTTCTTCATCTTATTGCGTGATATATTCTATGACATGGAAGAAGTGACTGAACTTCAACACCTGTTACCGATGCCCATGTCTCTGTCATGAAATTTAAGTTCCAAGGTATATCGATTGATCTTCTGTATGCTAGCGTTTCACTTCTTGTTATACCACAGGTGATTTCAGTATAGGCTCTTTCTGTTTCCGGACAAACTTAGTGGTGATTTTAGTAATAGTTTAATTTTATGCTATCTTGGATTTTGTTTGGTAGTTTTCGTGCTTGTGTTGCATGTTATCGTTCACATATTTTGTCCTTTTTTAAACCTTCAGCAAAGCTATTTTGTCCTACTCTTCGGCCTAGGGCTGAGATATCAAAAAAACCTCTTTTCGGAAATTGTTGGCCTTAATTAAAACTTAGATGTTGGGATGCCTTTTTTAAACCTTCAGGCATGATTTATACATGTATTCAGATGAATTCTCGCCAAAGTTAAAATATTCTTGCTGAGTCAGGTCCCTTGTTCTTAACAGGATTTGGATGTCTCCAACTCTTCTGTGCTGTGTAATGTTGATGAGCAAACTGCCCGCAGTCTGAATGGTGGTAGGGTTGCTGATCAGATTCTTAAACTCGTTCAAAATTTCGAGGTAAAATCAGCTGAATCCCAGTTTTTTTTTTGGTAAATAGACTAATACATTTTGTAAGCCATCAACATTAAGATGTATGAAGTACTGGGCTAAGAGGCGTGGGGTCTATTCAAATGTAGGGTGTTGCCATTCTGTATATTACATCTATTGACAAAAATGTTCAAGCTCTTGTCATCTCTATTATTTTGGGCAGGTTACTGGATTTCAAGCTAACATCACAGAACAAAGGGAATGCACACTAATCAGTTAGTCAAAGTTAAAAGTACGTGTTCTTGGTTTGATACGATTGTCTCATAGGTCTTATAAATACGAATATAATGATATTCACCTTTTTAAATGTGTTGCATGATATTGGACGTTCTGAGAACCAAAGTACCAGCAATCGAGCTGCAAATTAGAAGACAACAACACAGACTTATCACACACACGGTTAGTTATTACTTATCAATTGTAATTAATTCGTAAGGTGAAAGCAAAGTAGGACATTCTAAAATAATTTATTAGATTGAAGAACTGTGTATGATTTTCACCAAGCGATAAGTCTGTTGATATGGTTTTCACGTAACCTGTTGATCACCAAGCGATAAGTCTGTTGATATGGTTTTCACGTAACCTGTTGATATGGTTTTCAGCTTACAAACGTATTTTAAGATGCTCTGTGTAGGATGATATGCTTTTCACGTTATTGGGGAAGAGATATATATAGTTGGCATAGGAAAGGGTTTGGTAAATGCGAAATATTTATTAAAGATTTTGTTAGTTGTGATTTTATGGATTAAAAAGCGAATATACTTATGGATTTTTTCAAAAAAATTTCATTTTATAAAAACTTATCATAATAATAAGAATATTTGTTTTTAATGATTAGATATTATGCGTGTTGCAAGATTTGAAAGAAAATAAGAATCTTGTGTTAGTTGATTGAAATCGTAATTGTTATGGTGGTTGCTTAGATATAGGAAAAAATTTTGGAAGGTAAATTCAAAACGGAAAATAATTTTGTGCCTCGATAATTTCTAATAAAGTATTTTAAAATTTAATTAATTCTGTCAATTAGATTACGCTGGTTTAGTATATTTATAAGAGATGGTTTACATGTTGGTCTTAATATCGATCATATTATATCATCATAGTAACCATGAAACAAAATCAAATAAATTTTGTATCTATCTAATATATCTAAAATATTGGTTTTGATTCTGCATACCAAGATTAACCGAGGAATTAATCCAATGTAATTCGATGGTTTAGTAATGTTATGAAAAAGTATGTAGGAATGAATCTATTGATGGTTTTGATTCTGTAAACTAAGAGGAACCCATGTATTATCACAATTGCATTCAATGTTTTAATAATATGCAACGATACGTAGGAAAGTATCTATTGTATCTAGCACCATAAACTTTATTTATTTGGTTCATTAATGTTTTGGTTTAGTAATGGTTTAGTAATAACTACAAACGGTTGTGTTTTATGTTAATGACATGAGATATTAATTATTGAGGAAAACTCAGGCTATTTCTTTTTTGTATTCCTGTTTCAATAGATTAGATAACCTATAGTTTATGTAAATGCCCCTAATCTATATATGATTTATAATATTTGCCCCATACTAAATAAGTTGTTGGGTCCGCCCCTCGTGTTTACTGCTTCGTCAAACCTTTCCTTCAATCGTCAGATCAGCTTCGAAGATCTTCAGCCTCTCTTTCGCTCCTCCTTCCAGTTCCCATAGAAAACCCACCTTTTTTCATCTGTTTTACAAAAGAACAAAGTTATATGTAGTATTCGAACAAAACAAGAAAAGTTTGTGTGAACTTACTAGGGTTTTGGGCTGTTCTTCGTACTATATGTCCCTGTTCGAGAATTGAATTGATGATGTAAGAAGAGATGAAGCCAGTTCCCCCTATGATTAAATACTCTTTAAATGACAGAGAGAGTTTAGATTAGTTTTTTTAATAGTAAAGTGATCTTTGTGGACGTAAAGAAGAGTGTGTGATTCATTCTATTCGTGCTCTCTCTCTCTCATCAATATTATCAAGAAATGCTTCACAAGTGACGGGGTTCAGTCCAAGATATGATTTGGCACAAGTTGAATATTTGGATTTGCCGTTAAGATGAAGTGTATTGTTTTTTTTTTTTTTTTTGAAAAATGGCTTTGAAGTGTATTGTTTGCCTATCAAGTAACGCACGATAAAAATATTGTCTGCCTATCTCGGGTATTTATTTTGCGTTCACCTAAGTACAGTAATCAATTGCCACTACTGTAGCACATTTTCACAGCAAAGATGACAAAAAACATATCCTAGTTCTTAGAAGAAAAAACATATATCCTAGTTTACTATTTTTTAACAATTCAATCACACATGATTTGTTTTCTTAATCATCCTATTTAAAAGTTAGGGGACAAAAACCAAATGTTTAGGCTAATTAATATTTCAGCAAGTTTGAATAATTGATAGAAACAAAATATGATAGAGAGATCGAGTATTATCAAGATTTGATAACAATTTGTGTGTATTCTATCATTTTTGTTAAATTAAAACATATTAATCATATAATAAAAATAGATTTTTAGTATACTTTATATTTTGATTTTTTTAAATACAATAAATTAATAAAACTATTAATAGTCTCACATTGAAAATTTTGTGATCAATGATTTTTTTATAACACTTACAAATAGGTTCATAAAGTCATATGAGTAACAAATCTCATTTAATGTATATTCAGATTAAAACATATACTTATTTTACTATCATTTAAATTAAACTATATATATCATATAAAATAGATAAATATTTAAATTTTGAAATTTGCATTGAGCAAGTATTGAGAACTTAATAGTTTAATTTCAAAATTTTGCACTGAGTTTTCAAAACGATTATAAATTAGTAAGAATATTAAAAGTTTCATATTGAAAAATTTGTTAACAATCGTTTAGTTTTTCTATAAAAGGATACAAATGATAATAAAACCATATGGGTATGAAGCCTTATTTAATACATAGTCATACTAAAATATATTATATGTCTATGTTAATATCATTTAAATTTAATTATATATCATATAAAATAGATAAATGTGATTGTTTGGATTTATTTATCATAAAATAATTGTAAATAAATAATAATAATTTTTTTGATTTATGCGTTTGCACTAATTTAATTATATATATAATAGTTACTAACTTATCAATTATTAAATATATATTTATATTTTGTAATATTAAAAGAACACAAATAATTAATAGTATGTAAAATGTTTGTATATACCTGATGTTCATCCCATCTAAAGCTCATGTCTTGGTCAAGTTATTTGTTAAAAGTTATTTGTAGTGGACATGACTACAAACCCGGTGGATTGGCCAACATTCGCGACAAAGATCGAGATGTTTTAGAGATCGCATGAGGATTTCGAGGATCTGAGTCTGTCTCATATTCCTCAGAGTATGAATGATCGGGCGCACGCATTAGCAAAAGAAGCTAGGACCAGAGGCTATAGTTTTTTCCATATAGATCAGACCCGGCCAGACGGAGGTGCTCCTCGGAAAATCGGCTCGTCTGACCACCACTTGATCTAGCGTAGATGGGCAGCTGACAAAAAAAGTAGATTTCAAATTTAGAATTTAATGTTTTAATTTAAAATATTTGCTTTAAATTTTAAAATATAGATTAATTCGTTAAGTTTGATATAAAATTTAGACTATTTTATAGGGGAATTTTCATGTTATCACATAATTGGTACCATTATTCATGTTTACATTCACTAAAGGAATATTTTCACAAATATTTTCTTTATTAAAGAGGAAAAATACTCTTATATCTTTGATATATATATATATATATATATATATATATATATATATGATAAATAATTATTTAAATAAGAAAAATACTTTTTTAGTTTTCGATTATACATTTTCAAATTTGAACGTTTTGTAAAAAGAATTTTTGTTTTCGAAATATTTTTTCAATTTTTTTTTTGAAGTTTGAAAATTCTTTTTGAAATTTGAAAATTCCACTACAAGAAAACAGCGGTATTCTGACGGAAATTCCGACGGAAAATGAAATCCTCGGAATATCCCGAGGAATTTTCGACGGAATTCCGAAGAAATATCAATCCGTCGGAATATTCCGAGGAAATTCCGAGGAAAAATGGGTTCCTCGGAAAAAACCGATGAATTCAGAGGAAATATTATAGCCGTTGGAGAGCCGTTGGGGGATTTTACAAAATTCCGAGGAAATTCCGACGAACTAGCCTTTTCCGTCGGAATTCCGTCAGAATTTCCTCGGTCTGTCGGCATGATTTAAACTATAAATACAAGCACTCCTCTTCCTCTTCATTCACTCCATATCTTCATCCTCCCTCTTACTCTATTTACACACGAATTTGATTCATAAAAAATATGTCTTCTTCAAATTATTTTTCGTTCTTGGATCGATCGACCTCATTTGGATCCGAACACGAGATTGCTTACGGAAGAATACCAACGAGGTATAACCGAATTCATGGGGTTAGTTCACCGACAACCGGAAGAAAAAACAGGTATGTTAAGATGTCCTTGCTCTAATTGTAAAAATAGAAAGGTTATTAAAGAGTGGGATGTTTGGACTCATCTATATTTGAGTGGGTTTACACGAAGTTACAAAATTTGGTATCATCATGGGGAAACTGATTATGAACATGGTAGTACTAGCGAACCTCAGCCAGCGGTTAGATTAGAAGAACCAATTAGAACGGATGTAGATTATGGTGTAGGTACTGAGCAGATGGTAAATGATCATTTTAGAGGGGAAGATTTACCCAATGCAGAAGCTAGGAGATTTTATGATATGTTGGATGCTGGAAAGCAACCATTGTACGAAGGTTGCAGAGATGGTCATTCAGCTTTATCATCTGCTACAAGATTGATGGGCATTAAAACAGATTATAATTTGGCTGAAGACTGTGTGGATGCGATTGCTGATTTTGTAAAAGGTATTCTACCCGAGGATAATGTAGCTCCTGGTTCATACTACGAGGTTCAGAAACTCGTAGCTGGTCTTGGTTTATCGTATCAGGTAATAGATGTATGCAGCGACAACTGCATGATTTATTGGAGGGCGGATGAACAGCGGGTTACATGCAAATTTTGTGGAAAGCCTCGTTATAAAGATACGAGTGGAAGAGTTCCAGTGCCATATAAAAGGATGTGGTATTTACCTTTGACGGAAAGGTTGCAGAGGTTGTATCTGTCTGAACGCACAGCGCAACCAATGAGATGGCATGCGGAGCACTCAACAGATGGTGAGATCAGACATCCTTCAGATGCAAAAGCGTGGAAGCATTTCCAATCAAAGTATCCCGACTTTGCGTATGAGAGAAGAAATGTCTACCTTGGATTATGTACTGATGGTTTCAGTCCGTTTGGCAAGAGTGGAAGACAGTATTCTCTATGGCCCGTCATTCTTACACCATACAACCTACCCCCAAACTTGTGCTTGCGACGAGAGTTTTTGTTTCTCTCGATTCTCGTTCCCGGACCAGAGCATCCTAAGAGATCACTTGATGTGTTTCTTCAGCCACTAATATATGAGTTGCAACAACTATGGGCTCAAGGTGCTGAAACATACGATGTTTCGTGTAAAGAAAACTTTCAAATGCGGGCAGTACTAATGTGGACAATAAGTGATTTTCCAGCATATGGTATGTTGTCTGGATGGACAACGCATGGAAGGCTATCATGTCCATATTGTCAAGATAACACTGATGCTTTCCAACTAAAACACGGAAGGAAAACGTGTTGGTTTGACTGTCACAGGAGATTCCTACCACCTGATCATCCATATCGTAGGAGTAGGAATTTGTTTACGAAGAACAAGAGGGTGTTTGACAGTCCACCTCCGGAAATTTGTGGGAAAGATTTGAAGATACAACTAAGAGATTTTGGTGCAGAAAGGACGCCAGACGTCGGTGGACATGAGCGTTTTCCGGTAGATGCTGTTGGAGAACTACATAACTGGCACAAAAAAGTATTTTCTGGGATCTGCCATACTGGGAGGATCATCTGCTAAGGCATAATTTAGATGTCATGCATATTGAGAAGAACTTTTTTGACAATCTCATGAACACGATCCTTAATGTTCAAGGTAAAACAAAGGATAATTTGAAGTCAAGACTGGATTTAGTCGATATATGTGCTCGTTCAGAACTTCATGTTGATGAGAATGGTAGGGCTCCTTTTCCCATATACCGACTTGATGCAGCGGGAAAAGATGCGTTCTTTGATTGGATTTCAAACGATGTGGAATTTCCAGACGGTTACGCATCAAATTTGCGTAACTGTATCGACAGAAAGGAAGGAAAGTTTACTGGCTTGAAAAGCCACGATTGCCATGTAATGATGCAGCGCCTCCTTCCGTTCGCCTTCAAGGAACTATTACCACGAAATGTTCATGAAGCAATTGCAGGGATAAGTGGTTTCTTCCGCGATTTATGCACGAGATCAGTGACTCTTGAAGGTATTGAAAATTTGAAGACTAACATAGCCGTGATTCAGTGCAACCTTGAGAAGATATTTCCTCCCTCATTTTTTGATGTTATGGAGCATCTTGTTATTCACCTGGCAAGAGAATTGGAACTTGGTGGTCCTGTGCAGTATAGATGGATGTATCTGTATGAGCGGTATATGTTCCATTTGAAGAAGATGGTGAAAAATTTAAGTAGGGTGGAAGGTTCTATAGTCGCACAGATGATCAATGAAGAAACTTCAAACTTTGCCGAGTACTACTTTCCAGCAGAAGTTCAGACCAAAAACAGAAGACCTGCTCGGCATGATGATAGAGGCGAACGGGCAACATATCATGTTACGGTTCCAGACATTTTCACAGACGTTGGACGACTTAGCGGAAAACCAAAGGACCGTCGACTTACTGAGCAGGAGCGCAGTCATTTGCAAACATATTTGCTCACCAACTGCGAAGACGTTCTTCAATATGAGAGGTAAATAAATGAGCTTACAAATTTTTATTTAACAAGTTGAAATTTAAATCTTAATTAATTACATTATTGTCATCATATACAGGATTTTCATGGCAGAAAAGCGGTTCGAGTATAGATACGCCACAGAGGACGAACTAGAAGAAATGAAGCAGAGAGAATTTACTGGATGGATGTTTACTTATGTGAGTGCTTTAAACAAATTAAAATATATTTTATCACATATTTATACTAATTCACATTTATTGATATAACATATATATATGTGCTATTAATAGGTGTCTGCTGGTTTGGCCAGAGGTGAAACATTTGACGATTGGATACGTGAGATGGTCGTTGGACCAAACTTTGTTGTGAAGTCATATCCGAGATTTTGTACTCGAGGATATGCATTCACAACTCAGAAGAGGAGACGTTCGAGTACGACTTATGATGCTGGCGTTTGTTCTGCATCAGGAGATGATGTATACTACGGACACATACATGAGATTTTGGAAATCAAGTATTTGGGCATGGTTGGATTGCGCTGTACTGTTTTCTATTGTGATTGGCACGACAACACTCCAGATCGAGGTGTGAGAACAGATGCATTTGGTGTTACATCAGTAAATTCGAGGCGAAAGCTGCAATATTATGATCCTTTCATTCTTGCTTCTCAGGCCGATCAGGTAATTAAATGTTAATTATTCAGAATGATTCATCATCATGTGTATTAATTTATAATTTTTCTAAATGTTACAGGTTTGTTATATCAAGTACCCCCGGGTAAGGAACAGAGATGATCCATGGGTTACTGTTACAAGACTCAACCCGAGAGGCCGAGTTCAGGGAAGTTCTGAGCTGGAAGACCCACTACAACCAAGCACATCCGGCAACTTAAGTGCAGCAGAAGATTTAGCTGGAGTTGGCCTTGTTGTCGATTTAACCGACTTTGGAGAGGAAGCCGTCGTTCACGTAGAGGATGAACCAGTGATTGGAGAGTTTCACCAAGATCCAGATTCAGATTCATCTGGTGATGATGACTCGGAAACAGACTACCATTGATTTTTTTTTTTTTTTTTAAGAAATACCGAGGAAATTCCGAGGAACACTTGATATAACCTCTTTCCTCGGATATTAGTTATTTGGTTTATCTAGCAAGGCAAAGCTGAATACGAATTAAAAACTACTCAAAACACAACCAAATAAAACGAAGAAACCATGTAAAAGAAATACGAACTCATAATTAAGAAAAAAAAAAACTAAGTTCAAAATTAACAGAAAATAAGACCATAAAACGTTAGAATAGAAAAGAAAATAAAATAGCGCGGTCGGAAATCAAATGGCAATACTGGCCGGTGATAGCTCCTACTCCTCGTCTCCTGCTCCAGATGTTCCTGCATCGTTGGGTCTCTTGGACCTCTTTCTTACCCTGTGTGTACCACTCGAACCCGAACCAGAGCTGGATGGAGAGTTGTCCCGATGAACTACATCATCCTTTTGGCAACGACACGGCCTGATACGTGAAATGGCAGCCCAGATCTTGTGTAGCATGTCGTTGTTTGTCTTTATGCTCTGATCTCTCCAATGTTGTTGCTGGCGCGAAGTGGCGTTCGGTGGAAGCTCTTGCAGCTTGTACTGGCTGGAGTCTGATGGGAGTAGCTGATGGGGTTGTGAATCATCTGGAATGGCTTGTGCAGCCTCATCTTCTCCTTCTTCATCAACCACGGCCTTGCCTTTGGTCTGATATTTTGGCGTGAAGAAGGATGGCTTGTCTACTAGTGCGGTAGCAGGGGGTAGGAACTCAACTGCAGCCTCTGAAAGTAGAGCAGTCAGGCCGATCTGAGGCAGGTGGCAGTAGAGTGTTTTCTTCGCTCGGTCCTGGAATACGTAGACGTAAGGACCATCCCGATCGATCCTCGAGTGGGGACCAGCTATGAACTCCTTACTTACAAGATTTTTGACATCCAGGTAGTTCCAAGCAATGTTGTTCGATCTGTCCAGTGCTACCTGCTGGTTCTCGCAGTCTACACCCACATGTCTAAGGATCCGAGTAATCACTGCACCAAATCCACATGCATTGCTCTTGGATTTGGTTACTTTCCCCTTGTATCCTGCTAAGTTTGCGGCCAGCACCGCTCCCATGTTGAAGGCAGTAGCAGGTGGGAATGTAGAGTTTCCAAATGCCGGTAGCAAATGCCTCACACCTTGGTACAGGAGGCACAACTCCCATTGCGTGACTGATGCGGCTGTGGTTGTCCCGTATAGCAATGAGCCAATGAGGCGTGTGGCATATCTCAGTACTGGGCTCCGGATAAGTGACTCCTTTGCCTGAGAAGATCTATAAACCCCTGTGCCAATCGTTTCCCAGAAGTTCAACAGCTCTGAAGTCCAATAAAGACCAGATGTCCTCTCCCCTGCACTCAATCCAAATAGTCCGCAGAGGTCTGTGAAAGATACCTCATAGTATACTTTCTGCACTACGAATGCCAGAAAACCTTCCTGATGGCTATCATCGGGACGGCTGACGTATGCGGATGCTATGAACTGGCGTACCAACTCCGGATAAGTGGGTTCGTTGAGGTTGCATAGTTGGCCTAGACCCATGTTCTGGAACAGCCCTTCAATGTCTGCTTTGATTCCCAATATTGTCATCGTCTCAGGACATGCTAGTTGTGTAGCCGGAACGGCTACCTTCTTCATGTTGTTGTAGTGGGTGGTATCAGACTTATCCCACTTCTTTGGCCTTTGCTTCTCTCGCTGAGACGAACCCTCTTCTTGTGTGTTCTTCTTTGCTGATGTTTTCGTGCGCTTCATTCTCTACAAAATAGAATCATTGCTCTCAACATGGTTATAATCAATTAAGAACTCAAAGCAACATGAAAATGAAAGGCGAAATCGAGTTGTGATAAAAAAAAACCAAATTGAAAAAAATTCTCAATCCCTAAATCATCTCAAATCCTGTTCCAAACTCGTTGATCACAGACAATTGTGTTCTATTCCATGTTTAAACATCTGTTTCATGCATATTTGATCAAGGAATCAACACGAAAATAAGAAATTCACAAAACCCAAAAATTGCTCAAGAACACGATTTCAGAATGTGGATATTCGTGGAGTATACCTGTCTTAGGGTGAAAACGAGTGTAGGAATCAGGTAGAGCTCGAAAAATCAAGGGGAATAGAGCCCAAAATTGTTCAAATCGGATGATTATAGAGAGAGAAAGGGGGGGGGGGAATTATAGGGTAAATCGGAGGGGATGAGAGTTCTGAGGTTTAGATCCAAAAAAGGTAGGGTTTTGCCTTATAATTTTGTTTCCCGCACACGCATCGATCGATGCGTTTTTGAACAAATACGGATCGAACGATCACATTCTTACGCTTTGGTCCATCTTAGTGATCGATCGATCTGTTTTTGGACATATATCCATCGATCGATCCGTTTATAAAAAACCTTACAAGATTTTCCGAGGACATTCCGAGGAACATTTGAGATTCTCGATCGATCGATGGGATAATCTCATCGATCGATCACATTCTTACGGTCCGGTCCATCTTAGTGATCGATCGATGCGTTTTTGGACATATATCCATCGATCGATTCGTTTATAAAAAAACTTACAAGATTTTCCGAGGACATTCCGAGGAACATTTGAGATTCTCGATCGATCGATGGGATAATCTCATCGATCGATCACATTCTTACGGTCCGGTGCATCTTAGTGATCGATCGATGCGTTTTTGGACATATATCCATTGATCGATCCGTTTATAAAAAAAATTACAAGATTTTCCGAGGACATTCCGAGGAACCTTGAGATTCTCGATCGATCGATGGATAATCTCATCGATCGATCACATTCTTACGGTCCGGTCCATCTTAGTGATCGATCGATGCGTTTTTGTATATATATACATCGATCGATCCGTTTATAAAAAAAAAATTGACGTATTGAAACCCCAAACACTAGTTCCTCGGAATTTCCTCGGAATATTCCGAGGCAATTCCGAGGAAGAAGAGGGTTTCCTCGGAGTTCCCTCGGAATAATCCGAGGAAATTCCGAGGAAATAGGGTTTTTAAACCGAAAACAACGTTTTGCGGTTTGAATAACACCTATATAACCCTTATTAAGTGTCTTACGTTCATTATGAAGTCAAATATTTGTTCCTTACCGTATAATTAACACTTTTCCGATTGTATGAACGAAATCCCACAACATAAGAGAAACACTTATACCTTTTAATGAACGGTAAAGGGAATACTTTCAATTAGTTTTGAAATTTGTTATTTCATGGTTTATGCTCATCTATACAAAGAATCCTCAATGGTATGCATTACAATTGTATAAGAAATGAAATACGGCAAAAAAATTGATGTTTTGAAACCCCAAACACTAGTTCCTCGGTATTTCCTCGGAATATTCCGAGGAAATTCCGACGGATATTTTACTATCCGTCGGAATTTCCTCGGAATATTTTCATTTTACCGGGCAAATATTTCGCGAAAATTGAAATTAGAATTCCGACGGAATTCCGACGGATAATGTCCGTCGGACCCTAGGTTTTATAACCACGAGCCCCTTCTTCTTCCCCATTTCTCTCTTCTTCCTCTGCGCGACTCCTCTCTTCTCTCCGGCGATTTCCCCCTGAAATCCGACGATATCTCCGGCGATCTCCCCCTTCTCTTACACAAATCATGTAAGGACCCTATCCCACTCTCTTAGGTTCTATTTGTTAGGTTTTTGTGTAGTTTTGATAGATTTTTGTTAGGGTGATTGGTTAGGATTGTGATTTGGTTGTATAATAGGTTTAGAATTATGATTTGGTTGAATAATTTGTTTTGTTGAATTGATTTAGAATTTTTTTATAATTTTTTTATTTTTTTTTGTATTTATAAAATCGATTTTTGTATATAAAATCGATTTTTGTATTTTACAAATCGATTTTTCTATATAAATTCGATTTTTTGGATTTTACAAAAAAAATTGTATATAAATTCGATTTTTTGGATTTTACAAAACATTTTAAATATCTATAAAACTTTTTTTGTGATTAAAAACTATTATTTGGGATTTAAAAATATTTTTAATATATATATATATTATTAAAACTATTTTTTTGTAATTATTAAACTATTTTTATTTATTAAAACTATTTTTGTTTATTAGAACTATTTTTATATATTTATTAAATATTTTTAATATATATAAATCTTTTTTTGTGATTAAATTATTTGGGATTTTTTTTTAAAAAAAATTAATTTATATATTTCTCTATTTATTAAATATATTTTTTTAATTTACAGTTCTCATGATGATCAGACCCGGCCTCGACAGCGTCGTGATCGTGGTGGTAGTACGGGGAGCCAGTCTCGGTATTCCAGCCGTTTTCAGGATTCCCCTTCGCCCCACAGCTTCAACCATACATCTTCCTCTGCTGCACCCGCTCCTGCTCCTCTCGCTCCCGCTGCTGCATCCGCTCCTGTTCCTCCGGGTCCTCCGGGAGTGATGCGTGTTGCTGAGTTGGTTCAACAGCCCGGTCGTGACCATCTTCCGTATTTCACTCCGTATCCACATGGACGGGGTCAAACATGGTAATTAAACATTTCTTTCTTTAAATTTGGATTCATTATTAACCGTTTATTCTTTTTATTAGGTTCAACCGATTCGGGAACGGGATCAGCGCATGGATCAACCGTATGATGTACTCGGCCCTCGACAGTGGACATCCGACTTTCACTCACTTCCCTACCGACAAGCAGGTTCTGTGGTTTCGTCAGTTTGCGGTAAGTATTCTAATTTTTTACTTATATTTTTAATCTTTAATATAAATTTTCTACTAATTGTGTTTTTTTTCAGCAAGAGTTCAACTGGAATTCCGATGAGACGCTCTTTATCTATCACCACTTCGTCCATAAAGTTATGGACAACTATGGGAAGCAGATCCACGAGTGGAAGAAGAAGTGGGAAATCAATAAGGTTCGATTTAATTTATTAAACAATTTTTTAATTTATTAAACTATTTTTTAATTTATTAAAATATTTTCTTTTTTTTTATTAAAAGGTCCCAAAGTCGATGAACGACACGGTCTGGAAGGAGTTGTGTGCGCATTGGGATAAGGAAGAGACGAAAGAAACTTCTTCCACCAACTCCACCAACCGCAGGAGCGACCGTAAAGGGAAGGGCATCTACAAGCATAACTTGGGTGCTCAATCTATTGCCACTCTGGGAGATCGCATGGTAAGTTCAACCGCTTTTTCTTCAATTATTTGAGTTTCAGAATTTTAATTTATTGTGCATTTCTTCTAATTTCTAATGTTTCTTTAATTTATGTTTTTTTTCAAGGCGGAAGAAAATGATGGCGAGCCGGTTGATGATCTCGCCCTAATGAGGAGGGCGTATACCAACAAGAAGACCGGCCAGATTGATGACGGTCTTGTGAGGGACGTGGTCGACCTGGTCCAAACTCAGGTGGTAGACGAAGTGTCTCAGCTTCAAACCGAGGATGACGCTTCGACGGCTTCGACCAACTTGTCCCGGTTTCGAATCAACGAAATCGTTGAATCCGTAAGTTCTTTTTTTTTTAAAGTTCAATTCATTTATTTCTTGGTTTAAATTTGTAAATTTGGCTATTTTCTATTCAGTCGGTTCCAAAGAAGAAGGGACGTTTGGTCGGTTTGGGTCGTCGCACCCGGTCGGTTCCTCCTTCTTCTGCACCACCGCCCTTTGTTGATCCAGAAGTACTTACGGCTCAGTTGAAGGACAAAGATGATCGTATATCTTTGTTGGAGACCCAGATGGCGGCTCAACAGGCGGGCTATGAGGCACAGAGGAGGCTGAACCAGCAAATGATGGAGATGATGCAGAGGATGTACCCGAACGAGGTGTTCCCGGACGTGCCAGACCCGTAGTTTTTTTTTTTTTTCCAAAAACTCGGAATGTTTTATTTTTATTTGTGAAACTTTGAATATTAATTAATATGATTTCAATTTTAATTTTAATTTCATATTTTCGAAATTAAATTTCAGAAATTTTATTTTTTTTAAAAATTAATATTTTTTACATTCCGAGGAAATTGATTATATTTTTTACTCGATCGATCGATGCGTTTTTGGACATAAATCCATCGATCGATCTGTTTACAAAAAAACGTTCGGAATATACCGAGGGACATGTTCCTCGGAATATTCCGAGGAATATGTCCGTCGGTATATTCCTATCGATCGATGTATATATGTCCAAAAACGCATCGATCGATGAACGTCCGAGGAAATATCCCGACGAAGTTCTCCCTTGGTATATTCCGAGGACATTTCCGACAAACTAGTGATCCTCGGAATTTCCTCGGAAGTTTTTTTCCTCGGAATTCTGTCGGAAAATTCCGAGGGATTTCCGAGGAAAGAAGAAATTCCGAGGAATTATTTCCGACGATTTGTTTCGTCGGTATGTCGTCGGAATAACGATATTCCGACGAAATTCCGACGATTTTTTCCCTCAGAATCCTTGCTCTTTTCTTGTAGTGTTCTGTTTGAAACTATTTTTAAAAATGTTTTATTTTGTTGAAGTATTTATTTATATATGTCTTAGAATCCTAAACTCCACGTTCCAAAACTCTACCCCACCCTTTAACTTTAAACTTAAGGCATAAATGTAGATTAATTAACTCTAAGATTATAAATGTTTTTTATCCTTTTAAAAGTGAGATAAAAGTGGTTAACATAAACATGAAAAGTGACATTAGGAATGTGGTAGTTTAGACAATTTCTCTATTTTATTACCCTTTTCTTAGACTATATGCACTGATAATTGATAAAGACTCAACACAAAACTGCTTAAATCCGTACGTGCACTACAACAAGGCATGTGTATTAGTGTTGCAATTAGCATATAGCAATGTCTAGACTTCGCCATCTTTCATGTAGAAAAAGATTCATCGATGATGTAACCATGAATTTTATATAAGATTATTGATGGTGATAAAATACAAACTTCTGGCGGATTGGACTTATGAAGGTTATGCAAAATCAGGATTGAATTATACGTAATTCCAACCAATTCAGAAAATTGTCTCTAAAACAGTGGATAGTTGACTAAAAACAGTGGATAAAGCCAGTCTGATGCTAGACGAATAGTACAGTGTGAATGTCAAAGAAAGTATAAAGCTCCACATCTTTTTTTACGGACGAGATGAGAAATAAAACCAATGATTGGTAGGTTATTCTCTCTCCAGCCCGATGCAAATTAAGTAGGAAAACCATATGAAAATCATTTTCTCAACGGAGAAAAACAACTATTACCTCCATGTACATTTATTCCCAAAGGTGATGGAAGAGCTGTATTTTATGGACTATCAAATTGGTGTGGCTAATGAAACACAGCCACATTATATTCATATTAAATGAGATGCTCCAGTACATATCAAGCTGGTAGGCCTGGAAGGATCCGGATATCCGAAAAATTTAGGATACTCGGATCCGTCTGATCCGTGAATTTAATATCCGGATCCGGATTCGTGGTTTCCGAATATCCGTATTTCGGATATCCGTCTCTATATTCTATTACCCGCAGATATTCGGATCCGGATCCGGATCCGTAAAAATAACTAAAAATAATAATTTTTTTTTTAAAATACTAATTTTTTTTAAAAATAATACATCAATTAAATATTTATACAAGCTTTATAAATATATATATATATATATATATATGTCTATAATATTATAAGAACTAAAATATAATATTATAAAATTAATTTATATATAAATATGAATATATAAAATATTAATATTAATAAAATTTAAAAATCTAATGTGTTTTAAAATTACGGATCCAGATATCCGGACCTAAAAATTAAGATATCCGGATCCGGATTCGGTTTAGACGGATCCAAGATTTTACTATCCGGATTCGGATCCGGACACTCCGGATATCCTATTTTCGGAGCGGATCCGGAGCGGATCTCGCAACGAATCTGGATCTCGGATAATAAGTCCTAGGTCTATGGTGAACAATGCCAGTCTAAACTTCTTTATCGAACTTTGTTGGCATTAATGTTCTCACTATAGGGTTTTTGATCCCGATTTCTCTAGAGTTTCTCTAATTTGGTTCTTTTCATACATATATGTAAGGATCAAGTGTAAATATCTTGAATTCTTTTGTTTGAGTATGGGATAAAATTAATGTTTGTCAAAAAGAATCATAGCAGAAAAGATTTTGACTTTAGCTAAGGTTTTGGTGGATCGTCTCTGACTCTCTGTACATCAAATCGTCGGATCTCGAGATTTGTCTTGTTTGAGATTCTAAGTCAAACATTTTAACTACTGTTTGATTTGCCTCATGTTTTCCAGGATCTCAAGATTTGTCTACTTGCACTTTCCAAGTCAAACATCATAACTACTGCGTGAATTTCCCTCGTGTGTTTTCACTTTCAAATGACTAGGGACAAAAAAGAGGAATGTCATTGTAAAATTATAATGTACTACTTAGTAACTAGTATTTCACCGTTGTATTTAAATAGGGATATTGTTCTCTTTAATACATTTACTAGATCTCGACCCGCACAACAGCGCGCGGATTTTTGTTTTCATTTATTTTTATATAAATATTTTGTTTTCAATTCTAATTTGGTATATATTATAATATATGTGTCTATCAATTTTTAAAACATAATAAGTTTACTGTATATTTTTTTCATTGAATAGATTGTTTCAAACTTTCACATGTATTTGTATCTTCTTCTATATATATATATTTTCGGATTATTATTTCATTATTAAAATCGTAACTATATATATAAAGATTAGTAAAATATTGTTTTATTGTCATATTCAAAAATATTGTAACATTTCACAAATTTATAAAGTTTTTAAAAAATTAAACTTTTCGCTTCATAAATTTATATTATCGAGTAATAATTAAACATTTAGTTTTTGTTTAATTTTTAAAATAAACTATATGGTTTAAAATTTGTTTTCATTGGTTTTTTTTTTTGACAACAAACATTTACATACTCATATAGACTTTGTAAACCAGATCGGTAACTCTGCATCCATGTGAACGACGAAAGACGGTTGTTTTCTAGCACTGCGTGCTAAACTATCCGCCTTTAAATTCTTCGTCCGAGGTACTTGAACGTTTTGTGAGTTGAGGAAGCTTCTTTTCAAAAGCTTGATGTCTTCCAGGTAACTATCGAATGTTTCGAAAGACGGTTGTTTTCATTGGTTTAAGGTAGTAAAGATTAATCATTGTTAGATAGTATGATTTTTGTTAGTTAAAAAAAAATCTTTATAATTTTAAAAGTTAACATCGACAAATATTTAAATATTTAGCATATAGAGTTATAGTATTACAATATTAAATTATATCTATTTAATTTATACTATCTATAAATCCAATTGATCATCTATTGTTTAAATCCAATTATTGATAGCCCAATAAAAATTTCTGGTATGTCCAAAATTTAAATGATAAGATTAGATATTAAATGTAACATGACTTTTTAATAATAGGTCCATTAAGTCAATTTAAAAAAAATCACATTTGAATCAAAGTTGTGAATTCAATTTTAATATATAATATTAATCGTTTTGTTCAATGAAATAATCTCTTGTTACTTTATCTCGTCTTTAACCACACTCCCATAAATCAAGGGGTTTTTGCCACGCCGATTTCGGGGGTTCAGTTGACGATTTTAAACTAAAAACCTGCAGCTTTGGCTATACATCGACAATTAAACCCGAATATCTATGTAACTACAATTTCTCTGATTTTCACGCTATCTGCCACGCCAATGAGTGATAGGTCCAAACTCACAAGTAACTTTACGTACAGTTTTTGGGATATGAACGTACATGTAATTCATGAGTAAGAAAATATTAGTTATAATTCTTTCATTTGTGGAACCTTGTTCATAATAGTATATAGTTATGAAAACAATGTTTTCTTGGATACATGTTAATGGAACAGTACTATTTTGCTCCTACCTTACTACGCGATCACCAAATCAAAGTAGTTACCAAATCTCGATTTAATCAAACGCTGACACGTCTCTGATGTTTTTATTTTTGTCTATCTCTCAACAACAAATATGAAAGATATGAAACTTTTATATCAAAAGGAAAACTGTCTTTATCATTTGCCCTCATCACCAGAACCGGTCCTACATATCTAAAGGCTACAAGCCAAAACAAAAATTGTGGCCGAAATGTTCGAGCTTCGAACCTAGGCTTGGGATGTATGACAGCCATATTAACCACTCGACTAACACATATTTTAATGAAAATGAGGCCGATATTTTACTTATTTAATGACAGTCGGAAGTCCATGTTTCATCTACTTTGGGCTAGGGCCGGCTCTGCTCATCACTTGCTTTTGTCTAGTAACAAGTGGAAATCGAAGAGAACTAAAACAAAACATGTTTTTTCTTATATAATAAAAAAAGAGAAATTCTTGGGTTCACCCCCTAAGGTGAACTTTTAGGTTCACCAACCAATAGTGTTTGAGTATTTGATATTTGATATCTTTTAAAACAGGAAATAAAATTGAATATCCAAATTAGATTATATTTTTAAAATAAAATAATAAAAATATATAAAAATAGTTACAAAAAATAAATTAATTAATATTGTTAAATCTTCAGCAAAATACTAAACCCTATACCCTAAATCCTAAACCCTAAACCCTAAACGTTAAACCTTAAACTTTGGATAAACTCTAAACCGTTAAAAAATCTTAAACCCTAAATCATACATTAAAAACTAAATTTTACTAACACTAAACCCTAAATCCTAATCACTAAACCCTAAACCTTTGGGTAAACCCTAAACCCTTGGGTAAACCCTAAATCCTTGGGTAAACTCTGAACCCTTGGATAAATCATAAACTCTAGGGTTTAATTTTAAATATTTTTGATTTAGAGTTTATGATTTATCCAAGGGTTCAGGGTTTAGTGATTAGGGTTTAGGGTTTAGTGTTATTAAGATTTAGTTTTTAATGTATGATTTAGGATTTAAAATTTTCTAATGGTTACGGTTTATCCAAGATTTAAGGTTTATAATTTAGAGTTTGGAGTTTAGGATTTAGGATATAGGATTTAGTATTTTGCTAAAAGTTTATCAATATTTATTTATTTATTTTTTGTAACTATTTTTATGTATTTTTATTGTTTTATTTTAAAAATATAATCTTATTTGAAAATTCAATTTTGTTTTCTTTTTTAAAAGATATCAAATATCAAATACTCAAACACTATTGGTTGGTGAATCTAGAGGTTCACCTAGGGGGTGAACCCAAGAATTTCTCATAAAAAAATTCGTAAACGAAAGCAAAATTAAATAGAGAGTGTTGGGTGACGCTAGACTCTTCATTAACTCTTCTCATCTACCCTTCTCATGTTTGCCTTTACATCCTTCAGAGCATAATTAGTGATAGTACTTCATGTGGTTTCTGATAATTTAAATAAACAAAAATATTAAGAATGAAGGAGAGAGAAAAACAAATAAGAAGAGACGATTCTTTCTAAAGGTACTCCAAACACAATAATTCTACAAGTATAATGCATTTATTGGTTGAGCTGTTAAAAAATAATTATAAAAACAAATATCATTGTTTTACTGTTATTGAAAAACGTACACAAACTCTCTTTACTGCTGATGCTCTCAGCTTCCCTTTCTCTTCTTCATTCATCTCTTCATAAACCTAGTAACAAAAGTTAACAAAACAAGTGTACTTGCATATTTTTTTTTACATTACTCTCTCCCCAAGATGCCTCAAGGACCGATGCCAGAGTTTTCTACCTCGGTGAAGCTCAAGTATGTGAAACTCGGCTATCAATACTTGGTCAATCACTTCTTGAGTCTTCTTTTGATCCCTATCATGGCAATCATCACCGTTGAGCTTCTTCAGATGGGTCCAGAAGAGATTCTTAATGTTTGGAAATCACTTCACTTTGACCTAGCTCAGGTTCTATGTTCTTCTTTCGTTGTTATCTTTATCTCCACCGTTTACTTCATGTCCAAGCCACGTACCGTCTACCTCGTTGACTACTCTTGTTACAAACCACCTGTCACGTGCCGCGTCCCCTTCGCAACTTTCATGGAATATTCTCGTTTGTTCCTCAACGACAAGCCTAAGCGCGCTGAGTTTCAAATGAGAATCCTTTAACGTTCTGGTCTCGGTGAAGAAACTTGTCTCCCCCCAGCTATTCATTACATTCCTCCAACACCAACCATGGACGAGGCTAGAAGTGA
The DNA here is from genome assembly GCF_020379485.1 of Brassica napus. Taxonomy (NCBI): domain Eukaryota; kingdom Viridiplantae; phylum Streptophyta; class Magnoliopsida; order Brassicales; family Brassicaceae; genus Brassica; species Brassica napus. Next base: position 18,321,283 of record NC_063445.1, on the reverse strand, counting down.
GGCTCAAATGGTTATCTTCTCGGCTATGGATGATCTTTTCAAGAAAACCGGTATAATGCCCAAAGACATCGATATACTCATTGTGAATTTCTCTCTTTTCTCTCCCACCCCATCGCTCTCTGCTATGGTCATCAACAAATATAAGCTTAGGAGCAACATTAAAAGTTTTAATCTGTCGGGGATAGGCTGCAACGCGGGCCTGATTTCAGTCGAACTGGCCCGCGATCTACTTCAGGTTCATCCCAATTCGAATGCAATTATCATCAGCACCGAGATCATAACGCCTAATCACTACAAAGGGAACGGAAGAGCAATAATGCTGCCTAATTGTCTCTTCCGCATGGGCTCCGTGGCAATTCTTATGTCAAACCGTCGGTCTGACCGGTGGCGAGCCAAGTACAAGCTTAGCCACCTTGTCCGGACCCACTGTGTTGCTGATGACAAGTCTTACTACTGTGTCTATGACTAAGTTACATGGAAACGGAAGCGGAAACGCGGAAGCGGAATCGTATGGAAGCGTAGAAGCGATTTTTTTCAAAAAACTAGGAAGTGGATCCGTGTTGGAAGCGTATATATATATCATATAAACCCACATATAAAATAAAATTCTGAAAATTAAAAGTGTTTAAACTTTAAACCACACAAATCCAACAAAGTCTTAAATATTAAGCAACACAGCTAAAAATAAAAACGTTCAATGTCAATGAACTAAAATAGAACTTTAACCTTAGTTTCACAATGCAAATTCAGTTGAACTTTATTCATTAGCAACCATCCAATCAATATCATTGAATTGTTGGACCCAATTTCGGTCAGTACAGTAATGGGCCGCGATCAAAGATATGGACCGTAAGGAACTGAAGCCTATAGCAAGCAATCGAGCTCGAAAACGAAAACTTCGAGATCCCAGAGATCGCAGAGCAGTTACGAAGATCACAAGGTTGACTTACTATAAAGGAAAGAGAAGGGACATGAAGAAAGACATGTTGAAAACCCTAGAGAGAGCTACACACATACATCGACCTTGTTTTCATCCCAATCTTAGATCCTTTCTTTACCGATCTCATTTGTATCATTCGATCTAGTTCAACTCATTGTATTCGATCTTATTCATCAATAAAGTCCATTTTTACCTACTGGAAACTGTTTACATCTTTGTGTTCTAATGATATCATTGCCTACATCATTCGTCTTCCCTAGATCAAACTCCCGATCACTATCAAATACTTAGTGTAGATTTTACGTTCTACATTTTGGGGCCGACTGTGGGGAAGATAAACGAAAAACATCTTTGCTAAGAAACCGATCTAAGTTTCCTAAGCGTGACTATGGATCCCACCCCAATTCGATCCGACTGCATCGAATCAATCGATCTCGACCTCTTTAGATCGATGAGGCCAATCACATCAAGAAAGTCGATGTTCTCGACAAGCAGTCCTGCGCTCCGCAAGTAGCGATTGACGATTCCACCATCATCGCCTGCGAGGATACAATACAAAAAGGAGAAATCATGACTTTCTACGAGCACGAAAATATAAAGCTCGATATGCCCCACGATGATGCCTTGGTGATCGCATTGGAAGTCGAAGGCGCCGTCTTCTCGAAAATCCTTATCGACACCGGAAGCGCTGTCGACATCATCTCGCAAAAAATGCTACGGTCGCTCGAGCAACCGATCCCAACGATCAGACGAGAAACGACTCCCCTCGCTAGCTATGAAGGAAAGTCGGTCCGTTCGCTCGGGATCATATTGTTAACCACCAAAGCTTACGATCTGGAACTTAAAACAGAATTCACCGTAGTCGATCAACCTATGCCTTTCGATGCCATCATAGGGCGCCCCTGGTTGCACCAGATTAGGGTGGTCCCCTCGGTTTATCACCAATGCGTGAGGTTTTTATCTCCAACCGGCGAGAAAACCATACTCGGAAGCCAAAAACAAGCCCGAGCCTGTTACATGTCCGAATTCCGAAAAATGCTGCGGAAGGAGGAGAATATCCCACTCGCACGCGACCTATAAGTAAAAGACCCCGCCAAAGACCTATCGGGCGTCGTCGCCCTAGACGAGAATTCCGAAAAAGGCGTCAACATCAGGAACAACCTCGTATCTTTCCTCAAACAAAATATTAAGACATTCGCATGGTCTGCGGCAGACATGCCCGAAATCAACATCAATATCACCTCTCACGACCTAAACATCGACCCTACGTTTAAACCTATCAAACACAAACGAAGAAAGCTAGGACCCGAACGAGCCAAGGCAGTAAATGACGAAGTGGACAAGCTCCTGAAAATCGGTTCCATTCGCGAAGTCCAATACCCTGATTGGCTCGCAAACCCAGTCGTAGTAAAAAAGAAAAATGGAAAATGGAGAGTGTGTATTGATTTCACCGATCTCAACAAAGCATGCTCAAAAGATAGTTTCCCATTACCACATATCGACCAGCTGGTAGAAGCCACAGCGGTCACGAACTACTTTCGTTCATGGATGCATTTTCTGGTTACAATCAGATCCTCATGAACCTCGACGACCAGGAAAAAACTAGCTTCATCATCGAGCGGGGTACCTATTGCTACAAAGTAATGTCGTTCGGACTAAAGAACGCCGGAGCTACTTATCAAAGACTAGTAAATAAAATGTTCTCCACGCAACTTGGAAGAACGATGGAGGATTACATAGACGACATGCTAGTAAAGTCATCAAAAGCCAACGACCACGTTCTATAACCCCAAGAGTGTTTCAACATTCTTAATAAGTTCGGGATGAAACTGAACCCTACAAAATGCACTTTCAGAGTGGCCTCCGGAGAGTTCCTCGGATACCTTGTAACCGAAAGGGGAATCGAGGCCAACGCGAAACAGATCGCCGCGCTCTCGATACCTTACCTCCGAGATCGATCCGAGAAGTACAGCGCCTGACCGGTAAAATAGCTGCGCTGAACCGCTTCATCTCCAGGTCGACCGACAGATGCCTCCCTTTCTACAAGCTATTGAAAGGAAACAAGAAATTCGAATGGAAAATCGAATGTGACTCCGCCCTAAAAGAGCTTAAGACATATATCAGCGAGCCGCCCATTCTGTCAAACCAATCATAGGAGAGACCCTCTTTTTGTACGTGGCAACCTCCAAACACGCAGTAAGCGGAGTGCTAATTTGCGAAGAAAGCGGAGAACAAATACCGATATACAATGTGAGTAGATCGTTGGTAGACGCCAAAACCATGTACCCCGTGATGGAAAAGCTAGCGCTAGCAATAGGTACCGCGGCCAAAAATTAAGACCTTATTTTCAGTCGCATTCAATCACGGTCATAACATCGCAACCCCTGCGGACAGTGCTCCACAGTCCAAGCCAATAAGGAAGATTGGCAAAATTGGCAATCGAGCTCAGCGAATACGATATCGAATGCCAACCGCGAACGAGCTCGAAAGAGCAGGTGTTAGCTGATTTCATAATCGAACTCGTCCCGAAAGAAGACAACACAAGATCGAATTCCCAAACATGGAAATTACACGTCGATGGGGCCTCGTCGAGGCAGGGATCCGGGATCGGAATACAATTCGAATCTCCGATAGGGGAAATGATCGAGCAATCATTTCGCCTAGGATTCAGCGCATCAAACAACGAAGCCGAATACGAATCTCTGATCTCTGGCCTACGACTCGTACGAAGCATCGGAGCTCGGGAAATCAGCGCCTTCAGTGACTCGCAGTTAGTCACAAGCCAATTCCACGGAGAATACGAAGCGAAAAACGAAAGAATGGAAGCATATCTCACAGTCCTAAAAGCGATCGCTCAGCAATTCGACAAATTCGAGCTCACAAAAATCCCAAGAGGAGATAACACGTCGGCCGACGCTCTAGCTGCGCTAGCTTCGACTTCCAACCCAGCGGTAAAAAGAATAATACCGGTAGAAGGAATAGAAAACCTAGCATAGATCTCCCGTGCAAAGGAAACAATCTTCAAGGAGACAGCCTCCCACGCATCGACGTAATCACTACACGAAGCAGAGCACAAAAAGAAAGCCAGGATCTCAACGACGAAACCAGCGGCGAGCCCAACGACCCATCAACCCCAAGCACGTCACGCGTCAGGACTAGAAGAACAGCAACCACAACAATCGTCCCTGAAGAAGCCGTCCACGAAACTAACAATGAGGCACACAACGCCTTCAAAAAAGAGCTCGAAGCTAGACCAGATTGGAGAATCCCAATAGTTAAATATATAAAAGATGGCGAACTCCCCGCTGAAAGATGGGAAGCTCAAAAAATAAAAGCCCGGAGCTCGCGCTATTGTATTATGGAAGAAAAACTGTACAAAAGAAGCCTGGACGAGCTCTATTTGTTGGGGGTATCGCCCAAAGACACATTCACAATCCTAAAACAAACTCATGGATGATCATGCGGAAGCCACTCTAGCGGGCGATCTCTAGCAATCAGGATAAAGATACTAGGCTACTTCTGGCCAACGATCGCCGACGACAGTGAGCAATTCACATTAAAATGCGACAAATGCCAAAGGCATGCACCAATGATACACCAACCAACTCAGAAATTATCTACAATATCTTCACCATACCCTTTTATGAAATGTTCCATGGATATAGTAGGCCCGCTAGTACCTTCTGGGCCAGCCCAATTACGATTCCTCCAGGTACTAACCGACTATTTTACCAAATGGATCGAAGCCGAAGCATTCTCCAACGTCACCTCTACGACGGTAACCAGCTTCATTTGGAAAAACATCATCTACCGACATGGTTTACCATACGAGACAGTAACCGACAATGGACCACAATTCATCTCAAAAATATTCAAAGATTTTTGCGTAAAGTGGAAAATCAAAATTAAGGCCGCGAGCCCCCGGTACCCAAAATGCAACGGTCATGCCGAAGCCGCAAATAAAACTATCATGAACAACCTCAAGAAAAGACACGACCTCAAGAAAGAGAGGTGGGACGAAGAGATGCACGGTGTCCTATGGGCTTTCAGAACGACCCCCCACACAACAACCCAAGAAACACCATTCTCGCTGTCTTATGGAGTTGAAGCCGTAATCCCAGCCGAAATCGAGGTTCCGAGTCAGCGACGAGGAATGTGTTCAGAAGACGCCGAACTCAACGAAGAGTTATTAATCCACCAGTTAGATATGATCGAGGAACAACGAGAAAAAGCAGCAGTACGTATGCAAAATTACCAAGAAGCCGCGGCACGTTATTACGACTCCAACGTAATAAACCGCGCTTTCTCCGTAGGCGACCTAGTTCTCTGAAAAGTGTTCGACGGAACGAAAGAACCGGGAGCAGGAAGGACCATACAAAGTCACCAAAGAAACCCGAACCGGAGTCTACAAGCTAGAAAAGCGCAAAACTGGCCTCCCAGAAATGAGACCTTGGAACGACTACAACTTAAAGAAATATTACAAGTAACGCAAAATCCGAACCTCAACCATGACTGTCAAGCTTCGGGCTGGGAGGCTAACGACCCTACCCTACAGCTCAGTCAAAGAGAAACGAAACTACAAAAAGGCTTGATCCCTCGAAGAGGGTACGTAGGCAGCTCGACACCGAGCGCAGCCCAAACAACCGAACAAACATTCGTTAATTTTCTTCTCTTACTTAGAATATTCAATCTCTAAACATAGCCCGTTCGACGGACTCACTATCAGGCCATATAAAGGCCAACAAAACAGATTCCTGATCAGTCTCTGTTCTACACACACCTTTTAAATGTTAAAACAAACAAGCTCAATGATGCAAAAGTTAAACAAAACATTCAATTAGGAAAGGTATTAACCTGATAATCCATTTTTTTTGAAGACATATTTATGTTTCTTCAACAAACCAAAAGACAAAATAAAAACACAACAAAAACTACAAACTCCAAAGCAAACAGGTTAATCCTCGCGTCATTCTTGATCAACCGAATCACCAGAAACCTCAGGAAGATCGAGACGACTAAGGGAAGGCTCCGACACCGAGGCAACACCATAATCAAGATCAAGCGAGATCTCCCGGTCTTTAAGACGCCCCAACTCCTCTTCGAGCTCGAAACCACCTTCGCTGTACTCAGTCAAAGCCTCAATACGAGCTCGCACTTCTGTATCCGTCTCTTCCTTCCTCTTCCGGAGCTTATCCTTCACCACGGCATGAACCGCGTCACACTCTTGGGCAAGAGACCGACGAGCAAGACTGCGTTCCTTGAGATCGGTCTCCTTGCAACCTTCAATCTCCCTCCTATGCTTTTCCTTCATCAAGTCAAGGTCAGTCTGGAGAGCAACCTTCTCCGCCTCGGTAGCAACCAACTTCTCCTTCAATCCCTCAACCTCGACCTCACGCTACTTCTCTGTTACTCGAACGGTCTCCAACTCACCTCGAAGCTGTTGAATCGTGAGAAGGTGACCTCCGGCCTCCTCTTTGCTCGGAAAGTCAGCCAAGCGCTTCTCCATCAAAGCGGCGTATTCGTTACTCGCCTCCATAGCCTAAGAAAAAGCAACAACAGAGGTCAGGCAATCATCAGTTAACCCGACAGAACATCAAAAGCAATCGCGAGACAGATTACCTTAGCACTCGCGACCGCCATCCGCACGTAAGCATCACGCTCACGCATATCGTCCAGAGGAGGAAGCTCGCATCCCTTCTCTCTGATCTTGCCCCAAATCAGAGCAAGACCTTCAAGGTTCTCAAGGATTGGTACCTCGTCGTCATACAAAAATCTCCACGAAGAGGTCTTCTGCACGTCCGAGAGACGAGCGCTCGGGTCGACCTGCGAAGTACCTTCGTCAGAAGCTCGTAACGGCGGAGGAAGCTCCGAGCTTGGGGAATTCGAACTCACAGAGTTAATCTCTTCGTGAGATCGACGTCGGCGTCGGTGAGTCATCGAATAGATCTCGTCTTCGAGAGCTCGATCACCGACAGAACCAGTTAAAGTGTTCGGCGCCCTTCGAGCCCCACCTACGGGAACAGCGATCGATACCGGCCTAACCAAAAGACCGGGAGATTAAGTCTGCGATCTCGTCCTAAGGGACGGTCCACGCCGAGTTTTCCGAGATCGCTCCAACGACCTACCTTTGGAAGACTCGTCAGGACGGTCGGGTAGCACCTCCTTCTCACTCGCCCTTGAACAAAACATATTTGGCGAATTGAGCGACGCAAAGACATTCGAATCTTCCCAAACAAAAGAAGATCAGCTTACTCTTATCGCGATGACCTTTTCCCGGTCGAACAGGTACCACCGAACCAACGGGAGTAGCACGGTTTTCACCCGGCGGAAGAGCGTAAGCCGCTCGAATTCGATCTACGGTGAGTGCGAGCCATCGAGGGCTATCCCACCGCAAAGTGGCGATTAGCCCGCGAAGCTCGGGAGTCATAGGCGCAGAACCAAAGGGTTCTAGAAATAAGCAAAGAGAAGTTAGAGAACGCCAAAATAAATCGAAGAGTAAAATTCTTTTCGAGAAATAGAACAAAAAAAAGAAGAAACTCAAAAAACTTACCAATCTCGTCGGACCACACCCTAGGGATCGTCTCAAAATCAAAGTCGCCGACCGACGCCAGATTAATCTTAAAAATGAAAAATTTCTCCCTCCACCGGTCATCCCTGTTAGGAATACCATCTATAATAGAACGGCCAGGCCGAAGAGCAAGAATCATTGTTCCAGGGAAACCACTGTTCCTCTTAATAGAAAACAACTGCTTCAATTCTTCGAGGCCGAACCTGAGACCCTCCGCCCTAGCTCGGATCCACAAAGTCAAGAAATAGCGCCAGAAATTAGGCGTCATCTAGGCAAAATCCATCCCAAGCTCCGCGAGCGCCTCGAGAAGGAAGCGAGGAAGAGGAAATGAAAAACCTCCGTCGTGGAAATGCGACGTGTAGGCCCCACAATACCCCGGCCTCATAGTCTCCGGAGTTTCGCCATCTTCGGGTGCTTCGATCTCAACGGCATACATGATTCCCCAGAGCTCGTAAAGGGTCTCGATATGTTTCGGCTCGATGATCGTCGGGAGATGAGGACCAAATTTTTTGAGCGCCATAGATTCGGAACAGGAAAAAGAAAGTACCAAGAGGAAGACGATGAAAGAGAAAGAAGGATTGTAGTGTCGAAGAAGACGATCCATCCAGTAAAGTATAATATATATATATATATATATAAATGGTTCCCGAAACACTAAAGATTAACCGGCCACGAACTCTCGATCTTGACCATACGATTTGAAAATGGCCGACAAGTCAAATCTACCCGATGCACGTGATGTCCCACTTCCCGAGAATCGCGACGCCGCCAGGTAACGTTAGTTTTCACCCTTTCGGTTTCCCAAGTAAACCAAAAGGCTGGGGGACAAATGTTGGACCCAATTTCGGTTAGTACATTAATGGGCCGCGATCAAAGATATGAGCCGTAAGGAACTGAAGCCCATAGCAAGCAATCGAGCTCGAAAACGAAGACTTCAAGATCCCGGAGATCGCAGAGCAGTCTCGAAGATCGCGGAGAAGTTACGAAGATCACGAGGTCGACTTACTATAAAGGAAGGAGAAGTGACATGAAGAAACACACGTTGAAAACCCTAGAGAGAGCTACACACATACATCGACCTTGTTTTCATCCCAATCTTAGTTCTTTTCTTTACCGATCTCATTTGTATCATTAGATCTAGTTCAACTCATTGTATTCGATCTTTTTCATCAATAAAGTCCATTTTTATCTACAGGAAACTGTTTAAATCGTTGTATTCTAAAAATATCATTGCCTACATCATTCGTTTTCCCTAGATCAAACTCCCGATCACTATCAAATACTTAGTGTCGATTTTAGGTTCTACAAACGATACATATAAAACTACAAATCTCATGTTTGTGTAAAGGAGAAGAAGAATATAACAATTAACAAAGAAATAAAAATCTAAATAAAAGTACGAAGAAGAAAAATGATAGAAACTCAGGAGTGTAAAAGAGATGAGAACGACGACTTTGTCCTAGTCTTTTCAGTTTCCTTTTTTTTACTAGGGTTTTCAGTTAAAGAAATAAAACTCAAAACATTTAATTTTTCCTTTTTTATTTTATTTACGATTCCAATATAAAACTTAAACGCTTCCAAATAGGATTCATCGTTTCCATCATGCTTTCATATCTGTTTTTCTTGGAACCGCGATTCCGACACGCTTCCGAGCGATTCCGCACGCTTTCGAGTCCGTTTCCGCTTCGGAACCATGAACCAGTACGTGAGACACGCTTCCATGCCATGTAGGTCTATGAACAAGAAGATAAAGATGGGAACATTGGAATCAACTTGTCCAAAGATCTTATGGCCATCGCAGGTGAAGCCCTCAAGGCTAACATCACCACAATAGGTAATAACAGTACATATCATTTATTAAATTTAATACCCTAAGAATAATATCAACGGTGGAAAATCTATAATATAATAGTATAGTTCCCTCTTTCTTGAGGCGACACGTCAGCATTTTGGTAGATTCCATTTTTAAAAAATGTGAAAAATGAGATATAAACACCAATATTTATACCACTAAACTAAAGGATACTTTGTACATTGATGGCCGAAACTAATATATATTTATGAAGGTAGGAAACCTTTGCTTCTTCGGTTTTCTCTGTGGGCCGGGCCTACAAGTTTATTATGAGTTTCATTTTAAAATGAGGTTCATCACGTTATATGAAAAAACAACAATTATAGTTTTTCCATATTGTAAATTGTCTTCGTTTAACATGAGTTAGGGTTCTTTTCATCATTGTCTTAGACAAGTCTGAGTTACAGAGTTGCGCTGTGTGTCTGTTCGTAATCTATTTTTTCACCGGTGAACTCTTCATCTCCCCATCTTAAATCGCTTGATCTTAAATGTTCCTGATTTGTAGCCTTTCTGTTTACCCTATATATACATATGATTCTCATCTTTGATGAACCCAATCTGCATCTTCACAAAACTCATTGATTCCTCTTATCTTTAACGATCTTCTAGAAAATGTCTCTCTGCCTCTCCAGTTCCTCAAACCGGCGTTCCCGGCATCCATCAATAAACCTTCGAGTCTCTCCGTGTTGGTCGTAGTAGTCAGAGCATAGCCTCTAACCTCCTCGCTTATGGGATTTCCTGAGCTTCAAGAAAGACAGTGAGTTTATGGGAATCACGGTTCTCTTCCTTGATGAAAATGTAAGTTAATCTTCGATTTATCACACTTATTTAATATAATTGTTTTTAATTGATTTCCTGATTCTTTGTTAAATAATATTATTTACAGATTCCGTGATTTTTGGGTTTATTCCCGCCGGACGTGCTAATCATTACATGCCATCTTTGAAAGCCGGTTCCATTGTGAAAGTCGATCGTTTTGAGGTTGCTAGGTGCTCAAGCATGTACAAGATAATTGATCATCCATTCCTCATTCGTTTCATCTCACCAACTATTATTGATGAATTCATCACGGGTGCTCCTGAGATCAATCTCCAAGCATAATTAGACTGTTTGACAATTTCCAAGTGATTGCAAACACAAACCTAGAACTCTCATGTATATTATCATATTGCATCTGGGTTTATAATATGTTTCGTTATCATAACTGATATTTAAACTTGCAGATGTGGTTGGGCAAATCCGTTCTGTCCAAGGCTCTGACCTTAGCAAAGAACCAACTCGGGTTGTTATCCGTCTCCTCATTGATCCGTAAGAAACAATCAACACACAATTCCCATTATATTATTATTTATATTGTGCTAACATCAATAATCAAAAATATTTCCTACCCAAATTATGTGGTCATCTATTTATCTCCCATACTGATCAAACTAATTTTACACAAACTTTTATTTTACAGCTTAAAAGAAACCACAACAACCCAAACAATCAAAACACCATAAACTAGAATTCCAAAAAAAAAACGAATCATTAATGATCACCTCTTTTTTTTCTAATCTTAGAAATAAACTTCAAATCAAATTTACTAAACCAATCACCCCAACTAAAACTCAACGACACATACATCGAGTCAGCTAAACAAATACAAACTACACGGCCAGCTATTTAACAATTTACAAACTTACTTTCGCAACAACACATACATCGAGTCAGCTAAACAAATACAAACTACACGGCCAGCTATTTAACAATTTACAAACTTACTTTCGCAACGAAGAAGACGAAGACGACAACCAAGATCAGTGAAATTACCTAAACAAAAAAAGTAGAGTAAGTTATGAACTCTTATAAATACAACTTACAATGATTTTTGTTTAGAAGACGAAATAAAAGATAAACAAACACAGCCACAACAAGAGATACAAGACACAATCCCGACAGACACAAAGGCGGCAACAACAGCTCCACCTGCTCACTCCTCTTATCTTATAAAAATAGCTTTCATGCCCAATGTCAACAGGCCAATATTATTGTCTTCTTATGAGAAATACATAAATTCGTTTAAACCTCATTAAAGCCCAAATACTCGGAACTGTCACTCATTTTATAGTTATTTCTACAAGTCTTCATGTATTTGTTTTAAATGTCCGGTAAGAGCAACAAGTTTAAAAATAAAATAAAAACATATAACAAACATAATAAGGATAATAAAAATTATTATTTAATACACACAACTTACACAACTAAACTGGAGAAAAAATATCCAGAAACAAAATGTACTCTCAACAACTTTAATATCATTTATGTACTCTCAACATTACAAGAAACAAATTAAAAAGACAAACAAACAATAAGTCTCAATGACACATCAAACAACAACACGAACTATATCAATCACATTACTAACACAGTTTAGTCCTTCATAAGTGGAGAACAATGCATACACAGTTCATCATTACAACTCTAACCCTATAACAATAAAAAAAACTTGAAAAACAACTCAAAACGCAAAATTCACAACTACAATAACCCTAGCAAATATTGAGATGAAACAAGAACTCTGTCCACAATCCCGCGCTTGCGCGGAGGCAATGCCCCTAGTATATATAAAGGGGTGGGTGGACATTCAACTATTTAAAATAGTCTCGTGATATTTTAGGACCGGTCTTGGCTATTTTAGCTCTTGTTCCATGTAATTTTTTTTACCCGGTTAGGTCTGGATATGGTTCGATTTTCTTTAAAAAAATTAAAAATTATGCTACATATATTTAGTTTAATTTGAAATATGTTGGGTATGTTATTTGTTGTATGAAATTCGGTTTGTGAAATTTTTTACTTTAATTTAAAAACGAATTAAGCTTATCAATGCGGTTGCTTGAAGATCGGTTTGTTATATGTAAATTTAAATGGTATAAAAAATTAAGTTTGGTTTGGTTGGAGAAATTAGTGTTTCTGTCGAAGTAAGTAAATTCACTTCTCAAATAAATGTATAGATGCATTTTTGGTACATACATACGTCTTGTTCTATGGAAAATTCAGCTTATCCCATTCCGTTGAATTAGGGGGTGTTAGTGGGACTTATTAGATTTTTATAGAGTTTGTTGATTTTAAAAGTTGAGAGGTTTGTTAAATTTGGAACGAGTTGTAGAGAATTTTGTATATTGTGAAATCTATAAAAATAAAGTAATGTAATGATTCTAAGAATTCAAAGAAAACATGTAGTATTCTCAAAATCTTGTTTTGTGAACCACGTGTTAGTGGTCCAGTGGTTAAACTCAACCAGGAAAGTCATGGGTTCGAGTGCCGCTAGGAGGTGATTATCTTGAGGGACCTTCGGGCCCAATACGGAGAAGTCTACTAACGTGCGGCCACTGGTGGGATTTACATGGGTGATCACAAGCCCTTCTGAATACCTCGGCGGGCTCCCTGGCTAAGCCTCGGTGGACGGTCATTGGCGCTAGTCGGATCCTCTCGAGACTCCAGATACTAGGATCATCAAAAAAAAATTCTTGTTTTGTGAGTTAAAATGTTAAGAATTAAACTCCCAATAACACTTACTTTAATAGACTTGTAGAATCACCAAAATCTAAACTTTTTCAATAACAAATGATTTTGTCTAGAATTATAGAATCATCAAACTAAAAACACAAGATTTTAATGAGAATGTGAGAATCTATAAACCAATAACACTAGACGTAAAAATTATAAATCCAATTCCCACTAATACCCCCCTTAAATTCCGTTTGTTCGATAAAGAAAATTATTTACAGATTCCATTTCGGCTGCGTTAAATCCGGATTTTTTGGTTCTGTTTTAATATAGCAGGTACTCTGGTCCTACCAGCATCAGAGCAACTCCTTTTCCTTCTGTCTTTAATTGGACATAAAATCTTCAACCCGAAATGGAAAGCATATATACCGGATTTCAAGCTAGCCTTCGAACACTTCTGCATTCACGCATTCACGCAGGTGTCAGAGCCGTAATCGACGAGCTCCAGAAGAATCTACACCTATCAGGGGAACATGTGGAAGCCTCGAGGATGACCTTACATCGTTTTGGTAATACATCATGTTCGTCGTTGTGGTACGAGCTTAGCTACATCGAGTCTAAAGGGAGAATGAGGAGAGGAGATAGAGTTTGGCAGATTGCGTTTGGGAGTGGTTTTAAGTGTAACTATGCTGCGTGGAAATGTAACCGTAAGATTAAGAAACCTAATAGCATGATTATCCCAAAGCTCCTTTTAGGATCTTTTAATATTTGTTTAATAATTTTAAGTAGTAAATGTGAGGTTAAGAGACACAATTAAGAGACCTGAATATTTAGCGCTTCCAATGCAAGTTTCTTATTTAGAGGTTCTTAATTTTTTTTTTATTTTTTATTAAAGATAAAATTTATTTATTAAATAAAACATTATAAAAGATAACATTTTAAACATAGATTTAAATATAAAACTTAAAAAAAAAATTAGTAAAAACACAATTAAAATAGAAAGATGCATCCGAGATCAGTTGTTGTCTTCATCACGTCCAAATTTAAGCCATACATGTTCAACCAAATCAGACATTTGTCTAGCACGAATTCTAGTCCGAACACCCATCATATTGACGACATTTGTAGGGATATATGTAGAATACGTGAGATCCACATGTGAAGTTCCGGTGTCTTCTCCTTGTTGGAAATCTGAAATATCAAATTGAGTGTATCCATCTCGTTCGTCTTCTACTATCATATTATGGAGTATGATACATGCTCTCATAATCTTCCAAATTTTGACTTTATCCCAAAAAGTGCTGGATTTTTAACAATAGCAAAGCGAGCTTGCAAGACTCCTAAAGCACGCTCGACATCTTTTCGGACAGCTTCTTGACGTTGAGCAAATAAAACTGCTTTCGGCCCTTGTGGTATTGGAATAGATTGGATAAAAGTTGCCCATTTCGGGTAAATACCATCGGTGAGATAGTAAGCCATATGATACTCTTTTTCATTGACAGAGCAAGTGATCTGCGGAGCTTGACCCTTTATTATGTCATCAAGAACAGGTGAGCGATCAAGAACATTGATATCATTTAAGGTACCTGGAGGTCCAAAAAACGCATGCCATATCCAGAGATCATATGACGTAACCACCTCTAAAACGATTGTTGGTTTGCCCGAACCACGAGAATATTTCCCTTTCCAAGCGGTAGGACAATTCTTCCACTCTCAATGCATACAATCGATGATCAGCCGGTGTTGGTCTTCTTAGGTACTTATCATCGAATAAATTTATTATTGCTTCCACAAAATATTCCAAATATAACCGAGTTGTAGTTTCACCGAGCCGGAGGTATTCGTCGACTGTATCAACCGCAGTACCATACGTGATACACCCCAAATTAGGGAAGGATCACTCAATCGGACTTAAGGGATATGATCTCGCCAAAAGGGAGAAATGATGGATTGAATGGTGACACAAGAGGTGCGGAATTGATACTACCAAACTTCAATTGTTGCTTGATATGACGCACAAGTCCAACAAAAGAAGGGTTTATAAACGTTGCTTGAAATGACACACAAGTCCAACGAAATAGAGAATGTTTACTTGGAGACAACTCAACAAGAAACAAGAAATGTTCTACAAAGAACAAAGGATGTGATTACATATTTATATTACAACGAGTCAAAACAAGACATAAATAAATTGTGGAAAACTAGAAACTTAGAAAACACAAACAAAGACTAAGACTAAAGACTTTTGTAAAACCGATAAGTTGAATTTTGACTAGTCTTTGAAGATCTCTTGGCAAGCCACGACCATGACTTATTTGTTGACATCCTCTTGGTATTCTTGATGAGAATGAGCTTGAAATGGACTAAGGAAAGGGCTGGTCAAATTTGGAAAGAAACAAACCCATATTGAACTTTCTATGAACTTTTCTTTGGGATGAAAAAGGCTCATTTCGCCCAGCAGCTAAACCAGCTCCATCTTCAGTGTCACTTAGCTCACTCAGCTCCAAAGTAATGTCACTTACCTCATCCAGCTCCAAAGTAGTGTCACTTAGCTCATCTACTCTCACTTCAGCTTGTGTTAGATCAGTATGCTCACCATTAATCCATCATGGTTTGTCCTTTGTTGAAGACACATCTGTCTCAACCATAGTCGCATCATCCTGGCCCGGGTCTACGAACCGAGGCGCATCATTCCCTCCCTCTTGAAAAGGATTTGACCTCAAATCCACTTTACATGTATCAAAAGGAAATGATTCAGACAAAAAGAATTTAAAAATCATGTAAAATTCAATGAAAAATTTTTTTGGACAGAAACGTCCTTGGAGTTTTGAAGTCTTTTTCCTCAAGTACATGCAGCTCCAAATTTCAGGCTGATGAGTACGGTCAATTCTTTCACTTTTCTGAGGCTGAACCTATTTATCCTGGATACTCAAAACAAACATTAAAATACCAGGATCATATATGCAAGACATGTACTTATTCAAATCGGAAATCAAAGTCTCTTTCCGGAGAACAAGTAGCACACGTTTCATCCTTTCAAAATTCACACCAAAATAGGTATTGATGACAAAAAGGGTTTCTAGGCACGTGATTGAATAGTTCCTAAAGAACAATTTCAAAACATGCACAAGTTTCTCAGATTTAGAACACAAAAGATCAAGTTCAAACAGAGAATCACTTATCCAAGGCTCAACATGTTTATCAAAGAAGGTGTTGTAAATCAGAATGTTCTCAAGGCAAGAAATACCATAGAACATTTTCAAAACGTGCCTAGCATGATCAGAATTGGGACACAAAATTTCAAGATCAGATTCAGAATAAGAATGGGCAGGTTTCAAGAAAAAAAAATCACAACAAAAATCGGTTTCAGTTCTAAGTGATTTTGTTTTCTGCAAATTACTAACCATAAGCTCTTTCCATGCACGTGTGGGAGAAAAAAAATAATCAATGATCAGTTCATGACTAGGAAAACTCAGATCAAAACCATTATCCTTAAAACAAACAAAGGATTCACAAGGTTTTCGGAAACATAAATCTGGCTGTTGCAAAAGAAGCTCAGGTGATTTTTTTAAGATGATCAAGACCTTTGTTATGTTTCAAAAACTGATCAAAGCTCAAAACAAGACCAGAAGGGAAGTCATTGCCAATATGAAAACATTTTTGATCAAAGAGTTTAGCAGGTTTAAGTTTCTTAAAAGAATCAATCATGTTATCAAAAACAGAATTTGAAACATAAAACTTTTTTTACTGTTTTAAGACCAAAACGTTTTGTCACTGGAACTGACTTTAACAAACAAATCAGACACAAAACAGATGATACCAAGTTCCTTACAGTGCTTTTGTGGATTAGGAGACAAAGGGGCAGGAGTTGTGTCGGGATCAAAGCAAAGATGATTCTCCATGTTGATGGATGTGAGGCTTGGTGCTTTCTCATCAAAGTTTGGACCAAGTTCGTCTTCCTCATCAAAGATGGGACCTAAATCATCGTCCAAGGGTCTCCTAGTGTCAAGACGTGGTCCTTGTTGTGGGTAGTCCAGTGGCTCTTCCTCAAAACAAGTTAGTCCATTAGTCTCTTCATTATCAATATCAAACATAAGATCAGGTTTTGGAGAAGGAAGATCACATTCATCCTCACAAATGATCAAACTTTCCATTAGATCATCATATTCATCATAGATGGGTAAAGAATCTGAAAATTCTTTTAGATCTTCAAGGTTGTTTTCAAATTTACCTTTGGGTGTTTCACTGATGAATAATGATGGCTCAACTACTGGTGCACGTGTGGTTGTGCTCTTCTTGTGGCTATTGCTGACGTCCTTGAGTGCTTTCACCACTCCCTCCACAAGGTTGTCACAAAACTCTTGGACTTCAAACTGACTGAAAAGACTTCTTTGAACAGCTTCATCTCTCAATGTTTTGAACTGCTCTTTGCACCTCTTGTTTGGCATCTTATGTGGTCTCCTTAGAGTTGGCCTTTCCTGCACAGTAACAACCTCATCAAAAGTATTCAACAATGAAGATTTAGAGATAGCTTGCTGTTGGCAATTTTTGTTGCTACTCTTCTTGAGAAGTCCAAACATCTTAACCTGAAAATTCTCAACACAAAAGGTTAATAGATACAAATAATCCTCACACTCTCAAGTGTTTAATCTCATCCATACAAGTGTTTCTCTCAGATTTTTGTGGTCACTCAAGAGTCTCCTCTCAAAGTTCTATGAGAACAAATCAAGTAACCCAATGGATTTCTCCAAGCAACAAGGGATGTAACAAGATAGAGAGATAAGAGATTTTAACTTTTGAAATCCGTATTAACCACTCCAAGGCTGGATTTCTCCTCAGCCAGCAGAATTTCTCTTCCACCACCTAGCCAAAAATCAAACTTTCGATTTTCTCTTTTTTTTTTCTTTTCTTTTCTTTTTTTTTATAAAGGAATGGCAATAGGTAAGGTAGTGGCCCGGATTTGAGATAGAAAGAAGAAGAAGAAGTGTTTAGAAATGGAAGATGAGAAGGATGGAAAGATAGTACCAGTTGAGTGGCTATGATACCACTTGATACGCCCCAAATAGGGAAGGATCACTCAATCGGACTTAAGGGATATGATCTCGCCAAAAAGGAGAAATGATGGATTGAATGGTGACACAAGAGGTGCGGAAAGTCTCTTGATACTACCAGACTTCAATTGTTGCTTGATATGACGCACAAGTCGAACAAAAGAAGGGTTTCTAAACGTTGCTTGATATGACGCACAAGTCCAACGAAATAGAGAATGTTTACTTGGAGACAATTCAACAAGAAACAAGAAATGTTCTACAAAGAACAAAGGAGATAAACTCACAAAAAGTGGAAAAACAACTTATCTTATTCCTTGGATGTGATTACATATTTATATTACAACGAGTCAAAAAAAGACATAAATAAATTGTGGAAAACTAGAAACTTAGAAAACACAAACAAAGACTAAGACTAAAGACTTTTGTAGAACCGAAAAGTTGAATTTTGACTAGTCTTTCAAGATCTCTTGGCAAGCCACGACCATGACTTATTTGTTGACTCCCTCTTGATATTCTTGATGAGAATGGGCTTGAAATGGACTTAGGAAAGGGCTGGTCAAATTTGGAAAGTAACAAACCCATATTGAACTTTTTATGAACTTTTCTTTGGGCTGAAAAATGCTCATTTCGCCCAGCAGCTATACCAGCTCCATCTTCAGTGTCACTTAGCTCACTCAGCTCCAAAGTAATGTCACTTAGCTCATCCAGCTCCAAAGTAGTGTCACTTAGCTCATCTACTCTCACTTCAGCTGGTTTTAGATCAGTATGCTCGTCAATAATCCATCCTGGTTTGTCCTTTGTTGGAGAAACATCTGTCTCAACCATAGTCGCATCATCCTGGCCCGGGTCTATGAACCGAGGCGCATCAATACGCCAAGACACGAATAGCCGCTGTACATTTTTGGAGTGCAGAGAGACCAAGCCTTCCAAGACCATCTTCCCTTTGCCGAAAGTATTGAACTTCGTCGGAGAGTCGATCAACAATATGCATAATAATGGCTTGTTCGTTCTAAAACGCCGGCGGAAAAAAATTTCAGAATACGTTGGAGTTTCACTTAAATAATCATTCCAGAAATGCACATGACATTCTTCACGATTTCTTTCGATATAAGCTCGTTTTTTTATTTTTTCCTTCCTTCTTCTTGGTCACCATAATGAATGGTAAAATTCTCAAAAACTTGATCAAAGTGTTGATCAAAGATTTGATCAAATGTATCATCAATTGACCCCTCTAAATTATTTTGAGAAGAAGAAGCCATATAAAAATTGTGATCAACCGTTTGTTTTGATCAAAATGTCTTTAGTTTTTTTTGGTGAGAAGGATAGAACATGAGATTAAGAACTTGTTTTGGTCTGGTAAGAAGGAGAGAATGTAGAACATGAGATTAAGATCAAAATGTTTAGATGATGTTTTGCTCGTTTGGTATGGTTAGAAGGAGAGAAAATGAACTTGTTTTGGTTTGGTAAGAAGGAGAGAAGGTAGAACATGAAATTGTTTTGATCAAACTCTTTTGCTCGTTTTGTGAAGACAAACTTTATGTAGACAATGTTTTGTGAAGACAAACTTTATATAGACAATGGGAATACACAACTCACTAGTACACAAGTCCGTGACTACTAAACTACCCAATAATACAAACAAGACAAACACATGAGGACACAAATGTCTGTGAATGAGACTACACAAGTCAGTAAGGACAAACATGAGGACACAAGTCCGTGACAGAAGATTACAAGCTATTGCAGAACCTTCTTCGCCCGTGATTTCTTCCACTCTTTCAGTCTTTCACTCGTAACCTGAAACAAAGAACAAGAACAACAACATGTATCAATAACCACTGACTTGAACAACATGTATCTTAACAACAAAACTTTACCGAGACATAACCAGATACAATAAAACAAGAGAACATGAGAACAATGCAACATGAGAACATAACCACTAAAATAAACAGATCTTCTTCATATATAATACAAACATGACCGAGACATAACCAGATACAATAAAACATGAGAACAATGCAACATGACCGAGACATAACATGATCAGAACATGAACAAGACCATCTCAAACAATCAGAACATGAACAAGACCATCTCAAACAAATCAATCTAGAGACAAAAGAACAACAATCTAAGACATGCATGATTCAAGAACATGAAACATAAGCTTTACCTCTTGATACGTGGAGAGCCACCGACAGAGAGCTCCGTCGCCGTCGTAGAGAGCCACCAAGAGACATAATCGAACCGAGGAGAGACACAGAGAGATAGAGGACCGTCGCCGTCGAGGAGACACACATAGAGGGAGAAAATCACCGTTTTCCTTCGTCGACGACAGCCACGGAGACAGACGGAGCCGTTTCGTCGAGGAGCCACAGAGAGAGAGAGAATCGCTGTTTTCGTCGCACAGAGAGAACTTGAGAGAGAGAGAGAGAGAGAGAGAGAGAGAGAGAGAGAGAGGACGAAGAAGGAACACACCTCTCCTCTGACCTCTCAAACGCCTACACGTGTGAACAAGAGACGCCTCTTTTTGTCCCTAATTAAGACACGATTCTTCTGTAATTATGTGTTTTTTATTTTTTTCTTAAACCAAAATTACCTTAAGAAACGGCTTAAGGGACGGCGATAATTGTGCTCTAAGGATGGACCACGGTCTGATTGTATCGACCGATACCCTGTCTTTATCCCTGAAGTTGTCAAACTCTGAACCAAACCAAAAAGTCTTTTGGTTTTGTGTATGGTTTAGCTTTGATTTACTTTTTGAGATTCGGTTTTCAAGGGAATTGTGAAATGGAAGTTAGAGAGGAGGAAAAGCAAAGCATAAATGTTTGTATTTATTTGTTCTGCACATACTTAATCCTCTACTTTTCCATTGGGGTATTTTTTTTAGTTTCTTGTGATGTAACTAGTAACTTGTGCTGTATCAAATAAAAATATTTCCTGTTATTTATTTATTATCCAAAATTAGTTTTCTTGTTATCATCGCTGCTGTCCATAATTAATTTGGTTTTAATATGGAGTATTAGAGCTAGAGATTTGGAATAAGATTACATAACTCGAATTTTTTTTGAGAGTGGTTTCAGAGTCATGTTTTGACCATTTGAGGCAATGATTTTTGTCCTTCATGCCAACTGATCTTTGTTTATCAAAGAGGTCACGATATTTTTTTTTTCTTTACACATGTAACATACTTGTATACTAGTACAAGCAAAACCAATAGACCGTTATAAAGAGTTAAAGACGAACAAATCTTTTCAGTACGTGAATATTAAGAAGTTTCAATGTGAGTCATATATATGAATAATCACGTAAATGTTGTAATTTGAAACATGATTTGGAGAATCAATATTTTAATTAGTATGAAAGCCCTTTAAAAAATATTTTGTTTAAACTCCCACAAGGAATACCTAAGTTAATATACATTTTGTTCTAACAATGCTTCGGAAGAATAATATAAGATTCAAAGCATAACTAAGTTTTAACATACACTGATTTTAATAAACGTTATTTAGTGAAATTTAAAACTATGCTAATCGTGCAATTAAAATGTAGAGTAGATTGTTGAGGTAGTATAAACTGTAAAATAGTATCATAAATAGTGAAGATAGATATAAAGATTTAGAAATTGTCTTTACCAAAATGTAGCTTGCACATTTTGCCATTTACTAGACAATACATTTTGTTGACAAAAAAAGACAATACATTTTTTCCACCGTAACTTTATTTTTCAAAATAATCATTCTGTTACTCTTGCTCTTGAATAGTATATACTAGATTTTTCACCAGCATATCCGTGCGGGTAGATTTTCATTTTATAAATATATAACGGATAACATCGCAAAACTTTAAAATATATTTACATTTTAGTGTTATATATTGTGTAAATCCATAATGTTATTGGTTATGTATCTTATTCGATATTGTTAATGTATAATGATTTGTTTTATATATTTTATTTTATTATTAATTGTTATTATATATTAATATATTTTCGAGTTTGGTAAAATAAATTCATAGTATGAAATAAAAAAATTGAGAATCTCCTTCATTTTTTCTAATTTTTACAGACTCAATACAATACATTTTAAAATTTTATTTAGTTATACTATAAAGCTGATATTTTCTTAGCATAATTTATATTTCTATGTTATTTATTTTAGTATATTGTGGGATTTTATAAGTAAATACGTTATAATAATACTATATTATTAATTATAAAATCAATCGCTGCATTAATTTAAAAATATTTTAAAATTTTATTAAGATTTTGTTAGTTTTTTTCAACATATTTTGTTATAAGTGAAAATAAAATTTAAATTTACAGTTAAAATTTATTTATTAATATCTACATAATTTATAAGATTTTTTGGAAATGTTATATATTAAATAGATTAACTTAAATAGTCAAATAGATGTAATTGATGAAATAGACCTAGTATGAATTTTAATGGTATTTCTTTTAATAAAGAAGATATAGAATATAATTATAAAATTTGAAAAATAGCATACACTTTTATTTTATTTTTTTTTATAATAAAATTTTATTTAAATTAATGTATAATAGTATATATTATTAATTACGAAATTAATCAATGGTATTAATTTAAATAAAATATTTTAAATTTTTAGAAAGAATTTGTTAGATTTTTTCTCAACATTTTGTTATAACTAAAAATAAAATTTAAATTTACAGTTAAAATTGATTTATTATTAATATCTTTGTATATTGAATAGATTAATATAAATAATTAAATAAATGGACCTAATAAGGATAGTATGACTTTTTTATGGTGGATAAAAATGGTAATTCTCTTTTAATAGAGAAGATGACTAGTTCTCTTTTTTTATTTTTCTTTTTGAGAAAGGGTAAAAACATTTCCAACGGTGCTTCATTTTTCACTTTTTGCTTCATTTTTTACTCCATTGGTACTTCATTTTTTTCTTCTTTTTCAAAATTTGAAGAATTGAACAGTATTTCTTCATATTTGAAGAAATACAGTTCAATTCTTTTTTTTTGAAGATGAACTCTTTTATTTACAAACTACTCCTTAACTTTTATTTATTGTTATTTTTTACTAAAACAAATTAAAAGTGTTAATGTCATCCAATTAATTTCAAATTTTACATTATAACTTTTATCTAATTGAATGTTAATAATGAAGAATATGAAATTATTGATTTCTAAGAATTTTATGTTCGATTTAGAAGAATTTAGAATAAAATAAGCTCATTTTGTTTTAAAATATATTTTTAATCACTTAAGAGATATATGTATTTAGTGCTTTTTATAAAATCTTTTTATTATTTATTTATGTTATGTGTCATAATTGTATTATATAATAATTATTAATTTATAATAAATAGCAATTGGGTCGAATTAATGTTAAAACAAAACAGATGGGTAAAATTGATAAATTTGAAAAAATATAAGATATTATTAATATTTAATTATAAAGTGGTGGTGGAATATACTTAGAATATTCTATTTTGAAGAAAAATATAAAGCAAACCATTGGAGAGCGTGCTGCTTCATTTTTTTGAAGAACTTCAAATTTTTTTGAAGAAAAAATGAAATTAACCATTGGAAATGCTCTAATACATTACAAGTTTTTTTTAAAACTTACATTACAAGTTTCTAAATACGAGTGAGTAATATATTTTAAGAACAGTAAAATACGAATCAATAAGATAAAGACTAAATTTGTTTTGAAAAAGAATAAATTTGTATTATTGGGTTCGTGCTCCTTGGAACAACCTTATCTATGAGATGCTCATTGGGAATCTTAAACAAAAAAAAAATATACATTTTAATATATTGTAAATAAATTTTTAAAGTTTAATTTGAAAGTAAAAATTGAATCAATTGAGAATTGATAAGTGTTTGATGGGGGTTCTAAAGAGGTTCTCAAAAAATTTCATTTGAAACTCCTATTTCTTTTTCTCTCTTAACAATTTTTTTTTGTTTAATGGTGAAAACTTCTAGTGAAAATTACTCACTGGATGTGCTTTTAGAGTCGTCCGAGTTCTTTCTATTTTCGCAATTTGTACTATTAGTTTTTTGTTATGTATTTTTTTATTTCTTTGTTTGATTAGTCTGCTATAGCCTATGAGTATTCCTGTTTAAATTCTGTCAAAAACATAAAATTGAAATAAATTTTAACATCTTATGAAAAAGGAAAAATAATTTGTTTTCAAATACTGTTACGGAATACATATTGGGCATATATCAGTTACATGAGCTTGAAACTCCAGCGCATATTAGCTTAAATCGTTCGAAAACTTCAATAACGACCTTGGAACAAACACATCATATGGCTCTACAAGTTTTTGTTGTCCACTATCCAAATGTCCAAGGTGCGATGAAAATACTTAGTTGATAAAATTCAATCAATTTCTCCCAGCTCACTCTGTTATGCTGTTTTTATTTTTTATTTTTTTTTTGGCATCAGAGATTTTTATTACTCAAATCACTCTAATAGGCTAGCTACATGAGCAAGCCAAATAGGAATCTCCACACAAACATAATCAAAGAAATCAGAACGTGCACGCGCTGCATTTGCGAAGCAGTCTGCACGGGAGTTACTACCACGAGGTATATGAGATATAGAAAAGTTATCGAACATCGCTGCAGCAACTTTTATCTCTTCCATCTGTTGTGCCATAGACGGCCATTCTTCCTGATCTTGAATCAGCTTCCAAAGTTGAACACAGTCTATCTCAAAATGCATCGTATGGTAGCCTTCTTCTAGAGTCCTTTTCATGGTCCATATCAGACCTTCCGCTTCGGCGTGTAGAGGGGAAGCTGTTTGCCTGCAGTTTTTCAGGCCCATGATACTTCTGTTTCCACCTTCCCACAACACAAACCCCAGACCCGTCCCGCGCCCTTCGTAGACCCATGATGCGTCCACTTGACACCGGTTCCCTGTTCTTACATGAGTGATTACGGCGGGATCCGAGTTCTCTTGCTCTTCTGGTCGTTCTTCTTCCAGCATTGGGATGATCTGAGCTACTTGCTAAGATCTAGTCTCTGCCAACACTAATTGTAGAGTGTCCGGAGGAGGAGCATCAACACCATTAAATAGGAAATTATTACGGCTCTTCCATATGTACCATACTAACCACGGGACTACCTCCAGTATCTCTTTCCTAACGCCTTGTTCCTTGGCTCTCCATAGGAGATGATCAAAATTTGTAAATAGAGCATTACACGGGAAGACGCCCGGAGATGTCTGAATATCTGATAAAGCCCAGTATTGCAAAGCAGGGGGGCACTCAAACAAAATATGATTGATTGTCTCCTCTTCAGCACCGCACCGGAGACAGCTTCTATCAGTCGTGCAGTGGCGATCACAGAGACGGATTGCCGCCGTAATAAAACCTGATATCGCTTGCCAGAGGAAGTGTTTTATTTTTCTTGATGTTTTAATTTCCAGACCTCCTTTTTGAGGGCAGTAACGCTTGTTTCTACCACTTCTTGCTCCATCGCTGCTTTCCTTTTTGTATTTAGTAGTTAGTATCACGTACGTACAGAGTACGAGCCTGACTTCAAGTGCTTCCAGATATATCCATCTCTCCTTCCTATCTTGCAGAATTTTACTCACATCTTCTTCTGCCACCAACTCTCTAATCAGGGGTTCATTCCAGCACTTGGTGGCGAAATCAATTAGGTGATGAACATGAAGGTCCCGGTCATTAATTTCTCCCCGCGGAATTGCTGGTCTTGCTACCTCTTCAGGTATCCAAGCATCGTCCCACACCTTAGTTTCAGCCCCCGTTCCAATGGTACGTACGACATTCTCATTAAGGAATGTACGGGCTGTCCAAATACTTCTCCATCCATAAGAGGGGTTATTAGCTTTACCCACACGTAGAGGGTTCGAGTGCCTATAGTATCGACCTTTCAGGACTCTAGCTAATAGTGAGTCAGGGTATATCAGCAGTCTTCAAACCTGCTTAGCAAGCAATGCCAGATTGAAATCATGTGAGTCTCTAAATCCTAACTCTCCTTTCTCCTGCGGGACACAGATTTTATCCCAAGCTACCCAATGTAGCCCTCTGTTATTAGCCTTTGCACTCCACCAGAATCTTGAGACAGCTCCGGTCAATTTTTTATGGATCTCCTGCGGCAAGAGGTAGCATGACATCGTGTGAGTTGGAACTGCATGTGCTACTGACTTGATTTGCACCTCCTTACCACCTTTTGATAGATGTTTGGCTTCCCAAGTATTGACTCTTGTATTTAGTCGGTCTTGGACGTAAGAGAAGACTTGTCTTTTGGATCCGCAGATTTTCTCCGGTAAGCCAAGATACATACCCATTCCTCCTTCTTTATTGATACCAGTTACCCTTTTGAGGTTTTGTTTTGTGGACGTGATGACTTTAGAACCGAACAAAACCGAAGACTTTTCTTTATTCAGTTGTTGTCCTGAGGCGTAACAATACACGTCTATAATTCTCATTAACTCTTGACATTGACTTTCCTCTCTCTACAAAAGAAGAGGCTGTCGTCAGCGAAAAGTAAATGCGACACCGCCGGGCAAGATCGAGCGATCTTCAGACTCGTTATCTTTTTTATACGCTCTGCTTCTTGAATCTGTGAGATTAAAACTTCAGTGCAGAGAATAAATAAGAAAGGCGATAGTGAATCGCCCTGCCGGAATCCCCGGGAAGGAATAATGTTGCCTTTAGCGTCTCCGTTAATCAAAACTCGGTAGGAGACGGAGGAAACACAGCTCATGATCAGGTGAATCCACTTCTGGTAGAAGCCCATTTTTTCCATCGTCGCTCTAAGGAAATCCCACTCCACCCGATCGTATGCTTTGCTCATATCGGTCTTGATTGCTACATACTTTGATTGGCAGCTTTGGTTTGTCCTAAGAGCATGAAACATTTCCTGAGCAACCAAGATGTTATCGGTTATTAGACGCCAAGCCACAAAGGCCGATTGTGTTTCTGATATTAAGTTGGGCATTATCTTCTTTAGCCTGCTTGAGAGTACCTTGGATATGATCTTATAGCTGACGTTGCAGAGGCTAATAGGTCGGAATTCAGACATAGATACCGGTCTTGCTGTCTTGGGGATGAGGCAAATGTTCGTGTGATTTATTCTGTCGTCAAGCTCCCCCGTTTCGAAGAAACCTCGCACCATACTCGTAACGTCCTTTGCAATTAAGTTCCAGAACCGGTGATAAAAGAGACTCGTCATCCCGTCGAGTCCAGGGGCCTTATCGGGATCAATCGCGAAGACGGCATCTCTAATTTCAGTGTCTGAGACTGGTGCTGTTAAGGTCGCATTCATCTCTCCTGTCACTGTCTCGGTAATGCACCGGATACTTTCCTCGATATCTATCGGATTTGATGATTCAAAGAGATTCCCGAAGTACTCCACAGCAACTTGTTCAATGCCTTCCTCTGTTTCCACCCATGCTCCCATCGAGTTTTTAATCTTTGTGATTCTGTTCCGGGCACGGCGCTGTTTAGTCTTTGCATGGAAGTACTTTGTGTTCCGATCTCCTTCCCGAGGCCAAATGGCTCTACTTTCCTGTCTCCAATAGATCTCTTCTTCTCTGTATGCCGCACATAACTGCCACTTGAGCTCAAGTTCTTCTTCTGTCGTCATGTTATCATCATTTTGCGCTTCATCAATCTTTATCTCCAGCATCTCTATCAGCTTTTCATTATTCGATGGGTTACTCCTCTTCCATACTGATATTGCTTTTCTGCACCGAGACAACTTCTCTACTAGATTCCCTGAGTTTTGATGATCCGAGCCATCGTTTGTCAAATCTAAAGTTTCTTCTCGGTCTCGTTTCGCGAGACTTTATTCTAGCCAGCCGATGGTCAGAGCCCCAACGTAATAGATACTCCACATCAGTGTGGAAAAACAAATTATGCCAATCTTCGTTTCCTACCGCTCTGTCTAATCGGCATTGCACTCGTCCGTTCCTTCTCCTCCCAGCCCAGGACATTGCATTTCCCTTGTAAGGGAACTCGATCATGCCACAATTAGCCAGCATTGTTTTAAAAGGAGTGAAGGACGCCTCGGTTCTCTTCCTACCACCTTTTTTCTCAGCATTGCTTGTAATTTCATTGAAATCGCCTATCATCATCCAAGCTCCTGACCTCGCAATACTTGTTCTCGTAAGTCTTTCCCACACATTTTCACGGTTTTCCACCACCGGATCTCCATACACAAAAGTGATATACACTTTATGACCTTCAATCTGCGCTTCAACATCAATCATATGATCACTTGAATAAATGATCTTAACCGCAGAGTCATTCATGTAAAACAAAGCCAAACCACCGCTTTTACTCGAGGGTTCAACAGTGTATAAATTATCATAACCAAATTCAAACTGAGAATCTTGCAAAAAAGAAAAATTGTTTTTTTGTTTCTGAAAGAAAAAGAAAACTAGGATTGAAGCAGCGAAGCAACTCCTTCAAGTGTTGCTTGGTCAAGTAGGCGCCAGCCCCTTGACAGTTTCATGCGATTGTATTCATATACGCTTACTGGGTGGTTTCTGGGACACCATCGAACCTGATACACTGGGTTTTCCACCTTTTAAAGCAGATGGGTACATCTCATAGTGAGGGACTTGAGTCGTGAGTCTCGAGGCTGGAAGCCGGGGTTGCCTTGATGCTTTTGCTTTCGGAGAAGACCTACCATGCGCAGCAAGTTTCTTTGATGCAGAGGATCCTTTCACTTATGGGCTCCTAGAGATCTTTTTTCTCTTAAGTGTGCTAGCCATCTGCTTCTCCAGCTGCTTCTCCGTGAGAGCTCCAGTTTCATCATTCTCTACTCTAGTACTCCCATTAACACGTTGTCTTGTCACTTGTTCTTGAGAGGACGCAGCAAAAGTTTTCCTTCTCTCATCTTCTTCTCTCTCCCCGTTGCCCAAACTTCTGTTTCCTAAGCTTTCAGGTGCTGCTTTTGATTTTTGCAGGTTCGCTCCGTCAGAGCCAGGCGCCGTAGCTGTTCTCTGTTTTTCTTCCCTTTCCTTTCTCTGTCGATCTAGTTCCATTTCTTCTTCCAGAAGGTCATCTTCATCGTCCATATTGACATCATTCTACATTCCAGGTTCTGTATATAGCTCCACCATCCTTTCAAAAGCTTCATCGTCTATAATTACTTCATCCTCGGCTGCAGAAATTTCTGCTAAGACGTCCTGCTACTGCCTTACCGGTAACATCCTTAAGGTTTTCTGTTGCAGAAGTTTCATGCGCCTTAGGGGTTTGCCTATTAGAAGAGGTATCGGGAAGCACTGGGGACTTCCTAAGAGTCTGATCTCCATCGTTCTCCTTTCCTTGTTCTCGAATCACCAGCTTACCATTACTTAACAGAGGTCTTGATTTTTTCAGAGACGTATCAGTAGCTATCGCTTTCCCTTTTAGTTTCCTCTTTCGTTCTTCTTCCGTTTCGAAAGTCTCAGGTACTAAGGTTGTGGTATCCTTCCTGCTTTCACCTTCCGGTTTATCTTTAATTGGTCTCCATTCCGTATGAGTGCGCTGTTGCATATGCCAACCCTGCTCCCGATCATATCTTCTGTCTCTCAGTGTCTCATAGTTAGCTGATACCGTGCGTTGAGAGTCTGGCGAGGATCGTCTCTGAGAACTGAAGTGAATTCCGCTCTGCGAATCAGCAGCCCATTCTCTGTTGTGGCGATGATTTGAGCTTGGGTGTGGAGGCACTGAGTTCGTTCCGCTTCTTTCGCGATCATCTTCTTTAGCCTTATACACCAGCGTCCTTTGTTTTTGATAGGGGTGACATCTCTCCCGAACTCGGGGATAATGTGAATCATGGGGTTTATCAAGTCTATTCCATACATTCTTGCTTCTGTGGTCCCTTCTCTCATATATCTTCTCTCTCAGATCAGACCTTTGGTATGAATCGTTTCTGAAGTATGGTTCTTCTCCACTGTTTGATCTTCTTGGCGCCCTTACATCGTCATCTTCATATCTTGAGGATGGTGGAGAATTACGATCACTGACCCGTGTACGTTCTGTGCCATAGCGAGATGCAAGGGAGAAGGCTTCTCTCGTCACTTTTTCCTCCAGTTCCTTTTGCTCGAGCCTTGCTAGCTTGTTCTTCTCCCTTTGTATCTCAGTTAGCTCCGGACACGTTCCTTCTTCGTGCGATATGCGCTTGCAGGTGAAACAGTATCTATGAAGATCTTCGTAAGTCAGGGTGACGTTAATAACATCCCCGTTTGCATATCCTGCTCGGCGTTTAAACTTTAGAAGTTCATCTGTATTGACAAAAACCAGGACTCTACCTCCGTCTACATCCACCAGGTCCACTACTCCGAGAGCTTTGCCGATGTTTCGGTATGTCTCATCTTTTTATAATGGATAGGGACACCAGAGACCGCCATCCAAAACAGCATGGATTCCGGAAAGTCTTCTCGAATTGTTGGGATCCATCTCTCCAGTGAAAAACTCCACTTATTAAAGTGACAAGGGCGTCTCTGGAGAACTTTTTGGAGGTCTTGTTCATTGTTGAAATCAAACTGGAATTTGTTATTCCCCAAGTTTGTTCCCTTTACTTTGCCTTCAACATCCCACATGTGTCTTTTAGGCATATGCTTGATCAAGGCATCAACACTCCTACCATCAATATGAAACATGCGTCCCACTAACGTTAGCTTGTATTTCTCGATTAGGTCGGAATAGTCGAATTCTGGAATAGGAATGATGTCATCATCTTTATCCTGTCGGCGATTAGTTGCCTTTGAGTTTTCTCCCCTTCCTCGATTTCCATAAGAGCGACTCATCTGAGCGATGGATCGAGAGAGATTGTTACGTTACGTTGTACCTATGATCAGAGGAGCCAACAAAAACCAAACCCTACACATGGGAACCTTATACACTTCTTTCTCTTGTAAAACTTGTTCTTCACGTCACAGATCTAGGAGTTTTAACTCGTCTAGAAAAACAAAACAGAGACACTGCACGGAGCAGGAAGGCTTTCACACCGATGTACTGGACACCGATCTCTTTTTCCTGGCAAGGAGAGCCTCAGAACACCAAATCTGAGGAGGAGCTTGCCAGTTTCGAGAATCACCTAAGGAGTCGCCAAAACCCTAGCCGCTGCTCACTCTGTTATTATAAACATCGTTAATAACATAATCAGAGAGGTCGCATGTTGTATGGTGTCAGGGCTTGAGTAATTGAGTTTCGCGTTTTGTTTGTGATAAATTTTAAACTGGGTTGCAACATGTTTCTTCAATCTCAGATTTACCCATTTGTGTAGCAAAATAACATAGATACCTAATTTCCATTGCAAATAACTAGATCTAATAAACATCAGTGGACAAATTCCCCAAAAATCGGTTAGTTGGATCTCGGTCCGTCAGATTGATCATAAAAAAAATAAGATTGTGTCAATCTCCGAGCTCGAAGCTTTTACCCATATAAATATATACACATATATGTGCATAAATGATTTCCTAGATATATGTACAGGAAAAAAGTTTAAGGTTTAGTGATCTCTTATCTAATTTATTCAATAACTAATCACTCCGTCTTTTCAGTTCGTACAAATGCCACAAACCAGAAACATCATTTTCCAAGTAAACGAATAAAGCCAGGAACTGTACATGTTCTCCATAGGTCCTCTTATCTTCTCAACAAAAGGTTGATGCCTCTGTTTTTGAATTTTTTTTTGCATATTGATGTGGTCCAGCACAAACGATAGTTGATAGTTATCTTTATTTTTCTTTTAATCCAATGTTATTTAATTTTGCACTTCTTTTTCCATTCTTTAGTTTTTGTTACGTTTTCCAGTTTTCTCTTCCGATATCTACTTATTATTTTCTCCTTCAACCTACTTAATCCGAACACGTAGATTCACCAACCAATATGATTTAGTTATTTAAGATTCAATATCTTTAAAAAAAAAGAAACAGGATAATAATAATTTGTCAAGTGGTATTATATTTTTAAAATAAATAAAAAATATTGGTAATTACCAAAACAAGAATTTTTTTTAATAGTGTTAACGCCGTCAACAAAATACTAAACAATAAACCCTAAACCCTAAATCCTAAATCCTATACCCTAAATCCTCAGATAAAACCTAAAACCTTGGATAAATCCTAAACCCTTGGATAAATCCTAAACTCTAAATCCTAAATATTAAAACTAAATTTTAGAAATACTAAGCCATAAATCTTTAATCTTGAACCCTTGGGTAAATCCTATACTATTGGATAAATCCTAAACATTAAAACTAAATTTTAGAAATACTAAACTTTAAATCCTTAACCCTGAACTCTTGGGTAAATCCCAAACTCCAAGGGTTCAGGGTCTACCCAAGAGTTTAGGGTTTAATGTTTCGAATTTAGAGTTTTTAAAATTTAGTTTTTAATGTTTATGATTTAGGGTTTACGATTTATCTATGGGTTTATAATTTACCCAAGGATTTAGACTTTACGATTTATGGATTAAGATTTAGTGTTTTGCTGACATCGTTAACAATATTAAAAAAAAAATGCTAACTATTATTTATTTTTATTTATTTTAAAAACATAATATAATTTGATAAATTTTTATTATTTTATTTATTTTTTAAAAAATATTAAATCTGAAATAACTAAATCCTATTGGTTGGTGAACATGTAGGGGGTGAACGTAAGAAAAATTCATCCGAAGCTATATATATAAACACACAGTATACAAAGTGGGCCAAATTGAAATTTTAAACATACACACACACAACAAAATATTAACAGTTGCTCGTTGTCTCTTAAATTTGAAGATAACCATGTAGAAAATGAAGATGTATATATATCAACACCATAATTAGATGGCCAACTGATTACTATGACTCAATCCAACACAATCAATCAAAACTTTCGCTTTCCACAAATTCACGAGGCTAAATCCATACTATCCAACTTTTCCATGGAAAATAATGGATTATAATAAAATTTTAAAAGTAGCAAATTCCAAAAAAAATAAGGGATGGTTAGGCAGCGAAAATGACAAGTGGACCATACAAAAATCCATTTGATTAAGAGGCTGACCAACAAAACACTAACAAGAGGATCATCTTGATGAACTCGACCAATAAGAATCGAGATAAGACCTCTCCATGGCCCTCATGGGTCTCATAAACAACAAAAAGTGCATCAAAATTTAATTGTAATCATACTCCCAAAAAGGGTTCACATCGTGTGGGACATGTACAAGACTACAACACCTCTAAAATTAACCTTTCGTTGCCTCATAAAAACAAAAGGTAGTCTCCCTTTTTATAGCCACTTCTCAATAACTGTAACCTTTGAAGAGATAACTCATAGTTCGATAAACATTCTTTTTGCAAGTGAGACTTGACAACTAGTTTTTATTCAAAGTAAGGGTTTCTAGTTCTCGTTGATGGTGAAAAAGATAAGTAGAGTTACAACATGATGAAAAATTTGGCTAATGTGGTCGGAGGAAAGACGGCGAGGGCATGCGACAGCTGCCTGAAGAGGCGAGCACGTTGGTTTTGCGCAGCTGATGATGCTTTCCTTTGCCATTCTTGTGACGGTTCGGTCCACTCAGCCAACCCACTTGCCCGCAGGCACGAGAGGGTTCTCTTAAAATCGGCTAGCCCCGGAAAGCAACGCCACGACTCCTCCTCACCACCTCATCCACCCACATGGCATCAGGGCTTTACACGTAAAGCTCGGACGCCACGCGGGGGAAAGAAGAGCCACACAATGATTTTCCATGATCTTGTGCCGGAGATGAGCTCAGAGGATCAGAGCTTTGAGGTGGAAGAGCAGCTCATCTTTGAGGTGCCGGTGTTGAACCCAATGTGTCATGAAAAATGCCTTAACGAATCTGTGGAGTCAAAAATCGAGCTACCGTTGATGTCCATGTGTTTCAAGGGCAGCGACGAAGAAGATGACAACGCTGAAAGCTGTCTGAATGGTTTGTTCCCGACCGACACGGAACTGGCTCAGTTCTCAGCTGATGTGGAGATTCTCCTCGGTGGAGGGACGGATAGGGAATACAATATGGAAGAGCTAGGGTTAGGTGAGATGCTCAAGGTCGAAAAAGAGGAGGTGGAAGAAGAGGAAGAATTAGCCACAATAGAAGTGTGTGATCTAGATGTCGCTGATGAGATTACACCATTTGTAATAAGTTTTGAGTACGAGTACTCACAAAAAACGAATCTTGAAGAAGAAGATGAGAAACAAGATGTGGAGAATAATATGATAGACGTGGGAGTGAATGAGATGAGTTGTTCGATTAAGGAAGAGAAGAATGAGAAGGTTCATATGCTTAGGTTGGATTACGAGTCGGTGATTTCCACTTGGGGAGGTCAAGGAACACCATGGACCGCCCGGGAGCCACCTCAAATAGACCTCAACATGCTCTGTTGCCCAACCGATTCCATGGTATGTATGCCACCCTTTGCGTTATTCTATCTATTAATCACTACATTCTTTTATACAATTACAACAAAAGATGTAAAAAATATATATTTCATTGCAAGTTAGTAGAGTAAATCTTTTATCGGGTGACCACACCCCGGCTGTTAATAATAGTGTCATAAAAGAAAAGTCATTTTGTCTCTAATTAACAAAACTTAATTGTGTCGTGAATAATTAGGTTGAAAGTGGAGGAGAGGCTCATCATCACAACTACGTTCGCGGCCTAGGTTTACACATGGGAGAGGCTGGTAGAGAAGCAAGAGTTTCAAGATACCGGGAGAAAAGAAGGACAAGGTTGTTCTCCAAGAAGATAAGGTATGAGGTACGTAAATTGAATGCTGAGAAAAGGCCTCGAATGAAAGGAAGGTTCGTGAAGAGATCTTCAATTGCTGCTGCTCACTAAGTATTGATTAATCATAGATATTCACTCTGTGCTCCTCTTACTTCTTTGTTGTTTTATTTTACTGCAATGTTTGAAAATTTTGCACGTTTTGTGAGCTATGTATGTAATATATTTTAGAGAAAATTACTAGAATGTTACAGAAAAATTGGTTTATTACTAGAATGTTATACATCTTTTAAAAATTATAGTGCAAATATTATAATGAATACATGCCAGCCTCCGTTTTTACTATGTTAAAGATTATTATTTACTTTAAAAGTTAATGAGATAAAATAAAATTAACTTTAAAAGTTAATGTGATAAAATAAAACATAGTTGTCCAAAAACATAGTTTTTTTTAAGTTTAAAGTAATAAATTAAATAGAAAACTTAGTTTTGTTATTAATTTTTTTTTTTTTAAATCATATTTATAATATGAGTGAATGATTGTATTCCTTCGAATATATGTATTATTTATTACTTCAGTTTAAAGATAGAAAATAAAGCACCATCAAAAGAGTTTTCTTTAATATGATTTTGAAAATGAATGGCAATGCTGAATGTAAATGACTATTGATTCGTAGATGGTTTAAAATATCTTTTTTCTGAGATGGCATGTACAGTATTTGCTAAATCTTTTTTTTCTTTCTCTAAAGAGACTTCTATTAGTACAAGTTTACACTACACTCCAGACTCCAGACTCCGCTGAAAGGACGAGTTATATCCTTACAATCACATGGTAAATTAAAACAATCAAAAGCGCCTTTTCTAAAATCTCTCCCTGACGCCTCAGGAGGTCTTAACAATGTCGATTCATAAAAAGGTGTAGCATCGTATACGTCGCTATAAGATAATCTAATCTATTTGAATTACAAGTAGAATTTAATCTTAACTTTTTCTTAATAATAACAATAAAACTAAGATAGTAAATTTATTTGTATATATTATCGATAATTTTTTTATATATTTGATCATTTTATTTATACATATACAATACTTTTTGTTGTTATTATATAATTTATTTCTGATAGACCGGATCAATTTTTATTAAAAATTGTAGAACTAAACTACAATTAATATATCATGGGTTGATCGGATTGGACATTAAACAAATTATGACATAAAAACTTTATTTTTTTCCACCGAACACATTCTTGAAAAAAGTGAACAGTACTGTTTCCACAATTGAATTATTTTGACATTCATCTTCCATATGGTTTTGAAGATTTCAAATTAACCATCGAATTGATACATGTCATGTTAGCGCTTTTAGTTGTATGCTTAAGGAAAACTTAAATTTTTGTAATTTAAAGTCGTTTTTAAAAATTCAAAATATAACATATAAAAAATGTAACATATAAGAAAAATATAACATATAAGGTTTCCTCATTTTTTTGTAATTTAAAGTCGTTTTAAAAAATTTAAAATATAACATATAAGGTTTCCTCATTTTCGTAATTTAAAGTCATTTAAAAAAATTCAAAATATTATATGGTTAATGTGATTGTTTATTTTTTTAATAATATAAAAATTAAACAAAAATGAAGAAAGATGCAAAAATTGTTATTGAATCTTTATTATTCATAGTCATTAATTGTCATATATATATGTTGATCATATTAGGTAATTCCGTAGCTTTTATTTAAGAAAAGAATATACGCTTCTTATATTTTGGATTAATATAATGTTCCCTAGTAATTGGATTTGGACCAAAAAAATTTCAATTGATTCTTAAGCTGCCACGTAAGCTAAATTGTCATCTTAATTAAGTGACACCTAAGCATGATCTCTTTTTAATTAGTACAAACTTAAGATTATAACTTTTTTAATGATTCTCGATTGATATATAGGGGATGCCACTTGAATTTTTATCATTTAACTACATTCCTAAATAATCGAAATTTAGTTGCCTTAATAAAACCATTTGACATTTGATCGTAAGCCATTCCCTAAGCCATATATGGAATCCCAATATGCCAATATTCTTTTTACTATAGCACAATCCTCATCGTAAGCCTTTTAAATTATCTTAACCATTTTTTTATTTTTCGTAATATCTTAACCATTTAATCTATTTTTATGTTAATAGGCTCATTCTAATTTTTACTCTATTATATTGGCCCCATTATTTACTTATAAAGTATCTTACCCATTTTATCTACTTTTATGTTAAAAGGCTTTTTTATGTTAAAAGGCTATATTATAACTATTTTTCAATGTAAATCAAATGGTAAAAATATATATAAACAAACAATTAGTCCAATTGACTATTTTGAATAATAAATAACTAAATTAAAGAATAAGAATGTTATGTGTAGACAAGTCATTTTAAACTAATATATAATGCGGGTAAATTTATATTATATTTTTTAAAATTGATAGTTTTTAAAAATCAATAGTTTTATATAATGTATAACTTATATATTATATAAAACTATTGGTTTTTATAACATTAAAAACAATTATCTGCACGGGGTTCAGATCAAACTATATATCTATTATATTCAAATAAGTTAACAAATAATCATTTTTTATTTACATAATCAGTTAGACATGTACATTCATATACACGTTTGTATACATATCAGTTTTTCCAGTGTCCGATTTTTTTATTTATTTTAAAGTTAAACTTTGTTCGGATATTATAAATTTTTGGACATGATTCGGATTTTTCTGGACCCAGATAGGTTCGTAAAAACCTAAAAAAATATATAAATTACTTACATCTATATGTTTAAAATGTCATAAGGTTAAAATTAATCCCGCAAGCTCTAGTTAAATGTTTAATTAAGAACATTTATGTTTTGTATAGTCCACGTTCAACTCTTACGAGGTGATGGAAATTGATAAAACCGAAGAGTATATGATTATCTACACGATTTTTAGGCTATCGTTGGTAACTTTGCAGAATGGTGGAATGGTGTTAAATGGCGATTTCAAAAAGTTTTTGCCAATTAACAAAAATTACGGAATGAAGAAAAAATGTAAGAACGCAAGTCTGTATTTTGTGCCAAAAATACTAAAAAAATATCATAAAGTGAAAAATGTGTGTTTATTTGATTATTTACAAAATCAACACTTTCACATTAATAAATTTTATGATAATATCATTTTAAAATAGTCATGTTGTAAATAACTACAAAAGAAAAAAAAATACTAAAAAGTATTACATAACTATTGATATATAAAAACATAACTATATATATGATATATAATTTAATAATTAGTTTAATTTTGGTGTTTGTTTTTCCTTGTAATAAACTGAATATCATATAAAATATTTTAATTAATATAATATGCATTCTGCTATTCTGCAATTTTAAGTTTTAATTTTTTTCGCAACTTAGTTAATTTTTTTCCACAGCTTAACTATTTTTTCCACGATTAATCAATGTTCACCAATCGGAGTCTTAGTTCTTTACACATTCATAACTCATATGTAATATATTGACGCTAGAGATATAGGATTTGTCAGTTCATCAAATTGTTGAATTTCCTAGAAATACAAAGTTTTGATGATTTATAAAGAAATCTTTTTGTTCTGTTTTGCTAAATAGAAATCATGTTCGAGTTCTATCAGATAGCTCTTCAAAATTAACTATTAACTGTGTAAAAAATAACCATAGTGTTGGTAAGCCTATCGAGTTATTAGTGTAAGAGGGTTGATTCCTTTATATCCCGGCTTAAAACCATCATTGGGTCGGAGAGTTATTTTTAAGTCTCTGATTGGTAACACGTAGTATTAAAGTTGAGTTGCAGTATGATTTATAATTCGATGTAATTTGTAGTAAAAACCTAGGTTGCATGGAAACGGAAACGGATACGCGGAAACGTGATTTTCGATTTTTTTTTCTTTGGAAATGTTTTAGAAACGTCTATAAATATATATATATATATATATGTATATATTTAAGAAACGAGTTTCCAATGCGTTTCCGCGAGTTTCCGAGAGATTCCGATTCCAAAACGTTTCCGAAACGTGAAACGGACCCTCAGCCGAGTTTCAATGCAACATAGGTAAAAACTGTAATTTTATTTGGTAAGTTTGCAGTAAAAGTAAAAGACATCATTTGATTAAAATTTATGACTAATAACATTTTTGATGTATAAGTTGCAGTATGGGTTTTTAATAAAAAAATGGAATATATAAATATATAAATAGTAAAAATATTATTAAAAAAATGAACCATTAAGCTATTTTAAAAATAGATAAATTAAAATGTATATTTTAAGTTACTATAAAAATTTGAAAAAAAAATTAATATATATTATTTCCTAAACATTATGATCACTAATAATACTATTTATTCTAATATCAATAATGAAATAAAGTAATGAAATAAATTAATGAAATAATAATAATAGCATGAACTTTAAACCAAAAATCTAATAACAGCAATTTTTTTTTTTTATAAATGTTCATTCCAAATCATGGTTGCAATCTCAAAGAAAAATAAACTTAGATATTACTATAATTTAGAACTGGAACCATAAATAATAATATTTTTAATTAATTTACAAAGCAAAAAGAAATCTACAAACGTACATAAATAACGTACGTGACATAAGTCAGTTTTGAAAACTTACTTTTAGATAGAAAAATCAATCTAACTCAGTTTCTAAAACATGGAATTTTGGTTGATGTTGGTTTAAGTTTTGAGATAGCAATTTTACAAAAGGTCTAAATGAAAATTGTAACTCAACTATAATACATTTTAAATCAAACTTAAAATAAAAAAAAATCAAAATTTATGCATGATTGATAATAATTTGAATTATCAATGATTCTTACTCTTTGCTCAAACCAAATCAACTACATCACATGTCCCCAATCAAAGCCTAAATCAAAATATCGAAAAGCTGACTCCAAGTTATGGGTGGGATTATGCATCTAAGGCTCTAAGATAATATAGTGGCTTTTCACACAAAAAAATTCAGGACTAATCCATATTTTGATGTAAAATCTTATTTTAATCAGGATGTAAAAAATTAATTACAGGAGATTTGGTTGAATAGTACTTTCTGGATATAATTTATAAGAGTATTTCTTGTACTGTCATATTGAAGATTTGAAGACTTTGTACTTTTAAAATGGAAACATACTTTTTTTTTAATTTGCAAGTACAAAATCAAATGATTCACTGAAGTTTTTTTTTGTCAGAGTTGAGATGAAAGGAATGAATGGCATTATAGTAATTTTCCATTCACTAACAATTTAAAAAAATTGACATCTTTTTCAAGTTATTGAGCAAATACAAACACCCAAATCATTAGACTACAATATATTCTTAGTAACTCTCTATATACTATATTTAATACAAATTATTAATCTAGGATGTGTCATGAGTCATGACATACTAACAACCAAACCCCTAAACTATGGTACTTTCTCAAAACTTGCATATATATTATTATATATATAATAAAACGTATACAAAACTGACACTACAAGAAAACATTAGATTAACGACAAATTCACATACGGCAAACTAACAAAAAAAAAAGCAAATCACGTTAAACGCGAGTCGTAACACACAAGTTAATATAATATCGTCATAACGGTCACGATGTTGACAAATCGACAAAGCTTCGTCTTAACATAATTCGTCGTAAAGACTACGTACAATTACCTCTCATACTTTCGACTGTCGATCTTAATTGGTCGTAATAGTTACAACCAATTAATATCGTAGATATTTTATTCAAAAATAATAATAAACAAAATATTCAAAATTTGGAAAATAATAAATTTAAATTTTAAATATAGAAATATAAATATGATAAATATTAAAACATGATAAATATTTAAAATATTTCAAACATAAAATTTGAAAATAGAAAATAAAACAAATTAGCTACTACTGCGTCTAAGGTCTTCATGCAGCTGGAAACTAAAGGCATCAGTGCGTCGATCAAAATCCACATGCTCCTTTGCGGTGTGTTAGAGGTGAATGGTTAGCATCTGATCTCCCACGCCCACATAGCCTTCAGGTTTGCCGAGCAATCATGGCTTTGAACAACCCCTCCATATTCTCAAACCGAGTCCTAGTGTCATGTTCTTCTTCCCGGAGCTGTTCAACAACGTTGTTATCCATCATCAAATCTGCACGGGACTGGGAATCTTCATGTCTCACAGAATCATATGAGGATGTCACCCTGTCTTTATCCATAGGATTCCAAGTACCCGGGTCAATCGAAAGCTCAATTCTCTCTGAAATGGTTATTTTCAAATAATGTCCACATTCTTCACAAATATTCATTTCGACGTTCTTATACATTAATCCATAACAATTGATGTTCCCTTTTTTTCAGGACGATCTCTAATAGAGTTTATTTCCTTAAAACAAGTATAAAATGCAGTCTGAAAGCTGATTCGTAGGAGAGTATTATCAATATAACACCTTGATGCATGCAAGAGAGTTGTGATAGTGTCCTCCCAGTCCGGTGTAATTGGTGCACCAAGTAAATTTCCTGCATTATTTATCCAAACAGTGAATGAATACAGTCATGCAAAGTGCAAATGATCTCTGATTTCATTTCTTTCTCAACATAATACACATTATTGGGTCATGACTCAGTTACTCATTTGGACTCCTGTGGATGACCTATCATGGAATGCAAGCCGGGCTGTTAATGATTGCCAAGGTATAGCTTGAGAGAACTAGATGAGGCCATGCCATGGAACATTACTCTTCTGAGCAGCCTAGAAGCATGTTTTGAAGTCATCTTGGTCATGCCTCCAAAGTATCTTTTCTGTCCCTGAGAGAGGATCATGTGGAAGTATCACAACAATATTTTCATAGTTATGAGGAAATCTACAATTTCCATGGCTGGAAAGATTTCA
This sequence comes from Brassica napus, assembly GCF_020379485.1. NCBI lineage: Eukaryota > Viridiplantae > Streptophyta > Magnoliopsida > Brassicales > Brassicaceae > Brassica > Brassica napus. Next base: position 18,279,730 of record NC_063445.1, on the reverse strand, counting down.
CCCAGATTTTCAAACAACTTCAGCAATAGTAGCAGAGCGAATCACTCCCAAATAACTCGGTCCTAGATCACCTGTTACATCCAGTAAACTTCTCATCCCTAGCCAGACATCGAACCAAAAATGCACTCAATGGCCATCATTAATCTGAACCACAGACATTCATAGGCTATGTAAGTGCAGTGAGGTCAGAGTAATAAAGTGCAGAAAATATAGAATACTCAAAGTTTTTTTTTCGAATTCACTAGAACAAGAAAGCGTTTACAACAATATTTTCTATTACAAGAATCTTTTAGGATACCCCAATCCTAAGCTAAAACTCACCCTAGAGTCTAGACTTTGATTTATTAGGCTAACCTAATCCAGAGCTAAACTCCCCTTGAATATAGATTTCAATCTTCCAACACTCTGGAAGTACGTCAACGACTACGTTAGCACATATTCAGAGTCACCTTCTTCATAGAGGTATGTTGTAGCGACCCGCTCCCAGAGTATTTTTAATTTTTAAGAAAATAGAACGCGAGAGGTTTTATTCTACAAGGAGCTTATTTTTCTAAGTGTGGAGACACTTGTATTCGTGAAGATTGGAAGAATAAATGTATTTTAACTAAGTGCCAGATCTTCAGAGAGCTCATGGAAAATATTCAGAATGTGTTGAGCGATGGTAAACCGATCATTGAATGATCAGAGCATACATATGGAGAGATCAAGACCGCAAGACCAATTAAATAGTGTTCGGCTGTTGGATAATGTGGGTTCCAAGTAAGGAAAGTTTGACTAGCCATAATTGCTGGATAATACAAAAGGAAGGTCAGATCTGCGGGAGTCAGCTAAGGAAAGAATCAAAAATATCAAGTCAAGCCATTGATGGTGACTTTTACCAAGCCAAATAAGGAAACTGGCATTAAGTGTCCGGCTTGGTGAGAAAGCTTGGGTAATCCTAGATAAGAACCCCTTGAGCTCTCATTTTTTCCACACAATTCAGAAAGCAAGAATAGAGAGAAGTTAGAGAGCAGAAACAATTTGGTAAAGACGAAAGTCCGAGAAGAGCGGTTCAGCAAGGAGGAGTCAATGAGTTCATCGCTTGAAAATGCTAGGTAGTTCAGAGTCTTCGAATCCTTGAGATTCAGCTAAGGTGAGGGCGTGATTTTTGGCAACTTAATAATTTGTATATTTGTCATAGTTGGTTTGTTAGGATGAAGATTATTTGTTAGGGGAATTATTTATGGAAAATTCGTTCTTCGTACTTTGATATGGTTCTCAAAGATTGAAGAACGTTCTTGCGTTCTTAGGATATTTGCATGTTAGATTGTGTGTGATGATGTTATGTTTATGAAAATGAACATAGAATTGATCTTGAAAAAAATTAGTATGTTTAGTAGAAAACGATATAAAAATGGATTAATGATGAGATTTATTAAGGAAAGAACGGGATTGAGCAATGAAATTAAATAAGGAAAGTATGTTTTGGTTTCAGACTGTAAAGATATTATGATCATGTTTTGGCTTCGGGCCGTGTATGTTGGCTTTGGCCGTTATGGACCTTCGGGTCGCAGGTTGGCTTCGGCCGCAGATTGGCTACGGGCCGTTATGGACCTTCGGGCAGCAGGTTGGCTTCGGCCGCAGGTTGGCTACGGGCTGTATTGGACCGACAGGTTGTAGGTTTGGCTACCGACGTAGGTTGGCTACGGCCGCAGGTTGGCTACGGCCGCAGGTTTGGCTACTGCCGCAGATTTGGTTACGGCCATAGATTTGGCTACAGTCGCAGGATTGGCTACGGCCGTAGGTTGCTAGACCTTCTGGTCGGAATGTTAGGAAATGCTAAAGTAAAGGAATGATATAACTGGATGCTAGGTGGTTAGTTTGAATGAATAAAAATGGATGAGTAATACGAAAATGGCTAAGTAAAAAATGATGGAAACGGATCGCTAGGTTGATAGAATGAGATTGCTAGGTTGTTAAAATTAAGCGTGGAATTTGATTGCTTGATTGTTGAGTTGCATTTGGGTGGTTTTGAGAGTCCACACTGAGTAATTTTGTATACTCATGCCTCCTTTTGCGATGCAGGTAAGGTTTATTGTATGGACCAGAGCGCGAGGCTATAAAGACCATCGGGAAGAGTGTTTCGAACTTGGGTAATGTTGGGAAGTTTTGTAAAAGATATTTTTATTGTAAACTAAATGATTTCAAGTATTTAGTCACGTGTTTCATTTAAAAAGTTGCACTATTTCTCATTATCATCCGATAAAATTTGACTTGATCTTTTACTTAGAAACTAGATTTTATACTCGCGCGTAGCGCGAGTTTGTATTAATAATTTAGTTTAATTTTATAAAAAAATTAAACTAATTATGTAATTGATTTTTGTAATTTTTTTTTTCAAATATGTTTGTTGATTTTATTATATATGTTTATTTATAACTATACCCTCTATTTAGTTTTTTGTATTTATAAATGTAATACTTATATATGTTTATAAACATATTCATAATTTTTGAAAAATATTAATTTGTATTTTGAAATATTATATAAATTACTTGATGCATGTAAACTGTTAATACATTATAATATTTTATCATACATTTTACATATATTTTATTTGAATAACATAAACAATTGAACTATATGCATAATATCTAATTTTTCTTTGTAATCAGAAAAACTTTACAATTAATGTGTGATTGTTATATATATATATATATATATATATGTGTGTGTGTGTGTGTGTGCGCGCGTAATAGTTTAATATTTAGATTTAAAATTTAATCACTATAAATATTTTGATGAACTCTAGTTAATATTAAATAGCATTTGTAAGATAATATAAAAAGTAAAGTAAATACAATGAATTTAACTAATGTTATGTAATATTTTTATTTATTGAATTAATAATAATTGAGAATCTAAAGTATTAGATTTATCTTCTACTTTATTCAATTAATTATCTGTATTGTAGTTAAACTTGTATGCTTGTATAATGTATTATAATATATTATAATTTATTTTTGGTATAATAATTAATATATTTTTTTTTGTTTTGGAGTTTACATGAAGATTTAGATCCTCTAAAAACAATTACATAATCTTGATAAAAAAAATTCTAGTTGCTAAATGCTAACGATAAGATAGCAAAAGTCTTCAATAGCGTATTCATTGTAATCTTGAGACTTTTTTTTAAATGTTCAAAATTTGTATGTTTTTAGTTGGTTGATTATAATACTTAGATAGTATATTTATATTAATAAATTCATATTGATTGTTCCTTCTATTATCCTCTTATGTTATTTTTCATGCTAATTTATTGTTGATCTTCGTTATAAGTTTTCTTAAAAATATGAACTAACTTACTTGACATGCTTTCTTAGGATCTTTATTTTTCATCTATCTTATAAATATTATTCTCTAAATATTTTCTTCGACATAACTCAACATAGAGCTTCTTAAATTTTATATGTATATGAAGTGAATCAAACTAATGATTATAAGAATTCATCATGTGGTTTGGAATTATTCTCAAGTATATCCGGTATTTTCTAGTGTCATGCATTTTTTGTCTATCGTATTTTGTCTTCGACTTGTAAGATTTACTTTCTATCGCAGATGTTTTTTTTGTTTTCATTCACCGTTATTCTTCATTCACTTCAAACCCTATATTTTAATGTGTTCCTTGTTCATTGGGATTATGTGATTCCTTGATTTGAATATTATTAAAGAAAATACATTTGATATTGCTTTTTAATTTATTTTGAAAATACACTTTTGAAATTTTATTTTGAATAGTATATTTTATTTTGTGTTCATGCAAGTTAAAAACGTATATTCTTTATATTTTATTTTATTTTAGTTAATTTGTTTTGTAATATTTAGTATATATATGAGTCATTTCCATTTTAATGATTTATTTATTAGTTTTTCTTATTTGATGTTGAATTCTATTGTGTATTAAAATAATCAGTTATAATGTTTTCCTTATTGTTATTTGTGAATATTTTCATTAGCATATAGCCTAAAATATGAAAATCATGAGTAAAATTTATTTACTTATAATGTTTTGAAAGTCTTGCATTTTCTAAATTAACTTACCTTGTTTGATATTGGTTTTATTTTTTGTTAATTTATTAATAACAATTAATATAACTTGTTTTAATTTTTTTATAGATATAACTGTTTGAAAGCCTTGCATTTTTTTATTTTTATTTTAAATTTCGAAAATTTATATATATTCAGTTAACTTATATTTATAATCTTTTTACCTTTGTTAGCTTTTCTTATTTGATATTGATTTCTGTTTTATTTTGAAATAAACAATTTTTGAAAATATTGACATTTTTGAAAATATTGAACTAAAATAATGATTTTTTCATTTTATGATTAATTGTTTTAAATCCTATGTGTTTTAAGTTTTATTTATTGAATATTTTCAATAGCATATAACCTAAGCTTTAAAAATCATGTGTTTTAAATTTATATGGTTATAATTGTTTAAATACCTTGCATTTTAAGTTAATTATTATTTTGTAAGATATTTTATTTTAATTTTCGGAAACATATTATATATTAAGTTGAATCATATATGTTTCTTTGCCTTTTATAAGTTTACCATATTTAAATTGATTTATATTTTATTTTGAAATAAATGATTTTAGGTAATATTTAAATTTTTAGAAATAGCAAACTAAAATGCTGATTTTTCATATTCCTATTGGTCGTTTAACATCCTATGTGGAAGCCTTCAATGGCTTATACCCTCAACTTTTATATAGTATAGATTTTCACAAGTTTTCAAAGATTTCCGGGTTGGGGTGTTTCTTACGTCCTCGTTGTATCCATATCTAGAACTTGCTCCCCAAATTCTTCCAAAAGAAACTTAAACAACTTTCTTTTTTATCTTAAACAATAATTTTCTTGTCTTTTCCTCTTCAGGTAATATCATTTGTACTTAATAAAAAATTCCAAATAAATATATTGGCTATTCTCAAAGTTTAACAAGCCCACATACATCACAAAACACTAACTCCAACCCACCTCATCTTCGTGACACACACATGTACTATCTCCTATATTACTTCACGAACTGATACAAAACATCTCAGCAAACTGCATCTTCAATCTCCCTATTTTTGACTATTCATGTGAACTCATCACCTCTAGATAAAAAACCACGTCTTAAATCTCTCTCTATGAATCACATCATGGTCAAAAACTAATATGAAGATCTATATCTTCCAAAGTGAATGAAATCTCATTCCACCATCTCCATAGTGATCAAATCTTCTACACCACGTATTCATGAGTCCAAATCCTCCATGATTAGTTCCTTGAACAGACCTCAAACAATCACGTCAAATATGCGCTAAAATAACATATTGGACCATGACACCTCATACCATAAGTTTGCTCCATCTGATTCTTCTCTGTCAACAACTTGAAACACCTTTGCCTAATGTGCCCAACAACATCATAGTGATGATAATTTGCCGAAAGTTTGGTTGAGATGTAGTCTTGAAGTCAGAAACTTTATCCAAAGCAGTCGCTGTAGCATTACTCGTAGCAGTCACATTCTTCACATCAGTTGCAGTCTTCACTACAGTCTTTCCATTTGTTGCATACCCTGCATACACCTTAACCTTTGGCTTTGTAGCAAACATAGCTATTACCTCATTTTTTCGGCTGATACAAAAACACCTTCAACTTTAGAAGTATTCCCTTGAAATCTAAGACCATATCGATCACTTTTCCCAATACTGAGAAGATAATATAGCTGATTCGTCCCATTATTCAGCATCTTCAAACCTTTATGGGTTTCTCTGAGTTGAGAACAAGCCTATCATGTTTCTTCTTCTTTCTCTAAAGCATACTTAAGCGCTTCAGCAACTTGAGCTTCTAGCTTTTTTTTTCCTTAGCCAAATCTGAATTCGCATCAAATCATAAAGATAAAAACGATTTTTGTTTCTTTTTGTAGAAAGTACTACATTTTAATTAATAAATAAATAATATTTTCATAAAGATAAAATTCTCATACAAATTTTTATACATAAGATATCATTTTATACAATATTGTAAAATAATTTATATGTATATCTGTAAAATAATTTTATATGTGTTTCTTTTTGTAGAAAGTATTGCATTTTAATAAACTAATAAATAATATTTTCATAAAGATAAAATTCTCATGCAAGTTTTTTACATAGCATATAATTTTAAGAAATAATTTAAAATAATTTATCTGTGTTTCATATCTGTAAAATAAATTTAGATATTTATATATAATATTAATTAATTGTAAACAATTAGTTAATTTATATAAATAAAAATATATTATATAAATCCTGAAAAATAAAAATAAAACCATTCAAGTTAAAAAAAAAAATTTATATAAGAAAAATTATAATTAGGGGTCTATAGGCTGTTTATTAAAGATTTCAACTAAATTTTTTTCTTACAAATTTGGGAAAGTATAGTTATAACCTTGTATTCAAGAATCTTGCAGAGGTGACAGTGCCATTTGCGTTAGCATATTCGAACCTTGGTTGGATGTAACATACATTGTATATTAACCTCATAAATCTTTAGGATGAGTTTTTTTTCTTCTTACATAACAGCTTTGGGATGATTTCTTTTGACAGATTTTCAAAATATCTCTAAATTTCTATACTTGAATGAAATAAAATTTGAGACTAAGAAACCATTTTGCCTTTTTCAAAAAAAAAAAAAAAAAATTTTACCACAGCTGTAGCAGTCCAGTTGGTTTAAGCGTAGACGTTGGTGATGTTGTGCTTTTGGGTTCGATCCACCGTGCGAGGGATGCTTTACGTCAAAATGGTATCAGTACCGGCCGGATCCCGGACCTGAGGAATTAAGGGTCTTGACCCATAACCTCCAGATAGTAAAAAAAAAAAACCTTTCTAGAACCTGATGCCCAAACATACTTCCAAATTCCAATGGCACCTAGCCATGGGTATGTCGTATGTGTATCTGCTTGAAAGGGTTAATTCAACCTAATCTTGAGAAACAGGGTTAATTAACGGGTGTGTTTGTACTTCTTAATAGGTTTAAAAAAAATATATATATTCTTTGTAGGTTTGTTTTACCTGTAGTTAGTTGCTTCTACTTTAGAAAATGTTAGCCTCTATTTACTGTTTTATTTTGATAAAGTAGTCGGAAAAATCAAATTTGAACATTAAGGTTAGTGTCGTGGATCTTATAGGCTTTTATATAATATGAACAAATGGCCCTTGCACTTTGAATCTTTGATTTTCTGGAGCTGTTGTGAATTTGCAACTTGTTTTCTGTTGCATTCGGGAACAAGTAGCCAGTTAAATATTTCATCTGTTTTTTAATATATGTCGTTTTAGAAAAAAATTTATGTTCCAAATTATATGATATTTTCGGTTTTCTATGTAAAATTTATTAACACTTAATGTTATATGACCAAGGATAATATACCTTCTATTTTATTATTGGTTGATTTTTGGTTAGGTAAATAATTAATGATGTTTTTGTTTAGAAAATATAAAAAAATAATGATTTTCTTAGTCTATGTGCACAATTCTAAAATGACTTATATTAAAAAACGGATGGGGTATCAAAAAATCCTTTCTAAAAAAAATAAATTAAATAGAGACAACAATGAACTTTGCAATGGTCGGCATCATATTCCGAAGCGTTAGACAGGTCCACATTAATTACTCCATGTATTTTAGGATATGTCCATTGCTTTATAGTCGCCTACTAACCTTTAACTCATGTGTTATTATCAAAATTATTATTTCTTACGTGGCATCACCACAAGCTCTTTCACACCCTATATTCAAAAACTCTTTGTTAACTAAATTAATTACAAAAATTGTCATTAATCAATATATTATAACTTGATATACTATAAGCTATGACTAACAAAACAAAAAAAGACGTCAACATTTAATGTGCAGTGCTACGGTTGCGCAAATTAGGTAAATAAGTTAATGCGTAGTCATTATTAGTTCCATATTAATAAGACCATTGTTATGACATGTCTAACTATAATGTCATAACAATGGTCTTATTAATTTCTAAATCATAACCATGGTCCATCAAATATATTTCAATGGACAGTGTAAATGATTTGTAGCTTAACCATTTAAGATAGATAGATAAATAAAAACAGTTATGGCATAACACTAATGTTTATAATCAACAATTATATATTTTAGAGAACCAATATTGTTCTTGGTCTTTTTGACTATACACAATACGTCTATTTAATAATAACAACGTTACATGATTAATCTTTGTGTATGAAACTCCATTTTATTCAATGTTAGCAAAGTTTTCTGGAAAACACATTCCATCATATATATTAATATGAGTAAAGGAAACTTTATTTTAAAATTATAAGAACTTCATTAAAAAATTTATAGAAATCTAAGAGCCCATATGAACATTACATTCAGCTTTATCAAACTTGCTGTCATGTACACAACGATTTAGAAATACGGTTCGGACATGCAACTGAATGTTTCGTACTAACCGGGAATTAGGTAAGTGAATGATTTAGAAATACGTCTAGGTTTGAAATTCCCGATCCTATGTAATTTAAACTGATTGTAATCAGTATTCAAATACAAATTCAAATCTGAGGTAATATTCAATAAACTTGATTTGCAAGGAAAATTGTACATGATTGTTAAAAGGAAACTTCTAATAAATTTGACATATTTCTAATTCACAATTTTGGTAAGATTTAATTATTACGTGTTTCCTAAATGGAAATTATTATGCAATACCTTAATTATTGGTCAAAAATTACAGATTTAATTTTTGATAAATTTTTTGTAATAATAGGGAGTCAGTCGATTATGATTTCAAAATTTTATAAATTACTTGACTGGTGCATATAAGGAAGTTAGATTATGGATTCAAATTGTTTAAATAAATTAATAATCTTACTTTTATTGATTTTCTTCAATTTTGTCATATAAAAGGAAGTTTGATTATGTTTTCAAATTTAAGGTAAGTTTTAATAAGGGGATTAGAGCGCAAGTTATATGAAATTACATAGGTGATATTATCTTTAATTACGGCAATTTGATTTTGTGTCATTAACCCTACACCGGTTTGAGTTTTTAATATAAATATATGTTGTCTAGAATGCATCGAATCACCACACCCTTCTTCTCGAGATTAATTATGAAAACATTCTCGCAAGCAAACTCATGGCTGGCTTTAACTCCGTTTCCGATTTGAAACTTTTCAAGACAATGTAGAGAGTGATAGTGAATATTGAACTCAATGATGTCCCAGAAATCGATACTTTCAGAAAGAGGTATATCATTTCGTTTAGTGAATTTGGTAAGTAGGTATGTTTAGTTTGGTAAACTAATTCTTTATTATTTTTCTCTATAGGATTGAAAACCAAGAGTTCTGTAGATCATTTTCATATCATTTTAGTTTTATCAGTTTTTTATTTGTTTCCTTATAATTTGTTTCTTTTGTATTTTATTTTTCTATTACTTATGTTTCTTTTGATATTATAATGATAATTTTTATGATGAAATCAGTAATTCTATTTTCCTATGTTTTGTTATGTCTTAAATTCATAATAAATTAATATAAGTTTTTGCATACTATTATATTTTTTTTTTATAAAATATATCTAATTTACACCTAACCAATTACACAAGCATTTAAAAAAAAAAATAAGCTTACGTTATATATACATGCACAATTTCGTTTGATATATATCATTAGATATAATATTTGTGCATATAACTTTAAGATTTCTAATATCTATAGATTAAAAGTAATAACTTTAAAACCGGTCACATTATATATACATGCACAAATTCAAATTGATAATATCTTTAAATTTATTCACTCCGCGCATGACTATCACCTAGTATCATATTAAAACGGAAAACTTCAAAATTCTCTTGAATGAAGAAAATTCTAAGTATGACAATCCTTTTTTTTTTTTTTTTTTAAGGCTCTTTTCAAAAAAAAAAAACAATCCTTTTTTATTTGGTCACTGTAAGACAATCCAATGAGACTAAATATGAAGATAGAAGTGACCGATTATGATGTGGGTTAAAGTATCAGTTTAACTTTTTCTCAAGTTGATGAGATAAGATAACGGGCTTGTGCGACGTGGCAAAATCTATGGACCAACAGTTTACGATAAGACTCGATGTCGACCAATAAATTCTTCTCAATGATCTTCATTTCTTTATAAAAATGTCCGGTCATGATTCACGACTCATGTGGCCAGATTCCCTATTATGAACTTATAGTCCCACTAGTATGTCGGTACTACAAACATTTATACATTAATTTGTAACCATATAGTTTAAGAGGTAACCAATTAAATTAATCAATGCGGTCACGTGATGGTCAGATGTTCATAATTCAAATCCCCAAACTGATTTATAGATTTTTCTGATTTCTCAACCGAGAAAGTTATAATTTGGCTCCAAAAGAAAAAAAAAAAGCGGATCAGTCGAGATGCAGATCTAGCGTATCAATCAATGTGGATCTAGCATATCAGTCGATGCGGATCCAGTGGATCAAATATATCGAACGGAACAAATGTGGATCTAGCATATCTGACGGAACAAATGCGGATCAAACGGTCCAAACTATAGAGTTGAAAGGTAAAACGGATAAAATGTTTTAAAACACTGTACACATTAATAATGATTTTAAATAAATTGCTATACATTTTTATAATTGAAATTATTTATTTTTACAAAATTGATAAATATTAAAATTATAGTTAGTATATATTTTATCTTCAACATATTATACATATAAATTTAAATGCAATTCTGATAATAAAATAATTTAATTTTTAGAGTAATAGTCTTTAATTAATTATATTACATTTAGGTTTTTGTATTTTGTCATTTTAAACATTATTCTGATTCTTTAAAATTATTATGGAATAATCAAACTAAAAATGATTAAAAATGATTTAACATGCACACTATATATATATATCTCTTTTATATAAAAGACTGTTTGTTTCTGTCACAGGCCTCCACGTCATCATCCACATAGGAAAGTCACGCGTTCTGGAGCCGCCACGTGTCCCCCTCCCGAAAAACTCACCGTTTTCGTACGAGTTTTTTTTTTGTTTTTGGCAAATTTGGGCTTCGGTCCGTTCGTCACTTCCTGCGAGTAACATCATGCATAAAGCGTCACCCCACTAAATCTAATTATCGCCTTCGTTCATCCGAGTCTGATCTCGGCGGCGAGAATGACGATCCATCGTTCTCCTTCTCCCTGTAACAGAACTTGACTTTAATGGCATCAATGCGTCCGTCGAGATCTCCGTTATAAATAGGTTAGTATTCACCCTTCTGGAGATCTTGCTCTTTTCATCTCTCTGCTGCTTATCCTTTATTCTTGATCTTCTACTCATCTCTCTAAATGGCCATCTCTAGGTTTTTTTTTTCTGATTTGAAGACTAGGAAGTGTTCAAACGTTAAGCGGGATGGATATTGCGGCTTCATCTAATCTCTTTGCAATCTAATCGCGTCTTCACACAGCTTCTTCCCCGTTTATCTGTAACATCCTCATCCTCAACATTATTAATACTATCCTCTTTCTTTTCGTGACAATAGTGTTTCTTTTTTAGCCGCACCAAACAGGAATTGAGTTTTTATCCTCGCCAAATCATGCCCAGACAATCAGAGCTTCGGTTCGAACGATTCCAATTTTCACTGGAGACAAACCAATGAAACCCAGGTGCAAAGTCTGGGTCTTTTTATATTTATCAATATTAAATTCACTATTTTGTGAAAGTCAATATCTTTTTCTTGGCTTCCATTGATGCTAAGAACATTAGTTTATGTATTTAAATGTTACTGGTCACTGTAAGTTTGGGAGCTGAGCTAGCTGTAGTTTAAAATCTACACTTGTGTATGCACGTGCTTTACATTACCTTTTGGTAAGAAAAATCCAGAGTCTTCTTAGTTGGGTTGTGTTCTTGGTCTGCAGGGCATCAGCAATCGATGTCAAGGAGACAGTGAATGATGACATGTGTGTGCTTATCTCCAGCTTAATTACCAATGCCTACACTTTGGTCTCTGTACAAAACGCAGATGCTTTAGACAAGAAACCATGAGTTTGCCGTAACTGCCAGTGCATTGGTACTGTTCTTTGTGAGTTACATTTTCTTAGCCTACTAAACTCTTATATATATATATGATTACTCTGCGTAAGCTGACATCTTTCTATGTTCAAAGTCGTAACTATTCTCTGTTTCCGTTTGATATGCTTAAGCTTCAAGAGCTTAACATTGATGCCCTTATGTGTTTATATGATTAGGTGATATGTGCGGGGGTACAAGAAAATGGAAAGCTCCCAACCGAAAACGAGCCAAAGATAGGTTTGAGTTTACAGAATGTCCGAACTGTTAAGGTTTGTCTCTCCCTCTTTCCCAACATTTATTTGTAATGTAGTTTGGTTTCGGTAACCCATGTTTTATTTGGTGGCTCCTGTTTGCAAACAGTTGGAGGGTTTTCCCAGTCTGTTTAGGTACATGTTTACCAAACAACAAAGGACTCCTTAGAAGGTGGTGCTCGTACAATGTACAATGGTTGTCTTCTTCCCAATTCTTGAGCAGGTATATAGTACATGTCCTCATTTTATCTCCACATAAAGATAATTGGTCTGTTTTGACTGGGAAAAATGTGTTACTTTTTCTCTCAGCACAATGGCAATAGTTATGATTATAGAAGAGGAAGAAAAGTAATACATTGTCGACGCATGTGAAGCTATAGGAGAATGGCATGCTAGAACATGTTTTTGTAATGCTGCTAGAAATGTGTTGTTAATTCTTTACAAACCTAAGAGTTTTCTTTTTCTTTAGACAGTCTTGACAACTCAATTTCACATTCCCTACATCGATGACAACGATACAAACTTCAGTCCTCAGACATGAACCAGTCCCTGAGAAGAACCTCTTCCCTATGCATTTGAAAGAAAAAAATGTAACACCCCATCAGCCTTATATGTTGGATTGAGATATGACCGAAATTGATAGTAATCCGATATACTTATTTAAACTAAAATAACTTGACGCCTGATCCTTATAAGGGAAGGAAAAGACAAAAAAAAAAAAAAAGGAGGGCTAGAGAAAAGAAGGGAATGAGGAGGAGAAAAAAACTAGACGATTGAAGGAGAGGAAGATGATGATAATGGCAGCGTTGATTTCTTTAGAAAGAGGAAGTTATAAATAATAATTTTTAGTCAAAAAAGTTATAAAAAATTATGTATTGTCTTGACCAGAAAATAGGTACGTAGTCACACGTCTACACACAGTAAAACACACAGAGATGGTTTAAAAGTTAACTAATTCATTAAATAACTAATCGGTTAAGCAAATCAGGTCATTACAATTTTCTAAAACACAGAGATAGTTTCTGTTCAAAAGTTAATTCATTCATTAACAAAACTAATTGGTTAAGTAAATCAGGTTAGGTAAATTTTGGTGTTATATAATTAAAAAAAATTAAAGAATTTTTTACCTCAACATTCAAATTTTTTTTATAATGATGAATCACATTATTTTATTATTTATTTCATATTCATATTTCATATTTTAAATTTAAATTTGCCTATTAACAATTTCCAGTTGATTATTTAAATAAATAAACTAAAACAGCATTTTCATCAAAAATCCTAACAATTAATAAATCTAATTTATTTTTATAATATTGCAAATGAGAATTTATTTTTTAAGTAAATATAAATTCACTAACATTGTTAACTTCGTTTTCGTATATAATATTTACATATAAGATACTGTATAACGTAAAGAAATGATTTTGTATAATAAAATTAATGTAAGGATTATATATTATAAGTTAGTCAGTTATATATATAAATATTTTTTTTGGTCAAGTTAGTGAGTTATATTTGTTTCAAAACTTCGAATTAATTATATTGATAGCATGGTTATTTTAGTTATAAGATAGCTCTGACATCTCTCCAGAACTGTTGGATTTTTTTACTTTCGAACCCATAAAAACTATAAGTACTATATTCAGTTTAGCATAGTTTTTTTTTAAATTGGTTTTATATTTTTACAATTTCACACCAGATGTTACATTTCAAAGAATAAATTCTCCTTGCCTACGTGTGTTGTCCTTATGCTTCAAATTAATAGCTATAACTTAATCTCCTTTAAAACAGAAATGAACAATTTTCTTAAAAACAAAAGACATACCAAACCGTAATGCACACTTTAGTTCCAACCCAATATATTTCAAATAAGTTTGTAGGTGTTCAGTATGCACCTTATACTCTGACATGCAAATCAAATATACACATCCACACATTTAAGAACCCAAATTAGAGAAATCCACAGTTAACCAACAAATTATAGATTAATAATTATAAATAAATACAATAAGAAAGTCCACTTACACCTCAAACATAATCTCTACAAACCCTAATATTATTTGAGACCATAAACGTCAAAATACACTGTTTTTGCAAAACAAACATAAAATACAAACAACGAAAATATATAATTACATAGCTACATAGATCACATGTAAACCAAATTCCGCGCTAACGACCCTAGTTTTAAATAATTTTTTGTTATTTTTGAATAATATGCATTTCACGAAATCAAGATTCGGATGGTAATAGTGACGGGCTGTGACTTTGTACTTTAATTTTAGATAATATAATTTCATTTAGGAAACCATCTTAGACTAAATTAATTAGTACATAATACCTATATTCCTAGTATAGGTGAGCCGGCGATGTGTAGGTGTGGCCACCAGGTGAAGACTTTCTCGTACCTCCCTTACATGAGCGAGGTGTCTGTGGCTAAGGAAGCTAAGAGCATGATTATTAGAGAGTTTTTAGGGTAAAATTATTAATGGAATATAAGAATCCATCTCTTAACTTTTAACTAAAAAAGCTAAAAACCGGTTTTTCATTAAGAGTTTTAAGAACCGGTTCTTAATTTTTTTAGTTAAAAATTAAAAGATAGATTCTTATATTCAGTTAAGAATTATATTATAAGAATCTCTAATAATCATGCTTAAAATTACCTTTTCCGCAATAAATGAATCCATTGCGTTGAGTTCTGAGTTAGAGGTAAATTTTTATTCGTAGAATTTCTCTACTCAAATCTAAAGTTTTATTTCAACCAAAATCATACGAACCTAAGTGAAAACTTGGTTTTCGTAGGGTATGACTTCTATCTAATAAGTAATAACCCAAACCAAACGGAAACCAAATTTTAGTTGATCAAATGGGAGTTGCTCAAAAATAAATCTTTGATCAAATGGGAATTAGATTATATCATTATAGGTAAGCAATTAGATTACAAAGTTGACTTTGACCGGGATATATCGATCCACTTTAATGAGGGTATCTTACCATTATCGGAGGCATAATGTTTTTTGAATTTGGCAAGAATCACTCTTGAAAGGCGTTTGTATATATATAAACAACTTAACAATACACTATTATTAAGGTCTAAACATAGATTCTAAACAGACTAATTCTTAAATCTATAGATAATTACTTTCATATTAACCTCATATAAGGAAAACTTATTTAGAAGGAATTATAAATCAGATTATTTATTTTCTTAAAGAAAAGGACTATGAGAAATGAGTTAGATTCTTGAGGTTCCAAATATCATCATCCCAAGCAACATCGCTGAACAATAAACTGTAGTTTCTTCCAACAAACTCAACGTCCCAAAAAGGTAACCACACGTTGCCCCACGTCATCTCCTCCACAACTCCACTGCACCACAATTTCTCCTCCTCAGCCACCGCGGCTGCGGTTGCAACCGCCATGGCTGCGGTAGCCAATGATAAGTCAGTCTCCTCTTCCTTCATCTCCTCTCTCGGTCTCTTCATATTAAAAAGTGTTAGCGGTGATGATGTGATTGGCGTGATCTTGTTAAAGAGTGAACTCATGAGGATATTTATAAGGACATGGAGGCGGAGGAAGTGGTTAGTGCAAGAAGACATATGGGAGTTGGAGATAGAGAGAGACGTGAGGATTTGTTGTTTAAAAAAATGTTTTACCGACATTGTTTTTTCGTGTAACTCAGTTGCCTAATGTCACACTCATACATCTGTGCGCTTCCTTTTGCCTTACGTGTCCTACTTTTTTTTCTTCTCTTTCTCCCCGCTCCAAATATCTCTGCAGACTGCAGAGTTTAAAGTTAACAGTTTTAGACCAAAGTATCTAAAAATATATAATTTTTTTAAGAAACTGAAAAATGTAAAAATGTTACAAAATGCAAAATTACATTGATTCATTCAAATCGGTGAGATTTTATCAAGTTACATGATCAGGTGAAAATGGTTAGTAGAACTGTAGAAGTAATCCGAGTTTGGGAAAAAGTATAAATCTTAAAATTTCTAAATATTATTTGAGAAGTGATTTTTTTTTGATCATATGTCATCATCATATCTATTTTTATGACAAAAATTACACGACTTAGTGAAAATAACAATATGTCTTAATTTCTATATGACATGTAAAATATCATTTATGAAATTTTATATTTTTGATAAGATATTAAAATAAAAAAAATAACTTATACGTATCACCATTAATAAAAAATTTAAACTAATAAAACTATTATAAATATAAATTTTCACATTATCTTATAACTGAAAATAAGAATATATAATATTTATACTTTCAAAAACAATTGTGATTATATTTGTTAATTAAGCGTTAGAAGTATACTTTAATTTATTAATTTCTATGATAAAAAACTAATTAAATTACCAAATAAGTAAGTTTATTCGTATATGATCACTATGTTTGTCGAACGATTTTTAGTCAACTAATTGAATTAATTAATAAATTATTTTATATCATTTCAATATAAATATAATATATGTTTTATTAGGTTAATTAATAAATTAGTCTAATACTTTAATATGTTTTAACTAAAATAGAAAACTAAAATTTATAAATTTAAATAAATAAATAAATATGAATATATATATATATATATATATACTAAAATAAGCATAATCATAAATACAATTTAAAAGAAAGAAATTTTATTTTTATAGCTTCAATTTTAACATAATCCAAAAATAAAAATAAAATTTCATTAGCCAAAAGAAATATAACTAATGAAAAATTATTTATATCTATATTAAAAAAAGCTAAAGAAGTCGTTTAGAAATATTAAAATTTCAATTTTAAATTTTAAAAATAATGCTCTTTTAAATTTATTATCACTCCGTATGGCACATAAAATCTTCTAGTAAAAAATATGTGATGAGTTTACAGAAATAAAAATTTACGAATATATGACATAAATTTGATCGGAAAACATAGTTAAAGGATTATTAGTTTGTATGGATAATAAATGGGTTAGATTTTTTAGATTTGAAGGTTTTATTAACCAAAATTTGGTAACATTTAATTAAATTTAAAATAAAATAAAATGAAGAGATAATAAACAAGGAAAAAAAGTCATTATTGTTTAAATTATTCTTAGTGCTTACAAAAAAATATGTTAAAAGAACAAATAACTTCCTACTTAAATATGGTAGAATTAAGCGCTTACAAAAGAAAATTAAAATTAATCAGTTCAATATAATTTATAGTCATACTTAAATAAATAGGCGACGTTTTTTAAATTCTAGAATGTGATGACCAAGTGAAAACAAAACTGGCCACTGCGAACAAGTCAGCACAATGATTCAAGCTTGTTTAGTTAATTTATCTATATATTTTTGTTCAATTTTTTTTACCTATATATTTAATTTGATGTTAAAATCTAAACTATTTAAACTAAAGTACAAATTTGAATTAACCCTTAAATGAACTATTTAATTACACCTAATGCCATTGACATGCTAATTAATCATAACTAGACCCTGATCTGCGCGCCAGCGCGGATATGAATTTTCGGTTTATGGTTATTTATTTAACTAAATGATGTATTTGTAATATTTGATGTATTATATTCACCAAGTAAATAATTTTTTTGGCATCTTAAACCATCTATTTATGATGAATATTCGATATCATATACAAAATTGAACAAATAGACGTAATTAAAGAATTGTAGACGATATATAAAAACAATGGTTATTAATGTAAAATATGAAGAAATAATATATCATGACTTAGTATGGCATAAAAGATTATAAATTAGGTATACATGTTTAAAGAAAATAAAATGATTTTTAAACTTCTATGAAAAATTTAACATATAAAAAAGGGTGATGAATTAGTCATCAAATTGTAAATAATTTCATACTTTTGTTAATAATAAATTATTTATAGTCTTTGTTTTTCGTCAAGATAATTATTAAATGTCCATAACATTAATATGTTAAAAGGCCATATTATGAAAGCCCATGTTGTAACCGTTTTTTTCCGGGAAGTGTAACAAAAAAAAATTACCTTTAACTCTTCGTTTTGTTTAAGTTCTGTGTCGGTAAAAGATTAAAAAAAATCTCTCTATCTTTTTCAATGTTCAATTTGAAGCTTATTATGCGAAAATCATACGCAAATATAGGCAATTGGTTGGAATCTCTATATCTTTATATTCTTATAAATTATAAATTTATTGTTTCCTCTTCTGCAAGCAAATCAATTACCGAAGTAATAAATCAATTGGTTGGAATCAAATCTATTCTTATAATTAGTGTAATTATGGTTATAGTTTCTATATTTAATAGGTACATTAAAGATACGACTTTGAAGATATTATGTTTGGATTAATAGAAGATATTGGATTTTGAGTTTGTATTTATTGATTTGTTTTTTTATAAAGCTTAGAAAATCTGTGGGATGATTGGTTGGTTGATACATCCTATAAACGAAAACGAAAACTATTGTACATCGATCGATGCATGATGTAATTTGACTATATAAAACTGGAGCCTGATCATTTCAAACTAAAGTATAGGTAGGTTATATGCATTTGTTATATTGTAGTTAATATATATTAAATATTACATACACTACAAGAAAACAGCGGTATTCTGACGGACATTCCGACGGAAAATGAAATCCTCGGAATATCCCGAGGAAATTCCGAGGAAATTCCAAGGAAACACAAAATTTGGTTTCCTCGGAATTTCCTCGGAATTTCCTCGGAATATACCGACGGAATTCCGAGGAAATACTAATCCGTCGGAATATTCTTATGGAATACCGAGGAAAAACGTATTCCTCGGAAAAAACCGATGAATTCCGAGGATATATTATAGCCGTTAGAGAGCCGTTGGAGGATTTTTAAAATTCCGAGGAAATTCCGACGAACTAGCCGTTGGCGTCGGAATTTCCTCGGGCTGTCGGTAGGATTTCAGCTATAAATACAAGCACTCCTCTTCCTCTTCATTCACTCCATATCTTCATCCTCCCTCTTACTCTCTTTACACACGAATTTGATTCATAAAAAACATGTCTTCTTCAAATTATTTTCGTTCTTGGATCGATCGACCTCATTTGGATCCGAACACGAGATTGCTTACGGAAGAATACCAACGAGGTATAACCGAATTCATGGGGTTAGTTCACCGACAACCGGAAGCAAAAACAGGTATGTTAAGATGTCCTTGCTCTAATTGTAAAAATAGAAAGGTTATTAAAGAGTGGGATGTTTGGACTCATCTATATTTGAGTGGGTTTACACGAAGTTACAAAATTTGTTATCATCATGGGGAAAATGATTATGAACATGGTAGTACTAGCGAACCTCAGCCAGCGGTTAGATTAGAAGAACCAATTAGAACGGATGTAGATTATGGTGTAGGTACTGAGCAGATGGTAAATGATCATTTTAGAGGGGAAGATTTACCCAATGCACAAGCTAGGAGATTTTATGATATGTTGGATGCTGGAAAGCAACCATTGTACGAAGGTTGCAGAGATGGTCATTCAGCTTTATCATCTGCTACTAGATTGATGGGCATTAAAACAGATTATAATTTGGCTGAAGACTGCGTGGATGCGATTACTGATTTTGTAAAAGGTATTCTACCGGGAGGATACCTGGTTCATACTACGAGGTTCAGAAACTCGTAACTGGTCTTGGTTTATCGTATCAGGTAATAGATGTATGCAGCGACAACTGCATGATTTATTGGAGGGCGGATGAACAGCGGGTTACATGCAAATTTTGTGGAAAGCCTCGTTATAAAGATACGAGTGGAAGAGTTCCAGTGCCATATAAAAGGATGTGGTATTTGCCTTTGACGGAAAGGTTACAGAGGTTGTATCTGTCTGAACGCACAGCACAACCAATGAGATGGCATGCGGAGCACTCAACAGATGGTGAGATCAGACATCCTTCAGATGCAAAAGCGTGGAAGCATTTCCAATCAAAGTATCCCGACTTTGCGTATGAGAGAAGAAATGTCTACCTTGGATTATGTACTGATGGTTTCAGCCCGTTTGGCAAGAGTGGAAGACAGTATTCTCTATGGCCCGTCATTCTTACACCATACAACCTACCCCCAAACTTGTGCTTGCGACTAGAGTTTTTGTTTCCCTCGATTCTCGTTCCCGGACCAGAGCATCCTAAGAGATCACTTGATGTATTTCTTAAAAAAAAAATTATATATATATTTATATTATATAAATTTCTATATTTATTAAACATTTTTAATATATATAAAACCTTTTTTGTGATTAAAAACTATTATTTGTGATTTAAAAAAAAAATATATGTATATACATTTATATTATATAAATTTCTATATTTATTAAACATTTTTAATATCTATAAAACTTTTTTTGTGATTAAAAACTATTATTTGGGATTTTTTTTTAAAAAAAATTAATTTATATATTTCTATATTTATCAAATATATTTTTTTTAATTTACAGGTCTCATGATGATCAGACCCG
The DNA here is from genome assembly GCF_020379485.1 of Brassica napus. Classification (NCBI taxonomy): domain Eukaryota; kingdom Viridiplantae; phylum Streptophyta; class Magnoliopsida; order Brassicales; family Brassicaceae; genus Brassica; species Brassica napus. The sequence continues at coordinate 18,258,883 of NC_063445.1, read as the reverse complement.
GCCTCGACAGCGTCGTGGTCGTGGTGGTACGGGGAGCCAGTCTCGGGATTCCAGCCATTTTCAGGATTCCCCTTCGCCCCACAGCTCCTACCATACATCTCCCTCTGCTGCACCCGCTCCTGCTCCTCTCGCTCCCGCTGCTGCACCCGCTCCTGCTCCTCCGGGTCCTCCGGGAGTGATGAGTGTTGCGGAGTTGGTTCGACAGCCCGGTCGTGACCATCTTCCCTATCTCACTCCGTATCCACATGGACGGGGTCAAACATGGTAATTAAACATATTTTTTTTTCTTTAAAATTTGATTCATTATTAACTGTTTGTTCTTTTTATTAGGTTCAACCGATCCGGAAACGGGATTAACGCATGGATCAACCGTATGATGTACTTGGCCCTCGACAGGGGACATCCGACTTTCACTCACTTCCCTACTGACAAGCAGCATCTGTGGTTTCGTCAGTTTGCGGTAAGTATTCTAATTTTTTACTTATATTTTTGATCTTTAATATAAATTTTCTACTAATTGTGTTTTTTTTTTCACCAAGAGTTCAACTGGAATTCTGATGAGACGCTCTTTATCTATCACCACTTCGTCCGTAAAGTTATGGACAACTATGGGAAGCAGATCCACGAGTGGAAGAAGAAGTGGGAAATCAACAAGGTTTGTTTTTAATTTATTAAACAATTTTTTAAATTTATTAAACGATTTTTTAATTTATTTAACTATTTTTTTTTATTATTATTAAAAGGTCCCAAAGTCGATAAACAACACGGTCTGGACAGAGTTGTGTGCGCATTGGGATAAGGAAGAGATGAAAGAAACTTCTTCCACCAACTCCACCAACCGCAGGAGCGACCGTAAAGGGAAGGGCGTCTTCAAGCATAACTTGGGTGCTCAATCTATTGCCTCTCTGGGAGATCGCATGGTAAGTTCAGTCGCTTTTTCTTCAATTATTTAAATTTTGAAATTTTATTTTTTTGTGCATTTCTTCTAATTCCTAATGTTTCTTTAATTTATGTTTTTTCAAGGCGGAAGAAAATGATGGCGAGCCAGTTGATGATCTCGCCCTAATGAAGAGGGCGTATACCAACAAGAAGACCGGCCAGATTGATGACGGTCTTGTGAGGGAAGTGGTCACCCTGGTCCAAACTCAGGTGCAGGACGAAGTGTCTCAGCTTCAAACCGAGGATGACGCTTCGACGGCTTCGACCAACTTGTCCCGGTTTCGAATCAACGAAATCGTTGAATCCGTAAGTTCTTTTTTTTTAAGTTTAATTCATTTATTTCTTGATTTAAATTTAGCTATTTTCTATTTCAGTCGGTTCCAAAGAAGAAGGGACGTTTGGTCGGTTTGGGTCGTCGCACCCGGTCGGTTCCTCCTTCTTCTGCACCACCGCCCTTTGTTGATCCAGAAGTACTTACGGCTCAGTTGAAGGACAAGGATGATCGCATATCTTTGTTGGAGACCCAGATGGCGGCTCAACAGGCGGGCTATGAGGCACAGAGGAGGTTGAACCAGCAAATGATGGAGATGATGCAGAGGATGTACCCGAACGAGGTATTCCCGGACGTGCCAGACCCGTAGTTTTTTTTTTTCTAAAACTCGGAATGTTTTATTTTTATTTGTACAACTTTGAATATTAACTAATATGATTTCAATTTTAATTTTAATTTTATATTTTCGAATTTAAATTTCAAAAATTTTATTTTTTAAAAAAAAATTATTTTTTTTAAAATTCCGAGGTAATGAACCCTCAGAATATACCGAGGGACTAGTTCCTCGGAATTTTCCGAGGGTTCAAATTCCGAGGAAATGAACCCTCGGAATATACCGAGGGACTAGTTCCTCGGAATTTTCCGAGGGTTCAAACTCCGAGGAAATAAACCCTCGGAATATACCGAGGGACATGTTCCTTGGAATATACCGAGGGACCCTTGTTCCTCGGAATTTTCCGAGGGTTCATTTCCTCGGAATTTTCCGATGAAAATTCCGAGGAACATTTCGTCGGAACTTCCGAGGTAAATTCCGAGGACGTTCTCCCTCGGTATATTCCGAGGAGATTTCCGACGAACTGGTGGTCTTCGGAGTTTCCTCGGAAATTTGTTTCATCGGAATTCCGTCGGAAAATTCCGAGGGATTTCCGAGGAAAATGAAATTTCCGAGGAGTTATTTCCGAAGACTTGTTTTGTCGGTATGTCGTCGGAATAACGTTATTCCGACGACATACCGACGATTTTTTCCCTCAGTATGTCGCTGTTTTCTTGTAGTGATAAGTCAAGTGATTCACGTTTTCGTAAAAATAAAATTCAAGTTCATTATTGTACCGTACTCGTCCGTAATAAACTACGTTAAATATGATGTATTTTTAGGTTCATTTAATGACATTAAGTTTAAATTTCATTAAGGAAACTCATTAATTTAACTGGAAAAGACAAGCATTAAAATAGGTATAACTTCATTTAATGACATTAAATTTAAATTTGATTAAGGAAAACTCATTAATTTAACTGGAAAATACAGGCATTAAAATAGGTAGTTTAATTTAATTCTCAGTGGCATGGAAGTGTAAATAAGTTAGAAAACTTAGGGGTATTTTTTAATGGGTATTTCTCTTTTAATAATATAGATTTTACCATTTATTACATAATTTAAATCATGTTTAACTAAATTGATTTCATAAACAATTCATTTTAAATAATAAACTTCATATATTTTTCTGCAATAATATATATTTATAATTTCACTATTAGCTGGTTATTCTTTTTTTGGTCAAAACTACTCCCTATAATCTAGCTTACCACTAAATGATATTATTAACTCACAAAAGACAGATTTATTTAAACATATGCAATATTTACTAAAAGGATCTTCCATTTTACGTTCCTACATAAACGAAAATATAAATATATCTTTTATACTTAAGTAATCGATTATAGAAAAAATATTTGTTTTGTCTTCATTTTCAGTAACTAAAATATTAAATATATGCAAAATATAATAACAAAATCATAAAGCATCCAAATATTCATTTGGTATTAACTACATTAGATCTATAATTCCACATGAAAATATATAATAAAAATTAATTAATTTGTAAATATATTACTGTTATCATATTTTCATAAAAACAATAATAACATATTTTCATAAAAACAATCGTCCAATACAAGTCAAATACAATAAAGTAAATAATTAAGGTAATAAATAAAAAATATTTTTAGAAATTTCATATTAACCAATTTTTTAATAGTGTAAATTATAAATATATATATTTTCATTTACACAAAAAATTACATATAAATAGTGAAATAAAGTCTGTGCAGGCGCGCGGATCAAGTTCTAGTTGTGTTTATTTCTAAAGAAATATCATGCTGCTTGCTGCATGCTTCGCTAGATTTATTTACTTAAAAGAAAAAAGAACTTGGAAATTGGGCAAACATTGAGTTTGCAATTAGAAGATAGAATCACACCAGATTTTGATCCTTTACCAAGTTGAAATGTCCCTTTAGATCCTAGGAGACAAATTTATTCATGTCTTTGCTATTTATATTAAAATAAAAATAAATAAAATAATAATAAAAATGACTCACAAACTATGGCGCATTTGACATTATACTCGAATTCTCTGCATCAAAAAATTTCATTTCCGTAATCATTTGAATTCCATTACATTTGGTTCATTATCTCAGACGACGCAAAAAAAGAAGAAAAAACGAAAACGAAAAACTTTTTCAAAAATAAATATGTGACAATAGATATTTGGTAAGAATAATTATTTTGGACATATAATTTAGATTTAAGGTACAATAGATATTTGATAAAAATAATTATTTTGTTTTCTAGTTTTTTATCACATGGATTTTGAAAATCACAAGGTTACATATGATATTTTGAAAGTTGAGTCTTATGAGTAAAAATGAATAGAATTCATCTCCCAATAACACTAGATTTTTTTTAGAATTAGAGAATCAATAATAATCAACTTTTAAAATAACAAAAGATTTGAATGAATTTTGAAAATTCTTAAACCAATAACAATGAATTCTATTAAGAATTTTGAAATCTAAGAACCAATAACAATGGATTTTTTTAAGAATTTTGAAATCCAAAAACCAAAAACAATGAAATTTTAAAAATTTTAAAATTCATGAGAATTCACTTACCAATAATCCTTTAAACTCCCGGAGGAAAAAAATATTGATTCGGTGTACTCGAGTATAGACAAATCTTATTTCTTTCTTTGATTTGGTTCAAATGGCAAATGCATCCGAGTTCTTTACTCATCCGTCAGTTGCTGCCTGCTGGATCTGGGTTTTGCGTTTTCTCTAAAAGGATTAACAGCTTGATCAAAGATGATTGAAAAGCATACTTGGTCGACGATGGTGATGATTTTACAAAAGCTTTTCACCTTCTTTCGTCAAGATGTCACATGGAAAATATGATTTTCTATATTGTATCACTTAGGTTTTGGTCTGATCAACTAATTACAAATGCATAATAAAATACTCTCTCCATTTCAGAAAGATATACTTTCTAATATTTTCACACATTAAAAAAATACATTAAATCACTATAATAAATGTATTGTTTTCTGCAATTCTCAATTTTTAATATCTTTTAACCAATAGTAATTCAGTAAAATCAATTAAATTTTTTGAAGTTTATAATTTTTCATAGAAACCCAAAATATATATTTTTGTGAAACAATTTTTTTCTTTCTAAAACATTTATCTTTTTGAAACGGATGGAGTATGTAATAGTAATGCGGGATCGAATCGACAAAGATCAGTGGTTACACATAGATCATTTATACAAGTTACTAGCTGATGCTGTTAAGAAAATTGTTTGTTGTTTTTTATACTTTTAAAGACATTAAATAACCAAAAACACAGGGTTGTAAGTGATTTAATAAAGCGTTGGGTACATGGATTGTCATTGTTGACAATAGGATAAATTAATAAGGAATAATGAAAACGCAACATCGTAAACTCAATGCACAATAATAGAGTTAACCAAATACAACACATTTGTCTTATAGAATTATAATTACTAACTTCCTTAAAAAATTTATCTTTTAAACATACATTCAAATCGAATTTGATAAGTTCCTAAATTGCAATAAAAACAAGTCTGTTGGTTAAAGACATTACAGTTCTTTCAAATATATAATTCTTTCTAAATTTTATAACATCTTTTTTTTTTTTTTAAAGGCATTCAAACATTTTAAGATCATAAAGAAAATACGTCATGTGTCTAATTTTAATACTAAAACAATTATAAATAAAGAACCGTAAGATAATTTATAATCTAACAAGCATGCAATAGCAGCACATTATATAGTTTACAAAAAAATAAAAATAGCAGCACATTATATGCCTATTTCTCACGCCATCTCCTCTTGTAGTTGTCCATTTAATTGTTTTAAGCTAAAAACTTTAGTCGGTAAATAGTTTTTGCACAAGTTGACGAGAATAGATAGAGCATATTATTAGAGACACGTTTACAAAAAAAAAAAAAAAATATTATTAGAGACACGTATGTTTTCTCTTACTTTTAGAACGTATTTTTACGTCACGTGGCCGGAATATCATATTTATTTATAAAGATTATCATATTTTAGTGGACAACCTATATTTCCTTTCTTGACCAATCACTCACTGGAGACCGGCTTTAATTTCATATCCTCGAGAATATAGAGATATACAACTTATATACAATAAATTTGACAATTTCTTAGTTTAAAGTTCAACATCAAGCTGAATTTTGAACCACAGTTTAAAAATATGTAAATATTATTTTAATAATTTTTAGTCTTTATGTTTAATTATTTTAGATGATATATATTCATAGATATAAGAGTTTAACATGTATTGATCATTTTATTTTTATAAATGTATTATTAAATAAATATTTTAATCCGTTTATGAAAATGGATGATCTTTAATATAGTTTTAGTTTAGGAAGACTATATACGATATCAAAAAAGTTATTTCATTTTTAGAATAAAAAATTGAATTAGTATTTGTAATATTTAATAATAATTACAATTAATTATTTAAAAAATAAGAACTAAAATAATCTTATAAAATTTTGTTATAATAAAATAGAAGATATCCTAAATTCAAAAAATGTAATTTAATAGTAAAATATTTTATGTGACGTTATGTTTAAATAGTTTAATAGTAAAATTAATTAATATTTTCCATAAATTACAGAGAAAATAAAAATTAGTTTCAAGCAATATTTATATCTTAATAAGAAAAATTCCAGTTGATTACTTTTAGAAAATTCTCGCTACCCAAAATTAGACGTGGGTGTTGAATAATCAAAATATATGTTGGAAAACAAACTAAATTAGACGTGGGTGTTGAATAATCAAAATATATGTTGGAAAACAAACATTTTCTTCACATATGTCATCAGTTCAAAGACTTCGAAACTTGGTCTTTTGAGCTTTGAGCTTTGTTAATAATATCAGATGTCAAAAAAAAAAAAACGTTGGAAAAATATATAAAATTTACTGGTTTGTGTCAATAGGTGTGTGTCGACATCTGAGTGTGTCAACATAAAAACAAAAGATATTGTACATGCCGACTTAAAAAATTGTGTGTTCTGTAATGATTTGAAAAAGGAAGTTGTGGCTTTCTCTAGTAGGGTAATATTTAGTACTTATGTTTTTCTAGTGGAGTGTAACTAACCCAAAATGGATACTGAAAAAAAGAAAATTTCTAAAAGTAAATTGATATGTGAAACAAAACGACAAAAGTGTGTAAGTGTATTTAAGAATTAGCCGATTAGGAAAAGGCCAAAGTGGCAAGTGGACCTTCTCTGCGTCTACCTTCATTTCCTTTCATTATCAGCGTTGCCACGTTTCTTGTTTTGTAGAAATGTTAGTTCAACAATCATTTAATTACAAAAATATTAGGCATGGCTGATAAAGTTTTAGGTTGGACTGTTTTGAGTTTTCTTTCAATTTAGATTAGTTTAACTAATAAATTCTCGTAGAAATATTAGATAACCCCACAAATGGTGGCGACAAGTTAATAATTAAGAACGTAAAAGATGTAAGTTCGCAACAACAAATTGATTTAATTTTATTACTGAGTTATTAAAAGTTCGGAAGTCATTCATTCATCACATTAGTGGGATTAGATTCGGATCAATGATGTAAAACTATTGTATAAGTTATTTAAAATTTTCCATCATATGCAATTTAATAAAGAGAAATTACATATAATAACACACATTTTTTGTGTAATGACTAGAATAACATACAAAAACCAAGAAAGAAAACATAATATAAAGTCCAAAATACCCCATCGAGGAATTAAATTTAAATTAAAAATACATTAGGAAACATAACTATTAAAAAATATTTTTACACAAAGATGAAAAAAAAATCCCCTTTTTGAAAGCTCATTCCCCGACTCATGAACCCTAAATCCCTCAATTCCTCTATTCTCGGATCTCTTGCGTTTAGACTCAATTTCACCGAGAATCGATTTTTTTCTCACCCTTCTCGACCACCAAAAGCTTTGATTGACAAATGAAGAGAATTTAAATCCCAGAAATCCGACGAAGCCTAAATCCCCTTTCTGAAATTATGGGTTCCTTTGAATCTGACAAATTTTATGGAGTGTGATCAGCTGTTAATGGAAAACTAAGTGTTGAAGAAGAGTGTCCTTCTTCCTCTGCCGTTAATGGGTTTGATGGCGGTGAGAAAGTGAAGCAGGGAGGTACGAAAGGGAGTCGATTGAGTAGAAGGTCATCTGCTGACCTCAAGTGTAAATTTGTTCACAAGCGGCATTCAAACGAGACAGTATAAGTGTCCAGAAGTAATCTTTGACCTCAAGTGCTTTTTGATCCTCACAGTGAAGGCAATTATGACAAAGATGAGGTAATGTGGTTTGGCTTCCTGATTCTATCATTTATGTAGCTATAGCCTGTTGTTACTGGTGACATTTATGTCCAAAATTTTGTTTGTATCTAACAGGACAATTTGGCTTTGATGATGGAGCTTCTTGGAATGATGCCACACAAGGTAATAGAATCATTAGCAGGCTGCTGGTACATGCTGGTGAACTACTTTACCATTCTAGGCTTTCTAATCTCCAACTCTTTCTCTGTTGGATGTATTGCAGATAACTTTAGGAGGCCGCTACTCCAGGGATTTATTCAACAGGCATGGTGATCTTCGACACATCAGAAAGAAGAAAGACCAAAAACCCGAAACGTAGCTCTAGAGAGAAAGAAGAGTGAGAACGATGAGCAAGAAGCTGTGGTTGTTAAAATGAGAAACCAGAAGGTCCTCTCTCCGGTTTGATATCTAAGTTCTGTTCCGTGATTGAGCGACTGAAAATATGATATAGTCAGAGCTTTGAGCCAACAGAACCTCTCTTACGTCTAATGTGCAGAGTGATATATTGTTTGTGTACTTATAAGAAACATAAGCTGTTTATTATTACATACCAAGATTGAAAACATTGACAGAACACAAAGAACAAAAACAAAGTTCAAGGCATATAGTTATAAACAGCAGAACTTTTCTTCTTGTTTTGTTTGATTACAGCTTCCCGTTGAACTCAGGAACCATCAGGAACTTTTCATGAAACTGAACCTTCTGACTTAACATATAAGCAAGTAGTTGTGGTCGGTTATACAATAATAACAACAATTTTTGTTTTTGATAAGTATGTGAACTTTATTCTCATGAATGAAAAATTCTTGATGCTTGCACCGAATGCAATAAAAAAATATTTAAATCTGTAACTAGACTCTACTACATAGCGAGTGTGTCCCAAACTAAGGTATTTGAATAACCACTGGCCAAAAACAACTATAACTTGCTCCATCGGATTTTTTTTTGGGATTAACCTAAAATAGCCAGTTGACAAAAATATAAAATCGAGGTTTGGAGAAGAAGTTTCACGGCTAAACTAAGTTTTAGTAACTAGTTGTGGTTATTGTTCAAATTTTTGGTCCCTTTAGTAACCCGGGTTTTGTTAATTCTAATTAGTTAACCGATTTTGACGCGAATAAATTTGCTACAACATATAACTCACGGAAAGTTTGCCATAACTTATATTAAAGTTTGCTATTGCATAAAAGTTAGTTTTGTAATTAATAAGTCTGCAATGAAGCATACTTATTCAGAAAGTTTATTGTTTATGAACAAAGAAAATATAAGTCTGCGATCTAATGAATAGGAAAATCTGCCAAATTATAAAAAGTCTACGAAATGTTATTATGAAAGTCTACCACATATTATAAACCTGCCATCATAAGAAAAAAAACATGCCATAAAAGTTTGTCAATTAAAAATAAACCTCCTAACGTAATTAAATATACTATTACGTGTGGTAAACTTATTGCTGAAAGTCTGTAACGATTTTAAGTTTGCCATAATAAGTATGCGTAAACAAATAAATCTGTTAGATACTAATAAATCTGTCGTCAAGTATCGCAGATTTTTAATAGCATACTTATTTATATATTTAGAATAATTTTATTTTTTTGTGATGTGGTAAAAAAAATTAATGGCATTTGTGTAAATAGTTTTTTTATTAACAAGGAAAATAATGGCATTTTCGGCAACAACAATAATCTAGTAATTAAAAAAAAAAATATGTTATTTTAGTAATAATAACATGATTTGATGTTATTTTAGTAATCTTCCCTTTAATAAAACCCCCTAACTTTAAAGAGTTGAATAGTAAAAAAGTGGCTTCTTCAAGTTACAAAAAAAAATGATCAATAAAATTTGTGGAAATTTTGTTATACTAACTAGCCTTGCTAAATATAAAATATATTTGATTTTGATACTTAGAAAACCCAAGAAAAAAGCAATATATATACTCATTCATTTGTCTTTAACAACTCATACAAATGCACGTTAGCAGATTTGAATTCTGATGATAATACAGCAATAATATTTGTGCTAGTCATTGTTAATTGATTCAAAATTAATCTAGAATTTTTGAATAATGGGGTTCGTGGGTTAACTTGACGTGGGTTTTTTCTAATTATTAGGAGTTTGTTATTTATTTATTTTATTATCATGGGTAATAGATAGTTATTTATTTCTTTATATAGTTAGTATTTTGTTATTGTTTTTCTTAAAATTTTCAATCAACGTAATCTTTTGTTTTCTTCTCTGAAAAATTGTGATATCAAAGCAAAGTAAAAAATTTACGTTCTAATCTTCTTAAGAAAAAGAAGAAAAAAAAGAAGAAGAAGCGATGGTGAGCAACGGTTTAACACATGCCCTTGTTCCGATTTTCAAAGGTGAAAAATATCATTCTATAGGGTCTGAAGATGAAGAATATGTTCAGATCGCAAGAATTATATGATCTGGTGGAAACTAGTTTTCAAGATGGGGATCCAGCATAACCTGATCAACCTCTATGGGAGAAACGAAATAATGATGAGAAAACATTGTTTTTCTTCCAATCATCAGTGGATGATGATGATATATATGCTCTCAAAGATCTCTGGAGTGAACAAAGCTCATGAAACGTGGAAGATTCTGAAGCATGAATATATGGGAGCACAAAAGGTGATCCTGGTGAAGTTGCAAACTTTACGTCAACAGTTTGAAACTCTTTCTATGGAACAGAAGGAAACTGTTCAAGAGTACTTGGATAGAGTGTCTACCATTGTGAATCAGATGAAGGTTTATGGTGAGTTTCGCACCAATGAAAACAGCGTGAGCAAGGTTCTGAGGAGTCCGTCATTGCAGTTTGAGTATGTTGTTCCAGCAATCATTGAGTCTAATGATCTGAGCACATACACGTTTGATGAGATGATGAGTTTTTTAATGGCTCATGAAGATCGGCTTAGCAAAGCCAATGAGAAAACTGGAGAAAGAGCTTTTCAAGAGAATGAAGATTCTTTAGAGAATAGAATATCTGGATATTATGGAAGCCAAGACAGAGAAAAAGGTGGATATCATGGTCGAGGCCGCGGTTATGGAAAAGAAAGAAGTGGTTCAATGAACAGAATCAACACCAAAATTCATACGAAGATCAAAGTTATCACCTCACTGGATACAAGGATCAGTTCAAGAAGAATATTCAATGTAGGTATTGCAAGAAGTTTGGGCAAACAGAGGCTGAGTGCTGGTCCAAACAAAGGAATGAGCTGAAATCAAATTTTGCTCAAGATGTTGAAGAAGAGAGTAAGTTGTTCATGACACATTCTATTTGCAAGTGGTCTGATGTGGTCTGGTTTTTGGATAGTGGTTGTTCCAATCATATGGAAGGAACAAAGTCGTTGTTCAAGGAGATTGATGAGTCAAAGAAGAGTGAGTTAGGCTCAAAGATAACAAGACACTGGAAGTTAAAGGAAAATGAACTATTGCCATCGAAACAAAACAAGGTGATGTTAAAGTTCTATATGATGTGCAGTATGCTCCTAGTCTTGTTCATAAATTTGCTAAGTGTTGGACAACTTCACACAAGTGGTTACAAGGATGTGTTTAATAATGATGCATGTGCAATAAGTGATAAAACGACATAAAATTTTTTAGCACTTATCTACATGACAGGTAACAAGATGTTTCCTCTTGACGTATTAACTGTGCAAGGAAGAGATTTGGTTGCACATGTTAAAATCGATGTAGAAAAAACATGTGGCATTTTCATCAAGGTAGCGTGAATGGGTTGAAGTTGCTGAAAAATGAAGAAAAGATGTATGCTTCTGACCCTCTGTATTTTGAAGAAGCAGAAAGTTTGATTGAATGGTAGATTGCAATGAAAAAGGAGATGCAATCGATAGAAAAGAATCCTAGATGGTAGTTTTTTGATGCAGCAGAAGGGAAGAATGTAACTTGTTTGAAATGGGTGTATCAATCGAAATACAACTCTAATGGAAGTACAATCAGTTATGGTAGGTTGTATTCGAACTTGTTCAATTTCAACTTTGTCGATTGGACATGTATCGACTGTGCATAAAGTTTGGATGATAGGAAAAACTCTTCAGGGATTTGCTTTAGTTTTGAGTCTGGAACTTTTACTTGGATCTCAAAGAATCAAGATTCTGTGGCATTATCATCATTAGAAACAGAGTATGTTCAGGAGGTGAAAAAACAAGGAAAGTTCTATGGTTAAGGAAGTTGTTAGCTGATTTCTTTTTTGAACATGTTGAAGCTACAAAGATTTAATGTGACAACAGATCTACAATTGCAATGGCCAAGAATCCATTATTTCATGGCAGGACCAAGCACATTGATGTTCAACATCATTTCATTCGCAATCTTGTAGCAGAAGGAAGAGTTACAATGAAATTTTGTGGAACAAATGAGCAAGTAGCTGGCATCCTAATGATATACCATGGATTTTACCCACTTTCAGCCATGGTATATGAGTGTTTTAATATATATTTACTATTATATAGAGTCTATTTAGAGTATTTACAGGTTCAGGTACGTGCTGGAGAAAAATGGTGATTTTGGAGCATTTTGAGGTGCAGAACTGTACAGACGCATCATATGTTTAGCTATGGATGGAAACCTTCCCACTGTTAGATTGAGCTCATCGTTAGACACAAGATAGAGCTTTGAGTTAGCTTTCCAATTCCACCGGTTTGAGGTCAATCAGCATTCTGTAGCAGAAGTTATGCCCGTTTTACTGAAGAATGGTCAGTCTGCCTCGCGAGAGGAAGCTGTCGAGGAGATGAAGGACTGTCGATCGATGAAACATCATTGGTGTCGGTCGACAGTGATCCCAGAAAATAGGCCAAGCCTGTTTCGTGACCAACTTAGGCCCAGAAGTCACCACATATTACCAATATACCCCTGGACGACCTGAAACCCTATTTTGCAGTTTCTAAGCCATTGTTGACGGCTATGCTTCATATTATTCTAGAGAGAGAGAGCTTAGGATTGGAGAGAGAGAGATCTGTACACCTTGAGAGAGATCTGTACACCTTGAGAGAGGGAAGATCTTGAACTACCTTTGTTTTTTTACTCTATTCTGCTTTTATTTATCTATTTCAATATTATTCAGATCATCATAACCATGTTTCTTATGAATATGTCTGAGTAGTTCTTACTGTTAGATTTAGGTTTCTTAATAGGTTGATATATGTATTGATAACTTAAACTGTTGCTAGGGTGTTTAAAAATATAGTTCTTCATCTAGTTGTTCTTAAAACTAAGTTTAGGATTAATCACCCATTAAACTCAGATCTTAGGATTAATTGAGATCAAGCCATTGCTTGACTCAATACCTGAAAATAAACTAGTATGATCTAACTGACTAGATACAAACGAGAGTTGATCTAGTAAGCTAGAGAATATAAATCAAACATGTCCGTAAAGCTTTCTGGGATAAGTATCGATCGACGCAGTGATAGCCCTGTCGATCGATATTTTGAAAGGTGTATCGATCGATATTCGTAAAGAATTATCGATCGATACTTTTTCGTGATTAACATACGAGAGTTGAAATCCGAGATCTAGATTAGATAATCAGACTGATTATATCTTAGTTTGAATTCAAGAAAAATTAATATCAATAAACCCCTAAAGACCCAACTTAAGTATTACTTATCATACGCGAGAACATACATGAATCTAGCTATTCTCCCAACTGTTAACAACCTCAAATCAAATCAATCGAGCAATTATTTTGCTTACCAATTCATTTACTGCTTTAAAACCTATAAATCATTTAATCTAGCCTTAATTCGAATACTATAAATCTATTGTGTAATCCTAGAGTCTCTGTGGATTCGATCCCTAAGTACTACATCTGAACCTCTTATTTGAGAGAGTAATTCACTCCTTAGGGTAATTTGAGTGATATCAAATTTGGCTCCGTTGCCGGGGACTCTTTCTTATTACCATTAGATTAAGTTTAGAATATAGTCCAGATTTTGTTACTGAATTTGCTAAGTTTTTCCTCTTTCCCTGCTACAGGTACTTAAGATGGAAGACATGAATTTCGGCCGGAAATCGATCGACGCTTAGTCAACAACATCGAGCGACGGGTCGACACAAAAATCGATCAACGCTCAGCCAATCACATCGAGCGACGGGGTGACAGAAAAGTCGGTCGACACTCCGCCACCAATATCGATCAACGCCATCCTGCCGGAAGCAGGTAAGTATGTTCTTACATATTTCAATAGTGGAAAAGTAGTTCTAGGAGATAAAAAAGGTCGAGTATGCAACGAATCAAACCAAATTAATTATAGACATAGGGCTCCAATTCCTATTGGAATAGCTGTTGTTTTGAATGCTGGATCTGAGCATCACCAAACGCTTGGAGATTGCAACAGACCTTATCGGTTCTACACTAACAGGTCTGCGATCCGTCCTCCAGCAATTCAAAGAAAAGACTTTGAACTGAAACCCAAACATTTATCTCTAGTAAGTCAGCACTCCTTTCGTGGTCTTCCTCATGAAAACCCCATAGACCATATCGAAGCACTTGAGGATTTTGTGTCTAACATCAAGGTGCATGGAGTCTCTGAAGACTACCTATTTTGCAAACTCTTCCCGCACTCCCTTGCTGGAGATGCGACGCACTGGCTGAAACAATTGCAGCCATGATCTTTGACTTGCTGGAGTGATATCAAAAGCGTCTTCCTCAACAACTTCTTCGATGATGCACAAACCAAGGAATTTATGAATAAGATATATAATTTTTCTCAAGGCACTACTGAAACTTTTAAGGCTTCTTGGTTGAGATTCAGAGTCTACCAGCGAGACTGCCCACACCATGGTTTTCCCGAAATCTAGCTACTTAATATTTTCTTCAGAGGTATCGACTGGACATACCAAGCGACTTTGGACGTTGCGAGTCAAGGGAACTTCAAAACCAAGACACCTGGAGAAGCTACGAGGCTCATTGAAAATGTGGCGTCTAGCACTAATGCCAAGAAGACTGATCTCGAGAGGAGGAAGATGGCCGAGGATTCGAATGGAGATCGGATATCTAAGGTGAAAGAAACGTCAGATTTAGTTCATGCTTTTGTGTTTGGAGATGAGCAAGTTCGGTCTACCGATGAGAGTCAGACTTTTCTACGTGAAGGAGATGAAGAAGAGCATGTAGACCTCATCGATGAAACTGGCTTTCGCAAACAAACACTTGCCGATCACCAGCGAAACATGAGCTTCACAAGGACCTACAAGGCAGAACAAACTCATAAGAGCAAGCTGGAATATATGATGGGGAAAGTTCTAAAAGGCCAGCAGAAAATGAGTGCGGTTCTCGATGAAAAATTGAATTTTGTGTATTCTGATTTACATGATAAGTTTGAAACTTTGAGTGACCAAGTCAAGAAATTGGATAGCCAAGTTGCGCATAACGCTGAGTTTGTCAGAAGAGATGAAGGATTCCTTCCTGGAAAAACTGACACCAGCCCGAGACGTCAAGTTTGTGTTGTGTTACTAAGAAGCGGAAAACGCCTTTCCCCGAGCACTGTAGAAATCACTTCTGCAGAAAAACTTCCTGAAGCTGAAAAGGAAACGATTAACCTCGATGAATAAAAGGAGGAGTCGGAAGAAGATGTGGAAATCGATCGACAAGAAGAGAATAATATCGATCGACCGACTACGGTAAATATCGATCGACAGAATGAAAACAATGTTGATCGACACTCGACTCCTGCCAAGCCAGCAGTAGAAAGAGTGTATAGGACTCTGCCACCCTTTCCTCCTAACAAGACGCAAACTAAGCGAGAATTGGATAAAGCGATATGCAAGAAAGCATTTGATAAAATCACGTTGGAAATGCCACTACATGATGCCATAAAAGTATCACCTTCAATTAAGAAATATGTAAAAGACATGGTATCCAACAGCTTCCCAGCTGCTGAATACATCGTCATGATGGTTTCAGAGGAAGTAAGTGAAATAATCCAAGGCGAAACCTCGATCAAGAGACCTGATCCGGGCAGTTTTGTTCTAGATTGCAACATACGAAATAAGAGTTTTCCTCGATCCCTTTGTGGTGTAGCAGAAGCGTAACAAATCTCAAGTCTCGTTGATTCACTTGAATATCCGAAAGAGAGATTCTTCTCTAAGATCAAACTTGATCAAAAAAGGAAGTTTCAGCTGTAAAGCTCTGAATATTTTATAAAAACTGAATAGTTCACAAAGAAGGAAAACTAACTTAAAGAGATCCCGTTACAAACGATCGGGTCAAGCCACAACTCACGCTTCCTCAAATAAAGGAACATGACTTATTCAACTAACTAGAATTCAAAATAAAAGAATAAGAAATAAACCCAACTCCTCCTAAAGATACGCTGCATCAGGTCTCCGGGGGTATGAGAAGATTCGCCTCTGAATCTGCAGTGTCTGTATCGCCTTTGAAAGGACTGAGATGCTTGATGTTGAATACATTTGCTGTTCGAATGTGCTGAGGTAAGTCTACTCGGTACGCATTTGGGTTAATGCGCTCGATCACCTTCACCGGACCGATCTTGCGCGACTTCAACTTGTTGTACTCATGAAGAGGAAGACGGTCTTTTGTAAGGATCACCCACACCAAATCACCAGGCTCCAAAATGAGTTCACGCCGATGCTTATCAGCTGCCTCCTTATACTTTGCTGCTGAATTTTCAAGGTTAGCAATGGCTTTAGAATGTACCTCATGCAACGATGTAACGAAATCCAGTGCAGTCCCATGCAGTCTAGTCGTGTCAGGTAATGTTGTTAACGCCAAAGGACCACGGGGAATGTTCCCATACACCACCTGAAAAGGACTAAAGCCCAAGCTGCGGTTGTTGGCATGGTTATGGGCAAATTCAGCCTGTGGTAGCTTTGTTTCCCACGACCTGACATTTTCCCCTACTAAGCTCCGCAGCATGTTACCCAACGCACGGTTTGTGACTTCCGTCTGCCCATCCGTCTGAGGATGATAAGCAGTGCTCATATCCAAGCTCGTCCCCAAGAGCTTCCAAAGAGATCTCCAAAAATGACTGAGAAATCGAGTATCTCGATCAGAAACTATCGAAGTTGGTAGGCCATGTAGCCGATAGACTTCTTTGAAGAACAACTGAGCCACGGCCTGAGCATCTGTCGTCTTCTTACACGCCACAAAGTGAGACATTTTCGAAAATCTGTCCACAATGACAAATATCGAATCATTTCCTCGCTGGGTGCGAGGTAACCCCAAAATGAAATCCATGCTCAAATCGGTCCAAGGCTGCGTGGGTACTGGAAGAGGCAGATACAACCCAGCATTCGACGCACGTCCTTTAGCAAGTTGACATGAACGGCAACGCTCCACGAACCTCTCAACATCCTTCCTCAATGTCGGCCAGAAATAGGATTGTGATACCAACTGTAGTGTTCTGTCTCGTCCCACATGACCCTCTGCATGAAGCTCTTCGATGATCCGTAACCTCAGGCTGCTCTCCGGAACACAAATCTGATTTGCTTTGAACAGAAACCCATCCTGAAGTGAAAAATCTGATCGCAACCCCGCCTGAACATCTCGCAGAACCGAGGCAAAGTAAGGATCTGTGATGTAAAGGTCTGCAAAAGAAGCAAATTCTGGTACTGTTGTGTGCAAGGTCGTGACAAGACTGTGTCTCCTACTCAACGCATCAGCAACCTTATTCAACTTCCCTGCTTTATGGCGAATAGAGAAAGTAAATTGCTGCAGGAAGGCCACCCAAGAGGCGTGTCTTGCTGAGACTTTAACTTGGCTATCCAGGTGTTTTAAGGCATCATGATCTGTGTAGAGGATGAACTCACGATGAAACAGATAGTGCCTCCAGTGTTTGATTGCCTGAATGATAGCATAAAACTCCACATCATATGTGCTATACCTGCTGCGTGCTCCCGCCAATTTTTCACTATAGAAAGCCACCGGCTTACCATGCTGACTCAGGACTGCTCCAATCCCAAGCTTAGACGCATCACAGTGAAGCTCAAAAGGTATCGCAAAGTCCGGGAGGATCAGTATTGGTGCCGTAGTCAGCTTCTCCTTGATCAACAAAAACGCCTCCTCCGCTTGTGGAGACCACACAAATGATCCCTCTTTCATGCAATCGGTAATAGGGGACATGATAGCACTGAAATGATGGACGAAACGCCGGTAGAATGATGCTAGCCCATGGAAACTGCGCGCCTCACTTACTGTTTTTGGTTGTGGCCAGGAGCGTATGGCGTCAACCTTACTCATATCCATCGAGAGGCCCTGAGAAGAGATGATGTAACCGAGAAAGAGCACCTGACCCACTGCAAATTCGCACTTCTGTCTTGCCACAAACAACTGCTCCTTACGCAAAACCATCAACACCTGCCGTAAGTGATCAATGTGTTCCTCCATGGTAGAGCTGAACACCAGAATATCGTCAAAATACACAACCAAAAAGCACCCAATATAAGGCCGTAGTGCCTGATTCATGACTCTCATGAATGTACTTGGTGCATTCGACAGACCAAACGGCATAACCATCCACTCAAAGAGACCCTCTCGAGTCTTAAAAGCTGTCTTCCACTCGTCGCCAGGTCGTATGCGGATCTGGTGATAACCGCTTTTGAGGTCTAGCTTTGAAAACAATGACGCTTTGCCCACCTGATCCAGCAAATCGTCAAGACGGGGAATGGGAAAACGATACCGCACCGTAATCTTGTTGATAGCCCTGCTATCCACACACATACGCCAAGAACCGTCTTTCTTTGGTATAAGTAATGCAGGCACTGCACAAGGGCTCAGGCTCTCCCGCACATGACCACGCACTATCAACTCCTCCACCTGTCGTCTCAGTTCCTCATGTTCCTGAGGACTCATTCGGTAATGTGGCCTGTTAGGAAGGGCTGCTCCAGGGACCAAATCTATCTGGTGCTGGATATCGCGTAGAGGTGGTAAGCCAGTAGGGAGCTCGCTAGGAAAGACATCCTGGAACGTGGACAAAAGGGCAACAATCTCTGGTGGCAAAGGTGATGATTGCTGAGTAGTCGCTGAAGCTGGTACCAACAGCCACGCACAACCTGAATCGTGAAACTCCTTCTCAAACTCAGAACGCGAACACAAGAGAGACGGTGACTTGATCTGTTGGGGCAGAGTCTCCTGTTCTGCACGCGGTTGTGATGGAAAGAGCACAATGCGGCGACCTTCATGCACAAAGCTGTGAGTGTTTTTGCGTCCATCATGCAAAACGTTTCTGTCGTACTGCCATGGTCGACCCAACAAGATGTGACTAACATCCATTGGTGCAATGTCGCAATAGAACTTGTCTTTGTAGAAAGCTCCAATCGTCAATGTGATGAGGCAACGGTGTGTGACGCGCAGAGATGTTTTCGCATTCAACCAACTCAACTTATAAGGGCATGGATGCTCTTCACGCTGTAACCCCAACTTTGAGAAAGCTTCTTCAGATATCACGTTGCTCGAGCTTCCTGAGTCAATAACAAAGCGACACACTTTTCCTTTGACAGTACAAGTCGATTGAAAAAGGTGCGTCCGCAGCCATGGCTCCTCAACAGTCACAGGAGCAAGACACACATGGCGTAACATCAGCGAGGTTCCTTGGTCTCCATAGTTGTGATCTTCGGGGAGGTCTTCATCAACCTCATCATCCTCTTGCTCAAACAGCTCATTACTGTCCCACCGGACCTCGTCTGTTAGCAACCCACGACGTGTTTGGTGTGGACAGGCTGATTGGCGATGCCCCAGTTCACCACACCCATAGCAGCGTAGTGATGTTTGTCTCGACGAGCGGCGTAAATTTTGATCATCCGCTCCAGCACCCGCTTGTGCTTTTGTGGTGTTAGGATTCTCGGAGGTTTCCTTTCCGCCCCCCTGAGCAGCACTTGTATCAGTAACCTGTCCTCCTTGACTTCTTCCACGCGTGCCCACTGAATTCCAATTCGATGAACCCACCTTGAATTGCTGCTCAAACGCCACTGCACGTCTGTGAGCTTCTCCTATTGTGGCAGGATCAAACTGTGACAACGCATTCTGAAGCTGAGGTCTCAACCCCCCAATGAAACGAGAGACCAGCTGCATCTCGCTGTCATGAATATCATTATGGGTAAGAAGTAACGAGAACTCCTCGGCATAGTCGTCGACAGATCGAGAACCTTGGCGCAGATTTTGTAAGCGCGTAAACATCGTTCGGTCGAAATTATACGGGAGGAACGTGCTCTTCAATAGCCTCTGTAACTTCTCCCATGAACGGATTTTCTCCTTTCCCGATCGCACTCTGGTGGCTTTAACCTGCAACCACCACGAAGCTGCCTTCCCCCGAAATTTCGTGGCAACCAAGGCAACCTTACGATCCTCCGGAACTCGTTTAAACTCCAGAACCTCTTCAACAGCAACGAGCCAATCCAGAAGCTCTTCTCCTCGTACTCCGCCATGAAACTCCGGTATATCTACCTTGAACCCAGCTTCCCATCGTCGATCATCTCTCTCCCGCGGCACATCACTGCCCTCATCATCACGGCGTGATCGATACTCCGCAAAAGGATTGATGTCCTCGTCCGACTCCTCATCTTCATCACGTACGGATCTGCGACGTTGAGGTTCCCGTTGCAACAATACCTCAGCTAGCTCATGTATCGAGTCATGGATGGTAGCCTGTATGTTTTCTTGCATTACCAACAACGTTTGTCGCAGTTCTCCCCATTCATTCATCGGTTGCGTTCGTCTCGGCGGCATGGAACCAAAAAAAAAAAAAAAAAAAAAAAAATTTAAAGGAACTTTGGCTCTGATACCAAACTGGTGTAGCAGAAGCGTAACAAATCTCAAGTCTCGTTGATTCACTTGAATATCCGAAAGAGAGATTCTTCTCTAAGATCAAACTTGATCAAAAAAGGAAGTTTCAGCTGTAAAGCTCTGAATATTTTATAAAAACTGAATAGTTCACAAAGAAGGAAAACTAACTTAAAGAGATCCCGTTACAAACGATCGGGTCAAGCCACAACTCACGCTTCCTCAAATAAAGGAACATGACTTATTCAACTAACTAGAATTCAAAATAAAAGAATAAGAAATAAACCCAACTCCTCCTAAAGATACGCTGCATCACTTTGTGACCTAGGATCCAGCGTAAATAACATGCCGCACTATGTCGCGATATCCCTGGGATACAACGAGTCCAAACCCACCAAAATAACTTTGGTTCTTGCTGATAGATCCGTTAGAGTACCTGAGGGAGTACTAGATGACGTGCCGATAAGGATTAACGACTGTCACGTACCAACGGATTTTGTTGTGTTGAAATACCAGAATGAACCAAAAGATCCCCTCATTTTAGGTAGACCATTTCCAGCTACTGCTGGTGCGATCATCGATGTCAAGGAAGGTCGGATATGTTTAAACATTGGAAACATTCCAATGACCTTCGATATGGAAAAACTGATAAAACGACCCTTAATCGATAAACAAGCCTCTTACATAGACGATATCTCTGAGTTGACTGAAGAATCCTTCATAGACCTATGCTCAGATGATCCCCTGGAAAAAGTGCTCACATCTACCGAAGAGGAAACATTTAGCATCGACATCAGAGCTGATGAATACGCGCGATTAATGGACGCAAGTGTAGAAATAGTAAATGTCGATGACGTGGAGGATGATGATTCAAAAATCAACGTCGATCGATATTTAAAAGCCGCCGTCGATCGACAACCATCCCCTCTAGAAAATTGGGATACAGAAAAAGCACTAAAATTGAGTTAAAGCAATTGCCCGTCGGACTCAAGTATGCTTTTCTCTACAATAATTCTTACCCCGTAATCGTAAACGCCAACCTAACCAACGGAGAACTTGCATTGTTATTGAATAAAATGCGCAAGTATAGGAAAGCTCTCAGATACTCTCTCGAGGATATTCCTGGTATCTCTCCAGATCTGTGCATGCACCGAATTCACTTAGAAGACGATTCCAAATCGTCAGTGGAACATCAAAGAAGGCTAAACCCAAAGTTTAAAGAAGTTGTTAAAAAGAAAAATAATCAAACTTCTAGATGCTGGAATCATCTACCCAATTTCGGATAGCAACTGGGTGAGCCCCGTGCATGTTGTACCTAAGAAAGGCGGAATTACAGTGGTTAAGAATGATAAAAAAAAACTCATTCCCATGCGAACTGTCACTAGACATCGAATGTGTATCGATTATAGGAAGCTAAACGCTGCCACCAGAAAAGATCACTTTCCCTTACCCTTCAATGATCAAATGTTGGAAAGATTGGCAAATCACCAATACTACTGTTTTCTTGACGGATAGTCTGGATTTTTCCATATCCCTATACATCCTAACGATCAAGAAAAGACCACCTTTACATGCCCTTACGGAAAATTTGCATACCGCAGAATGCCATTCAGTCTTTGTAATGCCCCTACCACTTTCCAACGATGCATGATGTCAATCTTTATAGATATGATAGAAGATTTCATGGAAGTCTTTATGGACGATTTTTTCCGTATATGGATCCAGTTTCAAAAATTGTCTCAATAACCTATGTAAAGTCTTGGCAAGATGTGAAGAAAATAAACTCGTTATGAATTGGGAAAAATTCCACTTTATGGTTAACGATGGAATCGTCCTAGGACATAAAGTGTCCGCTGCTGGCACAGAAGTAGATCGGGCGAATATTGAGGTAATGACCAGCCTGCCTGCACCCACGAAGGTAAAAGACCTGAGAAGTTTTCTCGGGCATGCCGGATTTTACAGGAGGTTCATACAAGATTTTAGCAAAATCGCTAGACCTCTCACCTCCCTCCTCTGTAAAGAAGTTAAATTCGACTTCTCACCAGAATGCGTAAAGTCTTTTGAGGAAATAAAGAAAGACTTGATAACTGCCCCCATCGTACAAGCACCTGACTGGAATCTTCCTTTCGAAATCATGTGCGATGCGAGCGATTTCGCTGTAGGAGCAGTTCTAGGCCAAAGGAAAGACAAAAAGCTACATGCAGTTTACTATGCCAGTCGAACACTCGACGAGGCACAAAGAAATTACGCAACAAAAGAAAAAGAACTGCTTGCTGTAGTTTATGCATTTGAAAAGTTCCGCCAATACCTGGTTGGTTCGCGAGTCATCGTTCATACTGACAACAGTGCAATTAAATATTTAATGCAAAAGAAAGATGCGAAACCACGACTCATGCGATGGATCCTTCTACTTCAAGAATTCGACATCAAGATTAAAGATAAAAGAGGAGTAGAAAACGGAGTTGCAGATCATCTTTCCCGGATACGAATAGAAGATGACGTTCCTATCGATGACTTCTTACCAACGGAAAACGTTTACCAAACGGATTCATTCGTCGGAAATATTTGCCTCACTTCCGAGGAACTGTCGATCGACGACGATAATGCTATGTCGATCGACGACGACGATGCTATGTCGATCGACGACGACGATGCTATGTCGATCAACGACGTAAAATGCTATGTCGATCGACACTCCAGATGATCTAAATAAAGAAATAAATCCCATAACCTTCACCTTCGATATAAAAGTAAACGTCGTATACAACGAGCTGCACCCTGACCATGATTCTCCCGTAGATGAAAGTCTGCATCGGGAAGTGCACGCAATCGGAAAAGGTTCAAAGAGCAGACGTTGGTACGCTGATATAGTGAATTATTTAGCTGCTGACATAGAACATGAAGAGTTGAGAGGGTATACAAGGAAGAAGTTTTTAAGAGAAGTTAGGAGATATCACTGGGACGAGCCATATCTCTACAAACATTGCTCTGGCGGGATGTATAGATGTTGCGTTGCCGAAACTGAAATCCCAGATATTTTATTCCAATGTCATGGATCCGACTACGCTGGACATTTTGCAACCTTTAAAACGGTGTCAAAAATCATTCAGGCTTGATTGTGGAGGCCGACCATGTTTCGCGATGCTCATGCATTCATAGCACAATGCGACAGATGCCAACGAAGGGGAAAAATCAGTAAAGGACATGAAATGGAACATAAGTCTATTCTAGAGATAGAAGTCTTTGATTGTTGGGGAATAGATTTCAAGGGTCATTTCCCTTCTTCGTACGAGAACAAATACATACTAGTCGCTGTTGATTATGTATCAAAATGAGTCGAAGCAGTAGCTTCCCCAACATCTGTAGTTATCAAGCTTTTCAAGAGCATTATATTTCCAAGATTTGGAGTTCCTAGAATAGTTATAAGCGACGGTGACTCCCATTTTATTAAAAAAGTTTTTGACGGATTACTCTGGAAGAACGGAGTTCACCACAGAGTTGCTACACCCTACCATCCACAAACAAGTGGACAAGTAGAAGTCTTAAATCGACAGATCAAAGAAATCTTAGAAAAGACCGTAGGAACTTCTAGGAAAGATTGGTCTAGAAAACTGGACAATGCACTTTGGGCCTACCGAACTGCATACAAAACCCCACTAGGAACAACCCTATTTCACCTACTCTATGGAAAATCATGTCACTTACCAGTTGAGCTAGAACATAAGGCAGCATGGGCTATAAAATTATTAAATTTGGACATCAAACCAGCTGCCGAAAGGAGACTAATGCAGCTTAACGAGCTGGATGAAATAAAACACTTAGCCTATGAGAGTTCAAAGATCTATAAAGAAAAAACGAAAGCATATCATGATAAAAAGATCATCTCCGGGCACTTCGAACCAAATGATCAAGTGCTGTTATATAACTCTCGGCTTACGCTGTTTCTCGGAAAACTCCGATCTCGTTGGTCAGGTCCTTTCACTGTTGTGGATGTCAAACATTATGGAGCCATCAAACTTATAAACGATAAAGGAGAAGAATTTACAGTGAATGGTCAACGAGTGAAACACTATTGGGCAAAACCGCCAATTAGCACGCCTTTAAACTGAGGCCTTCTTCCTGATAGATAGACAGATCAGACCTCGAGTCAAGCTCAAGACTTAAAATAAGCGCTGAATGGGAGGCAACCCATTTTTAGTTTTAGGATATTTAGGATTTAGTTTAAATTAAAAAAATAATAATAATAATAATAAAAAGAGTAGTAATAATAATAATAAAAAAAATCCGAGTAGACGATTATAAAATCAACCGATGAGAGCATGTCGATATTGATTGTTGGGTTAAAAACGGTTACGACGAAGTTAACATTCAAAACGTCCGAAGAAGAAAAATGAGAACTTTCTTTGACAAGTACTTTTTCGAAATAGATTCATTCTTACGAAAATCTTTGCGGAGGAAACACGACACATCGGACAAGAGCTCGAAAAAGGTCGCTACGCAACGACCGAACGCGTGTTCCGCTTGGTCGCTACGTAGCGACTGAGCTCGAGCCAAGTCCGGTCGCTACGTAGCCACCGAGCGTCCGTTCTGCTCAGTCGCTACATAGCGACCGAGCTCGAGCCAACCTCGGTCACTACGTAGCGACCGATCATCCGTTTCGTTCGGTCGCTACGTTGCGACCGAGCGTCCGTTCCGCTCGGTCACTACGTAGCAACCGAGCTCTTCTGAAACGTCGATACGACATTAGTCCATGCATTCTCGTCTACCCTTCGATGCTATCTTCCGAAGACCGTAGCGAACCCATTTCATTTTTCCCGCCATTTTAAGTCATCGATCAAACTTTACGGTAAAAACCGCGGAAAGTTCGTTCTTTATCAAAAGAAGCCGTAATAAGCGCTTCGAGTCAGAAGACGGCCCAAAGGGACCTAAGACATGACTCGAGGCCCAACTTACGATTTCTTAACCAACAGCCCGTAAGCCGCATGACGGTTTACGCTTGGTTCGCAAGGAAATATAAATGTCAAGTTTCCGCGGATAAATATGAAATTTTGAAGATAATTACGAAGATCGGAAAAAATGGAATATCTCCATTTTTATGTTATGACGGCTTAAGGGCAGAAAAGGAAAAGCGTAAACCGACCTAGGAGCCAGTATATAAGGAGTCCTAGGTGAGAGGCATGATGAGAGACTTTTTTCGGAGCAAACTTAGCACTTAGAGTGATTTAGGCATATTTTCGTTTTTGTTATTTCGAGCTGCGACTCAATTAGGTTTAGCCGTCTTAGGGTTGCTAGAACTAGGATTCTCACCGACAGCTCTCGAGCCTAGGCTTATACCTTGTTGTAACGCTCAAACACGGATTCAGAATAAGATTTATTTTGTTCTCTTTTCACGATTTTTGTACTTTGTCGTCGATATCTCGTGTTATGATTGCTTATCATGTGGTATTAACAGATCTCCGGGACCTCTGGGAAATTAGGGTTTTCCTAGTTTCCTAATTTAAACGGAGATCGACAGTGCGAATTTCAGTTCCCACATCGATCGACGGTACATCACCTGCAGAGACGATGGTAACTCCTTTCCGTCGATCGACACTTAACCCGGTCAGGTTATCGTTCTTACTTGTTAAATTGTGTACTTATGTTTATGTTATCACCATAACTCCGACTAGATATACACTGGGGACAATATAATTTAAGTCTGGGGGGATGTTTACTGATATTAGTGATTTCATGAGTCTTATGAAAATGTTTTCGAAAGAGTTTTATTGAGTCAAGAAGGGGATATATAATGAACTTATTAGATTTTTGCTTATTATCTAACCACTCTTTAGCACCATTCTAGACTTACTGATTGCAGATAGTACTAAAGATACTAAAGTGGATCAACCTGTCAACTATTCACACTTGCTGAGATTGTTTGAAGGAACTAAAGCTGATCTCCAACACTAAACCTGACACAACTGCTTGTCTTGGGGCTTGGTATACATGAGATCGGATTCTTCAAATAAGTCCGAAAGGTAAAGCCTTGTGTTGATGTATCACCTTTTCTCTCTCTATTTCGACCCTAGATTTATAGGTAGAGATATTTATTTTAAAAAAAAAAAAACGAAAAAGAGAGAAAGAAAAAAGAAAAGAAAAAGAAAAAGAAAAAAAATATATAAATAAAAAAAAATATATAATTAATAGGTGTTAGTTAGGTGGAATCTGAACAGGACTTGGTGGCTACAACCATTAAGGCTTGCTTCATAAGGATTCAAACAAAAACAATTCGAACGAGACTTGGTGGCGGCAATTATCAAGGTTCGATTCACATGAATTCTTGGATATAGGTCAAAAAGAAGTGAACAGGACTTGATGGCAAACACCATTAATGCATGATTCATGGAAGCCTGTCCAATCTTGTTCAATGATCCTGCAATGGAAGCAGACTTTGAGTAAAGAGGGAAATTAGTAGAGAGAAAAGATAGGAACTAACTTTTACCTGCAGATCCAGGTACTTGTTTGAAAATCCTTTCATCATGTGATCGATACTCCTGATACCACCCAAAATACCCTAAGGAGTGATTTATACTCCCTCAAATAAGAGGTCGAGTTGTATTACTTAGGGATCGAATTCACAGGGAGCTAGGGAACCTAAGGATTCTAATATGATTTGTTAAGCAAAGATGTTTTTTAGAGTTTTAAATGTAAATTACAGCTTATATTGAACAAGTGTTTGTTCAATAGCAGATTTGGGGTTTTGGTGCTTAAAAAGGAAATAGTTAGACTTAGGATTTTTATTCATGAAAGTTAGAATCAAAATCCTACAGATGCCTAATGAGTTGCATGCATGATAATGTAAAGCTCAACTACTTGATCAACAAGTCAATCAGCTTTCGCGTGTATTGACTTGTCTATTAACTAGATCTATGATCTCAACTCTCGTTATTTTGATCAATAGAAAGTGTCGATCGATATTCCAATGGGCGTATCGATCGATACAACTTTTGCACCGTTGATCGATTATTCAAGTGTGATATCGATCGACGCGCTCTAGTTAAGCTTTATCCGCATGTTGAATGATGGCTTACTAAGCTCACTAGATCAGCTCTCGCCTTGCTCATAGCAAGAAACATAGTTCTATTAGAATGTTTTCAGGATGAGAATAAAACTCTCACTTTTATCAGTCACTCCAATAGCAGGTTATAGGTAGCTAATCTGGGCACATGCATTAATGAACAATCCTAAAGATGATCATCACAACTTAGAAATCTATAGTTGGGGCTAATCCCTCCTAACTTATTTAAATCCTAAAATCTAACAATGGAACTACTCAGACATGGCTAAGCAATTCATAACAGCAGTTAAGTATAAAAAGTTAATTAGAATAGTGAATAAATATCAATGGAGTTCCAATCACAAATTATAACTTTGGATCTTCTCTCCTATCTGTCAAAATCCTAAAAACCTTTGCTGAAAATAATAAAACAATGAAACACAAGAAAAACACACTTTGCCTCTAACATGGCGGCAAAGCTTATATAATTAGGGTAAAACTCGTCATGGGCAATCTTGTAAAATGGTGAAATCTTGGGCTTCAAGTCGGCTGTGGCCAAACGGGCTTTCTGCGCGCTTCGCTGTCGATCGATACCATGTCATGCGTATCGATCGATACCATGTCATGCGTATCGATCGATTCTAGCTCTCCAATATCGACCGATTGTCGAGTTCGATGGTCATCTCGGGTGCTTACTCCAAATATCTCCAAAATGCTCCAAAATCATCACTTATCTCCAAAACACACCTGATCTTATAAATATAATAAATGGACTCTATAATATAATAATTATTAGTAAAAACACCTATAAACTATAGATGAAAATAGGTCAAATCCATAGTCTATCAACTCCCCTAGACTTACCCTTTTGCTTGTCCTTAAGCAAAACAAACAAGCAGTCTCTCTGAAAGAGGTTTTAAAACAGCAGGGACTCACATGATTTAAAACTTAGAATCATCACCTCTACAATATTGCAATCCACATCTAAGAAGTCCTAATCACAAAAGCACATTATACCATATCCTAGCTTAGCAACCAAATTCATCTAGCCAACAACTTAGCAAATCTTGTCTTTCATTCCTCTCTACCAACCACATTTCTTATCATACAATAAAAGTGAAGGCTTTACCTTGGGAGTATCGATCATAGGATTCTAGGATTCTCAAACAAGTATCTGGACCTACAGGTAAACATTAGTTCCTATCCTCTCTCTCTACTAATTTTCTCTCTTGGTCAAAGTCTGCTTATATGCAAGATCATTAACCAAGATTCGACAGACTTCCATGAATCAAGCCTTAAAGGTGTTTGCCACCAAGTCCTATTCACTTCTTTTTGACCTATATCCTAGGATTATTTGTGAAGCAAGCCTTAATGGTTGTGGCCACCAAGTCCTGTTCTAATCCTTGACATATGAAATTCTTATGAAGCAAGCCTTAATGGTTGTAGCTACCAAGCCCTGTTCGAATTCCTTCCTAATAAATCACTAATACAATAATAAATATAAATATATATTTTTTTTAATATATATTTCGAAAATAGAGAGAGAAAAGGTGATAAATCTATATACACAAGGCTTTACATTCTAGACTTGTTTGAAGAATCTGATCCCATGCATACCAAGCCCTAAGACGAGCAGTTGTGTCAGGTTTAATGTTGGAGGTCAGCTTTGGTTCCTTCAAAACAATCTTAGCAAGAGTGGATAGTTGACAGGTTGATCCACTTTAGTATCTTTAGTACTATCTGCAATCAGTAAGTCTAGAATGGTGCTAAAGAGTGGTTAGATATCTAGCAAAATCTATAAGTTCATAATCCCCTTCTTGACTCAATAATAACTTAATTTGAAAACATTTTAATAAGATTAATAAGTAAATAAATATCAATAAACCTCCCCCCAGACTTAAACTACACTGTCCCCAGCGTAAATTCAGTCGGAGTTATGGTTAGAAATAAATCATAAGGACTCAATGTAACAAGTAAGAACGATATACCAGACCGGAATGAATGTCGAGCGATGTAAGGAAGTTGATATCGGTCGACGCAGGTAGGGCAATGTCGATCGATGTCAACTGGTCCGCGTCAGTCGATACTGATGGCAATCATTTACTCTGATCTTTTTTTTGTATTTTTTTTATTTTTATGACTTGCAATAATTAAAAAACAACATAAATAGTAAATCAATAAAAACTTAATAAATATTACCTAACAGTGGGTTGCCTCCCACTCAGCGCTTTGTTATAGTCATTAAGCTTGACTTTGGTGGTGTTTTGGCTAGTAGTGTTGAGAACTGGGACTTGTTGGAAAACAACTATCCATCTCTTCTTTGCGCTTGTTGAACCATGTACCAGTGAAGTCTCTCATTGCTTCATCCCCTCTGCGCCATTTGTCCTTCATTGTTGCAGTTGTGTTTTCAATCCTCTGCAATCTTTCACCAAGACTCTCAAGGTTGAAATGATGTCTGGTAAGTGCGGCATAAGTGTCAGCTGAGATCTCCTCTCCATGGTAAGGTGTGTTGGACATGTACGATGTCATCTTTGGTACTAGCCAGCCTCGGTTTGTATCACTGTCGATCGATGTTTGATTGTGAATGTCGATCGATTTGGTGTTGCATATGTCGATCGATAGCGCTGCTTCTGGTCGACGCGCAATGTAACTCTGAATCTCCACCAACTCCCCTTGTATAGCTTCAACCTTGGAGGTCAAAGCACTAATGCTAAGATCCATTGGGAAATATATGTCATCACATCTCCCATCGAGCCTCTCCTCTGTAGTTTCCAGAGCTCTATCTATTCTCTGGTGTGGAAATCTGGTTGAGACTTCATCGTGTGTCGGCGTGGCGGATTGGTGTCGATCGATGCCGTTAAGCGGTTGTCGATCGATGTGTGATGGTGTCTGTCGATTGATGGTGATTGTCTGCTGTCGATTGATTGTGGTCGTCGTTTGTCGATCGATGGAGGTCGAGCAACGTCGGCCGCGTTCTGAATTCTGGCTATGTCTTGCTTCATCTCATCCATGCAAGTGGTTAGACAACTGATACTATCATTTAATGGATATTAGACACCATCAAGCTTCATCTGGAAAGCTTCTTTGTTCCTCTCATGTTCACCACAGACTCCATAGAACATCTCATTGATCTCGTACTTGGTGTAGATCTCTGGTACTAACTTTGTATGTGTGAATGAGCTAGCATGTTCAGGAAGACATATGTAGGCTGGTTCATCTCTTGAAGCTCTTTCGAGAAGTCTTCTGATATCCTTGTTGTGAACAGGAATGGTGTGTCCATCTAGATCTCTGGCAAATTTTCGATCATCTCTGTAGACTCTATACTCGTCTTTCTCTTCCCAGTAGAATTTTCGAGTGCCGTTGAAATCAAAGGCTCTCCTGCCAAATTCTGGCTGTCTGTCGACCGATGTTGCGACGTCAACGTCGATCGATGGATGAGTTGTATGGCGAGATCGTTTTTTGAAGCTGTTTTCTATTCCACCAGATGTGTCATAAAACTCCTTTACATTCTTCTATTCTAGGTTGCTGCGTTGATGCTTGAACAGATTGTCTGCTCTATTGGCTGTCTGAAGGATATATGTGATATCTTCTCGAGATACGTGTAGTGTGCGACTGTCTATGGCTTTTTCGTAACCGCCAGGGTCCCTGAAAATACCAAATTCGTCTGGAGTTAGATACTGGTTATCTAATTTATCTTATTCGCTTATAGTGGTTTTCTGTACTGGACGGTTGTCGATCGACGTGGTATTGTTGGTGTCTATCGATTGTTGAGGAAGAGTGTCGATCAATTGTTGGTGACGAGTGTTGATCGATTGGCTGAAACGAGTTCTTTCCCAAGCAGCTTATGCTTGAATCTGATCTGTATCATCGCGTTTTTGCATGTTGAGCAGCTCCTCGTCTGTGAAACTATCTTGTAGTTTATCTGCTCATGGTGTATAGATTGCTGTTTCTACTGCAAAGCTCTCGTGGTGGTGTTCATCTGCCCAACTACCAATCGAGTAGTCTCCATCTCGCACACAGTTGAAGTCAGTGTCGACCAATGTAACTGGATGAGTGTCGATCGATTCCGAGTAGTTAGATTCGTACTCGGCTCCACAGTGGCAAGCTGCAATGATTCGTGGATCATTGATTCTTCTGGGGATCGTCTGTGGCTTCTTGACAGGGATAGGGTCGTAGTGGGCATTAGGATTGATGAGTGTTAGACACAACTGGTTGGTTTGCAAGTTGCACTGCTCCCACTGTTGACAAGAAAGCTCTCCCAAGTAGTAGAGAAGAGTTCCAGTTTAACTTGATGTCCAAGACATGGAAATCAACTGGAACTAGGGCATTACCAATCTGCACCTCTAAGTCTCTCACAATTCCTCCTGAGTTCTTTTAGGAACAATCCACAAAAGTGAACAATTCCTGCGAAGGCTCCACCTGCAGACCCAGATGGTTTGCCATAACCCTAGGTAGGATGCTGACTGATGCTCCTATGTCGCACAAGGCATGTGGGAATTCAATACCCTTCACTGTGCATGGTATTGCAAATTGCCCAGGATCACTCTTCTTCTTCAATGTAATCCTCATCCTCATCTTTTCTCTAGCTTCACAGAACATTCTCTCGATCTCTTCTTCTTTCTCTCTGGTTTCTCTGAAGAACATCTACAATCTGTGGGTGTAACAAGCTTCTTCGAATGGCTTATGTAGAGGAATCCTGAAGACTCTCTGTTGGAAATTTTCCTTTTCCTTTTCATTAGCCCCCCTCTTCAGATGTTTCGCCACTTTTTCCTTTCTTCTCCTTAGGGTTCTTCCAGTAGAAACCCTATCCTCTTCCATAGGATCATCTCCATCATCTGAAGGTGTCCTGATAGGCTCCGGTGGTTGTTCTGAAGGTTTAGGTTTGGATCTGAGTGCGTTAAGTCGTGCAAAATATATCTTCGGCATCTGCACTCGGTAGGTAATAGGGGCTTGTCGATCGATAGGAGGTGATGGTTGTCCATCGATATTAGCTTCTGAGTGTCGATCGACGTTGCTGTTGGCATGTTGCTCGATACGGACTTTATCAGGGCTGAGCGGATGTGGGTGTTTTGCTGCGAACTCCTCGTGAGTTAGAATCTTCACGGCATTGCAAGACGCGGTTGACTCCGTAGGCATTGTCGATCGATGCTCTGGAGTTCCTGTCGATCGATTTGTGTTGGTGTATATCGATCTATGTTCGGTGTCTGGCGTCGATCGACACCAATGTGATCCACCAAAACTCATCAAATTCTCTACCTCGAAATCACTTTCTTGCAGCTTCTCTTCCTTTACCACTTGCCAAAAGTCATCCTCAATGATGGCATTCACGTGGTGCTTCATAACATCATCCCCTACTCCTCTTGTTGAAGCTTCCTGCCTCCTAATAGCATCTCCTGTTTGCACAACCTAAATCTCCATCTTCTTCAAATGATTGCTCAAAGTCTCAAACTTTGTGTTCAGGTAGGTGTAGACAGAATCTATCTTCCCATTGAAGTCCACTGTCATTCGCTGCTGTGCCTCAAGAACCCTACCGAGCATCTCTTCAATCTTGTTCTCTTGAGTAGGCGGCGATGGCTTCTTGTAGTAGGAACTTCCAAAATTCCTGTTGTTGTTGTAGCTGTTGTTGTAGGGTTTTTGGTACTGCGAGTTTTGGTTGAAGTTACTCCTATTTCATAGGAGTTTCTGTTTCCACCCTGGTTTCCAGAACCTTGGAATCCATCTCCACCAATGTAGTTCACTTCTTCTTCTACATCTTCAACAAAAGCTAACCTGCTTCCTGAGAAGCTTGTGAACACTGTCCAGTTTTGCCTTCACCTCATCCATCTGATCCCAACGATGGTGGCAGATCTTTTCCTCTCAAAATCATTGTTCTTGGTGCTGTTGTTGGATGCTAGGTTTTCAATAACCTTGACTGCCTCCTCTGGATTCCTGGTGTTGAAGTTCCCATTGCTGGAAGCATCAAGAACCATCTGGTACTGCACCACGATGCCTCTGTAGAAAGTACTGAGCAGTTGAACTTCATTGAATCCGTGGTGTGGACAGTCTCTTGATAGACCATGGATTTTACCTACTATTAGCCATGGTTTATAAGTGTTTTAAGATACATTTATTATTATATAGAGTCTATTTAGAGTATTTACAGGTCCAAGTACTATTTGCAAGCAAATGATGTATTTGGAGCTATTTAGAGATCTTTTGAACTTCGCTGGAAGCAAGAGATGATCGACGGTCGCAACTCAATATCAACCGATAGTCACCACCAAATATCGATCGATGTCAAGTCCCTCGTATCGATCGATTATGAAGCCATCCGAGAGTTAATGACAAATTAGAAGATTTCAAGTTTCACACAAGTCTCAATAATTACATCTTTAGTCCATGGCCGCTGTTAGGCTATTTATTAGGGTTTTGTATTGTTTTAGAGGCAGACTTGCCTAAAGACCTTTGAGACCTAGTTTGGAGGAGGCAAGAAGCCACCATTGAAAAAGGAGAGCTTAGGATTGGAGAGATAGATCACCTACTGCAAAACAGATAAGATCTTGAACTCCCTTGCTTTCATTATTTATGTTATTTTTGCTATTTAATTTATTTAAGTATTATTTAGACCATCATAACCATGTGTTCTGTGAATATGTCTGAGTAGTCTTTACTGTTAGATTTAGGTTTCTCAAATAGGTTAATAAATGTAATACTGACACAACAATTGTTAGGATGGTTAGAAATATAGTTCAATCATCTAGTTATGCATCAAAGTTAAATTTAGGATTGATCACCCTTTAAACTTATATCCTAGGATTAATTGGGATCAAGCCATTGCTTGACTCAATACCTGAAAATAACTTGAATGATTTAACTGACTAGATACAGACGAGAGTTGGTCTAGTGAGTTAGAGAATAAAAATCAAACCCATTTGTAAAGCTTTCTGGAAGAAGTATAGATCGGCACAACGATAGCCCTGTCGATCGATATTTTTAAAGGTGTATCGATCGATATTCACAAAGAATTATCGATCGACACTTTCTCGCGACCAATATAACGAGAGTTGAGGTCCGAGATCCAGATTTGATAATCAAAAATATTATACCTTAGTTTGAATTCAAGAACAATTAATATTAATAAACTCCTAATTTCCCAAATTAAGTATTATTTATCATACCTGATAATATACCTGAATCTAGCTACTTCAACCAACTGTTAACAAACTCAAAACAATCAATCGAGCAATAAACTTGCTCACCAACTAATTTACTGTTTTAAAACCCATAAACCATTCAATCTAGATTTAGTTTTAGACCATAATCTATTGAGTAATCCTAGAGTCTATGTGGATTCGATCCCTAAGTACTACATCTGAACCTCTTATTTGAGAAAGTAATTCACTCATTAGGGTAATTTGAGTGATATCAAATTTGGCGCCGTTGCCGGGGACTCTTTCTTATTACCGTTAGATTACGTTTAGAATTTAATCTAGATTTTGTTACTAAATTTGCTAAAAAATTTCTCTCTTTTCCTGCTGACGCAGGAGCTGCAAGATGAAAAACATGGATTTCGGCCAGACATCGATCGACGAAGAGATAGGCATACCGATCGACAGAGCGAAAGCAATATCGATCGACAAGTCGACATGAATATCGGTCGACGAAGCACATCAAACATCGATCGACAACACCCCGCCGGAAGCAGGTAAGTATTATCTTACCAATGATGCTAATGAAAAAGTAGTCCTAGGAAAACCTAAAGGTCAACTAAGCAACGCAAATAACCAAATTATAGGTGAACAGGGGACTGAAATCCCTGTTCAAATTAAATCTATCTCAGAAAGAGATAATGAATGGAAATTGCCTTTGCAAGACTATTTAAATCCTGGAAGGGCCTATTCCAATAGGTCCGCAATTAGACTACCAAAAGATGATACCAAGAGATTTTGGATCAGTCCTTAATACTTAATCATGGTACGTCAAAACCCTTTCCGTGGAACCGTCTCAGAGCGACCACATGATCACATCGAATATCTAGAAGAATTGATAAATGCCGAGTTAATGTCCAAATCACCGAAGAAGAAAACGAAAAACCTTCTTCGACAAATACTTTTTCAAAATAGATTCTTCCTTACGAAAAGCTTTGCAGAGGAAACACGAGATATCGGACATGAGATCGATAAGGGTCGCTACGCAGCGATCGAACGCGTGTTTCGCTCGGTCACTACATAGCGACCGAGCTCGAGCCAAAGCTCGGTCGCTACGTAGCTCGGTCGCTACGTAGCTCGGTCGCTACGTAGCTCGGTCGCTACGTATCTCGGTCGCTACGTAGCTCGGTGGCTACGTAGCGACCGAGCTCGAGCCAAAGCTCGGTCGCTACGTAGCGACCGAGCTCTTCCGAAACGCCGATACGACATTAGTCCATGCATTCTCGTCTACCCTTCGATGCTATCTCCTGAAGACCGTAGCGAACCCATTTCATGTTTCCCGCTATTCTAAGTCATCGATAAAACTTTACGGTAAAAACCGCAGAAAGTTCACTCTTTATCGAAAGAAGCCGTAATAAACGCTTCTAGTCAGAAGACGGCCCAAAGGAACCTAAGACATGACTCGAGGCCAAACTTATGATTTCTTAACCAACAGCCCGTAAGACGCATGACGGTTTACGCTTGGTTAGCGAGGAAAAATAAATGTCAAGTTTCCGCGGATAAATACGAAATTTTGAAGATAATTACGAAGATCGGAAAAAATGGAATATCTCCATTTTTATGCTATGGCGGCTTAAGGGCAGAAGAGGAAAAACGTAAACCGACCTAGGAGCCAGTATATAAGGAGTCCTAGGCGAGAGGCATGAGGGGAAACTTTTTCAGAGCAAACTTAGCACTTAGAGCGATTTAGGCATATTTCCGTTTTTGTTATTCGAGCTACGACTCAACTAGGTTATTGCCGTCTTAGGGTTTTAGAACTAGGAATTTCACCGACAGCTCTCATAGCCCAGGCTCTTACCTTGTTTTAACGCTCAAACGCGAATTCGGAATAAGATCTACTTTGCTCTCTTTTCAATTTTTTATTCTTTATCGTTGTCATTATTGTGTTCTGATTGCTTGGCGTGTAGTATAAGCAGATATCCGGGACCTCTGGGAAATTAGGGTTTTCCTAGTTTCCTTATTTAAACAGAAATCAACAGTACGAATTTTGGTTCCCACAGTTTGGCACTAGAAGGAGGGCGGTACGGATCAATCTAACTCTCAACCACATCACGCTCAACCAGACATGTCAACTGACGACGCAGATAACGTGCAGACTCCTCTTAACGGAAGCAGTGGCACTGATCTCCACACTCCCGCAGCGGACATATCCGCGGCCAACGCACCAGCCAACGCCGCGGCGCTCGAGGTGTTTAAAAAGATGTTCGCCACCTACGAAAAAGGTCGGAAGAACAGGATAAGCTCGTGAGCACCTTGACCAAACAAGTTGAAACTTTAACGGCAAGGACTCGAGCAATCCGCCCCCGCGGAACCACTAAAGTCCACGGGAAAAGACTCGACTTCGCAACCCCACTCGACAGACCTGGAGCCGCGCAAGAACGACCTTCGGGTCAAAACCCTAGCGAGAAATCTCCCATCGAAAAGAGAAACTCTGAAAGCCCTCCGCCTCCCGCGAAGGCTTCGGAGGACAACGGAGTCGAGCAAGTCGACCTGGATCCTAGCGATGTCTCCAACGATACTGATGAGGACGTCGACAGACATCCAAGGAGGACCAGAAGCCGATTCACTTGGGAAAGCTCTCCGTTCGACAAACCAATGACAGAAGAGGAGGAACAAGAAGAGCTGGCTAAAAAGCAAACCGAGCTCACTCGCAGTAAACGCCGACAAGCACGAAAATCTGCTGGCGAGACGTCGGATATAAGCGATCTTCGCGACTATATCACCAAGACTGCGGCAGAAGTAAGAACCGTAAAATCCCAGATCCATACGCTACCAGCGCGGCCCCCGAGATCGACAGGCTGCTGGAAGGGGCTCAGAAGACCCCTTTCACCACTCGCATCTCAGATATGAGGGTATCTGATCCAGGAAAAATCAAAGTACCGAAGTATGATAGTACGACCGATCCGAGAGCGCACCTTCAGGCTTTCCACATCACGATGGGAAGAGCGAGGCTGAAGGACGGCGAAAGAGACGCCGGCTACTGCCGCCTGTTCGTCGAGAATCTAGAAGGAGCAGCCCTCGAATGATTCGCACGCCTTAAGCGAAACTCTATCGGAAGTTTCCGACAGCTCGCATCGGAATTTCTCAAGCAATACTCTACGTTCGTAGATAGAGAAACTTCCGATGTCGATCTCTGGAGTATGTCCCAGAGGGAAGACGAACCCGTCCGCGAGTTCATCAGCCGATTCAAGTTGGTAATGTCCAGGGTCAGCGGGATAAGCGACAAGGTAGCCATCGATGCGCTCAGAAAGGCGCTCTGGTACAAGTCGTAATTCAGAAAATGGATATCCCTCGACAAACCACGGACGATCTAGGACGCCCTCCATAAGGCGACGGACTACATCATGATCGAGGAAGAAACGAAAGTTTTATCGCAAAAACATAAGTCGGCGAGACCATCCTCGAAAGATGTAGATCCAAAAACGAAGAAGAAGAACCCTCGTAACGACAAGTACGTCCACCACAAGGGGGAAGATCTCCAAGGAGCGTACAATTACGCGATCGGCTCGGACCAGGGCCGAACCACGGGTAATACGTGGACTCGCAATCAAGGATATGATGAAAACACTTTCTGCGAGTTCCACCAGTCCTGAGGACACTCCACGACTAACTGCAAAGTCTTGGGAGCAAGGCTGGCCGCGAAGCTACTAGCTGGAGAGCTCTCGAAGCCGGACAGAAATCCTCCCGCGGAGAGATCTCCTCAAAGAAATCAATCTGGGGATAAACGCGGCAGGAGGCTAGACGACAAGGGGAACGATAACAATCGTCGCAGAGTCAACATTATCATCGGAGGATCGCAATTCTACAACGATACGGTTTCGGCCATCAAGGCTTATCAGCGGAAGGCGGAGTCGAGCGCAAACTGGCCTACATGGTCGCCTACCCGAGATGATCAGAATTGCTCAATCACCTTCACAAAGGAGGAAGCCGGTGGGATCGATCAACCTCACTGCGATCCGCTCGTCATAGACCTCGTCATACGAGATCTGGAAGTCGGAAGAGTACTCATTGACACGGGAAGCACAGTCAATGTAATCTTCCGCGACATTCTCAATCGGATGAGCATCGAACTCGGAGAAGTAACTCCAACGCCGAAACCGCTCACAGGCTTTTCGGGCGAAGTATCGATGACCCTCGGATCGATTCAGCTACCAGTCATGGCCAAGGAGATCACAAAAATCGTCGAATTCGCGGTAGTCGATCATCCTGCCATCTACAACATGATCTTGGGAACCCCATGGCTTAACGCTATGCAAGCCGTTCCATCGACGTACCACCTGGGTGTCAAATTCCCGACCCCAAACGGAGTCGCAGCTATCTGGGGATGTCAGAAACAGTCGTAACTGTGCATCCTCGTGGAGCACAAGTTAAGGCAGATGACGACCTCTGCAACGGAAAATTGCAAAGGCACAAAGATAGACAAATCTTCGACCAAAAATGTTTCAAGAAAAGACGATTTAACATCGTCTGCTGACGCAAACGCTTCGGGTGTCAAAACTCAGCACGAGTCCGAAGCCGCCACTACGACTCAACCGGAAAATCCGGAAGAGAACGCTGAGCCGGCCACGGTCATCACGATCAAGGCGGTCATCACGGCGACAATCGCCGAGTAAAAACGCTCACGGCATAAAATAGAACTCCGAGATGGCTTGATCCTCGAAAGAGGTACGTAGGCAGCTCGTCGAAAGATGAGTTCAGCTATCCCTCTCTCTAAAAGGGGGGGGAGTGGGTGC
The DNA here is from genome assembly GCF_020379485.1 of Brassica napus. Lineage (NCBI taxonomy): Eukaryota > Viridiplantae > Streptophyta > Magnoliopsida > Brassicales > Brassicaceae > Brassica > Brassica napus. The sequence continues at coordinate 18,219,253 of NC_063445.1, read as the reverse complement.
GTATACTCCCACATAGGAAAAGATGCGTTATTGTAATCGAGTTCTTTAGACATTTCAAAATTTTTTACTCTAATATGCGTCGCTCCTTTTTAAGACACTTGCACTTCAATTAACGCAAAAGTCTCAGAACACGCTTAGAAAATCTACAAACGTTAATACTCTTGTCAGCAGCCTCGTACGGCCCAAAATCGCAAAACAATCTCTCTTAAGCACTGAAAATATACGTATAGTCTTCGAAATAACTGCGAGACGTCGCCAAGTTAAAAGTCGACAGGATACGAACAAATTGTCCGAACGCGACCACAAAAACCTTACACTCCGTTCGTCGATTGGCCCCGACGAACACATCAGCCATCTTAAATAAACGTAACTTGATCACTCTATTGATCTTCGAACGTCCAACACAAGGACGAAAGCGCGCTACAAAAAAAATCTGAAATTTTGGTCTAGCACTTCCAGTTGGCTTAAAAATTATCTCTGGAAAGGTGCTCGTTTCATGCCATACAAGTCATATAAGCCGAGAACCTATCGGGGACTTTAAAACGGTACGAATCAGGTAGAAATCGCAACAGGAGAATCGATAGCCGTCTAGTCACCGTACAAACCTTAAAACCGAGAGTAAACCTAGGTCTTGCCCTAAACCCATCGCATTGGTCTCAGAGATCTCAAGACATGATATCTAAACGATACGAGATCCTAAAACATGTCTCTCCGTTCATATCTTGACGTTTCCGAAAAGTCCGTAAGAATAAATAATTTCTACGAAAAAACTCACGAACAAACTAACAGATTGAACGCCTCAACGAAGTTAAATATGAGAAAACAACTCATGCTTACTTCAAACCCACTCGAAACAAAGTAACTCAAACAAACATCCATTATATAAACCGCATAGCGGTTGGGGTTCAAAGCCACCAACGGCCAGTCCCGATAAAAATAAAAACGGCCAAAACAGGCCCATACAAAGTTCGAAGGCCACACTCGGCCGGACACATATGAACAAAGGCCACACTTGGCCGCAAAATATTAGATAAGGTAAAAACTTCTTCCCGTCAAACACTCACAGATCAAAGTTGAAATTCCCGGACAAGGAAGCTCCGAATGCATCCGCGGGATAGTTCGCTTCCTCATCATCACCGGGAAAATCAGTCGTGGTTTCTACGGTATCAGGAGAAACCGGGATGGGATCCCAGAATACCTGAATCTTCCCATCGATCGAAGAAATGAGCGTCTAAGCGTGAGCATGATCCTTCATGCCACCCTTCATTAACTCCATCTCCCTCACGAAAACATAATCATCCGCCTGCGTCTTCCAAAGGCTCCCGACTGAGCCGCGACACTCACGGAAGTCGCCCAGCGAGTTGAAAGCGTCCTTGAGATTCCCGTACTCAACCTGGAATTGAGAGGCGCGAGTCTTCATCACCTCGACAATTTCCCTCTTGCCCTTCCGCTCCACCCTACGAAACGCCCTGGCAAGATCACGAGCGAGTTGAGCATCTCGCGCCAACATCTCGTCTAGCATGCGAGCAAGATCATTTTCCGCCTTCTCTCCTTTAAAGCGATAGATCATGGCCTCTCAATGGCTCGCCTCAATGGCCGATCCAAGCAAGTTCAAGCCCTGTAAAACCGATTGACACTTTATAAGCAAAAAACAAAAATATAATAATGATCGTCAAAATTCTTAAAGCTTATACCCCGTTGATGATACAAGATCCTTCCGCAACGACTATCGGCCTTCTCGACTTGTTCGTGGCCGGAGGAGCATCGAATCCCGACGGAAGACCAGCGAAGAAATCATCGAAGTCCGGAATAGGGACCTCGCTCGTACCGCTTCCATCGCCGAAAGCAAGGTCCGGATCCCATCCTGGAAGCATGCAATCGTCCACCGAAAACTCCAGGTCGCCGAGGTCAATATCTTTCCCCTTCGAAGAATTCAGCCCCGTCGCGATTGTGGGAGCAGCGTCGGGACCTTGGTCATCAGGCTCGGAATCACTCCTTGTTTCTCCGCCCAAAGCAGGACTAGGATGCACAAACCTCAGCGCCTTTCGAACTCTCGTCGGCGTAAAGGAAGTCCAGGAAAAAGGACCGTTCCTGAGCAGATCCCTCACCGCAATAATGTCCTCAGGAAACGGAGCGAGAGGATTGATGAAGGGACGATCGTTCGGTAACCTCCGGAACAACGGGATACAACTCTCCTCAACGGACGCGGCGTCTACACGAACGAAGAAGAAAAACTTCTTCCACGAGTTGAAGTTAGAAGTAAACCCCTTTACCACTGACATGAAGTTCCAAGGAAGCAGCCTGTACGTGTCCGTATCCTTGATGATCTGTAACCGAAGAAGCGCTTCGAAGTGATTGACGGTGAGGGAGAGACAATGCTCAGGATCAGGACTCCAATGAGGTGCTGGATGCCAAGAGGATTCAGTTGGCTTATCGCCACCCCCAAACGATCCAACACACGGACGATAATTTCGGGTATCGGGAACCACAAACGACAGCGCAATACGAATGCTTCATAACAAGTAAAGTAACCCTCCGGGGGACTACTAGCGCGCTCTCCTTGACGAGGAATCCTGAACTCCACCGCATCCGAAATATGGTAGAACGACCGCATGACCTCGAGGAATTCACTAGTACTCCTACTTGGTGCACCTTCCTCAACCGGGCGATGGTTCATGACCGGGAATGATTTCTCTTTGGGAGGCGTGATCGAACCATAACATGCCACCCACCATGCCTCGTTCTCGGCTGGGTCACATCGGACCCTTTCTTCGAACTCCTCTTCTTACTCGACATTTCGTGTTTTTCTTTTCTATCAAGAAGGAAATGATAGAGAGAAAGAGAAAGAAGAAATAATTTTTCAAGAAACCTCTCTATGAGAATGAGTAAGTGTAAAGATTTAGAAGAAACTACCTCCCTTCTTATAGGCATGAGAAATTACTATTTACTTACGGATTTTCGGACACGAACTTCGCCCAAATACACCAATCTCATCCAAAATCGCCATACAGCACGATGGGATCTCACTAGAAATCCACGATCCTAACGAACTGGGGGGCTAACTGTTGGGGTCGAAAATGGTTACGACGAAGTTAACGTCCAAATCCCAGAAGAAAAAAACGAAAAAACTTCTTTGACAAATACTTTTTCAAAATAGATTCTTCCTTACGAGACATCGGACATGAGCTCGAAAAGGGTAGCTACGCAGCGACCGAACGCGTGTTTCGCTCGGTCGCTACGTAGCGACCGAGCTCTTCCGAAACGTCGATACGACATTAGTCCATGCATTCTCGTCTACCCTTCGATGCTATCTCCAAAAGACCGTAGCGAACCCATTACATGTGTCCCGCCATTCTAAGTCATTGATCAAACTTTACGGTAAAAACCACGGAAAGTTCACTCTTTATCGAAAGAAGCCGTAATAAACGCTTCGAGTCAGAAGACGGCACAAAGGAACCTAAAACATGACTCGAGGCCCAACCTACGATTTCTTAACCAACAGCCCGTAAGCCGCATGACGGTTTACGCTTGGTTCGCGAGGAAAGATAAATGTCAAGTTTCCGCGGATAAATACAAAATTTTGAAGATAATTACGAATATCGGAAAAAATGGAATATCTCCATTTTTATGCTATGGCGGCTTAAGGGCAGAAGAGGAAAAACGTAAACCGACCTAGAAGCCAGTATATAAGGAGTCCTAGGCGAGAGGCATGAGAAAGGAGGAAAATCTACAGGAATCATTCAGAAACGCCTGGGAAAGATTCAAGAGCTACCAACTTGAATGCCCCCACCATGGCTATTCAGAGCCGCAACTCATTAATACCTGTTACAGAGGTATTAACCTTCATTACCAGATCATGCTCGACACAGCCAGTGAAGGGAACTTCAGTACCAGAAACCCTGAGGAAGCAAAGCGTTTGATCAAAAATATAGCTACGGGTAGATCCTACGAAATGAGGGACGTAGAGTTAGGAAGAAAAGCTGACCCAGTTGATGAGTCACCTTTACTCGAAATCAAAGAACATCCAGACTCGCCCCATCCCGCCCTTGAGGGACAGAACCAATTTGGTATTTACCAAATTGATGATGACACCCTATCTGAACTAGGGCAGCAAATAGATTTCGTAGATAGCCATACCTTGAAAAATAATTATCCTAACCCCGATAGCTTTACCCAAAATTACGATGCTACTGTTGGATCACGCCAGGGCAGAGCAAAATCTAGGCTAAACCAAGCTTTCACGAGAAATCGCAAGTTGGCCACTGACCTGAACGGAAAGATAGACATATTCTTCAATCAGCTGATGAGAAAGTTCGACACTTTAGGTGTACAAACTAAGAGACTGGACAGTCAGGTCGTGGAAAATGCAACCGCCATCAAAAGAGAGACATGACGTCTCCCTGGTCGGACTGACGCGAACCCAAAACGTCAAGTTAATGCCGTGTTATTGAGAAGCGGAAAATGCCTCATCCCAAGAGCAATAGAAATCAACAACACAGAGAAACGTGATGTAGTTGAGGAAACCGGTGAAAGTAGGTCACACCCTATAAACCTCGATGATCCCTGTACCGAGTCAGAAATACCTCGAGAAAGAGGGAAGCCCAACACTGAGGAAGAGGCCATCGAACTCGAGGAAGAAGAAGGAGAAATAGAAGAGGATGCCAAAATCGATCGACAAGAAAGAACAAGTGTCGATCGACAAACCACGGTGAATATCGATCGACACTCTGGAGACAATGTCGATCGACTCCAAACTCCTGCTGAACCGGCAATTGAAAGAGTGTATAGGACTCTACCACCCTTCCCTCCTAACAAGACTCAGACTAAGCGAGAGCTAGACAAAGCGATCTGCAAGAAAGCATTCGATAAGATCATGTTGGAAATGCCATTGAGTGATGCAATAAAAGTATCGCCTTCAATAAAAAAATACGTAAAGGATATGGTATCCAACAGCTTTCCAGCCACTGAGCGCAGCGTCATGATGGTTTCTGAGGAAGTAAGTGGATTAATCCAAGGAAAGACCCCGATCAAGAGACCTGTTCCGGGCAGTTTTGTTTTGGGTTGCAATATACGAAACAAAAAATTTCCTCGATCCCTTTGTGGCCTAGGTTCCAGCGTGAACCTCATGCCACATTCTTTCACAATATCCCTAGGATACGACAAGTTCAAACCTACCAAAATAACTTTGGTTCTAGCTGATAGATCCGTTAGATTACCTGAGGGAGTGCTTGACGACGTGCCAATAAGGATTGATGGCTGTCACGTCCCAACGGATTTCGTAGTACTGAAATACCAAAATGAACCAAAGGACCCCCTTATTTTGGGTAGACCATTCCCAGCCACTGCTGGTGCGATAATCGATGTCAAGGAGGGCAGGATATGTCTAAACATTGGAAACATTCCAATGAATTTCGACATGGACAACCTGATGAGATGACCCTTGATCGATAAACAGACATCCTACGTGGACAATATCAGTGAATTGGCCGAAGGATCTTTCATAAACTCATGCTCAGACGATCCTTTGGAAAAAGTACTCATAACTAATGAAGAGGAATCTTTCAGTGTCGATAGTAGAGCTCAAGAATACACGCGATTAATGGACGTGAGCATGGAAACAGCAAGCGTTGATGACATAGAGGATGACGCTTCGGAAATCAACGTCGATAGATACTTACTAAAATCTGCCGATCGACAACCATCCTTCTCGAAGGAATGGGATCCCGAAAAAGCACCGAAGATTGAGTTAAAACAGCTGCCCGCTGGACTCAAATATGCCTTTCTCTATAAAGATTCATATCGCATACTGCAGAATGCCATTTGGTCTTTGTAATGCTCCTGCCACTTTCCAACGATGCATGATGTCGATCTTTACTAATATGATAGAAGACTTCATGGAAGTCTTCATGGAAGATTTCTCAGTATATGGATCCAGTTTCAAAAACTATCTCGATAACCTATGCAAAGTTTTGGCAAGATGCGAAGAAAAGAATCTCGTTCTGAATTGGGAAAAATGCCACTTGTTGGTTAACGATGGAATCGTCCTAGGACACGAAGTGTCTGCTGCTGGAATAGAAGTAGATCGAGCGAAGATTGAGGTAATGACTGGCCTGCCGGCTCCCACAAACGTAAAGGATGTGAGGCGTTTTCTCGGGCATGCCGGATTTTACAGGAGATTCATACAAGATTTTAGCAAAATCGCTAGACCTCTCACCTCCCTCCTCTGTAAAGAAGTTAAATTCGACTTCTCACCAGAATGCGTAAAGTATTTCGAGGAAATAAAGAAAGCCTTGATAACTGCCCCCATCGTACAAGCACCAGACTGGAATCTTCCTTTCGAAATCATGTGCGATGCGAGCGATTTCGCTGTAGGAGCAGTTCTAGGCCAGAGGAAAGACAAAAAGCTACATGCAGTTTATTATGCCAGTCGAACTCTCGACGAAGCACAAAGAAATTACGCAACAACAGAAAAAGAACTGCTAGCCATGGTTTATGCGTTCGAAAAATTCCGTCAATACCTGGTCGGTTGGCGAGTCATCGTCCACACCGACCATGCTGCAATTAAATACTTAATGCAAAAGAAGACGCAAAACCGCGACTCCTGCGATGGATCCTTCTACTTCAAGAATTCGACATCGAGATAAAAGATAAAACAAGAGTAGAAAACGGAGTTGCAGACCATCTTTCCTGGAAAAGGATAGAAAACGACGTCCCTATCGATGATTTCTTACCGAATTAAAATGTTTACCAAACGGAGTCATTCATCGGGAATGTAAGTCTCACTTCCGAGGACCTGTCGATCGACGATGACGATCCAATGTCGATCGATTATGACAGTTCCAGGTCGATCGACAACAACGATTGTATGTCGATCGATACTACAGATATTCTGAACAAAGAGACTAATCCCAAAACCCTCACCTTCGGTATAAAGGTTAACGTCGCGCACAATAAGCTATGGTCTGACCATGATTCCCCCGTGGATGAAAATCTGGATCAAGGAGTGCATGTAGTCGGACAAGGTTCAAAGGACAGACCTTGGTACGCTGATATAGTAAACTATTTAACTGCCGACATAGAACCCGAAGAGTTGAGAGGGTACACGAGTAAGAAATTTCTAAGAGAAGTTAGGATATATCACTGGGACGAACCATATCTCTACAAACACTGCTCTGACGGGATGTATAGACGTTGCATCGCCGATACTAAAATACACGATATACTATTCCATGCCATGGGTCCGATTATGGTGGGCACTTTGCAACCTTTAAAACGGTATCAAAAATTCTTCAAGCAGGATTCTGGTGGCCAACCATGTTTCGCGATGCTCATGCATTCATAGTACAATGCGATAGATGCCAACGAAGGGGAAAAATTAGTAAAAGACATGAAATGGAACATAAATCTATTCAGGAAGTTGAAGTCTTTGACTGTTGGGGAATAGATTTCGTGGGACCTTTCCTTTCTTCGTACGGAAATAAATACATGCTAGTCGCTGTTGACTATGTGTCAAAATGGGTCGAAGCGGTAGCTTCCCCCACAAACGACGCATCTGTAGTTATTAAGCTTTTCAAAAGCATTATCTTCCCGAGATTCATAATACCCCGAATAGTCATAAGTGACGGTGGTTCTCATTTCATCAACAAAATTTTTGAAGGACTACTCCGTAAAAACAGAGTACACCATAGAGCTGCTACACCCTACAACCCGCAGACGAGCGGGCAGGTAAAAGTCTCAAATCGACAAATCAAAGAAATCTTAGAAAAGACCGTGGACACATCGAGAAAAGATTGGTCTAGAAAAATGGACAATGCACTTTGGGCCTACCGGACTGCCTTCAAAACCCCTTTAGGAACCACCCCATTTCATCTACTGTATGGGAAATCATGTCACTTACCAGTCGAGCTGGAACACAAAGCAGCCTGGGTCATTAAATTATTGAATTTTGACATCAAACCGGCCGCCGAAAGAAGGCTCATACAGCTTAACGAACTGGACGAGATTAGATATTTAGCCTATGAGAGTTCAAAGATATACAAAGAGAAAACGAAATCATATCATGATAAAAAGATCATTTCCAGACGCTTCGAACCTAATGATCAAGTATTACTGTATAACTCTCGGCTAACGCTGTTTCCCGGAAAACTCCGATCTTGTTTGTCTTGTCCTTTTACTGTTGTGAATGTCAATCCTTATGGAGCCATTACGCTTACAGATAATAAAGGAGACGAATTCACAGTAAATGGCCAACGAGTAAAGCATTATTGGGCTAAACCGCCAAATATCAAGCCCATTGACTTAGGCCCACGTCCCGATAATTAGAAAATTCAAATATCAAGGCAAGCTAAAGACTTAAAATAAGCGCTGAATGGGAGGCAACCCATTATTTTTAAATTTAACTTTACAATTTTAGAATTTTTAGAATTTTTAGGATACAAAAAAAAATTAATTTAATTATCCGAACAAAGAGCCTATGTCGATCGACAACGAGACTCGTCATCGATCGACATCAAGTAGCCAGACACGGGCTCACTTAAGTCGACATAACCTACGAAAACATTCCCCTCTCTTTTCTCTCTAGTTTTTCACCCAAATCCGACGATTCCTTCACTCATTCCAATCGAATTTCATCCATCTCTCCGTTTAGATCACTTAACTCACGCATCATCATGGTATGAACACGAAATTTTCTAAATTTTCGTTCTTCCTAGGGTTGAAATAGAAATCGGATTTGAACTGAGATTTTAGAGCTTGAATCGATCGATTCGTGTTGGGGAACAATATAATCGATCGATTTAGCGGATTTTCGGTAACATGCAAATCGAATTGCATAATTTGGTTTTTACAGGTTTTCGTGAATGATATATCGATCGATTCCCATCGGTTTTTATCGATCGATTTTCTCTAAGTCGTGTCGATCGACATCGAGACATCTCTGTCGATCGACAACGACCAATTAACAGACGAGGCTCGCGAATCCTCTCTTGTTTGTGAACTTCGTTTACAGGCTGATGAGAGGAGAACAAAGAGGAGGTTCGACACCAACAGGCCAGCTCATGTCCGTGACAGAGACCCTTGGCCGAGACAGCCCGAAGATGGACCTATTACACTCTTTGAGAACTTCCCCGACACGCGAAAAGCGGCGAAGATCTTAGAATGCCGCAACTGTGCAATCGAGGACACTTGGGACGACTACGACAACATATTCTACAACGCGTGGCTACAGGTTTCCATAGAACCGACGCGGTTCGTCGACCCAGACATGGTCCGAGCATTGGGCATCCGATCGGACCTCGAGGACTTGTTCGTGGAGTTGGGTATGGGAAACTTTGCTACCCACCCACAGGTCCTCTACCCGGAGCTGGTCCGTCAGTTCATGGCCACCGTGAACATCTACTACACCCACGAGAGGGCAAAGAAAGCTAGAGAGGGTGTCCAGACTTTCTTCATCTGTGGCGTTCGCTACAAAGCCCCTCTTTTGACTCTCTGCACTATCTACGGGTTCAAGACCGAGCGCCAGCACGCCACCGTACCCGACTTCCCAAGGATTGGGACATTTTGGAGCCTCATTGCTACCGGCTTCTTCGACCCAGCCAAGACCGTTCAGACGGACATTCGTCACCCGACTCTTTGTTACTTCATGAAGGCCCTTGCCAACACCCTGTTGTGCAAGATGGAACCTAGTAAGGTTCGGGTTCAGGAGCTCACTCTGGTTTACTATGCGGTGAGGAGTCTGGTTCACATGGAGGGCATTGAGGAGCCCGTGGACGACGCATGGCCCAACCTTGGAGCCATATTTGCTGAGCATCTGACCAAGCTCAAGATGAAGCATTTCCAGTTAACGGGAAGGAAGAGGGAGACGGCTGGGAGCCTACTCACTCCGATCTTCGTCCATTGCGATGTCCCCCTAGACGACGCTGATATGGATGATCGGATCCTTTACATGGACACAACACATCTCACGAGCGCACAGTGGCTCAAGGACGACCGCGACTGGTCCTTTAAAGACGGGGACGGCATACGCTTGGTGAGGCTTCCACTTCGGTCACTTACAGACTTCTCCCATGGCCTTAGCAGCATTCAGTTCCGACCTGACCCTCGCCTAATCCGAGTCCCAGTAGCCCAGCCGCGCCGCTACACGGTCCAGCACACCGTAGGACCCCAGCCGCATCAGCCCGAGGACACACTACCGCTTTTCCTTCCTATGCCAGACATGTCTGCACGTCCTGAGGGAGACTTCCAGTGCATCGTAGTCGATGCTCTTACTGCCATCTGGGCTAGAGTGTAGAGATGTCGTTGCTCGAGCAGGAGGAGTGTGCGAGCCAGCTCACCGTCAGTAGCAGGACCGTCCCGCCAGTGCAGAGGCACCTCCAGCGACGAGACCACCGATGAGGACTAGTCCTTATATCTCTATCCCTATCTACTTATGTTTTTCTTTATTTTCGAACTTTTAGGATTCACTTTCGAACTTATTATTCTATGTTATGACTTGAGTTTACTTATTTTGCTAATCTTGCACGTGTTTGGATTGTCTAACAGAGCTAACCTAGCTGACTGATGCTAATTATATGATGAGTTAGACACATGGATATGTTGCAGCTAGCGTAGACATTTTGTGTCTCTGCGCTATCGATCGATAACATGAAGGATATGTTGATCGACAGCGACGCACCTATATCGATCGATTATGAGGTGTACATATCGATCGATTCTCAAGACAGAGGGTAACAAATTCTTTTCTCTTGTCTAACATCTAAGAAATATTTATTATTTTCTAACCAACCAATCTTTGACTAATTATCACTGGGGAGACTGAAATTTAAGTCTGGGGGAGGTATTTACTGATATCAGTTTGCTATATGATTTCAAAAAAAAAAAATTTAAGTTATTATTGAGTCAAGAAGGGGATTATGAACTTATAGATTTTGCTAGATATCTAACCACTCTTAAGCACCATTCTAGACTTACTGATTGCAGATAGTACTAAAGATACTAAAGTGGATCAACCTGTCAACTATCTACTCTTGCTAAGATTGTTTTGAAGGAACCAAAGCTGACCTCCAACACTAAACCTGACACAACTGCTTGTCTTGGGGCTTGGTATACATGGGATCGGATTCTTCAAACAAGTCTGGAAGGTAAAGCCTTGTGTATATAGATTTATCACCCTTTCTCTCTCTATTTTCGAAATATAGATTATATAAATATATATATATATATTTATATTTATTATTATAGAAATTTATTAGGAAGGAATTCGAACAGGACTTGGTGGCTACAACCATTAAGGCTTGCTTCATAAGAATTTCATAGGTAAAGGATTAGAACAGGACTTGGTGGCTACAACCGTTAAGGCTTGCTTCACAAATAATCCTAGGATATAGGTCAAAAAGAAGTGAACAGGACTTGGTAGCAACCACCATTAAGGCTTGATTCATGGAAGCCTGTCCAATCTTGGTTAATGATCTTGCATATAAGCAGACTTTAACCAAGAGAGAAAATTAGTAGAGAGAGAGGATAGGAACTAACGTTTACCTGCAGGTCCAGATACTTGTTTGAGAATCCTAGAATCCTGTGATCGATATTCCCAAGGTAAAGCCTTCACTTTTATTTTATGCTAAGAAATGAGGTTGGTAGAGAGGAATGAAAGACAAGATTTGCTAAGTTGTTAGCTAGATGAATTTGGTTGCTAAGCTAGGATATGGTATAATGTGCTTTTGTGATTAGGACTTCTTAGATGTGGATTGCAATATTGTAGATGTGATGATTCTAAGTTTTAAATCATGTGAGTCCCTGCTGTTTTAAAAACCTCTTTCAGAGAGAGTACCTGTTTGTTTTACTTGAGGACAAGCAAAATGGTAAGTCTAGGGGAGTTGATAGACCATGGATTTTACCTACTATTAGCCATGGTTTATAAGTGTTTTAAGATATATTTATTATTATATAGAGTCTATTTACAGTATTTACAGGTCCAGGTACTATTCGCAAGGAAATGATGTATTTGGAGCTATTTAAAGATCTTTTGAGCTTCGCTGGAAGCAAGAGATGGTCGACGGTCGCAGCTCAATATCGACCGATAGTCACCACTAAATATCGATCGATGTCAAGTCCCTCGTATCGCAGATGACCCTCCTGGTCATTCAGGTCTCCATTGTTGTCCCGAACAAGTATCAAAGGCGCAACCATGTCTCGCGGCTCAGTATCGATCGATGTCCGAGATGGAATGTCGATCGATGCCGGATGAAGGATGTCGGTCGACGGAAAGTTTTTGTTGTCGGTCGACAGGGGTGAGCGAGAATCGGTCGACGGGACTGGTGTCTGGGTCGACAGTGGTTGAGCAGAATCGAGCGATACGGAAGTGTTGTTGTCGGTCGATAGGGAGCGCGCTTCCTTGCGAATCATGCGTTCCAAATTTGTAGGATCTGGCGAGAATATCAGTTGAGTTTCCTTGTTGCTTCTGGTACTGCTGGGCATGTACCTGAAAATCCAAGAAAAAATTTTATGTTAGAAAACTTCACAAAAATTAGAAAAATAGGCGATCAAACCTCCCCGACAACGGCGCCAAATTTGATACTACTCAAAGTATCCTAAGGAGTGATTTATACTCTCTCAAATAAGAGGTCGAGTTGTAGTACTTACGGATCGAATTCACAGGGAGTTAGGAAACCTAAGGATTCTTATATGATTTGTTAAGCAAAGATGTTTTTTAGAGTTTTAAATGTAAATTGTAGTTTATATTGAACAAGTGTTTGTTCAATAGAAGATTTGGGGTTTTGGTGCTTAAAAAGAAAATAGCTAGACTTAGGGTTTTTGTTCAGGAAAGTTGGAATTATAATCCTACAGATGCCTAATGAGTTGCATGCATGATAATGTAAAGATCAACTTTTTGATCAACAAGTCAATCAGCTTTCGCGTGTATTGACTTGTCTATTAACTAGATAAATGATCTCAACTCTCGTTATATTGATCAATAGAAAGTGTCGATCGATATTCCAATGGGCGTATCGATCGATACACCCTTTGCACCGTCAATCGATTATTCAAGTGTGATATCGATCGAGGCGCTCTAGTTAAGCTTTATACGCAGGTTGAATGAAGGCTTACTAAGCTCACTAGATCAGCTCTCGCCTTGCTCATAGCAAGAAACATAGTTCTATTAGAATATTTTCACGATGAGAATAAAGCTCTCGCTTTTATCAATCAATCCAATGGCAGGTTCTAGGTAGCTAATCTAGACACATGCATTAATGAACAATCCCTCCTAACCTATTTAAACCCTAAAATCTAACAATGGAACTACTCAGACATGGCTAAGAAGTTCATAACAGCAGTTAAGTATAAAAACTTCATTAGAATAGTGAATAGATATCAGTGGAGTTTCAATCACAAATTATAACTTTGGATATTCTCTCCTATCTATCAAAATCCTAAAAACCTTTGCTGAAAATAATAAAACAATGAAACACAAGAAAAGCACACTTTGCCTCTAACATGGCGGCGAAACTTATATAATTAGGGTAAAACTCGTCAAGGGCAATCTTGTAAAATGGTGAAATCTTGGGCTTCAAGTCGGCTGTGACCAAATGGGCTTTCTGCGCGCTTCGCTGTCGATCGATTCCATGTCATGCGTATCGATCGATTCTATCTCTCCAATATCGACCAATTGTCGAGTTCGATGGTCATCTCGGGTGCTTTCTCCAAATATCTCCAAAATGCTCCAAAATCATCACTTATCTCCAAAACACTTCTGATCTTATAAATATAATAAATAGACTCAATAATATAATAATTATTAGTAAAAACACCTATAAACTATGGATGAAAATGTGTCAAATCCATAGTCTATCAACTCCCAAGGTAAAGCCTACACTTCTATTTATGTTAAGAAATGAGGTTGGTAGAGGGGAATATCAGACAGGATTTGCTAAGTTGTTGGCTAGGTGAATTTGTTGCTAAGCTAGGAAATGGTATAATGTGTTTTTATGATTAGGACCTCTTAGATGTGGATTGCAGTATTGTAGAGGTGATGATTCTAGTTTTAAATCATGTGAGTCCCTGCTATTTTCAAACCTTTTTCAGAGAGACTGTCCGTCTGTTTTGCTTGAGGACAAACAAAAGGGTAAGTCTGGGGGAGTTGATATACCATGGATTTTGCCCACTTTCAGCCATGGTATATAAGTGTTTTAATATATATTTACTACTATATAGAGTCTATTTAGAGTATTTACAGGTTCAAGTACGTTCTGGAGAAATATGGTGATTTTGGAGCCTTTTGAGGTGCAGAACTGCATAGACGCATCATATGTTTATCTATGGATAGAGACCTTCCCACCGTTAGATTGAGCCCATATTTTGACACAAGATAGAGCTTTGAGTTAGCTTTCCAATTCCACCGGTTTAAGGTCAATCTGCATCCTGTAGCAAAAGGTATTCCTGTTTTACTGAAGACTGGCCAGTCTGCCTCGCGAGAGGAAGCTGTCGAGGAGATGAAGGACTGTCGATGGATGAAACATCATTGGTGTCGGTCGACAGTGATCCCAAAAAATAGGCCAAACCTGTTTTGTGACCAATTTAGGCCCAGAAGTCACCACATATTACCAATATACCCCTAGACGATCTGAAACTCTATTTTACTGTTTCTAAGCCATTGTTGACGACTATGCTTCATATTATTCTAGAGAGAGAGCTTAGGATTGGAGAGAGAGATCTGTACACCTTGAGAGAGGGAAGATCTTGAACTCCCTTTGTTTCTTTACTCTATTCTACTTTTATTTATCTATTGCAATATTATTCAGACCATCATAACCATGTTTCTTATGAATATGTCTGAGTAGTTCTTACTGTTAGATTTAGGTTTCTCAATAGGTTGATATATGTATTGATAACTTAAATTGTTGTTAGGGTGTTTAAAAATATAGTTCTTCATCTAGTTATTCTTAAAGCTAAGTTTAGGATTAATTACCCATTAAACTTAGATCTTAGGATTAATTGAGATTAAGCCATTGCTTGACTCAATACCTGAAAATAAACTAGTATGATCTAACTGACTAGATACAAACGAGAGTTGATCTAGTAAGTTAGAGAATATAAATCAAACCTGTCCGTAAAGCTTTCTGGAAGAAGTATCGATCGACGCAGAGATAGCCCTGTCGATCGATATTTTGAAAGGTGTATCGATTGATATTCGTAAAGAATTATCGATCGACACTTTCTCGTGATTAACATACGAGAGTTGAAATCCGAGATCCAGATTAGATAATCAGATTGATTATATCTTAGTTTGAATTCAAGAACAATTAATATCAATAAATCACTAAAGACCCAACTTAAGTATTACTTATCATACCTGAGAACATACCTGAATCTAGCTATTCTCCTAACTGTTAACAACCTCAAATCAAATCAATCGAACAATTATTTTGCTCACCAATTCATTTACTGCTTTAAAACCTATAAATCATTTAATCTAGCCTTAATTCGAATACTATAAATCTATTGTGTAATCCTAGAGTCTCTGTGGATTCGATCCCTAAGTATTACATCTGACCCTCTTATTTGAGTGATATCACCTAACTAAGTCACTTCCTCAAACAAAGCATGATTTTTTCGGAGCTAAGTTGGGAGTGTGCAACTTTGAATCACGGGGGACTGTTGGTTGATTCAAAGTCAATTTAGATTTTATGAATATTTAGGTTTTTGGTTTAAGTTAACGTGGGTTGTTTCGTAGTTATTAAGAGTTTATTATTTATCTTTTATTGTTGTGGGTAATGGGTAGTTATCTATTTTTTTTTATATTCAGTATTTTGTAATTGTGTTTTTTAAACCATTTACTCAAAGTAAGTTGTTGCTTACTTTCTTTGAAATCTCCAGCAGTCATTGGCTACATTCTTTTGATCCATCTCATTCATTCA
This sequence comes from Brassica napus, assembly GCF_020379485.1. Taxonomy (NCBI): domain Eukaryota; kingdom Viridiplantae; phylum Streptophyta; class Magnoliopsida; order Brassicales; family Brassicaceae; genus Brassica; species Brassica napus. The sequence continues at coordinate 18,203,342 of NC_063445.1, read as the reverse complement.
AATTTAAATTATATTTTCTTAAATAGTATAAATCTGCTGAGTTGTTAAGATAACATATATTAAAATTTAAAGCAAATTTTTTGTTTTAATAACCGAGTGTCCTGGCCGCACCGAAATGATCGAAACTAGAGATCGAAGCGACCAAGGACTTAGCATGCGCTGGTCACCTAGGTCACCGTGAACGGTCTCGGGCGCTGAGGTTCCACATGTGAATTCTCCAGTGGCCGGAATTCGAACCCGGATGGTGAAACTCACAGCCGTAAACCCTTTACCACGAGAGCTAGAATTTAAAGTGAAATTAAGAATGATATTATGGTTGTGTATACCATTTTAATTGTAGTGACACTGTTCTTTGACAATAACAACAATTACTAGTATGCTTTGTTTTTCGTGGTTTAAAAAAATTCACATAAATCAAGTCTATAAAATTTGTCAAATATGTTATGTTAGATTTTATTCAGTAAACTTCCATATAGTTAAAATATTTACTGCATATATACTTAAAGGCAACACATATCCGAATTCTAGTCAAATATTATATATATAGAGATATTATATTTGGTAAAATGTGATTCTAGTCATATATACATGTCGACACACACATTCAACACTCCAATTAACATTGTACTGGAGATATTAAAGTCAACCTAATTCTATATGAAGTTCTGAAGGGTATTCAGAATATTAGATGATGCCGAATTAGCATTTTATCCGCCATTTCGCCTACAAGCTTATCATCTCTAACGTTATCCATGTTTTTTTTGGGTGCAACGTTATCCAACCCTTTAAGCATATAAATATCATTTCGTCCACGGCATACGTGAAATAATATCACAAAAGTTAAAATTAAAACTTGTGTATGGCTGACATAAAGAACGGTATCATCGTGAATACCTTTTACTTTTCCTCTTGATTTCATGTGAAAGCCATGAATTTTGTTCAATATTTTTACTCCTACCTCACATTCTTATGCATATTTTTGCTGAGTTTATGCAAATCTGTAATATCAATTAACATTTCCATGCATGATGCCAAAAATGTGCTGAATTTCACATATATGTTGAAAGAAAAATGATTTTCGTTTTCCAAACCATCATCTCAAACCTCAATCGATTTGTAAATTCCAGAAAAAAAATAACAAACTTGTTTGGAATGGTCTATAACAATACTAATAAACATTGGGAAAATAGTTCATTCCCCTATGAACTAGTTGTTCCCAGTTTTTCCACACAGTAACTTTTAAGTCATGCCAAAAACCACGTGAATAATGGAAAAATGACTTATTCCCCTATGAATTAGTTGTTCCAGGCTATTTCACACACAAACTTTTAAGCTATACCAAAAACCACATGAACAACTCTATTTTTTTAATTACATGCACAAACTATCGATTTTAAACTAATTCCCCTAAAACCGTAAATGGTATTGTTTAAACGTTAACCGTAAAGAGATCATATGACATTAATTTCTGGATTGAGGAGAATATATAAATCCCTGCAGGACCGGAACCTGAGAGTAACATCCGCATATGGAACCAATCAAGCGTCCTAGATTACGCCAATTTTATAGTTCATTGTGACAATACATGGAGATTGGTAAGTTAGTATTTGCCGCTCTTCTTTCTTTATGCATCATGTAAAATTTTTTATTTTTCTGCATGATAATAAATTTTATCCCAATTGATGATAAAGAGTAAAACGATTTCTTAAGAAGAATAGAAGTTGACAAAAAGAAGAAGAAAAAGAAAAACACGACGTAATATTCTGTTTTTATCAACCCAAATTAAACCGTCTCTCCACCTATCATAAACCAAGTTAACGTTAAAATTACACTGTTACGGTTTTAGGGAAATTATTTTAAAATCGATAGTTTGTGCACGTAATTCAAAAAATAGAGTTGTTCATGTGGTTTTTGGCATGGCTTAATAGTTTGTGTGTGAAATAGCCAGGAACAACTAATTCATAGGGGAATAAGTCATTTTTTCATTGTTCATGTGGTTTTTGGCATGACTTAAAAGTTCATGTGTAAAAAAGCCGGGAACAACTAGTTCATAGGGGAATAAGCCATTTTGCCAATAAACATCAACGGGGTGTTGGATAAATCTACTGAAGTGGCTGAATGATTTGGAATCTCATTGGATAGCCCATAAAACTCTAGAGCCCATATACAAGAAGTTGACACTCGAACTCTTCATCTTGAAACCTATAGAAATGAACCGTGGCTACAACACTTTCTACTGGAATAAGATATGTAGGAAATTATGGCCATCATTATGAGAGGAAAAATTTACACATAATTCAAGTTTTCAATTACGCTAAAAGACACATTGGACATTGAAAACACCTTCTCATGTTAAATTGACCAATAAACCCTTTAACTAGTATGTAGTGAACTTGGTTACATCTCCTAACTAGAAATAACTAATTAGAAACTGAACAATCCAATAATTCATTTTTCTTTTTAAAAAAAAAAAAAAAATCAAGCCTTCTTCTGGAAACCAACGAGACCAACTCCCTTTTTTTTTTTTAAATTCAATTTTTTTGCTCTAGATCTAGAAATTGTAAAAATGGAATGTGCTAAATCCTCACCTTTATGAATTTTATTTTTGTATTCTTTCTTATATCATGATTTTAAATTTAAAACTTATATATATGAGAATCAAAGAAATTAAACGACAGTGACGGTGATGACCACCGCAAAACATCGGGGCCGGTGAGTCAGGCTTCGTTACTTTAACAGCCATGAAAGAACATTGGTCTCTTCTAAAGCTTTCGTCTTCATCCATGACCATCTGCTTCGATTTACACTCCACGCTACAGAATGCTCTACCACCTCTGATGTATTCAAACCAGAACCAAAACACATCCGAAAAACATAAACACAAGTCGTATAATAAAGAGAATTGTAAATGAGAGAATTGTGGACGTCAAAGTTGTGGAAGAGATATTTGTGGACGAGATAGTTATGGACAAGATATTTTGTGGACAAGAGAATTCTGTTAACATTTTTTTATAGAGAAGCTATGCCATTGGCTGTTTGTATTTTAAATTTTTGTACACTCAAGTGGAAGCTCAAGTACACAATGTCTTAGACTTTGTGATCTTACGAACCATGCATGAGAGCATGTGTACTGATTCAAAGATATCTGAAAACTTTCTTATCATCTATAAGGCTCATGGACGGGTGATATGTGGATGGTGGTTTATAGATGGATGTATTGTGGATGGGTTTCTCGTGGATAGTGTGTCGTGGATGGTGTCTCGTGAATAGTGTATCGTTCTCGTGGATAGTATGATGGGTAGTTCATGGATGAATGTATCGTGGAGAGTATAAACAGAGATTGAGGAAAAGCAAGTTACTCACAATAAAAAAATATTAAAAAACATGTGATTATTAGAAAACAGAGCTTTTGTGTGGAGAGTATAAATATATGTTCAATCTCCATCGCTTTTCACTGTTCGGCATCTCTTTCACTATAGCTCCCAAAATAACAAACTATGACAAAAACCTTAAATTCTTCACCAACTTTCTCAACCTTTGCAACCAATTAATTACACTCCATAAGGCATGTTTTCTTCCAGCCGTTGATCTACTTTCATCAAAATGATCCGACGTACACGATCAATTCACGTAAATCCATATATCTAACTTTTTGCTTTATGACTTTATCATTAATTGTAACTACAAAGAAACTAAATTTACTTATGTTTGCATCTTTAAAGCAAACATTATTCTCCTTACCAAAAGCAAGGTTATTTATGTCATAAAAAAGATAGCTGCCAAGCTAAAATGTGTCAAAGTTACATTGTGTCTTATAGAGTAAAATAAACTCAAAAAGTGTCTTTTTAGGTAAGTATCTCACTGTGACAGCTGTTTTATCCAGGACGAAAATAACCTTGCTTTTGGTTTAGGAAAATAAAGTTTTAAAAAGAGGCAATCGTATTAAAATTTAGTTGGTGTATGGTTGCATTTAATAATAAAGTTATAAACCAGAAAGTATATATATGGATTTATGTGAATGGTTTGTGGGCATTGAACCAATTTAAAAACATGGGATCTAACGGTTACGAAGAATCATGCCTTTAAGGTGTAATTAATGGGTTTCCAAGGTTGAGAAAGTAGGTAGTAGGTGAGTCGTGCTCAGAAGAGATATGGTCCGACGAAGTTTGGTTAGAATATATATGATCAAACGTTGGTTGGACGGGAGTATTGTGGTCAGGCGATGAGTGGATGGGAGGTGTGTGGTCACTCGATGTGTGGACGGGTGTTGTGTGGTTGGGCGATGAGATGTGGTCAGACGAGTTGTGAAGTGGTGGTGGAGAGACGCATGGGTTCCAGAGTGGGTGCGGTCACTTTATATGTGGACACGGGTGTTGTGTGGTTGGGCGATGAGATGTGGTCAGACGAGTTGTGAAGTAGTGGTGGAGAGATGTAAAGGGGGTTCCAGAGTGTGGTGTGGTCACTTCTTTTTTTTTTGTTTGGGGGCCAAGACTTTTCACAAATCGAGCAAGAAGTTTCTCTACTTATCCCATAAAGACTAGTCAATTAAACACAAGAGTTCACTCTTTTCCTTCAACTTTCTCTACTCCCAAATCAAACTTCACAACACTCACCCCCATCCTATGGCTAGACAATAATGTGCCTAATCTAGCAAGAATGAAGATCAAGCATTGTCGTTCCCGATACTCTCAACATTATGTGCATGTAAGACTTTCCGAAAAAGGCCTCACTCATCAATCAATGAAGGCTTAAACAGAGGAAGAGATTTTGGGAAGAGGTCTACCACTAGAGGTTGTCAAAAAAATTGGCATAAAGGATGTGACAACTCAAGTGTGTATATCCATGATTCAGTACACAAAGGACCATGAGCAAGATGCATTAAGTTCGTTCAGTTCAAATAAGGTTGTAGTTGGCTTCAAAGACTGAGTTTCAGCAATCAACAAGTTTCAGGAAGAGTTTTCAAGGCTCGAAACATACAAGTCCTTTTGAGAGGTGCATAAGCTACTCAGGTGCAAAGTAGTGTTATTTACAAGGCATTTAAAATCATTGCTCCCAATGCAAGTGAATGCAACCTATATGCTCGAGACTCTCCTAGAAATGCAAATGATGCAAACTAAATGATTTTTTTTTATGCAAATAGATATGCAATGCATGACTCAATGAAACAACGTCAAAGCAAACATGATCAAATACTTGGTACCTCCCCCAAACTTAAATGACACAGTCTCTATGTTGTCAAGGAGAGGGAGATACCCAAAAAGAGAAAACTAATATGCAAAAACGAAATGGTATATACAGGGGAAAGTAGAGAAGTACCTTCAAGGATAGTAAGTGGGGGCAGATGCCCCAGCATCATCGTCGTCCGGTGGAAACGTGGTGTAGTAACCTCCATGTCCTGAGCTGTAGTCTCCATACCATTGTTGGCTCTGAACTTCTTCAATCTCAGCTTCACTTTCTGAAGAGGCTAGGGATGGAGACTTGTTTCCAGAGGCGGAAGGCTGAGTGGGTGGGTTCCTCCATTGTCGCTGGAGCTGTCTATCAGTGAGTGGGAAACCAAGATCAGTGGGCTGAGGTGGGGGCTGGGGGACTGATGTGTTCGCGAAGGCGAAGTCCGCTGAGCTACATCCAGCTATTCCTCCTCTGGTCAAAACATCGGCCACCTTCTTCATGAACTTGGCTGAAGTCTTTGCTTGCTTCTTCACCATCTTGCTCAGCGCCTTGCACTTGTCCTTCAGCTTTTCGATTGTTCTGTCTTGTGCCTTGTTCCATCGCTGAAGTCGGCTAATGTGGTCATGAGCATCACGAAGCGCACCAGGGGGAAGGACTCCATCATGTGGCTTGAAGTAGTAGCGTGGAGGTCCATAGATGGGTACAGATTTTTCCCTAGGAGGTTCTGTGAAGTCGTGTCTCGTCGGAACACTCCTTTTCCTTGGTGCAGCAATGGGACCGAGAGACCCGTCTTCTCCAAGAAAGTCTTCTTGGGATAAGTTGAAGCTGATAGCTCCAGGTCTCTCTAAGCTCGTCAGTCTCTGGTTTGGAAGAACCACTTCGACCGGCTTGCCCTGCTAGTAGTAGTGGTAGACGTAGTCCTTCCCATACATCCCACTGAAATAGGTGGCAATCCTCAAGTAAGTGCCATCGATGAACTTAGGCCCTGCTGCGTCCTTTCCCAAGGGAACATTCAGAAATTGGAGCAGTGGTGTGATCATCCCGCCTATCCCAACCTTTGGTTGCGAATCAGTTGTGTACCATGCCCAGTCTCTGTAGTGCTCGAGACGATTCACGAAGAAGCTGACCATCCCGAAGGAAGCATAGATGTCGTTGCTTGGAAGGGGCAACGTTCCAGGTGGGGCGTAGGGGCGGATAGCCGGGCAGAGCAGTCGCATGTCTTCCTCGGTGACACTACCAGCTTGCTTCCGTGGGTAGAATGCATGGACGAGCATCCTATGGAGGTAGCGTACAGACGGGTGCCGGATATGTGAGTTCTTGTCAGCCCCAGTAGAGTGCTTGTTTCCAGTGATTAACTTCCAAAGCTGAGTGGGGAGGTTTTCACACTTGGGAAGAGAGTAGTCTGCCAAGTCTTGGAAACCCATGACTCTCCCAATGTCTTTGAAGTTTATATTGTACTCTCTCCCATTGACCTTGAACTTTATTTTACCCCATCCTTGCCTCACGTGCGGATCGTCATGGTAAGTGACCTCAAGGGAAGTCAAGAACTGACAGGAGACATCCCGGTAGGTGGGGTAGGCCATGGTGAGGAGTTTGGGCATCTTCAGGTGCCCCAGTATTGCCTCAATATCAGAATTGAGACCCACCTCCTTCAGCAAATCAAGGTCAGCGAATCTGGTCGGAGTCCAAGTTACCCCATTCAACAAATGGTGATACAACTCTTCCTCAGATGGAGTTTTCGCCCTGTCTCTATCCTCAGCAACCTCTTTCCCCTTGGACACCTTGGCCCTCTTTGTAGGAGCCTGCTCATCTGCACTTTCATCGCCACTCTCCTCATCTGTGGCAACTGCTATACTCTTTCCTGCCCTCTTCTCTTGCTCCTTTGTCTTCTTTGCAGCCACGGTTTTCTGTCGAGAAGTCCTTTGTGTCCCAGAACCAGCTCGTTCCAAGGCTAAAGCCTTTCCTCTCAACGAAGACTCTTGACTTTCAGGTTCTTGCCTCTCAGCATCCGACTTTCCCTTAGTTTTCCTAACCATTGTACCTGAGAAATACAAAACTTGGAAAGGGATAAGTCGATTGACTTTGCAAATGTAAACTTCAAGAAGCAACGTAAAGAATCACAATTCTCAATCTTTTCATCATGTGAAAATTACAAGACAAGTAAAATTCAATAATCAAAGTAATTCTAGAATGAGAGGGTTCTCTAATCAAACCTTTCAACACCTTAACATACTAACTCACCCACTAACACACTCAATTAGGATCAATTTCGAAAAGCCCCAAATCCATGAACCCTAATTTTGCCAAAGTTCAAATTAAGCTCAGTTCCACCATCAATTCAACAACCCAACTTGATATATAAGCTTTCCCTAGTCTATTTTACCACAATCAAGCAAGAAAATGACCAAATTTCGATTTTCAAATTCTAGGGTTCATGGACCTACGAATTTGAATTTAAAAACACAATACCTTGCTTTGGATGGAAGGAAATGGGGAATGGGTGGTGAGGAATAGACTGTTGGGGCGAAAGCTTAGATTTAGAAACAAGAACTAGGAGATTTGGGTGAGAATTGAGAAAGTTAGGAGATTTTTGGTGTGGGTTTGTTTGAGAGAGTATGAGTGTTTGTGAGAGGAAGGGAGAGTGAAAGAGATGAAGGTCGTGGGTATGGGTAGGTCTAGGGTCGTCCGGTTAGGTTTAGGGCTGGTTAACTCGAATTAAACCGGATAAAATCGAAGAGGGACTTACCTGGACCGGCTCGGGAGCGACCTGGAGTGGTCGCTCTGATAGGTCGCTCCGGGTCGCAGAAAACGCGAGCGACCTCACGTGGTCGCTGCGTCACGTCGCTCTGATCAACTGAAAACGCGAGCGACCTCACGTGGTCGCTGCGAGACGTCGCTCCGAGAGCGATCCTCGAGCCCCGGAGACAGAAAACGCGAGCGACTTAGCCGAGTCGCTCTGATCACGTCGCTCCCAGCTGGAGTGACCTCGTGGCGTCGCTGCGGAACCTCACTCCCACGCTCGATTCTTTGCCTTGACCGGATCGATGAACCACCTGAACACTACTTCAACACTTTCCCCTCTTTTTTTTTTATGAAATATGATGAAAATGAAAATATCAATGCAATATGTACAAGGATACGCATGGGACTTCCTCCCAAGTGAGCTTGTTTTAAGTCTCTAGCTTGACTTTGCCTCCTTTTGGATTAGGCTGGGGTAGGATCCGACAGTGGAGTTGAAACTCCATCTTCCTCAGGTGCATCAGCCATGTAGAGCTTAACCCTTTGCCCATTGACTGTGAAGTCTCTTCCATCAGTACTCCACAAAACTATTGCTCCATATGGCTTAACCTCTTTGACCTTGAAAGGGCCGGACCACCTTGACTTAAGCTTTCCTGGAAACAACTTCAGTCTTGAGTTGTAGAGAAGAACTTGATCTCCTTCTTTAAACTCTCTCTTTAGGATATTCTTGTCATGGAAAGATTTAGTCTTCTCCTTGTAGATCCTTGAGTTTTCGAAGGCATCCATTCTTATCTCATCAAGCTCATGTAGCTGAAAAAGCCTTTTCTCCTTGGCACTCTTGATGTCAAAGTTCAGCAACTTTACTGCCCAAAGTGCCTTGTACTCAAGCTCCACTGGTAGATGGCAAGCTTTCCCGTACAATAGGTTGAAAGGTGTGGTCCCCAGAGGTGTCTTGTAAGCTGTCCTGTAAGCCCAAAGCGCATCATCAAGCTTAACTGACCAATCCTTCCTTGTAATCCCCACAATCTTCTCCAGAATGGACTTGATCTCTCTGTTAGAAATCTCAACTTGACCACTTGTTTGAGGATGGTAAGGAGTTGCAACCTTGTGCTTAACACCGTTCTTCCTGAGAAGTCCCTCAAGCAGTTTGTTGATGAAATGAGACCCTCCATCACTGATTACAACTCTTGGAACTCCGAACCTTGGAAAGATGGTGCTCTTGAACATCTTGATTACCACTCTTGCATCATTGGTGGGACTTGCAATAGCTTCCACCCATTTTGAGACATAATCAACAGCTACCAGGATGTACTTGTTGCCATGTGATGATGGAAATGGCCCCATGAAGTCAATACCCCACACATCAAACACTTCCAACTTCAAGGATTGGATTCTGAGGCATCTCATTCCTCTTGGTGATGTTTCCCCTCCTTTGGCATGAATCACACCTTGAAACAAAGTCTTGTGTGTCCTTGAACATGTGTGGCCACCAGAATCCAGCTTGTAACACCTTAGCAACAGTCTTGAAGGTAGCAAAGTGGCCTCCATAAGATGATCTATGACACTGTGTAAGGATCCCATCAATCTCCTCATTAGCAACCACTCTCCTATAAAGTTGATCTTTGCAGAGAATGTAGAGGTAGGGCTCATCCCAGTAGTATCTCTTCACATCCTTGTAGAACTTCTTCTTGGCATAACCCACAAGATTCAAAGGCTCTTTTCCTGTGGCTAGGTAATTCACCAAATCAGCATACCAAGGTTCTTTCTCTTTTGTTGCCTTGACTTCTTCAAGCTTCCTTCCAGTCTCACAAACTGCTATCACTGCTCCAATAGCCATTGTCTCAAAGGAAAAGACAATGGCTAGCATCTCCTTCTCTGTTGTGGCATATCTCATCTGAGCATCATTCAGGGTTTGGCTCGCGTAGTAGATCACATGGGTCTTGCCATCTTTCTTCTGCCCCAAAACAGCTCCAACAGCATAATAACTAGCATCACACATGATCTCAAAGGGGAGATCCCAATTAGGTGGCTGGACAATTGGAGCACTGATGAGTTCACCTTTCAGCTTTTTGAAGGCTTCTAGACACTCCACATCAAAGCTGAAGGTGGCTTCTTTGCACAGCAGCCTGGTCAATGGTCTAGTGATCATGGAGAATTCCTTTATGAATCTCCTGTAAAACCCAGCATGACCAAGAAAACTTCGGATGTCTTTCACTGTCTTTGGTGGGGGCAAACCAACCATAACATCGATTTTGGCCTTATCCACCTCAATCCCCTTCTCTGAAATCTTGTGCCCCAGCACAATCCCTTCTTTGACCATGAAGTGACACTTCTCCCAGTTCAGCACAAGGTTGGTGTCTTCACATCTCTGTAGGACCCTGCACAAATTTGACAAACAAGCAAAAAACGAAGATCCATAGACAGAGAAATCATCCATGAACACCTCCACAACATCCTCAATCAGATCAGAAAAGATCGACATCATGCACCTTTGAAAGGTGGCTGGAGCATTACATAGACCAAATGGCATTCTTCGATATGCGAAGATACCATAAGGACATGTGAATGTTGTTTTCTCCTGATCATTGGGATGTATGGGGATCTGGAAGAATCCTGAATATCCATCAAGAAAACAAATGATTTGCAAGTCTCTCAAGCATCTGATCAATAAATGGAAGTGGAAAATGATCATTTCTAGATGCAGAGTTCAGTTTGCGGTAATCAATACACATCCTATGCCCAGTGACTGTTCTTGTTGGTATCAATTCATCCTTGTCCACCCTTTTTTGGCACAACATACACAGAAGATACCCATTTAGAATCTGAGATAGGGTAGATAACACCAGCATCTAAGAGTTTAAGAATCTCTTTCTTTACAACATCCTTCAGGTTAGGATTTAACCTTCTTTGATGCTCGATAGAAGTCATTGATTCATCCTCAAGATGTATCCTATGCATACACAAAGAGGGTGATATTCCCTTGATGTCATCAAGTGAGTAACCTATTGCTTTTCTAAATCTTTTAAGTGTTTTCAAAAGTTCAGATAGCTCAGTTTCAGTAAGTTCACTACTCACAATGACTGGATAAGTTCCATTAGGACCAAGAAATGCATACCTTACACCATTGGGGAGAGGTTTAAGCTCCACCTTAGGCGCCTTAAGCTCGCTCCAGTCGTTTTGCTGGGTGTCCCCTTGTTGAATGACCGAGGCTTCCTGATGGACAATTTGAGGCAGCTCCTCATACTGATCCTTACTACCAAATCCTCTGTGTGAATCCAACATCATCCCATAGGCAGCACTCTCCAGGTTCTGAATCACTTCAGCTGGCCTCTCTATCGTCAAAGCATGCTGTAGAGGGTCTTCTATTGACAATTCTTCAAGGAGCTCATCAGCAAGGGCATCCATCTCTTCAATGTAGAAAACTTGCCCTTGAACTGTTGGTTTCTTCATTACCTCCTTGATGTCAAAGTGAAGAACATGCCCTTTACCCAAGTGGAGATCAATCTTGCCCTCTTTCACATTAACAATTGCTCCTGCTGTAGCTAAGAAAGGCCTTCCAAGGATTAAAGGATCTGCAGCTTCCTCACCCATCTCAAGCACCACAAAGTCTGTAGGGATCTCATATTTTCCAACCATAACGGGGAGGTCCTCCAAGATACCCTCCAGGTACTACACTGAACGATCAGCCAATACCAGAGACAGTCTACACTTCTTGTACTGAGTAAAACCAAGCTTCTTAGCAACAGATAAAGGCATCAAGCTGACACTAGCTCCCAAATCGCAGAGACATCTATCAAATACCATAGGTCCAAGAGCACAAGGTAATGTGAAGCATCCTGGATCTTCTAGCTTCTTTGGAACAACAAGCCTCTGGATGATGGCACTGCACTCATGAGTGAGAATCATCATGCCCTCCATCTCCTTCTTCTTTGCAGCTACAACATCTTTCAGGAACTTACTATATTGAGGAATTAGCATGAAAGCATCAATGATGGGCATTGTGACCTGAACTTCACTCATTTGCTTCTCAAATAGAGCTTTGTACTTCTCTAGCAGCTGCCTCTTGAATCTACCAGGGAATGGTAGTTTGGGTTCATAGGGAGGAGGAACAAAAGAATTCTCACTTGCTGAAGCAACAACTTCACCATCTTTCACTGTTTTCTTCTCTTCTCCAACCTTTCCTTTACCTTTCGCTTCCACAATCTTCTCCAAGATTTCATCATTGATTTTCTCATCAACAATCACCACTTCATCATCTATGTTGATGGCAACCCCCTCACCTTGTTTCTCAGCATCCTTGGTGAGAGCTTTCTGAGGTAACTCCTTACCACTCCTGAGGGTGATAGCTTTCATGGTCTCCTTGGGGTTTTGCTCAGATTTTCCAGGTAAAGAACCTTGTTGGCGATTTTGTTGAGTGTTCATGGCAGCAAACTGGTTCTCCAAGGTTCTGAACTTGTTGTTGAGCTCATTGTAGCTTCCATCAATCTTTGCGTGAAGGTTTTTCAACTCATAGCCAACATGCTTCTCACTTCTTGTCTGAGACTCCAAGATTTGTTTTAGTAGGGCATCAGTGCTGCTGACTGGAGGAGTAGAGGTAGAAGTAGTAGGTTGTTGTTGGGCAGGTTGTTGTCCTTTGTTGTTGAAACCGGGAGGAGGGTTTTGTTGAGGCTGATAGTTGCCTTGCTGGTTGTTCTGAGGCTGATAACCACTCTGTTGGTTGTTGGGGTAAGATCTCTGTTGGTAGTTGTTGTACTGAAAGTTTGGCTCTTTCTTGTACCAGCTACCATTGTTGTTGATGAAGCACAGCTCTTCTTGCCCCTCCAAACCATCAACTTCCTGGACAACAGGTGTGGCTTCTTTGTTTGGGTTACCAACAAAGTGCAGCTGCTCCTGGGTGGCCTTATCAACAATGAGAATGTCAATCTTATCCTGGAGAGCCTCTAACTCCCTCCTCGTCTGCTTGTCATCTGTTCGACTGCCTCTGTTGTGGTCTCCACTGTAGACTGCATCACTCTTTACCATATTGTCAACCAGCTCTTCTGCATCTTCCTCAGTTCTCTCCAAGAAGAACCCATTGCTAGCTGTATCGAGTCTGGCCTTGTACTTAGGCAGAGCACCCCGGTAGAATGTGCTCAGCAAGCTCTCCTTAGAGAAACCATGGTGTGGGCATTGAGCTTAGTAGCCCTTGAATCTCTCTCAGGCTTCACTGAAGCCTTCCAAGCCTTTCTGTTGAAAACTGGAGATCTCATTTCTCAGCTTAGCAGTTCTTGAAGTAGAGAAGAACTTCTCCAAGAAAGCTTTCTTGCAGTCATCCCAAGTGGTGATTGAGTCACTTGGTAGAGACTTCTCCCACTGTCGTGCCTTATCCCCCAGAGAGAAAGGGAATAACTTCAGCTTTAAGGCATCCTCAGACACACCATTGGTTTTTGACAACCCACAGTAGCTGTCGAACCTGTCCAAGTGATCAAATGGGTCCTCTAGAGCCAAGCCATGATACTTGTTGTTCTCGATCACGTTGAGGAGTCCTGATTTGATCTCAAAGTTGTTGGCTGCTACAGCTGGTGCTCGGATTCCCAATCTATGACCATGAATGTTGGGGCGGTCATAAGTGCCAATGGGTCGAGCTGCTCGCTGTTGGTTTTGTGGAACGTTGTTGGCATCATTTTGAGGTATGTCTCCCATATCAGTATCCAATCTCTGCAAGTGAGACTGTTGCTCTTCTTCTCTTCTCTTTCTAGCACTCTCTCTCTCTAAAGCTCTGATGTCTGCGGCTCTTGGAACTAGGTTTGATGGACCCCTGCTCCTCAAGTTCATACACCTGTAAATTAAAGGGAGGTGAAGAAGGAGAATCAGTAACTAAAGAAAATAAAAATGACTTAGTCTCAAGCAAATGACTAAATCTCAATGTTCAAATCTACTTAGAATTTGGCAACGGCGCCAATTTGATATTAGGAGTTTTCAAGGCTCCTAAGACAAATGTTGTAGTATAAATGATTGTCGAACCAATTCTAAGGGATTTCAAGCACTGAGAATGCAAGTACTTGCTTAATCTAAGTGCAACCGATGATTTTAAAGGTTTTCTAAACTAATGATTATTACTAATGCAGTTTTAGAATAATAAAAACGGTAAATGAGTTGACTTTCTTAACTAAGGAAATGAGAACTCATAGGCATAGGAATTAGACCTTGGGTGATCAAGTTTCGAACTAAGGATGGCAAACGAACAATCAAACTATCAACCTTAAGCTTAGACACGATTCTAAACAAACTCTACGTCTAGATGAATGTTCATTTACTAACACATTTCAAACAACAAATGTCTTTGGTTGAATAATATGGAAGCAATCATTACTAACAGGTCAAAGGCTATCTTAGCACTTCTAACAACAAATGTCTTTGGCAAAATATGCTAAAAGCTTAGAAGAGTTGTTTCAGGCATTTCATCGAACACCTTTTGGGTGGGAAATGCCTAAAGATCAACTTTTGAGAAGCTAACTCAGAAGATGCATTATGATTACTCTACTAGCAAGGTTTTGGAATGATCTACTCTAAAACATCCTAGCTCTAACCTAATCACCCTTAATCTTCCTAACCTATGAATTCAAATGGTGATTACTCACTACTCTTCATGATTCCTCTTAAACCCATTTTGGATTTCAGATTAATCATACAGAGGGATACAACAACGAATTGGGAAACACAGAATTGCAATAACTAGATGAACAAAGATGATTCAAGAGATGAACTTTCCAAAGGTTTTTTCTTAGAACAAAGATAATATGTCTGGTGGCTGCCAAAAGTACTTAAAACATAGGTTTTCAGAAGTAAAAACGTGCATAATGAAATGACCAAAAGGCCCTTGAGTATAAATGAATTTGAGCAAACAGAAGGCGCGCAGCGACCTCCAGTAGTCGCTCCGGGAGGTCGCTCCAGGCTTCGGGAGTGACCTGGAGGGGTCGTTCCGGTCACGTCGCTCCGGGTCGCTCTTCGCGAGCGACCTCGCTGTGTCGCTCCGGTCACGTCGCTCCGGGTGATGGAGACGCGAGCGACATCGGGGTGTCGCTCTGCCCAAGTCGCTCTGAAAGGGTGTCACAGCGACTTCACGGTGTCGCTCCGGTGAGGTCGCTCCCATGCACTGCTCGTCCAATGATCACCTTTATCATCTCTTTTGAGCTCCAAATGCACCCAAATGTCTCCAAGAACTCCATGTGGTACTACAATACCTGATAAGGACTCATGTATGCAAAACGCAACCTAAACATGGCTAAATCCTAGTCAATATGATCAAAATGCACATGGGTGAATGGATAAGACAATGAAAATATGCTAGATATCATGTAGCAGGCGTTTTGTTCTAATGTTGGTATTTTTTGTTCTTTGCAAATTGTATAAACAAGAGACAAAGAGTTGCCATTAAGGTAGAGAACAGAAACGAGAAGAATGTAGTTGCTTTCCAATAAAAAGACGGAAGAGTTTCAGTAGACAGGAAACCCAGCGGCGGAAGAGTTTCAGTAGACAGAAAATCCATCGGAAGAGTCTCGATTATGAGAGTTTGTCGATTTAGGGATTTAGTTTTTTTTTGTCAAATTCAAATAAAGAAAAAAAAATATTCCTGTTTTTTTCAATCAGTTTTGTCTAGTTCTAAAAATCCAACAGTGACATACGGTTGGTTACAATTCAGTTTCGTGTAATTGCAAATTGTCTCATTACACAAAACACACTTACTAACTAGTTGGGGATAGATCGGTCAATTTGCTAGGGGAAAGTGCTCTCAAAGTCCAAAGTGTCTTATTGGATAAGTGAAAACATAGAATGTTTCAAAATTAAATATTTCAAAGTCCAAAGTGTCTTTGAAAGTAAATATTTCAAAATTAAATGTGGTCTCACGCGAATAGAACATAGACTCTTCTCGAAAACCTACACCAACTTATAGAATTTTCACAAAAGTTACATGAACCTATTAAGTTTAAGAAAAAAATAGGATTAACAAATATTTATCAAAAATACAATTTTGATTTACCATATAATTTGTTGTAAGTAAATTGCTAGTTTGTATTTTTATAAGAGACCATTCAGAAAACAACAACAAAAAAGTGAATGTTTAACACATTTTTTTTTTCTTTTGAAAAAACATTTGACACAATTATGTTAAGGGTGTAACTAGTTTTCAAATAAATAAGACAATTGTGAACTATGCACGAAAATGTGATTGATTATCTGAATCTAGAATCATAAGACAATTGAGAGGCACAAGAGTGTAATTGATTAACGGAACTCGAACCATGAGCGGATTAGATACCTAGGCGCATACGAACGTTGGTCTAGGATTTATTTGAACATTATCGATTGAGCATTAATGCTTGTCTAAAGAAGTATCGATCGACACTCTTCCTGAATTCGCATACAAGAGTTGGAATCACATGATTTAGACATCTGATTAGTAATTGCATGTGAAAGCTGATTACTTGCTTATTAAATTCGAGTTCTAGAATTGAACTTGTAAACCTCTTAACATCTTTGATTGTAATTTTGAATCTCTAGATCTAGCATTTCTTTCTTATAATTACAAACCGTTCAATCTACTTACTGTTTTGTTTACTAATTTTATATTGTTTACCTAGTTTGATCTGAAACTCAAGTCTATTGTGTGAAAGATATATTACATGTGGATTTGATTCTCAATTACTACATCGAATATAGCTTTGTGGTGTTTATGAGTGAAGCAAAGTTTAAAAGATATATGGGTGAAAGATGTGACAATTGCTTCAGAGTACCTTGAGATAGTAGAAGCTATAGCGAAGCCAGACCTCTGAGCTTTGTTGGAACAAATTTCTGCGTTTAAAGGTAGCTTCACAAGCATATCCTTTGAAGTGGAGAAACTTATAGCAAACTTGCGCTTTGAAGTGGAGAAATTTACATCAAACTGAATTGCAAGAGACATTGTCAAAAATGTGTTAAGAAATGGGCGTTTCAGTTCCTACTTGTCACTTAGAGGCCCTGCTTGGTTCCCTGATCGGATTCAAAGAGGAACACAACCAAAAACGACGTTTGATACTTATTTAGAATGCTGTCCGTTTTGCTCTCTCTTATCCTTAGTTTTCTAAGGTTCTTGGTTTGTAGTTGAGGTTTATGTCTTCCCCATGATTTGAATCAATTCAGACGTTCAAAAAGAAAACCCAGATATTTTGAATTAGTATTCAACGTTACTCTTTAACATATAGCATTTTATAAATTCACAGCTTTTTCACTTCTTTCATCAAAACACCATATATTCTCAAGTAACAAAATTCGGAATTCAAAAGTAAAATTTACATCATTTAAATTTCTTTCCTTTTGTACAAATTCTTCTTTCTCATCTTCATAACCAACATGAACACATAATAGAAACAAAAACAAAAGTAGAAAATACCCAAAATGCACTTTTCTATCTCGATCTCTCTTTACACAAGAAAACCTGACCTTCAAATGTTATTCTTCCTTATCCTCAACGATTCATCTTTAGACTTGATACTTATACTTACAAAATGACCACGAATACTAAAAACTTAACCCAGAAAATCGGTTTTACTCCGTCACCTATTTACACTCTTTAAAAACAAAACAACCAAACTCCAAAAGATTGATCTCACATGCTCTTTCACTTCCCTCAAAGATTATATTCCACACATTTCCATATCCTTAAACTCATATATGTACGACGCACTAAATTGGTTTTCATGAGATAATTCAACAGAGTGGATGCGTTTTCGAGGTTGGTTTGGTTTCTAAGCCAAGGCAGGGATGCTGCAGTTTCTACTGTCCCTGTCAAGGCAATCAAACCCTTCGATCCTAACCGCTGGGCTGTTACCAAAATTGCCTCTAACACATCCTCCTTTCCTCCCAGAGGAAGAAGGGGACGACGGAGGTTGGCCCAGCGGAGTCGTGATCGGGGAAGAAGAGACCAGCTTGATTTCATCTCTGAAACGAGCATCCTGTGTTAATGGGTTAGCGACTCTACTCGGCGGCGACCCACATAAAAACGGGGACGGCGAGTCTAATACCTGCGAGTGATTAACTTGTTCCTGTAACCACACAACAAAGACATCATCAGTTTTATATTGAATACAAAAAGTTTAAACAGCTTTAATGACGCGTGAGAGAGTGAGTGATTTGATTAACTAAAAGCACCATGTGGCTAAATGGTTTCAAGAAAAGACGCATATTATATAGATTTATAAACAGGCCCACGTATGTGCTGTAAGGATTTAACACGAGACGTCTTATTCTAAATCTTCTGGCTTTTATGAAAAAAAAAGAAACTTTCGACAAGGCTCAACGCGCAACATGTGTGCTCTTTAAATCAAGATCCGTACACGATTACTCTCTATATTTTTCCGTTTCTGAAATCTTATAATAATAATATAGAGAAAGAGAGAAACCGACTTTCTACTGATTTGTTGGTTAAGATCTACCAAGACGTAACCGGTTTGATAATCAAATTTGAACTACCAAACAATAGATTATACCTTGGTGAGTATGATATCTAAGATATCAGTCTCAGCCTTGGATTCAACTTGCTGGCTGAAGTAACATCGCAGAGAGCGGGAGGAGGGATGGTGGAGATGGTTACCGAGACCAATACGACGGGGTTTTGGGCAAACTACAACACTCTGCTCTCCTCCCGCAGCGAAAGCCTTTGGCTGAATCGCCCACTGATTCATCGTTTCTTCCCAACAAACAACCAATTAAATGATAATTTTGAAAAAAAACCTGTTCTACAAAATTTGAATTGTAAAAAAAAAACGGATTAGTCAGATTGTTATGATGAATTTGTGCTCAGATCTGACTAAATCTTCCAATAGCAATCACGTAGAACCGAAATGATTACAGAGATTCGATTCAGTTCCGCGAACACGAGACCAAATCCGAAACGAAATTCACAGATCTATAGATCAAACCGGAAACAGATTCGCCGATCCTAAGAGAATCT
The DNA here is from genome assembly GCF_020379485.1 of Brassica napus. NCBI lineage: Eukaryota > Viridiplantae > Streptophyta > Magnoliopsida > Brassicales > Brassicaceae > Brassica > Brassica napus. The sequence continues at coordinate 18,184,465 of NC_063445.1, read as the reverse complement.
ATGGCAGAGAACAGAGAGAGAGAGAAGGTTACCTTAAGGTTAACTGTACAGCAGAGCTAGAACATGGATTTGATTATTGTGGAGAGGAGAGGAGAGGAATTAATAAAGGGTAGAGAGAAAGGATGATACGAGTGTGTGGGGTAAGTGTTAGGCGAGCGAGACAAAGTGAATCAGTCCCCCCTTGTTCTTTTTATAGGGCCATTGCTACCTTATTATTAAAAAACCATTTCTCCAATCATAGTATTGTATTTTTTGTGGTAAATGCATGAGTCATCTCCTAGGTCTTGGATATGCATTGGAAAAAAAGCATTTTTATTAATATGGTGTGCTTTAGTTTAACTTGGAAAGAATAATATTATTATGTTATTATATATATCTCCAGGGATTTTAGTTCCGAGAATGGCTAGATTAGTGAGGTACGGATTTCCTTCCTCACTCAATTATTTTTTAGATTTTGACTAATTGCAACTCTCAAATTGGAGACTAATTTATTGGTGGACGAAATTGTTTCTCATCGTCAATTACACTAATTCAATTATTATTATTTTTGTTCGCAGCTTGACCATGAGCCGTACCAGTCACTGAGATATATTTTGCTGGAACTTTGCAAAAAGTGGAAGATATACTATCACGTTTGGATACTGGATAGCACATAATATCTTACAAAATGAGACATAGATGGTTTACTCAGAACCGAATATCATTATGGTTCAAACTTTTGCTTGGAAAATAAAAACCTAACATGTCGGGCGTAACCGGTGACCAAAGAATGAAAAAAATAATGCATTCTTTGTTATTTTTAATTTTTTTTTTTTACCATTTATAAGGAATAGTTTTTCTTTTACATTCATTTTCATTATTTTTATTTTAAATGAATACTAGATTTTGACCCGCGCGGTGTATTTTTAAAAAAAAATATGAAGCTATTTGATTTTTATGTCACTATTTAGGGATGGAAAAAAACTCGAATTCGAAGAATCGAACCAATCCCAATCCGGATAAGTAGTATCAAATCCGAAACGAAATTGATTAAATATCCGAATTATTCAAAATTTTGGTATTTGAAGAACTTAAACCTAATCCGATCTGAACCGAAGTATTTATATACTTATATATATTAATTATTTTAGATTTAATATATATAAAAACATCCGGAATATATATGATACTTTTAAGTTCATTTAAATACTTGAAAATATATACAAATAATCAAACGTAAATATCTAAAATAGTTAAAATATAATCAAAACTCCAAAAATACTTAAATAATTATTAATTTTCTATCCAAATATTTAAACCAAACCAATTTAAATTGGTTATCCAAATCCGAACTGAATCCTCAAAGATCTGAACCGAACACGAAATCCGAAACAGACCCGAAAACTAACCCGAACGCCACCCCTAACCACTATTATATATCTTATATGTGTCATCATAGGTTACAAAAATATGTGTTATCATATAATTAATCGTATTTTATACGTACCATCAAATAAGTTTTCTTATAATTAATAATATTTTATACGTACAATCATATAAATAATCACATATATTATATTTTTAAATTTCAATGTGAAATATTAAAACCATAATTTAAGTTGGTGTTTGAAATTGGGCTTTGTATTGTATTTTTCTTATATATATTGAAAACATTGAAAACATTTTTATAATGGTTATTGGAAAATATGTTAGTAAAAATCAAATTTTGAGTATATGTATACTTTTGAATTTTTTATATAAATCAATTTTAAATTATTATTTTGATTTGAATATGTACATTAAGTAACATAAACCCATTACTTTTTAATATAATGTAATGGACTTTCAATTTTTTTAATATCATAAGCCCATTACTTTTTTTTCCTAACTTACTGCTATCCATGTTTACAAACAGCACTATTTTTTTTAACTGCTATCTATGTTGTCAAACAAAAACTTAAAGTATTTCTACTTTAATAAGATATATAATTTAAGTTGGTGATTGAAATTGAGTTTTGTATTATATTTTTCTTATATATATTGAAAACATTTTTATAATGGTTATTGAAAAATATGTTAGTAAAAATCAAATTTTGAATATATGTATATTTTGAATTTTTGATATAAATCAATTTTAAATTATTATTTTGATTTGAATATGTATATTAAGTAACATAAACCCATTAATTTTAAATATAATATAATGGACTTTCAATTTTTTTAATAGCATAAGCTCATTATTTTTTTTCCTAACTTACTGATATCCATGTTTACAAACAGCACTATTTTTTTAATTGTTATCTATGTTGCCAAACAAAAGCTTAAAGGTACTTCTACTTTAATAAGATAGATAGAACAAATTTGTTCTTCACTAAAATTGGAATAATTTTATTTTCATTCCTCTAATTTTATTACTCTACATTTTTTCCTACTCATTCCTAATGTTCCTATAATAGTCACCAGTTAAACCCGCCATCATATGCGATGTGATAATCATTGTTCTCATTGTAAGGAATCTGATGAGTCAGTCACTCATGTCATTTTTTTAACTGTTCAACGACCTTATAAGCATGAACGTTATCAGCAACACCGTCTAGCCCTGTTATTTTCCCATTGTCGAGTGTTTGTGCAAATAAGGATTATCTCTTCTAGCGAAAAAACAATATTAAGGACCCATAATTAGACATGGATCCATATCTTTGGATAATTTGGTATCTCTGGAAAGCTCAAAACGATAAACTCTTCAGAGGTAAAAACATGGACCCCTTAGAATTAATCAGACACCCTGAAGAAGAGTGCCCAACTTAGTTTTAATCTAATGTGGTTGTTGCTACAACGACACAGCCACTAAGTAATCATGATTCACACACTACAAGAAAACACGCTATATTCCGACGGACAACAAAGTCGTCGGACGCATTTGACGATTTTCCGACGGCATTCCGACGAAAACAAAAAATACTACTTCGTCGGAAATTCGTCGGAATATACCGACGACTTTCCGACCAAAGAGTGTGCGTCGGTATATACCGACGCAATTCCGACGACATTCCGATTAAATATATAACCGTTACGTTCGTCGGAAATTCATCAGTATATACCGACGACTTTCTGACGACATTGCGATCAATAATATAACCGTCGCTGTCGTCGGAAGTTCGTCGGTATATATCGACGAATTTCTGACGAACCTTTTGACCGTTGCCGACAAATACATATGACCGTTTTATAGTTATTCATTTAAATTTTTTGACCGTTTTATAGTTCTACAATATTATAGGTAAAAATAGTTATTCATTTAAATTTTTTGATTAATATTCAATAATTTTATTTTATATTGATAATATCTTTTTATATAGTGTTTATATGGCAGAGTTGCGTATGACTCACAGGCATGCGATAGAAGATGAGCTTCAACAACTCAGACATAACGGATTTGCTGCATGGCTTCTTAGTTATGTGAGTCATATATCATATTACCCTATGCATATGATTAGTTTATATTTAATATAAAGTAATTAACTTTTCACTCATATACATATGTTTTTATTTATAGGTGAATGATGGTTTGGCCAGAGGTTTTGTGTTCGATGATTGGATACGCGAATTTGTGCGGGGACCAAACTATTTGGTCAAATCATATCCAAAATATTGTACGCGAGGATATGCATTCACCAGGAAAGGTCATTCTAGGACAACATATGATGATGGTGTTTCGTCTTGTTCCGGTGACGATGTCTACTACGGCAACATAGAAGAAATATTGGAAATCCAGTTTCCTGGTATGGTTGGATTGCCGTGTGTAGTATTCTATTGTGATTGGTATGACACCACCCCAGATAGAGGAGTGAAGACTGATGCGTTTGGTGTTACATCGGTTCATTCGCGGCGAAAACTTCAATATTATGATCCCTTCATTCTTGCTTCGCAAGCTGATCAGGTATGTCAATTTATTCATAATTAATGGTTTATATTTTACTAATACCTTGTATAATTGATAGGTGTGCTACATAAGTTACCCTCGGGTGACGTACAGAGATGATCCATGGGTCACTGTAACGCAAATCAACCCAAGAGGACGAGTGGATGAAACTTCTGATAATGAACCATTACAACCAGACTCTACCAGCAACTTGAGTGCAGTTGAAGATTTGGCAGATGTTGAACTCGTTGAGAATTTTACCGAGTTTGGACTTGATGATGTTGTACATTCAGAGGACGAAGCTGAGGTTGGGGAGTTTGATGAAGATTCTGAAGATTCTGAAGATTCTGATAATTCTGATGAGGAATTCTTATTATTTGACTTGTATTTATTAGTTGTTGTAATTACATAAGTTGTTTTTTTTTGTTTTTTTTTAAACAAGTCCGTCGGTATTCCGTCACTATATACCGACGACATAGCGACGAAATATGGTTTCATTCTAAGTGGACAAGTTCCTCGGAAATACCTCGGAATATACCGAGGACATTCCGACGAACTTGTTAAATTCGTCGGAATGTCGTCGGTATATTCCGAGGTATTTCCGAGGACTTATGTTTTTAAAAATTTTCATATCAAAATATACATAAATTTGGATACCGAAACTATGAAAATAACACATAATAAGTGTTTAGTATAGTATTAGATCGTAACCGTTCAAATATAACAACTCATTAAAATATTTATGTATGTATATCATGGTTTTCATAACATCTCATCATAACACTCATATACTTATACAATCATATTCATCTAATCTTATACTACAAAAATGTTTTTGTGTAAAATCGTGTTATGTAAACATTTTTATTGTTAAATCTTTATGAAAATACTATATATATTATTAAAGATTTTGATTTTGCATTTAGAAACTTGTGTTCAACCCCTAAACACTACGTCGTCGGAATTCCGTACACTACAAGAAAACACATGCTTAACGACGAAATTTAACGAGGAAAAACAATCCTCGTAAATTTACGTCGAGTTTACGAGGAATTTAAGTGAAAAACTAAAGTCATCGTTATTTCCTCGTAACGTAACGACAAAAGTGTTTCGTCGTAAAGTGGATGTAATTTTACGAGGAAAAACTATTTCCTCGTAAATACGACGTAAACTTTGCGTGTTATTTACGAGGAAATAGTTTACGTGTATTTAGCGAGGAAATTTTTGAACCCACCAACTTTGTAGGTGTTACACGTTTTTTTTTGCCACCTAATTAATTTTCGTCGTAAATTCATAGGAAACTTGCAACTACCAGATTCGAAATTTCCTATAAATATAGATGTTTGAACATCATTTTAAACACACCAACAACAAAAAACGTGAAAGAAAAAAAAGGCTGGCTCCGGGACTATTTACGAGTTGCGGAAGTGGATGTATATGCATAGAGATGCTAACGGGAGAGTGTCGAAAGAATACCTTGCGGGTCTGGAGATATTTATGCATCAAGCAGATTCAACACCGCTCGCCCAAGAAAGTGGTAAGATGTTCTGTCCTTGTCGGAAATGCAACAATTCGAAACTGGCAAACCGTGAAAATGTTTGGAAGCATTTAATAAATAGAGGTTTCACGCCAAATTACTATATCTGGTTTCAACATGGAGAAGGTTTTAATTATGATCAGAACGAAGCTAGTAGTAGTAATAGCAATTTTCAGGAAAAAGAACCGGTTGATCATCATTTGCATAATGAACATAGTTACCATCAGGAGGAGATGGTAGATTATGATAGGGTTCATGATATGGTAGCTGATGCATTCGTAGCTCATGATGAAGATGAAGAACCTAATATAGATGCAAAAAAGTTTTACGAAATGTTAAACGCGGCGAATCAACCACTTTACAGTGGTTGTAGAGAAGGTCTCTCTAAATTGTCGTTAGCTGCTAGAATGATGAATATTAAAACTGATCACAATCTACCTGAAAGTTGCATGAACGAATGGGCGGACTTGTTTAAAGAGTATTTGCCGGAAGACAATGTGTCTGCTGATTCTTATTATGAGATTCAGAAACTGGTTTATAGTCTTGGGTTGCCTTCGGAGATGATAGATGTTTGCATCGACAACTGCATGATCTATTGGGGAGATGATGAGAAGCTAGAAGAATGTCAATACTGCAAGAAGCCACGATTCAAGCCGCAAGGACGGGGACGTAATAAGGTACCGTACCAAAGGATGTGGTACCTACCAATTACAGACAGATTGAAAAGATTGTATCAATCAGAGCAGACTGCTGGAAAGATGAGATGGCATGCCGAGCATACTCAGACGGATGGTGAGATGACTCATCCATCAGATGCAAGAGCCTGGAAACATTTCAACAAAGTACATCCGGATTTCGCTAGCAATATCCGGAATGTGTATCTCAGATTATGCACAGATGTATTTAGTCCGTTCGGAATGTCAGGGAGACAATATTCATTGTGGCCAGTCTTTATTACTCCATACAACCTGCCACCGGAGATGTGCATGCAACGGGAGTTACTATTCTTGACCATATTAATACCTGGTCCGAACCATCCAAAAAGGTCCCTGGATGTTTTCCTACAACCACTGATAAAAGAGTTGAAGGATTTGTGGTCAACAGGGGTGAGAACGTATGACTGTTCAACGAAGACGAATTTTACGATGCGAGCGATGCTTTTGTGGACCATAAGTGATTTTCCTGCCTATGGGATGTTGTCTGGATGGACTACACATGGGAGATTAGCTTGTCCATATTATAATGGAACGACAAATGCGTTTCAACTGAAGAATGGTAGGAAGACAAGTTGGTTTGATTGTCACCGTCGATTTCTTCTCATTGGCCATCCTTACCGAAGAAACAAGAATTTGTTTAGGCACAAAAGGGTTGTGAGAGACACTCCTCCTCCATATCTAACTGAAGAACAAAATGAAGCGCAAATCGACTACTACGGAGCTAACGAAACAGTTCATTGGGGTGGTAATTGGCATGTCCCTCGTAATATGCCAGATTCTTACGGTGTTCATCACAACTGGCACAAGAAGAGTATATTTTGGGAGTTGCCATATTGGAATGATCTTCTTCTGCGCCACAACCTCGATGTGATGCATATAGAGAAGAATTTCTTTGAGAACATCATGAATACAATATTGAATGTCCCAGGGAAGACAAAAGACAACATAAAATCGAGGTTGGACTTGCCGGATATTTGCTCAAGAAGCGAGTTACATATTAAAAGCAATGGACAAGTTCCCGTTCCGATATTCAGATTATCTTCAGAAAAAAAGTCGGTGTTGTTCAACTGGGTGGCATCAGAAGTGAAGTTCCCCGATGGGTATGTTTCGAATCTCTCTAGATGTGTTGAAAAGGGTCAAAAGTTCTCCGGGATGAAGAGTCATGATTGTCATGTCTTTATGCAACGACTACTGCCCTTTGCATTTGCAGAGCTACTTCCAACAAACGTACATGAAGCACTTGCAGGTACGTAGTGTATTATATCACAATAATTTACAAAATAATATATGACTAACAATGTGTTTAATTTTTTTTTGAATATAAAAAGCATTGGAGCATTTTTTAGGGATCTGAGCACACGCACTCTTAAAGAAGAAGTTGTGGAACAGTTTCAGGAGAACATTCTCATCTTATTGTGCAACTTGGAGAAGATATTTCCTCCCGGATTTTTTGACGTCATGGAGCATCTAGCTGTCCACCTTCCATATGAGGCATTGCTTCGTGGACCTGTACATTACGGATGGATGTATCAGTATGAGCGAGCCATGAAATATTTGAAGGGAAAAGCAAAGAACCTCGCCAAAGTTGAAGGTTCTATAATTGCTGGAAGTTTGACGGAAGAAGTTTCTCACTTCACATCGTACTACTTTGCGTCAAAAGTACGTACCCGGAGAAGAGCTCCAAGAAGATATGATGATGGTGGTGTTGCGCCAACATATGCAGTTGCTGGTGTTCCAGACATCTTTAGCCAGATTGGGCGACTCGGTGGGAAGTCTAAAGAGGTTTGGTGGTCGAGTGAACAAGACGCTCATAGTACACACACCTATATTCTACTCAATTGCGAAGATCCATTGATGCGTTATTTTGAAAGGTAACATATATTGACACTTTGAAACACATATAAGTATAATTAATTGTATAATTGCGAGAGATTCATTCCTATAAAATGTGATTTTACAGCCTATTTGTTTCTCAAGTCGAAGAAACATTTCCTGGTATATCCACAAGTGACGTAGACAAAAGGAAAGATCAACACTTCATTAAGTGGTTGCGGAATCATGTATTAACTCAAACTCTTTTTTCATACATGATCTGTATTTCATTAACATTCTCTTTATTTTTGCAGGTTGATTATGACGATGACGATGCAGATTATCCTAAGTGGTTACACGAAGTAATTCAATCTCCACTTGTAAAGGTCACCACATCAAGATGTATTTCACACGAGGCTATACTTTTCATACATATGACTATGGTAGACAGCGGGCGACCAGTAACTATGGAATATGTGTGAAAGGGGAAACAGATTTCTACGGGATCTTGACGGAGATTATTGAAGTCGAATTTCCAGGGATACTGAAGCTGAAATGCGTCCTCTTCAAATGTGAATGGTTTGACCCCGTCGTCAACAGAGGTGTTCGGTCTAACAAATTCGGTGTAGTTGATGTCAACGTTGGACGAAGGTACAACAAATTCGAGCCTTTCATCTTAGCTTCACAAGCAGACCAAGTTAGCTTCCTTCCATACCCTCGGATGAGAGATTCAGGTATAAATTGGTTAGCAGTGATCAAAGTTACACCTCGAGGACGAATCATCAGTGGAGAAGAACCACCATTGCAAGAAGAACAGATAAATGAAGTCGAGGAACCTGAACAAGAAATTGATGACATCCTTCTCATTGATCCGCATAATCACGAGTACGAAGATCTTACCGATGATGCCACAGATGAAGTTGTTGAAGACGAGTTTAATGAAAATGATGATGTTTCTAGTGATGACGAGAATGTCGATGTATCCGATTGATGTATTTGTTTTATGAATAAGATGAGGGAGTTTGTTTTATGAATACGATAATGTGGGGTTTGTTTTATGAATAAGGTAATGTGGGAGTTTGTTTTATGAATAAGCAAATGTGGGAATTGTGGTTTGGAATGGAAATAAAGATGGGGTTTGGAATATATGAAGTAGAAAATAAGGAATATGGGGTTTGGGGTTTGGAGTTTCGGATTCTAGGGATTTAAACATAACATTCGTTAATTCCACGTAAGCACAAATCGTCGTAAAGTCCTCGTAGGTCAACGAGGACATAACGACGAAATATAAAAATAAAGAACGCGGGACTCGTTAATTCCACGTAGGATGAAATCGTCGTAAATACCACGTAGGATGAAATCGTCGTAAATACCACGTAGGATGAAATCGTCGTAAATACCACGTAGGATGAAATCGTCGTAAATACCACGTAGGGTGAAATCGTCGTAAATACCACGTAGGATGAAATCGTCGTACATATCACGTAAGACAACGAGGAAATAACGACGAAACTTAAAAATAAAGATGGGGTTTGGAATATATGAAGTAGAAAATAAGGAATATGGGGTTTCGGGTTTGGGGTTTCGGGTTTCCGGTTTGGGGTTTGGGGTTTCGGGTTTCGGGTTTCGGGTTTGGGGTTCTAGGGATTTAAACATAACACTCGTTAAAAATAACGACGAAACTTAAAAATAAATATATGAAGTAGAAAATAAGGAATATGGGGTTTCGGGTTTGGGGTTTCGGGTTTCGGGTTTCGAGTTTGGGGTTTCGGGTTTCGGGTTTCGGGTTTCGGGTTTTAGGGATTTAAACATAACACTCGTTAAAAATAACGACGAAACTTAAAAATAAAGATGGGGTTTGGGGTTTCGGGTTTCAGGTTTGGGGTTTGGGGTTTGGGGTTTCGGGTTTGGGGTTCTAGGGATTTAAACATAACACTCGTTAAAAATAACGACGAAACTTAAAAATAAAGATGGGGTTTCGGGTTTCGGGCTTCGGGTTTGGGGTTTGGGGTTTCGGGTTTGGGGTTTCGGGTTTGGGGTTTCGGGTTTGGGGGTTGGGGTTTAGGGGTTTGGGTTTGGGGTTTGGGGTTTTGGGTTTGGGGTTTGGGGTTTGGGGTTTGGGGTTTCGGGTTTGGGGTTTCAGGTTTGGGGTTTGGGGTTTAGGGTTTCGGGTTTCGGGTTTCGGATTCTAGGGATTTAAACATAACACTCGTTAATTCCACGTAAGCACAAATCGTCGTAAAGTCCTCGTATGATGAAATCGTCGTAAATACCACGTAGGATGAAATCGTCGTAAATACCACGTAAAAGGATTTAAACAAAACACTCGTTAATTCCACGTAAGCAGAAATCGTCGTAAACACCACGTAAAAGGATTTAAACATAAAACCCGTTAATTCCACGTAAGTACAAATCGTCGTAAATATCTCGTAGTGTAAAAACAAGAAAAAAAAAGGAAAAGGAGAGAAATACCAGATTAACATGTGGCAAGACTTCCAGCAATTATAATACGTAAGTCTCGCCCACATTAATTCTAATATCTTCTCCTTTTCCTATTTTTTTCAAATATTTATAATTTGAATAGGATTTTGCTGAGGAATGTGATTTGAGATAAGGTGTGATTTGGAAGTTTGTGTGTGGTTTGAGAATGAGAGTTGTGGGTATATTTATAGGAAAACAAGCCTCGTTAATTCCACGTAAGCTAAATCATCGTTAATACCTCGTATAAAAAAACACGGGCCTTTGTGATTCCTCGCAATTTGCTCGTAAAAAAAAACACGGGCCTTTGTAACTGCTCGCGATTTCGTCGTAAACTTACGAAGAATTTGCGACGATATGTAATCTTATATATACACCTGAGCGCTCACTCTTTCTTTCCTCTCTACTTCCTCTCTACTTCCTCTCCATTTCGTAGCAATGGTAAGCCTCTCTGATTCCTCTCTAATTTGGTTAGTTTAGGATAGATTAGGTGGTTAGTATAGGGAATTTAGATAGGTTTGCGGATTTTATGTTATTTAGTGTTGATTAGGTGGATAATGTTGGGAAATATATTGTTGATGTTAATTTTAAAATTTTAATTTTTTTTCTCAGGTTCGAAAGGGAAGACTTACGGAAACAGTCTGTCAGAAATTCAACGAAAAGGCCATGGACTCTTATACGAAGCAGATCAACGCTTGGAAGACAGTATGGCAGAAGAACAAGAGGCCACAGTACATCAACGGGACGGTGTGGGAGCAGTTGATAGTCCATTGGGAGAAGGACGACACTGCAGCGACGTCTCGTAAGAACTCCAAGAACCGGAAGAGCGATCGTGGCGGGAAAGGTATGTATGTGCACAACCTCGGTGCTTGCTCTATGTCTTCTAAGGAGGATCAACTTGTAAGTTCTATTCTTTTTTTATCTTTATATTTATTTAAATAAATATTTTTATATATTCTTTGGCTAATGACTGTTTTTTAGATTGAAGCAAATGACGGTAATCCCGTTGATCGTCTTCAACTTATTAAGGAGGCTCACACTAACAAGAAGACGGGTCAAATTCAGGACGCCGTGATCAGATCCGTCGTTGACTTTGTGGAAACTCAAAAAGAAGCTCTTCTATCTTCTCAGCCTCTCTCTGATGACGGCGATTCTACGGGAGCTTCAACCAACATGTTCCGATTGCAAATAAATAAGATGGTCGAAAACGTAATTTTTTTATTAATATATTTATTTTATAATGTAGTTTACTAACTTTAAATATTTTTGTAGGCAGTTCCTAAAAGGAAAGGAGGACATTTAGTTGGGTTGGCCCGCCGTGCTTCTTCTTATCCGGCGTCTTCTTCGCAAGTTCTGTATACCGATCCCATGATTCTGGAGCAGCTACAGAACAAAGATGAACGGATTGTGATATTGGAGGAGCAGAACGCCACTATTCTTTCTGAGAATGCCACTATCCTTGCTCAGCTGGAATCCCAAAAGAAGACCAACGCCGAGATATTGGAAAAGCTAGATCGTTTGTTGCCTTCGGGTTCTTAGTTTTTTATGAATTTTAAAACTTGATGAATGTTTTTTTTTTCTATTTAAGTTCTATAAATTTTAATTCTATAATATTATTAGTTTAAATTTCAGATTTGGTGTATTTATTAATTTTTAATATAAAAAATATTTATAAATGCAAAATTTATTCATATTTAAAAATGGTATATTCTGACGAATTTGAGTCGTCAGAATATACCGACAAACCTCTTCGTTGAAATATACTGACGAGTACAAGTCGTCAGAATATGCTGACGAATTTGTGTCGTCGGAATATTCTGACGAACCTGCTTGTCGCTATATTCCGACGACTATGATTCGTCAGTATATTCTGACGACCTAATTCGTCGGAATATAGTGTTTCCGATGAATTATGTTCTCGGAATATGTTATCGGAGGGTCGTCGGAAGTTCGTCAGAATGTGGTTTATCGGTATTCGTCAGAAAGTCGTCAGAATGCGGTTTATCGGTATTCGTCAGAAAGTCGTCAGAAACTCTGACGAAATTCCGACGAATTTTGTTTTTCCGACGAAATGATACCGACGACCACTTTCGTCATAAATTCGTCAAATTGTCTCTATTCCGACGATCTTCTGACGATTTTTTCCGTCAGTATCCGCCTGTTTTCTTGTAGTGACAAGTCTTATGCTGGGAGAACATACAATATGTTTAGTAGATGGATCATGGACCTCTACATCCCAATTTAGTCGATGCGGTTGGGTTTGGAAAGACATGTTTGAACAAATCTAAGTAATGAGGACAATGAGCACACATTTGGACGATGGAAAGTATGCTAAGTCATTTAGATTGTCAGAATTTTGAAATGGACTGCAAGGATGATCACCATGATTGCAGAACCTCATGGATGCCCAAATTTTGAGCTTGATACAATAAAGAATCTTCAAAGACGATTTCATGCATTCATGATATCATATATTCCTCAGATTGCATAAGTGAATTTTTGGATTTTCTAACTAGAACTGTGAAATCTTTTAATAGAAATTTTTGCTATGTTGGTTATTCTATTCCGGTATGGCTTTCCCAGTATGAGTAATGGAATGACTGTCTGATATAAAAAAAACACTTCATAATCCCATTTAATTTTGGAATCAATCTTTACATATTACAATTTTAAGAATAATATTGGTATTCAAAGCGGTTTAAATTCAAGGCACAAAGAAATCAATTCTCTTACATTACCAATGTACCATAAACACTTTAATCTAATTCGACTATTTATAACTTTGATGTTTAATCTAAATTTAACACATACTGGATGTGTGCACAAATTCAATGGTGATTTATTTGAATGATGTTTACTAATTTATCAAGAGTTGGATTACAAGAGAAAATATTGAGTTTATGTGAAAAGATGATCAACTTGGCAAGACTAAATAAAATAATAACAACATTAATTATTTTCCAAGAAGTGTATGTTTATAAAATGTGCTATCCTCGTCTTCGATCTTTTCCTTTTATAATTGGATACTTTCCTTTTGTTTCTAATTCGGCTTATCCTTTGACCGCCTCATGACCAAATGGATTGAGTTCAATCATTTGATGAGCCTTTTCCGAAGGATAAAATCCATCTCCAACAATAAGTCCTTCCAGTTCATCGTTTATCATGCCTCATCCCTCTATATATAAAAAGTTGAGCTCTAATTTCTTTACTTCTCCTTGCGATCAAATGCAGTTCCCTTCTCCCTATCTCTCTCTTTTTCTCTCGCTTTCTCATGTGGGATATGCTTGTAAACATAAGATCCGAACATATCCGAATATGAACCGATCTGAATATATACAAGATCCGAGACAAAAAAAGGAAAAAAAATGGTAGCCAATGGTGAGAATAACTGCCGGCCACCAAACGTGTTTTACGAGGCTTTTAATGAGAGGTGAGAGCGATTAATTTCTTTTTTTTGTCATCAACTTAAACAGACTCATACTGACTCTGTAAACCAAACCAGGAGCCCCACATCCATGTGAACGACGAAAGACGGTTGTTTCCTGACTTTGTGTGCTAGACTGTCCGCCTTTAAATTTTGCGTATGTGGTACATGAATGATCTCTGAGTTGAGGAAACTTTCTTTCAGGGTCTTGATATCTTCCAAATAACTTGCAAAAGCTGGTCATTTTTCTGGTTTCGAAACCATCTTCACCAATTGGGAATAATATGTTGCAAACGTAACCTGAAACTGATGTAAATTTTTCATACACTCTACTACTCAAAGTAGCACTTCCACCTCTGCAAAAGATTGTCAACTGTCATCTTAAATTTGTGATTAGATTTTTTTTTGAGGTGAGGTAAAATTTAAATAGCACATTATATTCTTTATCGATATTCTTGCCACTTGTATTTACTGTAAGAGACGAATTTGAAACCGTTGTCAAAGTTCTTCCTAAATTCAAATCGGCTCATTTAATAAATGGAATTCGGCAAAGAATATGATGTCAACAAAAAAATATTCTTTATCGATATACTTGCCACTTGCATTTACTGTTGGAGACGAATTTGAAACCATTGTCAAAGTTCTTCCTAAATTCAAATCGGCTCATTTAATAAATGGAATTTGGCAAAGAATATGATGTCAACAAAAAAAATCGTAAGAAAAGAAAGCCGACGATAAAATGTCAAATCTTAAAGACAAAAGAAAAGGTTTAGAAACAAAAAGAAAAGATAGTAACTTTAATCTGATATAAATAAGGATTTTTTGGCAAACATAGAAAAATACCCTAAAACAAAAGAAAAAAAAACCTAGAAGGAAAATAAATATACAAATTGTTTGTTGGTTGCGCAAAAAAACAAAGTGTTTGTTGAAAATTTGGTTAATTCTTTTATGCTGTGAACTGTTCAGTGAAAATGATTATATCAATGACCAACAAACATCACATGTCATATATAAGCTTTGACTTTATATCTGTTTTAGAGTAATAATTTACTCTAAAATTTAAGTTACTGTAATTGCAGCTCAAAATTCACCGATTAGATGAAATATCAGTTATGACATTTACTCTCTTTACAGTTGAAACAATGACAAAGTTGACAAAGTGGAGTAATATTTGTTCCAGGTTTTGTTAGAGTAATAAGATTTACTCTACTTTTTTTCTCTTTCTTCTTTTTCACCTTTTTATTTTTCACTTGTTTCCTCTGTTTTACTCTAAAAACTACCAATGACACTCATAATATGCTCAATTTTAATTGTTACATGAACTTATGATCAATTAAGCATAAGCATCCAATATATTCATAAAGAACGAAGAAGTTATACACTTTTTCGCTTACTTTGATTATTGTTCCATTCTATGGTTATAGGAAATCACAAATGATTTCACTTTGTGTGGACACTAAAAACGAAACAGACGCTTATGACACTGGAAAATTGACATGTCGTACAAAAGCTAAGGAAGTCATTGATCTTCCATCCATCTAAAATCAATTGAACAAATATGCTCAGATGGCATGTCGACACTAAGACATCAAGTCATCATTTTGATCACGGCCTTATGTCAATCGCGCCACGCTGATTTCCTCAACATGTTGACCGCATCACCACAGTGATCGTGTCAATACTGAGCTTGTCATACATGTCGACTCGTGATGGTTTGTTCATGATGGTTCATCCATGACGGTATGTCTATGGCAACTTGTCCTTAATATTAGTCAATTGACGTTTCATCCATGGCGGCTTATCAGATAGCTCATTCAGACTATTGGAAGGAAAAATATATCCACATAGACTGTTTGGGCAGCCATCCATAGAGTACGAAGTTTGATTGGAAAATGAAGCACGTCTACGACAGCTCGTCCGCAACACAACATCTCTTCGACATCCTATTCATGACTTGTCTATCCATGAGTAAGATAGAATACCTCGCAACAAAAGATCATCTACTCCAAGCATTGCGGCGAGTCACACATAAAATTGGCCGATCAGTTCATGCTGAACTAGTCTCTTGCAAATTCATCGATCTTGCAAAATGCTCGATCAACGAACTAAGGGGGAATTTGTTGTTAGAGACGGATTTGGCATCATCGTCAACCCCCTTCTTAAATTCAAACCGACCAAATTAATAAATTGAAGTCGGAAAAGAATAAGAAGTAAACAAAGAAAAAAAAATTCACGAGAAAAAGAAGTCAGCGATAAAAGGCAAAGTATCTAAAAGACAGTGACTTCAATCGTAAATAAGTAAGGAGGCTCCTTAAAGTCTAAGGGATAGTCTCGAATCATTTACAAACATCTCGGTACTTTTCTTCGAAAAGTCGTGAACTCTTTAGAACGGTTTTGATGACTTTAACACCTTTTTAATGAACAACGATTTGGTTTGATCCCCTATTCAAATAGTTCGTATGCAGTCTTTAACCGGGTTCTTGTATATAACATAATAAAACTTTTTTTATGTTCATTCATCGAGTTATGGTCTCAATATAAAAACTTCTCCTAAACTTTAAATCAAAATTCGTGCTTTTATGAAGTATGCCGATTTGTTTTCTTTTTTTTTTTTGGTCGAACTTTACTTAAGTGTATTTATGTGTTTAATTTTTTTATAGAAAAAAGTTGATGTGCATCATTTTATACATTACTTAAACATTAAACAAAATATGATTAAAATTTTATAAATAGGCACGTTTCTTTAGCTTTATTGCAAAAAAAAAAAAAAAAAAAAAAACCTTTTGGAAAACTGGACTGGACTCTTTTGCCTCTGTTTTATGTTTTATTTCCGTCGATCACGATTAGTCTATGAAGTCACTTTTTCTCTTTGTGATACACAAAAATCGTAGACATAATATAACCATAGACACACACACAGCTTTGGATGGATCTTATACGGTGTTTTATGTATATATAAAAAATGTGAATCCGCGGAAACATATATTTTTTTTTGGGATAAATGAATGTATGCGTATGGTTGTTCAAAAAAAAAAAAAGAATGTATGCGTACAAGAAATGATGCAAAACAGAAATTGACTCTTTGTAATTATTTTTAGACTAGGTGATTATGGACCAATTTTCGGTTATAAATATTGTATGAAAATATATATTATGTACATAATACCATAAATTTTGAATAATAATTTAAAATATTTTCAATCTTTTTTACTCTAATTAGTTTGAAAATCAAAAGTCTAAGTAATATATTTCAGAAACGTGTGATTTAGTGATAATAATTATATTAATATAAATCGCTAAAAATATTTACATGATGTTAATTAAATAATCAATAAACTAATGATCATTGAACCAAACATCGATTTTAAAATATTTTTTAATCATCTCATTATCTTATTTATATCCTCATTTAACTTTGATGCAAAATAATTCTCAGTTGTAAAGTTTTCATAAATTTGATGCAAAATAAGTGATGAATATTTAATAATAATAACTACCGATGGAATTACAAATCCAGTTATAATCTTAACTTCTCAAACACATATTATGCATTATCTTGTATTTGTCTTCCTGTGCCTCTTCTTTCTCTCATTATAATTTTTTTTTCTTTTTATCACATTTCACATGCATTTTTAATATTTTTCTAATTTTCTTACATAGTTTTTTTTCTGCCAAATATCTCTATTTCTCTAAAGAGTAATACAAACCATACAATTAATGAATCAAAAAAACCCAATCTTAAATTTTCTTTTCAATCATCGCATTACATTGTCTATTCTATTATGGTTTTTTAACTTAGATGCAAAATATTTTATAATTGCAACATTCTTGCATATGTTTCGTTGAATATAATCCGTCAAATTTCAAAGCTTTATATTGAACAACTAACATATATATGGTTCTGTGTAAATTGCAATAATCAAACATTTATATGGTTATGTAATTACACATTACTTTTAATTCTTTTTTGAATTAAATATATAAGATATTTCTATTGAATTTTTGTCATTACTCTCCAAATTTTCTAGTTTTCTATTTTTTTTTTGTCAGTAATAAACCAGACTCATATAGACTCTGTAAACCAAACTGGTAGCTCTGCATCCATATGGACTACAAACGAGGGTTGCCTTCTTGCACTACGTGCTAGACTATCGGCCATTGAATTATGCGTCCTTGGTATATGAATGAGCTCTGAGCTGTGGAAACTTCCTTTCAGGATCTTTATATCTTCCAGATAACTTGCAAATGCGGGCCATTCCTCGGGTTCAGAAACCATCTTCACCAACTGAGAACAATCCGTCGCAAAAGTGACAGTAAACTGTCTTAAGTTTCTCATACATTCCATTGCCCAAATGAGCGCCTCTATCTCCGAATGAAGTGGTGATTGACTCACTCTAGTGTTCCTTGCTCCCATTAAACTATCAAAACCTTCCAGAGTGTTGCACCATCCTTGTCCTGAAAATCTATCATTTTCTTTCAAAGATCCATCCGTAAAGCACCACCGACCAGGGATAATTGGAACCGTCTCGTTCACTACCGATAGGGCCTGATCAGTTCTCTGTGCATGATTAATTTGCGCCTCGGCCCATAGAGCGGACTCTGTTTCAGCCAACTTAAGAGTATCTCGAGGGTCAATATCCAAATTGCTAAAAACCTTATTATTTCTCCCTTTCCATATATACCATAGAATCCATGCGAAATGGTGATCCTCCATTGTCGGAACCACCCTCCAAAATAAGTGGTCTAGTTTTCTTGTATAAATGATTTATATACTCTTAAAAATAATTCTAAGATACTAATAAATTATTTTGTAAGCCATGATAAAAAAATTATAAAACATGTATAAACTTTAGAAGAAATTAATTGTTATACTTATACACGAATATATTTTTATGTAAAATATAAAATAATTATACTGATTTTTATGTAAAAATTTTGTTCATTATATTATATAGTTGACAAATATAAAAAATAATTGATCAAATACTATTTCTATCATTTTGACAATTAGTTACCATAAATTACTATTTGAAATATTATTTAGATTATCTGACAAGTGATATTAATTTATTATAGATTTACTTTTTATTTTTATATCTATTTAAAATAAATAAATGCTAAAACTATCGACTTGTCAAATTACAATAATTGTTTTTAGATTTCACCAATGATTGACACTTAAGCAAAAATCAATTAAGTGATTTTTTTAATAAATAGGAAGACTGAATATTTATTGTAATATTTAAATATTTTTACACATCTTACACAAAGTATTGGTTTATGAAATTATGTATAACAAAGTATTATATGACTTAAAATCCTTATAAATATACATTTATTCATTTATAAATAGATTTATAGACACCGAAAACAGTTTATAAACTTTTAAAACCCCTTATAACATTTTCAATAATCCTAATATGTGATTATATAAAAAATATTAAAATTCTTTTTAATGTTTTATAAATCACTTATGGACATAAAAAATTATTAATGGTTATTATAGTGTCTTATATGGGATATAAATTTATTCTATCTATTTCTGTAACAAAATCCTATACCGACCGTCCGAGTCAACATGAGCCAAAACTAAATAAATATAATATCCATAATTATTTAGATACTTTTTCTACCATCAGATTTTGATTGATAAAACTGAAAAATATACAAAGGTGAGAGTCTAAAACCGACAGAAACAACTTAAAATCTCCGGAAGCATAGCCCACAAAGAAAAATCACAAACTCAAACAACAAGTAACATACAAAAACTATTACGATCACTCTTGCATCCAAACCCGTAAATAATCCTTGATAAAGAGAATAAAGATAAGATCTTTGTGCTTTGACACAAATTAATGTTATTGCTTTGTTCTGATGCGATCCCCATGTGACGCGGCACTAACGAAGTGTACTTGTTTACTTGTTTAGGACCAACCAGTTGTTATTTTAAGAAAGAAAATCAAAATCAAAATCAAATTAAATGGTTATAACTCTATATTTTGTACTGAATAAATATCCTCCGTGTATATTGCATTTGATTTTGGGTCCCCTCAGTATCACATCCCCCATTTGAAGACTTGATAAGCATAGTATCGACTTTCATAAAATGCCTTCATTTTGGCTGCCACTTGAAGACTTTTGAGTTTTGTCCTCTCAAACTCACTATGTTTTTATATACTATATGTTTTCTTGCACCATGTACAATAATATATATATTTTTAAATTGAAATCATATTTAAAAATAAATTTCTATAAATATTGTAGATTTTATTATTTTCTTACCAATATTTTAGTATAAAGTTGATTTAATTAAACATAAAATTAAGATAAAAATAACTTTGTTTATTTTAAATTATATTTAAGAATACATATGTATATATTTTAAATTACAATCTTAGATAGATTTTTATCTATTTGTTTTATTAAATCAACTTGTAGAAAACTAATTAAACAAAATTAATATAAAAATTGTATAATCATCAAAAATTAAAACTAAACAGTATTTATAAAATGGAATGCATAAAGAATTCGGAAATAATATTTCATCTCTTCATTCGGAAGTAGAGTCGCTTATTTCACCAATTCACTCGAAAATAGATGCGCTTATCTTGACAATATAATGCATGAAGAATTTACACCAGTATAAGTTACGTTTGCAACAGTTTTCAATTGGTAAAATTGCTTTGAAATCAGAAGAATGACCAGCTTTTGCAAGTTATTTAGAAGATATCAAGATACTGAAAGGCAGTTTTCACTCCTCCGAGTTCCTCCATATACCAAGAATGATGAATTCAAGGGCGGATAGTACTTCACGCAGTGCTAGGAAACAACCGACATTTATTTTCCATATGGATTAAGAGCTACCAGATTGGTTCACATGGTCATCATGAGTCTGTGTTTTTGTTGATGAAAAAAATAGTATTTATAAAATTTATAGATATATAAAAGAAACTAATGATATTACGATTAGAATTTTATAATTTAAAAAAAAAAGTTTGTAGAAAAATTTGGTAATAAAAATTGTATAATTATAAACATAGAATTAAATAATATTTTGAAATTTGTAATGTAATATTTAAATATATTTATTTTAATGATAATGCATGAGTTGTTACCATATTCTAAGAAGCTTACTAATAATATAAATCAGTTGTAAATTTAATGTATGATTTATTACCATATTCTAAAAACTACTTATAATATAAATTAACATTAAATGTAATTATCCCTATCATATTTAACCATAAGTTATGCCATAAATTATAGGTGCCATGTCACATTTTTTAGAAAATAATTGTAAATAAGACAGTTGGCAAATTACTTTTCAAATAATATTTAGGGAATGACAAATAATGTTTAATTACATAAAAACATCGTTTAATTAAATTATAAATGGCCCAAAAACAAGTATCACTCATTTACTATTAGTTTTCTGCCAGCAGCCCAGTGGGGTTTGTAAGCATCTTTTAATTAAATTACAAATGGCCGAAATGAGTATGACTCATATATTATTAGTTTTCTGCCAGCAGCCCAGTGGGTTTGTACACCCAATTTTTAAAATCAATATCGAGGATCAAAATGTAACTAGATGGATCATCGTATCATTAACTATCACATTTTTGTTTTCTCATTTTCTGTGTGTTTTAAGTTATCACCCTTTTTATGTTGTCGCAAACTAAGACAAATCATCCCCTTTTTTTAAGTTGATTTAATATATAATGCGACTCAAGAACACTTATATGAGTGTTTCATGTAGCATTTATCTTCTAACGTCACCAGAATGTAAAACTTACGATCCTATGACTGTTTCTCATTTTGTCTGTTTTCTAAGTTATCAACTTTCTTATGTTGTTTTCTCAAATAAGATAAATAATAGAGTTTTTTTTTTCAAATATGATTCAAAACAAAAAGTCAAATACAAAACTAACCCCATGATTTTTTTTAGAATTTTTATTTGCAATATTTACTCCAAAAATTTAGATTATTCACGAAAATGTCATTACTTTTTTTTTCTTCGAAAATGAGTGTTTTACTCTATCATCCTCATCTTCATCAAGTATTTACAATATTGTCATTGTCATCAATACACCAACCTACCATGAACAACCAATTTGATGCTCTTAATGCACCAAAGTTTCGGTTTTTACTCTTTATATCTCATTACTTAAGCACACAAACTACATCTCTTTCACTTTCTCTTTATATTCATAAAAAAACTAAGATTTTGATTCTAAACTGTGTATGGTTCAAACTCATGATTCTTGGTCATTAACAAGTGGGTCTGTTTCGTGGTGATTTTATGTGTGATAGGAGAAGCTAATCAAGTTATCTCACTGGTTAAAAGTATGAAATTGATTTTTTTTTTCCAAATCTGTTCGTCAGAAGACTTACGTGTAAGTCTTTTGGTCAATGCACATGTTAGTTTTGCAATTGAATTTATGTATGTTTTTAGAGACGACTTCTCTGGAAGTCTTCCAAATTTTCTTTGTTAACAAAAAAATCTAGAAAATACGAGAGAAAACTTCCTCATAAGTTGTCTAGGATAAACAAGTTAGTTTTGCAATTGACTTGATTGTGTCAGAAGTTTGACTTTCTCTAGATGACTTACACGGAAGTTTTCCGCCAGAATACTTCCATTTAAGTCTTCCGAACTCTCAGTGAAAATCTTCTCACTGTCGGTGAAAATCGTTTCGGATTACTTTTGTAATTGAAAAATAAAACTTAAATATTTAATTTTAATTAAACGACTTACATGTAAGTCTTCCGGAAGACGACTTATACGGAAGTCTTCCAGATTTTATTCCGAGATTTTGGTCAAACCTTGGTTATCCCAGAAGACTTCCGTGTAAGTCTTCTCCCGAAAGACTTACATGGAAGTATTCTAATTAAAATTAAATATTTAAGTTTTAGTTTTGAAATGCAAAAGTAACCTGAGACGATTTACATGAAATTCGTCTAGTTAAATGTAATATTTAAGTTTTATTTTTCTGGTGGAAAACTTTCATGTAAGTCTTCTATGACACAATTTGATCAATTGCAAAACTAACTTGTTTATCCTAGAAGACTTACCGGTAAGTCTTCTCTAGCATTTTTGAGTTTTTTTTCAAAAGCAAAAGTAAACCGATATTTACAAAGGAAGACTTCCAAAGAAGTCTGTTGTAGAGTAGACTTCTATGGAAGTCTCCCTTTGTAAATTTTCAATTGCAAAAATGACCTAAATGGAAGACTTCCTGGAAGTCTTCTGGCGAACGACTTATGTGGAAGTCTTCTACGTCAATATTTAATAAACTTTCATTTTCTCTAAAATTATAAAGGCTTTTAACATTTTCTTGTTAATTCATGTATATTAATCGATATTGGGCTCATGAATGAAATCCATAACTTAATTGATTTTAATTATGAGGTTAGCAACATTTATGTTTATTAATATTTATAGCTAATTCGAGAAGACTTCCACGAAAGTCTTCTCCATTAGTTTTTGTAACCTTGTTAAGTAACTTTAAGATATTTTTTTTTAACTTTCGAAAGTTCTCAGTAACTTCAAGATTTTCAAGTTATATGGTTTAATATGTTTTCTTAGATCATAAGATATATATTTTTTTAATTTTCATGAGATTTAAAATTTCAATTTTCACTTAAAATTTAAGTTTCCCGCCTAAATTTTAATTTCCTGCTTAAATTTCCCGTTTAAATTTTCCGCTTAAATTTTCCGCTTATATTTATTTTCCTGCTTAAAATTTAAGTTTTCCGAGAAGACTTCTTCGAAGACTTTCCGGAAGACTTCCCGTAAGACTTCCTAGAAGACTTCTAGTAAAAGTGCTATATGTTTGAACTTATGTAAGTTTTCTTAAAAGTCTTCTCCCTTAGTTTTAGTAAATTTGATTAAATTTTTGTGTTATTTTGTTTTCCTATTGAAGTTGTGTCAATAATTTCAATAAATTCAAGTATTTTTGGCAAGATAATATTGTAAACATGAACATATTTACTAAAAAAAATCATTAATATCTTTTTAAATTTACAAAATAGTACACAATTAAAAGAGTACACATATAAATTACAAAACATGCCATAAATAAACTATTACACATGAAGTTAGAGATTATTCTTCCACAAAGATAAGCTTGGAGTCCACTTGTCATGGGAAAAAACTTCTAAAAAGTCAGAGGGAATTATGTTTTAGAAGACTATGTCAGAAGACTTCCAGAAAATCTTCTAGAACATTATATTTTAGAAGACTTCCAAAATCTGACTCAGATCTGAAAAACCTGAATATCCAAAAACGTTCAAATGACTCTAAAACAGAGAAAATGAGTGAAAAAAATATGTAGATCTATCTTTATAGAACACACAAAAGAGATATCCAATATTTATAGATCTACTTTAAAAAGAGTGGAAGATGAGAACCATGTAATAAAAACCTACAAAAACAAGATAAATTAGTGAGAAAGACATGAGACAAAAAATGAAAAATTGATATAAAGTTTCAAAGTTCAAAGAGTTTAGAGAGAGGTTAGATAGTTTTTGTTAGAGAAAAAATGTAAGAGCTTTATACAACAAGAAGTTACCTAATGAAGAAAAATCAGACATGGAGACTTACCCAAACGCTCAAATCTGTTATGAAAGAGAAGAAATGAGAGTAGACTCCGTGAGAAAATTACCAAGACTTCCAAGAAGTCTTCCATGAAGTTAAAAAACTTCTAGAAAGTCTTTTGGTGCATAATATTTTTGAAGACTTTCCAAAAGTTTTCAAGAGTCAGATCCAGATCTGAAAAACCTGCATATCCAAACTCAGATGTGAAAAATCTGCATATCTAAAAACATTCAAATGACTTCAAAAAAAGAACATAAGTGGAAGATTAGATATATCTACCTCTATAGAACACAAAAATAGATATCCAAAATTTATAGATTTACCTTTAAAAAGTGGAAGATGAGAACTATGTGATAAAAAATCTACAAAAACAAGATAAATTAATGAGATGAGACAAAAAAAAATGAAAAATTCATATAAAATTTGATGTTTTCAAGATCAAAGATATTAGAGAGAGGTTGTGGAGTTTTAGTGAGAATCATTACATTTTTGTTATTATTGTTGCAGTCATTTGAGAGGAAGTGAGAGAATGTGTACATTTTATTTATATATGGAGACAAAAATTTCTATTTAGATTAAATATTTTTGATTCAGAAGACTTTCAGGAAAGTCTTTTATTAGAAAACTTCCTCAAAGTCTTCTGTCTCTCAAATACTACTCGCCCAGAAGACTTCCTGGAAATTTTATAGACCATAAATTTATACCATAAACTTAAATAACTAACTAAATAAAAAAATACTTCACTAAACTTAAAAAAAGCACTTTACTAAACTTTGTAATATACACGAAACCAAACACATATTTGTCAAATTTTAATTTTCCAAAAAAATGTTAAGCTTCCAAAATCTAAACCAATACTATAACATATGTTACCAAACCCTAAACCAAAGAATACTATGACTCACTACATTCACTCATTTGTGTTGAAAAAAAATCAGTTTTACCATATTTTAATTTATGTCATTTACAAATGTTTATGGTTACATGATTTCAATTTTTTCTCCATCAAAATATTTTTAATAAAATTTATTAATTATTTTTAAGATCTACAATATGAAAAAACTTCCAGGAAGTTTTCTCCCAGAAGACTTACAAAACTCCCAAATGACTTCCAGAGGTTATATTCGTAAAAGTACATTATGTTTTTTAGTTTGGTCATAAGGGGCTACTTGTAATTTCACTAGATTTTTAGGTTAATTTTGCATTTGATTCAAGTTAAGATATACCTTTGTGTTTAAAATCAATTTATGGGTCATATTTGACAATTTCTCCTAAATAATAACTACATAATCTGGCTTGATTTTATATTTTCTTCCCTGTTAAAAGTTCACTTGCGAGTGTATCATGTAGCATCAATGTGAGTAATTAGTTGAGTTTTATCTCATTTTTTATTTTTATTTATTTTTAAATCATCAAATCTTATTAATTATGATGTATCTTTAGTTTTAAAATTAAAGAATAAATCAAAATACTACTAATTTTATCACTCATTATTAACTTTATTTCTAAAGATATAGTGAAAAAATAAAGAGAACATTTTTCATACATAAGACAAAAATTCTATATTTTTATTATTTAAGATGTAGAATTTGTAAAATGAAAAATATTTATAATATCAAAAAAACTAGATAATTATAGGTAAAATTTATTACTATTTAGGTATTAATTTTTACAATAATTTTAAATTTATACATAAATTTTATTTATATTTGATTTTTATAAACTATTAAATTTTAAAATAACACAATGTCATTTATATATTAAATTAAATAATAGTAAAATTTTGATAATTTATATTTTCTTATTAGTATAAAGTATTTTAATTGACATAATCATCAACATACCACAATCTTCTTTGCAACCCCTATTTACGGGTTGATTCATGATGAATGTGGAGGAGATAGTTATACTCTCCTAATCTGAGAATGAAAATTCTATTCTTGAGTTCTTCCCAAATCCTAGTTACTACAGCCTGGATTTGACCATGCATGTTATTATATTTATTGATTGACAAATTCGTTGATTATGCTCATACTATTTGGAGTTGTAGTAAGCAAATTTGTGTATAACTGTAAGACCCGATCCCGGCCGACTAGGCCGCGGTCGATGCCTCACGTCGCTCGGTCCATACTCTGACCGAACCTCTCAAAATTTTTGCCATTTATCTATAATATCTTCCATAGGCGAGGGCTAATTTAGATTTTAGCTTAAGACTACCTTAGACATTTCCTGGCTTAGATCATTTCAACTCATAGGCAGCGGAATATTCTCTACTTAACCATTGGACTAAATCTAATATAATACTCGTCTGGTCGAATCACCACAGTTGTGGTAAGTCTACCCAACTACCAACTAGCTCAAGGGTCGATCCTAAACCCGAATCAAGTCATACGAATCTGAGGTTCCATTCCTCTAATCCATTCTATCTAGAACTAAGCAAGAGTTACTAGATCATACCTTAGCCACATCCACGGAGCTTGTTAGCTCATCGGCCCAGCTGCTCTAGCTGAATGAACTCGTAGACCAGCTGATCGAGCTGTCACACTCGAACTGAGCTAAGACCGAGCTATGGCCAGCTGCCATATACTGCGACCAGCTCCTTTACTCTTCAAACAACTCCCTTAGGTACTTAGTCATTCAGCCAACCATCCCCACAGACTTAAGTAACCCTTGAGAAGTCTTCAGACAGCTAAGGACATGCATTTGGCCCTTACCGGCTCATGCATCATCCAACATCCTTTTGCTTATCAGCTTATGATACCAAGTCCAGCTCATGGACTAAAAATGCCAAGTCCTCCCATGGACTAGTAATGCCCATCAGATCCTAAGTCAATCAACCAACCACCCCACAGGACTCAGAACTGATGAGTCTTCACACTTACCCAACCGGCCATGGAACCATGTCCCATTGGAGCCGATCAATCTCTCTAATATCTGGTGCATCCTTTGATCAATCATAGCAGACACCTTATTCCATAACCAATGGATCAGGTCATCCATCCTTGCCCAAGATCAGATAACACACGGCTCAGTACTTATGGTCCACACCACCAAGTACTAGCTATACTCTTCTTTATGGCTCTTAGCCAATGCTTTGCACATAGCTTACCAACACCAAGGTTGATAACTAATATTCCTTATGATCATAAGTGACAAACATATAACAACACACAAGCATATGATCAGATAACCTAACACAAGGATCTATCATTGCATGGTTGGTTCCTTATCTACACATCAAATTACTCATCAGACCCAAATCTGACCAATTTTGAAAGTACTCCAAAAACTAATTAAAATTCACTAAAACTCATGATAAATCTCAACTAAGAGATTCCCATAATCAGAATCCAATGAATCGACCCGGATCATATGGATCATGACCATGAACAGCCCGGCTGAGGCCATGGACATCATTCATGAACCAACCAAGGCCATGGTTCAGTGCCATCAAGTCTGATCCAACAGACTACACCATGTAAACATAGTTTTTTTTTTTTTTTTTTTTTTTTTTTTTTTGTCACGGGCGGTCTCCGGAATCCCAGAGGACTCGAACCCAGGTGCCTTGGGATCCAGTTCACTCTAGTGTTACCACTAGGCTATTCTGTCCCGGCCCATGTAAACATAGTTTACATCACAATATATGGTCTTTAAGGGGCGTGCTATACTTGGCCTTGATCACACCACAAGAGATATAAATATAAACTGGAAAGTAATTATAAAATCGATTACCTTATACATGATCTGATTAGATTATGTGCCTTTTCTTATTATGTTCGGCCATGCTCCTCCAGTGCATGCCTCTATCAGTCCTTATCATATACTTCCAGTATTGATAATATCCATTCATGGGTCGCACCCATCATCCCTTCCATGGAACTCCCACGAAACAAGTTTCTACACTGCATCCGGCTTCAAGGCTGTTCATGCCATTGAGAGTGGAGTCCGGCCTTCTCCCTTCTCCCCTGGATATTTGCGTGTGTTCCCAGGCTGTAGAAGAAGCCTAGGACGTGATCATCCATGATCAAACACCATCACAGGGTCGTTCCCAACTCCCATGAAACTGCCTTCCCACGCACCTCTTTCCTTAAGGCTATCTTGTCCATAGAAAGTGGAATCCGGCCATCCCTCTTCTTCTCTGACTATTTGCGTGTGTTTTCAGGCCCTGGAGGATGCTTTGGGTGATGTCAACATGAATCAAAACCCATCAAAGGATCGTTCATAACTTCTCCTTTGATCTCTCTCAAAACTGCCTCTTTGTGGCCTTGACACCACTCTTGGAGTTGGATGTTGAATCCGACCAAGTCTCTGTCTTTTCTCTGTTTTTCTTTGTGTTTCAGAGTGTAGGAGGAAGCCCTGGCATGCCTGAAATGGCACGGACTTGCCTTCCTTATATAGGAGAAGGGGTGATTACTTTTTAACCATTGCATCCCTTCGATATCATTTCTGGCCATTGATTTAATCAATGGATCAGATCACACCTATTCACCTATGGCAGTTACCAGACGCCCTGGAACTGTCAAACCACTCCTGGAAATGTCCAAAACAAGCCCACACGGATTGCCCATGCCTATGGCCTGACCAGAAGAACCCACCGGCCCATAGCCATCCTTGGCCAACCAACCGGCCCGGTAACCGCCCAGAACTGACACACTGGTCCGAGCTTCCAACACTCCATCCAGCTGAGTTGAGCTGACTCCCAGCTGACCCAGCTGAGTGAGCTAGTAGTCCAGCTAGCTGAGCTGGCCAAACTTGATGTGAGCTACACTGAGCTTGTCCGAGCTTCGCCCAGCTGACCGAGCTTCATTCTCGCATCGTCCAGCTGTCTCATCACTCGTCCAGCTTGCTCTCTTCATCTTATTCAATATTACTAAGTCCATTAGTCTATTTCCAGACCTAGACTTAGTTTTCTCATGATCCATCCTGATCATTCACTTCATTGCAGCTTGTTTGCGATCAATTCCCATGATCTGAACCAAAGCAGTCACGTTTCTGTTGAAACGTCTATGTCTCATGTCAAGTTCCAGGAACGGGGACATGACAATAACCATCTCTCACCTGATCCATTCTATCTCTCCTCATCACTCACTCACTTACTCTACTTTTTTTGGGTGTTCTGTTCTCACTCATAAGTAGTATGCAAATCCTCGATATGAAAAAGATCCTCGATATATCAAGGAGACAAAACAACTACAAGCAACACTTAAGCTTTATTAGAAATCGCCTTGTACACTCTATTACAAGACCTGCTTAATCAATTTTACACAGTCTATTACACCCTAACAACTGATACTGAAAGATTCCTAAGCTACACGCTTGTGTTTCTCTTCCGTCAAGTACTTGAGCCACTGATTCAGCACGACCCAGAACACTTCCAAGAGCTTATCTCTCTCTATAAGATCAGCCTCTGTGTCTCTGTCTCTATACAGACGACCCCATAGCTATCTTATAGTTATTCTCCACGTTCCCGAAACCCTAGTCTCCAAGGCAACATGTATGGACATCTTCCATAACAATAAGTGCAACTTTCCTTTTCTTGGAATGCACTTATTCCTCTTTCTTTAAGTCATAAAATTGCTCCTCAAGTTTATTCTTCTTTCCATATCTCCAAGATACTCTCTTGCTCTCCAAGTCTACACGACTCCAGCTCAGCACCTTGACTCCACATGGTCTTCACCACTCACCACGACGTCTGCTTCATCAACTACGTCAGCGACTACTTCAGGGCAGACATCTTATATCTTCAATCTCCCCCTTTTAGCTTTGTGTGCCGATCAAGAACAAAAATCTTCTGGTTCAGCAACCACATTGCAACCACGTTCCTCACCTGGAAACTTCCATACCAAATGTGATTTTCTCCCCCACGAGATGTGCACCATGCTTTTCTCCCCCATGAGATATGCATACTAAGTACCAGAACATCACCATTCTCCCCATGCTTGATTGCATACTAAGCTAAAACAGATGCTTAGAAGTCAAGTATTACAGACCCACCCATCTGTTTCTTCATGTATAATCATGACACAGCCCCTGCTGCAGCGGAATAACAAGTACTGCATCACGACCTGATGCACCTGTCGAACTACCCTTCGACCAGCTTCTGTTGAGGACATAGCTTCCTTCATGTGTCGTCTTCTTGACCATGAGCCCTTCCCCATCCACACCGAGTGCCCTCTGCACTCGTTTCTATTGTCTTGGAGTGATTTCACTATCACACCCTTGAAGATCATCTCGCACCACTTCTTGACGCACTTCGATCTCCTTCCCCTTTATGCCACAAACAACCTCATGTCCTGGCTCCAGACTTGATGCTTCTTGATCAACCTCAAGATCACTCCTACCAGAGCTGCATCCATCTTCTGATGTCTCATCCTTGATCTCATCAAGTAAGCCACTCTTGGCTAAGGACACGTCTTCAACCCTCTTGGGTTTAGTGAACGTCTTGTTCACCTTCTTGGCCATGTTTCTGCTCTTCTCATGAGCAAAACACTCCACCTTCTTGTTTCCAACCTTCCAACATAACCAGAAGCACATCCTATGTTGCTTCTTGCTTAGCCTGACTCAGTTGCTGATGCACCGATTAGTCTCCTTCCTTGTACCAGCTGCACAACCATGCTTCAGAACCTCATGTGTTACCTTCATGTTGTTGCACTTATGTACTACTTTCGGCTTGTTGCTCACAGCTACACGCTGTAGAACTGTAGAACTTTATGCCTTACTCCCTGCCGTACGTCCTGCATACTTCCTGACAAGCTTCTTTGGCTCCACTTTTTGATGTGCTCCCCTGCACGAAATGTGATAGCCCCTTATGTTGTATGCCAGTACTCTCAGCTCCTCGGTATCCCAATCCCCAATTCACCTTGGCTGTTTGTCCTATTGAGAGTACCTTATCCAAGTCCTTGGTCCCACTATTGGGCATCCTGACCTGCTTGTGATTCTTAGCCAAATCACGTTCAAGCATCCTTGCTCTCTCTTGTTCACCAGTAGCAACATCTCTCAGCTTGCTAACCTCATTCTCCAGAGACTCATTCTTCTCATGTACAGCAGCAAGTTCTTCAGCAAGATCATCATACTGCTCACGGCTATGCACCAGATCATGTTGCAACCTCAGATTCTCATTCTTGAGATTCAACCACTTGTTGAGCATCACGTGATAATCCTCAGAGTCTGTATTAACGTCTGAATCCGAGGATTAACTAGATTCCTCCTTGCGTGCACCAAATGCAACAAGGTTCTTCATCACCTTTCCATCTTCTTCAGACTCTAAATCATCAGACGGCTGCAATGGAACACCTTTTTCCTTCTTTGAGTTTGGACATTCACGTCGTGTGTGTCCAACACCTCTGCACTCAGAACACTTAAGTTCTCTCTGTTGTGCTACATGACAG
This sequence comes from Brassica napus, assembly GCF_020379485.1. Classification (NCBI taxonomy): domain Eukaryota; kingdom Viridiplantae; phylum Streptophyta; class Magnoliopsida; order Brassicales; family Brassicaceae; genus Brassica; species Brassica napus. The sequence continues at coordinate 18,152,618 of NC_063445.1, read as the reverse complement.
TCAGCTTTTATATGACCAACACCTTCACACTCATAGCATCTAAGACGTTCTCTTCTTCTGCTATTGCCACAATCACCACCCTGGCGACCATACTGATTCCTCCCACCAGAGGAATTCATCATTTTACCCAGATTCCTAGCCAACATCCCCATGGCATTTTCAAAATTCGGAGATCTATCTCCATCTTTGTCAGCAACAAGAGCTATACTCCTTGATGCACCACCTGACGTAGAGACTGGACTACTGTTTGTCTTCATCTCTTCTGCCTTCAGCATACCCACAAGCTTGTCAAACTTGAGCTCATCAGTGTTTGTGGTCATAATCAAGACCGCCTTGTGAGCTCCAAACTTCGTAGGAAGACAGCGTAGTAACTTCTTTACCAACTTCTTCTCTTTGTACTTCTTCCCAAGTACAAATGCTTCATGTCCCATACCACTAAGTTTGGCACTAAAGCTCGCCACATAATCATTATCAGACCACCTGAGATTCTCAAACTGCGACCCAAGATGATCCAGACGTGTCCTCTTGACACTCTCATCTCCTTCCAACGAATTCAGCAGGATCTCCCACGCCTCTTTAGCCGAAGTACTCCCCTGAATCAGTTGGAAGTGTTCTGCTTCAACCGCTCCAAAAATCACTGACAACGCCTTTGCATTAAACTTAAATGCATTGCGTTCTGCCTCTGACCAATCCTCTTTTGGCTTAGGCTTATTCCCATCTCATGTGACTATGGTAGGCTCCTCCCAACCAATCTCCACAGCTGTCCATGCATCTTCATTGATTCCTCGAATCATCTGCTTCATGCGAGCCTTCCAATGACCATACTGGTCCGCATTCAACATGATCGCCTTCTGCACCGAAACAATCGTGTCCATCTTCACCTTCAGGATTACACCGATAACTTAGGTGCCCCGCTCTGATACCACTTGTAAGTGCAAGATGCAAACACAATAGTACTGCGGAAGATAAATCAAGGAGACAAAACAACTACAGGCAACACTTAAGGTAAATTAGAAATCGTCTTGTACACTCTATTACAAGATCTGCTTAATCAGCTTTACACAGTCTGTTACACCCTAACAACTTCTACTGAAAGATTTCTAAGCTACCTGCTTGTGTTTCTCTTCCGTCAAATACTTCAGCCACTGCTTTAGCACGACCCAGAACACTTCCAAGAGCTTATCTCTCTGTATAAGATCAGCCTATGTATCTCTGTCTCTATACAGACGACCCCATAGCTATCTTATAGTTATTCTCCACGTTCCCGAAACCCTAGTCTCCAAGGCAACATGTATGGACATCTTCCATAACAATAATTGCAACTTTCCTTTCTTGGAATGCATTTATTTCTCTTTCTTTAAGTCATAAACTTACTTCTCAAGTTTATTCCTCTTTCCATATCTCCAAGATACTCTCTTGCTCTCCAAGTCTACACGACTCCAGCTCAGCACCTTGACTTCACATGGTCTTCATCACTCACCACGACATCTGCTTCAGCAACTACGTCAGCGGCTACTTCAGACATCTTACATCTTCACTCTATATTTTCATGTATCTTATGCGGATGAAACATTTTTCGTTTGAAACGAAAGGGAAATCCTCCATAGGAATCTATAACAATTTTCGAATTACTTATCATGATTTAGAACCCTGATTTCAAACAAGGTCACGTTTATTTATTGTACAATTGTTTTTGATGTGAATAAATTTTGACATTCATGATTCATAAAAAGAAATCCTCAGCGTTGGTGCAAAACTCGGATGTTCTTGGCTGCTTGCTTATTTAATACGTTTACGATGGCCAATCGTAAGTACAATTATAGTGGAAAGATTCAAATTCCTGTCTCTTAATTCCGGTATGAATCATCCACAAGATTATTATGGACTGCAGTATTGTTATATGGTTGCATATCTCATGATTAAATTTAAGTGGGATCATAACCCACAGTAGTTGTGCCAACCGGTCCAAAACCACGACAAAACAAATATGTTGGTGGCTAGTGTCGACTATGATTAGTTTTGATTCGGAATGACCAATTCTCTGTTTCCTGCTGTATTAGATAAACATAACGCCGTGAAACATATATATATATATATATACACTAGGTGATAATCCGCGCTCTACACGGAGTTAAATATCTAAAATAATGAAATGTTCGCAATTTAAAATTAATTATGTATTTTCAATTTGTTCTTTTTCTATACGTATGAAAACATGTTTCAAATTTAATAAAGCATAGACATGACAGAAAAATATTAAATAATATGTTTGCTGTTTTTTTTTTATTTTAGTAATTTGATGGTGGTAAATGTTTAAAATTTGAATTTACTTTTTCGTTTACCTCATCATAATAGATTTTACGTATATAAAAACGTAATTTTACATTCAATTTTATTTAGCAAATTTTACAGATTCTTAAAACTATGTTAAGTCCAAAACGAATTCAAATGGCTGAACTAAACACATAACCTTCTCTTTCGTATCTTCAATGGAGATAATCAAAATAATTAATTCTCGCAAAGAAAAAAAGGGAAAATAGGATTATGCAACCAAATTTTGCTCAAACTATTCTTTAACATTTTATATCAAAAATATATACAATTTGTTGGAATCCCTCTGGCTTCATCTTTGTTTTTCAATCTTCATTTCTATAAAAATAATTATGTATTAAGATCTCATTAATTAAGATCTCAATATTTTTCAATGGAAATTTTGAAGCTAACATATTTATATATTTTTGTATGGTATATAATTTAATTTAAGTGATATTAAAAATATATATAATATGAATATCTATTAAACGAGACTTCATATTCATACGATTTATGATAATTTGTATTTTTTTTTTGAACAAAAAAAAAATTAAACCACTGATCACAAAATTTTCAGTGTAAGATTTTTACCATTTTTAGTAACTTATAGTCGTTTAAAAAAAAAATCAAAATATAACATATAAGAAAAAAACTAAAATTTTTATTATATGGTTAATGAAATTGTTTCATTTCGTTTAATAATATAATTTTTTTTTTAAAAAGAACGAGGATACAAAAATTGTTATCAAATCTGTATTATTCATAATCATTAATTTTCATATATATTTTAATCATATTATTTAAGGAAAGAACGAAGAATATTTTTTTGTACACTATTAATTAAAGTGATAGTTAATTTAATAAAAAATATAATCTATATTTAGATGGACCAACTTATTTGTCTAACGTTTCTAAAAATCATTATAGTAATGACACGTAGCTACCAAAACATGTTGTAATGTTTTACGATTAATATATAAAAGATATATGCATATATATATATATATATATATATTTGTATAGGAGCTTACGACAAGCTTACAACATACATAACTCTGTAGTCTGTAAGATATATTAACAATATAGATAACGGTTGATGTAGAGCGACCCTTGTTAGAATTATAACTAGATATTCACCCGCGGATTTTGTATATAAAATATTTTAGATTATGCAATAAAATATATCAATAAATTAATATAATTTGGTGTTATATATTATCTAATTTTATAATAATATTTGTGTGGCGTATAATATTACTACTATAAATTTTATATTCTTGTAACAAAATTTATTTTTGATATATTATTATGTAATAATACTGATTTACATAAATTTTGTTTTATTTCTAAATTTGAAATATATGTGAAAATTAAATTAAGTTGAACCTACATAATAGAGAACTTGGTATATAGTAATTAATTAAATTAATTAAGTATAGTTGTTTAAATAATAAACCGAATTGGTTTTTAATTCAAGGGAATACACAAACGTTAATAACAGTAGACTAAAGTTTTATATATACGATATGAATAAAGATCAAATGTTTCATCTATGAAGGAAAATGTAAATTAATTGTATTACTTGGTAAAATCATTTAAATGTATGATTTCTAAGTGATCTAATTTTTTTAAAAAAATCACATATGAATTAAGTCATAATTTATGTGCTAAATAGATAGGATATGTTTATTTTTACATTAGAAATACAAATGAATATTTCTTTTTAAAAACATCTTTTAAAATATTTCTTAAATTTAATTTATAATAAATTCAATTTGAAATTATTAGTATCATTAAAATATTATTAAAAGTATTTTTATAATTATTAATTTTTGTTTACAATCAAAACTAAACTAAAATTAAGTTTCTAATTATACTTTGTGATAATTTAATTTTTAAATAACTAATTTCGAAAACATATTTTAAAAAGATTCTAAAAGATATTTGAAAGATTTTGTTAGACATTTCTTTAAAATATTTATTAGTATTTCAAATAAAAATAAAGATATTAAAATATATTATAATTAAGTTATATAAAATTTAATAAATTTTCTAGGGATGGTCCAAATAAAAATTCACACATGAAAGAAGTCATGACTTCTATTTTAATAGTATAGATGTTCTACATAAATGATATGGTTAACAAGGAAGAATTTTTTTTGTTAAAAAGTTAACAAGGAAGATTAAGCATGTAATATTTAGGAACTGAAAAAGAGATGGAAAAGTAGAAGACATGCATATCCAACTTAGATCACAAAGGGCCCTAATAATTAGTTATGTGATAGCAACACTTGCATGTCCCATTTGCAAAACCCTAGGGTACAAAAAAACAATTTGTAAGTATTTTATTTTCTTTGTGGAGGCCTCAGGAGAGGCCTATCGCCATTACATTGCATCTATAAATGGGGGACCAATACTAGCTAGCTATCAATTTTTTTACATTTATATCCAAACAATTAGTGTAAAATCTCAAAACGTTATGTTCAAAGCAGCTGGACCATAGAACTAGCAATTTCTCCGATTGTCCTTAAAAGTATAAAATCTATTCTCTTTTAGTTACTTGTTGTTTCCTCTGTGTGTTTAATTGAGGATCACAAGTCCATCAAGGACCATCTTGAAACTGCACACTACTCAGGAAAGATTCTTTATCAAGAGACAATGATTCGCTAGATGTGTCTTTCCACATTTAATTCATTGTTGACAAAGTACTACCCTTGTTTCTTTGAAGACGCTACATATATGTTTGATTATGAGAACCTAATCAAATACAACCGTTTCATCATATTATTCGAACAAATGTCAGCGCTTTTTTGGTCAAAAGAGTAAAACATAATAGGGAAAACTGTTTTTTAGAGCAAACAAATAGTAACTATGTCCCTTTAGACTAATCTATATTTTGTGTCATATTTTTCTATAATATTCTTTAATATTTATGAAAATAATTTTAATAAATAGTTTTAGAAACAAAAAAAATTTGGAAAAATAGTAACATTTGTTAAAATACCTATATGAACTTAACAGTATATTTTACAGTTATAAAAAAGTTAAAATTATAAATTTCAGATTATATTCTAAAAAAAGTAGAAATGACATTCTACGAAGTAGAAAACGAAATCTACTTTTTTTCATTGAATCTACAATGTTTAGAATACGTGATCTACGAAAATAGGAGTATTCTACAAATATGTAGAATACACATTCCGCGCTTAACCTACCATTCTAAAATTCTTAGAAATCAAAATCTACACATTAATCTAATTCTAAAACATGTAGAAACCGACTTCTACAGATTTACTATAAATCTAAAACATGTAGAAATTAAATTCTAAACATTACTATAATTCTAAAAAACTGTAGAAACTGATTTCTACATATTAGTTGTATTCTACGGATAAGAAATTAGTTCCTAAAAATATGGAAACAAAATATTTGAGAATATTCACTTTTATATTTTTTTTAAAAATCAATTTTTTAAAAAAAACAAAAAAACGAAAAAGGAACAAAAAAAAGCGACAAAAAAACCTTGGCCGATCGAGTGAAATGGACCAGGTCGATCAGTATATATTTCGCGTTTTTTTTGTTCTGAATAATGATCGGGATCGATCGATCCACTATACCTTGTAAAGTGGGATCGATCGATCCCCCTAGTCGAACTCTATATATATCTTTTAAAAAATTTACAATTTTAAGAGCATTACTGCCATTTTGGAAAAAATTAGTCTAATAGGACATAAAGTAGTATAGATTAGTATAAAGGGACATAATTACCATTTTTTTGCTCTAAAAAAACAGATTTCCCAACATAATTTACACTTAACATTTCCTTCCATCATGTGTGTTATTTCCAGGTTATTAATTCAAGAGATGAAGTCACAACTTCTTTTTGAAATACTTCTAAAGATTTATGATAAGTTTGTCAATTTTCAAGCAGCGAGAAAATCACAAAATCATTTTCTCTCATCTATCTCTTCCACCAAAGGGTTGTATTTAGTGGTTAATTTTACGAATGTCATGACTAACTGTACAGATCAATGTCTATTTTGATTTTCAGTATTTAGATATACACAGAAAAGCTCCAAAATTCATTGATTTCTTAAAATATTAAGAGTTTGTCTTTTCTAACATGAATTAATTTCACAGTAATAGGGTTGAAGGCTAGTAGCCCTAGCCTCTCCTTTCACTCAGGAAATGTCCCTCTCATCTCTCTCTTTTATCACACACACACAAACACAAACTAGAACACATTTTCCCGGGTTTAATTAAAACCCCTTAATTAAGCCCACACTATCTGTTTGATATGCCTTGAATCTGGATGTTACATCTAGGCGATGGATGTTACATCACGTACATCATATCGACTCGGTGCATCAAGAGCGTTGCATCAAGTTATTATGGATGTTACATCTGATCGTGGGCTTAAGTCCATGAGTCCGTTTAGTCTAGGGTTTTAGATGCGAGATGTTACTATATATATCTTGTATTCGAAGTAAACCTGAACTTGCACTTTGTAAGCTCAATATCGCCTCCAATAATAAGATCTCTCTTTGCCCGTGGACGTAGCCCTAGGGGTGAACCACGTTAAATATCTGTGTCGAAGTTACATCGCTTTTATTCATCTGTTTCCGCATCTGCTTCTTCTCACAATTGTTACAACAAATTGGTATCAGAGCTTCGGGTTGTGATCTAGTGAGAAGATGTCTGGAATAAGAGCGAAAATCGACAAGTTTGATGGGAGAAATAGCTTCAGTCTTTGGCAGATTAAGATGCATGCGTTGTTGAAGCAACAAGGCATCTGGGGACCATTGTCAGGGAAGAAATCTGAAGCAGCTGATTTGTAGGCTCTGGAAGAGAAAGCGTTCTCAACAATTTTGTTGTGTCTAGCAGACGAGATTATCATCGAAGTATCGGATGAGAAAACGGCTGCTAATTTGTGGCAGAAGTTGGAGAGTTTGTACATGACAAAATCTCTGACGAATAAGCTACTTCTGAAGCAACGCCTCTTTGCCTTGCGTATGCAAGAAGGTATTGAGCTTCGCGACCATCTTGACAAGTTAAATTCGATATTACTGGAGCTGCGTAACATCGATGTTAAGGTGGAGGATGAAGATGCTGCTCTAATCCTGTTGGTATCTTTGCCAAACTCTTTCGAGAACTTCGTGCAATCGTTCATTGTTGGCAAAGATACAGTGAAACTAGAAGAAGTTAGGTCGGCGCTTCACAGTCGGGACTTATGCCATAAGGCATCCAGCTCAGGGACAGACAATCAAGCATCGGGGTTGTTTGTCGTTTCCAAGAGGTCCTAAAGCATCTGATATTTGCAACAATTGCAAAGAGAAGGGACATTGGAAGTCAGACTGTCCCAAGATGAAGGAGCAGCAGTTTGGGTCTGTTGCAGTAGCCAAGGATGAAACCAAGTTTGATGACGACATCGCTCTTGTTGTGCACGGGCACACACACTCTTCTGATGTGTGGGTTCTTGATACGGGAGCATCCTACCATATGACACCGAGGAGAGAGTGGTTTTCGAAGTACACAGAGGTACTTGACGGCAAGATTAAGATGGCAAATGATTTTGTCTGCAATATTGTTGGGATCGGCTCAATCAAGCTCATGACACATGATGATAGATTCTGCACATTGAACAAGGTTAGGCATGTTCCATCAATGACAAAGAATTTGATATCCGTGAGTTTTCTGGACATGAGAGGGTTCAAATATTCGGGTGGCGATGGAGTTTTGAATGTCTACAGGGGTTCTGATGTGATTCTGAAGGGTTTCATGAACGGTACTCTGTATTTGCTGAAGGGTACAACGGTTACCGGTTCAGCAAATGTTGCATCGCCAGAGATCCCAGAGGAAGATATGACTAAGCCATGGCATATGAGGCTTGGACATATGGGTGATCGTGGGATGCAACATCTGTCGAAGCAGGATCTGCTTCATTCTGATATTGGTTTGGAACTCTGCTCGGAAGAATTTAAACAGTTTTGTAAGGATACAACATCTGCCAAGCATCTTACAGACAGAGGAACACCACAGCGGGATGGTGTTGCAAAATGGATAAACCAGATAATGCTAGAGAAAGCGATGTGCATGCTCTCGAGTGCTGGTTCGGAGAAGCGGTTTTGGGCTGAAGCAGTTAACATGGCTTGCTACTTAATAAATCTTGTTCCCCACATAGGCATCGAGTGCATGATACCTTCTGAGGTGTGGTCAGGTAGATCTGCTGAATATTCACTTTTAAGAGTGTTTATGGGCTACGGTGATGGAATCAAAGGATATATGGTCTGGTCTCCATCAGAAAACCGAATGATTCTAAGCAGGAATGGTGTCTTCGATGAAGCATCTATGGTTAGAAGCTCAGGGTCCAGTTCAGAAGCAGAAAAGGGTAGCACTGATAAACAGGTAGAGCTGCAAGATGATCATGAAGTGATCGATGTGCAGGCACACACAGAAAATCAAGAGGAGCGTGTAGAAGATGTTCAGTTGGAGTCTACGAAGATTCAACCGCTTGATGCTACAGAGCGTAGCATCGTGAAAGATCAACCAAGAAGGGTTGATGTCAGGCCACCAGAGAGATATCGCTTCGAGGATATGGTGGGTTATGCACTTCAGGTTGCAGAGGAAGTGGATGCGTCATCTACTTACATGGAAGTTGTTTCTAGTCCCGAGTCTGAGAAATGGCATGTTGCAACGAGAGACGTGGAGTCTCATCAGAAGAATCATACATGGGACCTGGCCACATTACCATCGGAGATAAGGGATGTTACATGCAAGTGGGTCTTCATGATTAAGGATGGAGCATCACTGGCAGAAGGAGCTAAGTATAAAGCTCGGATTGTTGCAAGAAGTTTCAGTCAGAGAGATGGAGTAGACTACAATGAGATATTCTCATCGATGGTCAGACATACGTCCATCAGAGTGTTGCTAACGCTGGTAGCACGTCAGGACTTGGAGCTTGAGCAATTTGATGTGAAGACAGTGTATCTTCATGGAGAGCTAGAGGAGATATACAAGACTCATCCAGATGGTTGTCGAGTTCCTGAAAAGGATGACTATGTGTGTACGCTTCAGAAGTCACTTTGTAGATTTAAGCAGTCTCTCATAGGATGGTACAAGAGATTCGACAGCTATATAATCAAGTTGGGCTACATCAGAAGTCCTTATGATTGGGGTGTGTGCATGAGTAAGTTGAAGGATGCGACGTTCATCTATTTGGTACTCTACGTGGATGACATGTTGTTAGCTGAAGAGAAGTGTGACATCGAGAAGCTGGAGCTTCTGGGTTTTGAAGTTGAGATGAATGATTTGGGTGCAGCAATGAAGATTTTAGGGATGGAGATCTTCAGAGATAGGGAGAAGGAGTTGTTCTTGTCACAGAAGGCCTACATTAATGAGGTGTTGACAAGGTTCGTGATGTCTTCAGATGAACCTATCAGTATTCTGTGCACTGCAAATGTTCATCTCACCATGTATATGGTTTAGCCCGTTGGGGCATCTGGCCCGTTGGGGCATCTGGCCCGTTGGGGCATCTTGCCCGTTGGGGCTTCTGGTCCGCAAGGACATCTGACCCTTTGGGGCATCTGGCCCGTTGGGGCATCATGCCCGTCGGGGCATCTGGTCCGCAAGGACATTTGGCCCGTTAGGGCTTCTGGTCCGCAAGGACATCTGGCTCGTTGGGGCGAACGGCCCGTTGGGGCATCTGGTCCGCATGGACATCTGGTCCGCAAGGACATCTGGCCCGTTGGGGCATCTGGTCTGCAAGGACATTTGGTCCGCAAGGATATCTGGTCCGTTGGGACATCCGGCTCGTTGGGGCGTCTAGTCCGTTGGGACATCTGGTCTGTTGGGACATCTGGCCCGTTGGGGCGTCTGGTCCGTTGGGACATCTGGTCCGTTGGGACATCCAGTCCGTTGGGATATCCGGCTGATGACGAACGTCTGGCTCTAATTGAGCATCTGGCCGTTAAAGGGCGTCTGGTTCGTCATAGCAACACATCTGGTCCGAAGGGACATCTGAGGCAAAGAGAGCGATGGTACATTTGGCGTTGAAGAACGCATCTGGTACATTTGGCGTTAATGGCGCATATGGCACTTGAAAGTGCATCTTGTACATCTGGCGCTGATGGCGCATCTTGTACATCTGGCACTTGAAGGTGCATCTGGTACATCTGTTATTGAGAGGATTCAAGTCAAGGTGGAGAATTGTTGATATGCCTTGAATCTGGATGTTACATCTAGGCGATGGATGTTACATCACGTACATCATACTGACTCGGTTGCATCAAGAGCGTTGCATCAAGTTATTATGGATGTTACATCTGATCGTGGGCTTAAGCCCATGAGTCCGTTTAGTCTAGGGTTTTAGATGCGAGATGTTACTATATATATCTTGTATTCGAAGTAACCCTGAACTTGCACTTTATAAGCTCAATATCGCCTCCAATAATAAGATCTCTCTTTGCCCGTGGACGTAGCCCTAGGGATGAACCACGTTAAATATCTGTGTCGAAGTTACATCGCTTTAATTCATCTGTTTCCGCATCTGCTTTTTCTCACAATTGTTACAACACTATCTTTCTAAGGTCACGAGACCCACTTTGTTCATTTAGTTTCCACACGCAGAGAGAGATTTGGGAGGATTTGTGGCAGATAAACTGATAGAAAACTTTCGAACCTCTCTTTCTTTAACTTTTATTACTCTCTACGTTTTTATCTTCATTTTGTGGTGCAGCCTCTCCAACTGAAAGTCCTTTACAATATATACTGTCAACTACTATAGCTCTTCGAGAGAAGTCTTATCTCACGCAAATCTCTTATTTCCCACTATGTATATGTCCCACAAGACACAAAACCACTTTCTTGATTGTATCTTCCAATTTCCTAATCTTTAAACTCGTACTTATCTTTATTGAATTTTTTGGCAGGAGGCATGAGGAGAACTACTTAGACCTCAACAATCTGCCAGATGATTTTACTAAAGATAGCAATAAGCAAGCGCTGGAGGAAGGTTCTTCCTCTGGTATGCTTACCATTCAAAACCCTAATTGCTTTTTCGTTATATGTAGCATGGAGATAACTATCACTAAAAAGGAAAAAGTGGATATATACTTATATAATCGTATTGGTATTGTTGTGTGTTTATGGTAAAGTTTTGATTCCAAATGACACTAATTTGATGGGGAAGTTGTTAATGTATGGGATTTTTTTATATTGATAATTAGGTCAAAGAAAGAAGAAAGGAAGTAAAGAAGAGGAAGATGAGAGCGGGAAGGTGTACGAATGTCGATTTTGTTCACTCAAGTTCTGCAAATCCCAAGCTCTTGGTGGCCACATGAATCGCCACCGACAAGGCATGTTTACTTAACTTTGATATAATCTACATTTCATATTCACACTTTATAGTTCGTGCAAATAAACCCATATTTCAAAATCTTGTCTTTGATAAATGATTGATGTCACATCCAACTACAACTTAGTTCGAATAGATAGTAGCTAATTGCATTTAAGACTTAGTTTAATGTCCTTTTGGTTGAATAAACTTTAAGAGAGGGAGACCGAGACATTAAATCAAGCTCGTCAATTGGTCTACCGTAACGATACCTTAGCCCCACCTGGAATTACACCATTCGGGTACGCTTATTTATCTTTAAACTTCAAATAATAATATAACAGTTACGAAAGTTTCTTGTTATAATGATCAATCATATGAATGAAGTGATAAAAATTGGAACTATTGGCAGATATCATACCGCAGATCCAACAATATACCGGTCGGTTTACTCATCTCCAATGCTATATGCCGAAAGCTCCTCAACAACATTGGTTCCCCAACCGCTTCAACCACCATATCCATACTCTTCAAACCAATACTCTCACAACCACACCAACGATTACTACTTAAGCCGAACATTTCGAGGCAGCAGAAGCATCTCTCCAAACTCTAATCTCCCTATCACTACAACCGTTAATTACATGTCCGATGGTCCCCTGGAATCGAGCTACACTTGCGTTGGTGCACCCATTGGTCAGACCGGTTACCCTAGCCGTGGCTCCCTTAACATCCGTGCGCCCCCGCTTGAACCGCCACTAACTCGCGATGGTGACGCTTCACGGCAGGGTTTGGATCACTCTCTTCGGCGGTTTCAAGATCATCACTCACTCTGAACTTTAACATATTTTCTATGCTTTTCTTGTTATGTTCCTTTTATTTTTTGGGTATTTTCTTGTTCTCTTATTTTGTTTGGTCATCGAGAAAGTAGGGGATCTTGAAATGTCTAAACACCATGGATCAGACATGTGTTATTACCAAATGGCCCGCTTGTTGTGTTTATTTTTGTTATTTTTGAAGTTCTAGTTGAAATATTACTAGGATCTAATTAATGATATGTTGTGCTCGATAGTAGCGGGGATGAGGATTAATACAAATTATGAAAATTCTGAGATACCAAAAGATGTTAAAACAATTCATTTAAAGAGTAAGTTAACAATAAGAGGACCCTCGTTTGAGGTGTGTGTGCTATTGAATATAAATTAAAATGTATAACAATGTTTCCATTTATGGATACACAAGGGAAGTGATGAGAGAGAGAGAGAGAGAGAGAGAGAGAGATAGATAGATAGAGAGAGAGAGATTAGATAGATAGAGATAGATAGCGCTCTCTAGATCTCTCTCTCTTCTATCTCTCGATCTCTATCTATATCTATCTATCTCGCTCTGATCTAGCTCTCTTAGCTAGCTCTCTCTCTCTCTCTCTCTCTCTCTCTCTCTCCTTCTAGCCTACTTTTTCTTTTCTTACCAAATTCCTGCTTTTTTTTTTTATTTTTTTTATTTTTGAAGTTCTAGTTGAAATATTACTAGGATCTAATTATGATATGTTCTCGATAGCAGCGGGGGATGAGGATAAATACAAATTATGAAAAGTCGGAGATACCAAAAGATGTTAAAACAATTCATTTAAAGAGTAAGTTAAACATAAGAGGGACCCTCATTTACATTAATTTCAAATTTGGTATTTTTTAGGCTAATTAAAGGAAAATTTACTAAAATGACACAATTAATTGTGTTATTACTAGAATGACTCATATTTTTTAAAAATTATTCGAATATTCTTTGGTCGAACTGCCACTATTCATAGTTATAACAAAAAATTACCAAAGTTCCTTACCAATTTTCGTTGGCAGATTTAATTTTCAAAAAAAAAATAATCTATCGCGTAATAAGTCTATTTTATAAAATCTGTATAGAAAAATAAATCTAATGTTATTTGGTGTCAATATTTTTTTTCTTTTTTTTGTCGTCAACTATTACAGACTCATACGGACTCTGTAAACCAAACGGGTGATCTGCATCCATCTGAACGACAAAAGACGGTTGCTTCTTCCTAGCACTGCGTGCTAGTCTATCCGCCATTGTATTTTGCGTCCTTGGTACATAGATGATCTCTGATCTGGTGAAGCTCTCTTTTAGGGTCTTGACATCCTCCAAGTAATTTGCAAAGCTGGCCATTCATCTGGTTCCGAAACCATCTTCACCAATTGAGAACAATCCGTTGCAAACGTAACCTGAAACTGACGTAAATTCCTCATACATTCCATTGCCCAAAGAAGCGCTTTCCATCTCCGCATGAAGGGGAGAGATACTAGCCCTCACATTCCTTGCCCCCAACAATCCTCAAATCATTCTAAGGTGCTGAGCCAACCTTGTCCTGAAAAAATATCCCCCTCTTTCCATGAACCATCTGTGAAAACCATCTTCTTGGAATTGACGGCAATGTCGTATCCACTTGTTGTGGTATTATCCTCTGTTCATTCAATATTTGTGCTTCAGTCCACAGTGTTGATCTGTTTCTGTTTCTGCTAATTTAAGTGTATCCATGGGATCCATATCCAAATTACTGAAGACTTTATTATTCTAGCTTTCCAAGATGTACCATAGTATCCATGCAAACTGATGATCTTCCAGCTGCGGAAAAACTCTCCAAAATAGATGATCCATGTTTGTGAAGAAGAGAACTTGTTGGGAAAATATTTGGATTTGAAGGTATCTTCGAGAGAGCCCAGACCTGGAGTGCCGGAGGACTTAAAAAAAGACACATGGTTTATTGATTCCTCATGGGCTCCACATCTTGCACAACAAGATCCCCTTTAATCCCCCTCTTGCCTGTAAATTCTTCCTTACTGATATACATCCTGTCACCAATTGCCATAGAAAATGTTTTAACTTTGGTGGACACCTTATCTTCCAACAGACGCCTTCAGAACATTCACTGTGGGGCCAATCAGCATGGTGGTCGCTCTTCCTATCTGGATAAATCCGTTTTACCTGATAACCCCCCGATTTGACCGTGTATTTCCCATTTTTTTGTGAAGTGCCACACCCATCTCTGTCTACCCTCTGAATCTGCTCAGTGGTAAACTTTCTATAAGTTTCGCATCCTGTGGATCCACCAATAACCGAATTGCCTGTGAGTTCCAAGTACTGAGGTAGAGGCAATGAGAGACTCCACTGTAAGATCCGGGTATAAATTGTGTTGGATTTTATTTGCTGGTCTCTCGGGCGAGTGGTTGGGAGCCATGGATCATTCTATACAGATATGGAAGAACCTGATCCCACCCTTTTGATTAGTCCTTTGCTTACCAGAGATCTAGCAGAGACGATACTTCCGCCAGCCATATGACGGAGAATATGAACGAATCGGTTCCAGAGGTGAAGCATTCCTGTAATACCGACCTTTGAAAACTCGAGAATAATGTGTTTTGGCTTCTCTATTAGACCCATAACTGTTTACCAAGCATCGATGTGTTGAATCAGTGATGTCCTTAAACCCTAGACCACCTTCATCATCCTTATCTAAACATACTTTGTCCCATGATTTCAATGCATGCCTCTTGTGGTTCCCCTCCCGACCTCCACCAAAATTGTGATACCGCACTCGTTAGTTTTTTTCACACAGTTGCCTTAGGTAAACGTAGCACGACATTGTATGATTTGGTAATGCCGTAATCACTGATTTAATGATCACTTCATTTCCTCCCCCTTTTGTGAA